>NC_066582.1:349869975-350539671 GCF_024323335.1 Lathyrus oleraceus | reverse complement strand
TTGTAAGGTTGGTATTTTTGTGAAAAATTTGTTTGTGCAAACATGATTGGGGAGATGAGAAGAGAATATACAAGTTATTTACAATTTTGTGTTTGAATGGATAAACCCATTGCCTACGTACCATCTTAAAAAAGATTAGGATCAAAATCTCGTAGTTCGGGGTAAAAATCTCAAAACAAGTTGGTGAATTGATTGTTCCAAAAGCCTTAAGGTCTTTTGTTATCAAAGGGATAAAACTCAACCTAAAACCCCAAATCCACCATGTGAGGATAGCTTTAACATGCTAGTGAGGGGTTAACCCTATAATAAGCATGGAAGACTCATTGTCCATCACTAAGGATATAGGTGAGTATTATATCTACCTCAAGGATAACTCAAACCTAATAGCTAAAGGTTATGAAAAGTTTTTGATAAGAAGTGGCCATTTAAACCACAAAAGCATTTGAATGAGTTATATTTACCAATGAAAAGTATTTACAAAATATGGTCAAAGTTGACTTAAAGATTCAATTCAAAATAAGTGTTATGAAAAGAAAGTTTGAAAATCAAAAGAATAATGCTTAGGTTTCTAATGTTTGAAAACAAGTGTTAAATGTTTGCACAAAAGTTTTGGCTTGGGTTAGAGTGGAGGGAAGAAGAAGAATGGCTAAGTCCTAAACATACAAGAGATGAAGGATAAGAAACAAGACCACAAATGGAGTTCCTTTCTTGAGATCATATTGATGATCCAAGTAGCTCCCATCCTTTGGAATAAGCAAGAAAATAAGTGTATACTCAAGCAATCAATCAATCAAGCAAAGCTCTTGGGAATCTTCCAATGGCTCTTAGATCTCTCTCTTTAGAAGCACATGACAATGGTTCTTCAATTTGGCTCAAATAGGAATCCCTAGCACAAAAGCACACACATCAAAAAGTTCCATGAAGTAAATCAAGAATGGACAAGAGTGAGTTTAGAGATTTGGTCCTTCTAGTCCATCTTCAACATTAAGGCCTTTTTACTCCATTTTGCATAGGGAACGTCCTAGAATCTAAGTCCTTTTTGTCCATTTTTGCATTTGGTCCACAACAATCAAAACAAAAGCACAAGCACAATAATATATACACAATTATGTGCTCAAGTGAGCAAAAGGCAAATTGCATTAACATAAACATGTGCTCAAATGAGCAAAGGGCAAAAGCAAATGAATAATATGTACAAGAATAGTAAATTGCATAAATGTAAAGTGCAAGAATTAAATGTTAATGGTTAATGGTTAGTGTT
Source organism: Lathyrus oleraceus (assembly GCF_024323335.1). NCBI lineage: Eukaryota > Viridiplantae > Streptophyta > Magnoliopsida > Fabales > Fabaceae > Lathyrus > Lathyrus oleraceus. The sequence goes on along the minus strand of NC_066582.1, from coordinate 350,538,410 downwards.
AGTATTAGTGTGCCATAAGGCAATTTAGCGCTATGTTAAGCAATCGTAATTGGACTTATGTAGAAGTCACAACTATCTGAGGCCGGTCAATAATAATGTAGGCAACAACACAAGTTAGAGATTTTGATTAGTGAATCAAACTCCTACAACTTGCCATGCCAAAAGAAGATGAGAAATGATCTTGTATTGATTTAGGTTCTTTGCTTGATTAGGAAGCAACCTATCCTTAATTCAAAGCCATTCACTTGATCCATGATCAAGTTGAATTAGATTTGAATCAAGGAAGGTTAAACCTCCCATGTATCAAGGCTAACCACCAATCTTTAACTCATTGATCCAAAAAAAAGAAAAAAAAAAGAAGAAGAAGAAGAAGAAGAAGAAGAAGAAGGAGAAGATGAATAATAAAGTGCAACAATGGAAATGAAATAAAATAATCCACAAGCATTGACCAAAGAGATATGAGATCAAGGTCAAACAATAGTAAACAGAAGTAAGATGAAGATTAGAAGTCAATAAACAAATAAAATATTTTTGGTATTTTTCAAAAGTAAAATAATACTTGAATTAAAATAATAAAGAAAGGTCAAACTTCAAATTCACTTCAAATCAACTTTGAAAAGTCCAAGTGAATTATCCTAAGTTCAACAAGGTTAAACAAAGTTTGACAAAAAATTGCAGCATTTTTAGAAGTCAGAAACTATTTTTAATCAATTAAAAATGCATAAAAAAACCTAATTGAATTAAAATCTCAAATAAATCTCAAATCAATTAATAAATTGATGAGAATATTTTTCATAGATCTATCATCATTCAAAGAGGTTGGAAAAATATTTTTGTATTTTTTTAATATCAAAAACTATTTAAAACGAATTAAAAATAAACAGAAAAGAGAAAATTCATAAAAAAATATCAAATGACAAAATAAAAAAAAAAGTAAAAAATCATTTTTAAAAAATAGAAATTAAAAGAAGAAAAATGCAATTGGTCTCACATTTTTTGGACCAATGATGAAGGAGATATGATTTTTTGAAATGAAATAGAATTAAAGAAATTAAAAAAAAATTGAAATCAGAAAATAAAATGGCAAAAAACGTGGAGCGTTGGATGAAGCTCATTAATTGAGCTGGCACATGGCGCGCCTACCAAACACGTGAGTCAATGCATCACACACAATCTTTAATTGAGTCATAACATTGAGTGGCCATGATTAAATCTGGAAAACAAATTGTGTGGCTATTATTCAATCTGGCAACCAGACGGTGGTGTACACCACACGCTTCTCCGGCCAGTCTTCCAGCGCCGGCCAGAAGTTGCAGAGTGGCATACCCCAAAATTTGCACGTTAATCTTTCAAGACATTCTTCAAGGCACTCCAACTCATTGTTCAAGGCATTGATCTTAAAAGAACAAAAACCCAGCACACAGGTGGCCAAATCCAGAAAATGGCCCAAACTGGCATGCTCGCTAGGCGAGCAACTCCTTCGCCTAGCGAACCCTTCGCTACGCTACTCGCCTAGCGAAGCTTGCGAATACCAGAAAATTCTGGGCTTCATTCTGAGCCCATCAGGTCACAAAAATTATTATAAATAGCAGAGCTTCATTCAGAAAAAGGGGACAGAGGCAGACGGACAGAAACTCTAGCAAGGAAACCCTGAAGGAAACTCACCTGCACCAAGGTTACCTCCGCCCAACTCAATCCGGCGCCAACCCTAAGAGTGACTTGCCAATTCAAGGTTGCAATTCAGTTGCAAACAGGTTTGCATTACTATTACCGCTTTATGTTCTTAACTTGCATGTGGCATTATGATTGAACCTATAAAAATATTTTAAGTTTTTGCATGTGAATTTAAGTATGTATGAATATCTTGAACGTTTAACCATGTAATTTCTGTAATGGATGCCATAGGGTTTGGAGCTTTCTGGAATTGTACTGTTACCAAAACCAGAACCCGCAGCCGCTCGCTAGCACATCGCTAAGCGAGCATGTAGCGAGTATTCGCTAAGCCTTCGCTAGGCGAGGCAGGGGCGAACGTGACAGTCGCTGATTTTTCTGTTTTGTTCTATGCTTATCTGATCTTTTTTATTCTAATCATGTGTTATTTTTCCTGATATTCTTACCGTTGTGTTTCTTTTGTGGTGTAATTCTCGATTGCACCCTGATTTGGTATTCTGACCTGTTTGCTGAATTTTGTAAGGGTTCACATACTCCCAGAGAAAGTAACTTGCTAGGTATTCCACTTTATTTGTGGGATACCCTTGTGGAGATTCACCCTAATTACCTAATTGATTATAATGTGGACCTAATTACCTAATTGATTACAACTACCTAATTGATTGTAAAATGTTGCCTTTGAATATGTGATCTTGGACCTCTCTTTGTTGCCTTACGGTATCACGGTATTATGGTCAGGTCCCGCGAATGTGGGGATACACTTAGCAAAGACCCTTCGATTAAATCATCATGTCCCTATAAAATAAATCATTGTCCCTCGGATGTTGCTTGCGAATATATGATTTTGTCCCGCGGTGACCCGTCGTTGTAGCCTACGGTTAAATGATGATCGTCCCTTCGAATGCTAAGGTATCCTTACAAATGTTGCCTTCAATGACCAATCGATGACCCTACGATGACCCTTTTACATCCAAAGGATAAAACTACTTACTTCTCAATAGTAAGGACAGTTTTACCCTCATAAGGATAGGAAATGCCCATAAAGACCTTGGGTAGGTATAACTCTTAATTGCTGGCTCACAACCTAAAACATTTTTCATACATCACACTTTGCAAATACTAGAAAATCACCACTTGGTATACATTCGTACTAGAATCATTGCCAAGTTATATTTTTCTAAACCGCTTTCAAAATTAAACGAGATAAATACTTTGAATACATTCGTACAAGAATCATTACAAAGTTAAACTCTCTTTTCAAAACATTTTTAAGCAATTCACAAACACTTTTTTTCAGACGAACATAAGTGATCCAACAATTAAGAGCCCATGGATAACCATGGATACAAAGGGTGCTAACACCTTCCCTTTGTATAATGTACCTCCCGAACCCAAAATCTAATTAAGGTCTTTCCTGTTCTTTTCCACCTTTCCTTATTGGATAAAAGAAAAGTCGGTGGCGACTCTTGCTATCTGCGACATTTGCTTTCCAAAGCAAAAACACACAAAGTCAGTTCACCGTATGACACAGAGATCCAAACTCTTCCAAATGACACGATCCAGGTATCAAATGAAAGTTGGGGTGATGCACATCACCCCTGTACCAACCAAATTCACTCTAGGTTTCCATAGAAGGAGGAATCAGAGCTTGAACTTTATGGTGTTCAACTGGAACTTGATGTAATTTGAAAATTCAAAGCTCAAAATGATTGCCTCTATGTAGAGGACTTCAGACAACCCAGCAACAACAAGAAATATGCAATATATAAGTAGATTCGAAGAAAACAAAATCTGAAGTAAACCTCTGAAATGAAGAGCTTGAGAGCACGATCTCTTGATGCTTATGCTTGTAGTGTGTTCTATGGATCAAGGTGAGCAAGGCTTAGGAACTGTAGATCTAAAAATCAATCAAGTAAATTGAAATTTAGATCTGAAAATTTTGAGAGAAAAAGTGAGTTCCTTTGAGTATGGTTGAGGAATGATTTGTGCAGCATGTAAGGCGCCCTTAGGTTGTGTAAATGAGAAGCATTGGCCCTTTATTTAAAGCAACTGATGGCTGATAAGCATGAACAAAGCATTGCATGGATGGAAAGGGCCTCCATGCATGGGCCTGTACAGGCGCATGGAGGGCCCAATTCGACTTGGATTTGCAAGCTTATCATCAGTAGATCTAATTTGGACGTGCAGTTGGTGTGTAATCAAATCATGCAATGCATTTTCAAATGGTTTCCAAAATTGTACCAACTTGTTCATCTCTTCGAAAATGGCATTTCCAAAACTGAAACATAACCTTATGGGTAATGGTTGGAAAGCTTTTTGCATTAGGATTAATTGTTATGATGACCTAGTGGTTGAAAACTGAAAATGAAACATAGCCTTATGGGTAATGGTTGGAAAGCTTTTTGCATTAGGATTAATTGTTATGTTGACCTAGCTGGTTGAAAATGGCAATTCCAAAACTGAAACATAGCCTTAGTGGGTTGAAGCAGCGTAATACGCAAATGTGACCAGGCAGGTGGTTGTGAAGTTCATCAAGAATCAACTCATATGCCGTTATGGTGTGCCAGATAAGATCATTACTGATAATGGATCTAACTTGAACAACAAGATGATGAAAGAGTTGTGTAGCGAGTTCAAGATTGCACACCTTAATTCTTCTCCTTATAGACCCAAGATGAATGGGGCTGTTGAAGCTGCTAATAAGAATATCAAGAAGATTGTACAGAAGATGGTTGTTACATACAAAGATTGGCATGAGATGCTGCCATTTGCTTTGCATGGATATCGTACATCTGTCCGCACTTCAACAGGGGCAACCCCTTTCTCCCTTGTATACGACATAGAGGTTGTGCTCTCAGTAGATGTGGAGATCCCATCAATGAGAGTCTTGATGGAAGCCAAGTTGACTGATGCTGAATGGGTTCAGAGTCGTTATGACCAACTGAATTTGATAGAATAGAAGAGGTTGACTGCCATGTGCCATGGTCAGTTATATCAGCAAAGGATGAAGAAAGCCTTTGATAAGAAGGTCAAGCCTCGTGTGCTCCGAGAAGGTGACCTTGTGCTCAAGAAAGTTTTGTCTTTCGCGCCCGATTCCAGGGGCAAGTGGACTCCAAACTATGAAGGTCCATATGTTGTTAAGAGAGCCTTTTCAGGCGATGCTTTGATACTTACAACTATGGATGGGGAGGATTTCACTCGTCCTGTGAATTCAGATGCAGTCAAGAAATACTTCGCCTAAAATAAAAACAGAATAGCTCGCTAAGTGGAAAACCCGAAAGGGCATCTTAGGCAAAAATGAGTGTCTCGGTGGATTGAAAACCCGAAAGGGCGATCCAGGCAAAGGTTAGAGACATAAAAAATGAATATATGTATCCTGCTAGATTGAGTATCTCACCCTGGGGCAATCTAGGCAAAAATTAGGGATTTGGCAAGTAACTGCATCCTGACAAGACTTTGTTCTACAACTGTCATCTGTCAAAGATTCTCGCTCAGTCATCGTCAACTGAAGCTTCAAATACATCGGATTCAGAGTTGGTGGAGAAATGGTCATTATGTTCAATGTAGCTTTTTTCCAATATATATCACCAATTTCAAATTTGTAAAGATCCATGGAGTCTTGCCATTTGCAGACTACCATTCCATCAAATAAATTTAAGCCTTTATCCAATTCTTTACACTCTTATTTGTTTCTATTCAACAAATGTTTTGCATGTTTTAATTGAAAAATACCATTGTTTTAAATAAATAAAATTTTCATAAATTGTTTTTAAACAAAGTGAACATTCACAATGACAAAAGGATACTTGGGACGTCTTCACTGCTCTCCCAAGGATAGCATGATCTCTGAAAGGGTAAGACATTTGTTCATATTCCCAGCATACTTGTATCCTCATTTATCTTTTAGGTGGTCTCCTCTGCAAGCATAGAAGAAAGTTGTACCTCCCACCAAATCGCCAGAGATCTTGGAGTTTTGGGTGTGATCCCAATTTTCTAGACCCCCAGTGAGTCTGGATTTAGCATTTGTGTTATCAATGATATGGTTGTCATCCCTTGCGTGGATTGACCTAAAATCCCTTATAAATTGATAAATTGAATATGCTAATCTTTCCGAAGGAGTTGGTTTTCCCTCACTTCGAGTTAAAATTTTCTCCGCCAGAGTAAGCCGGAAATCCCCAGCATAAGCGGAGTTATCATCAAATTTGGTTTGTAGCTTTTCCCCTGTGGATTTGTCCATTTTTGATCTCCAGCAAATTTTCTCCTCGACCATCCTTAGCAGGGTTGATCCCACTTTTACTCCCCAATATGGTCACCAGCAGGGTATCCCCAGTAGTTGCCTACGGGTAATCCTTGGTTCGGTCGTCAGCAATATTTCCCTAGTGGAATTGTCTGATCAGAGCTCATTTATGGTTTTCCTCCTGAGCAGAGTGGTTGATAGAGATGTTTATCTTTCCTTCCCCAACGGAGTAGTACCCTTCCTCCTCGGCAAACGTGATTTATTCAGCAGTGCAAGGAATTTGTAGTTTTTGGAACCTTCTGATTGGTGGTTGTTCCCCACAGAGTTCCATCTCCCCCTTCAATAATTTCCCCAGTAGAGTGGCTTCTACGACGGATTTTGTCCGTGTGTTGATCATGTCCCCAGCTGGAGTGACTGATTCTCATTCCCTGCAGAGATCTTTGCTTCCTGGTATTGGTTGCCCCCATCAGATTGGATGTTCTCCAGTGGGCCTGGCTTCCTCTCTTGAGATGTAGTACCGGATGTTTGTCCAGTGATTCTAGGACCTATTTGTGTTAGATATGTTTGTTTTGTCAGCATTCATCATACATAAACCACGTATATATGGGGATGGAGTTCTCCCCTGAGATATATCCTCATTGGGTTGAGTCTTGTTTCATAGTGTCTCTCTAGCTTGTTCGTAGAATGAATGCTTTTGTTATTTCCCCTGCGCTTCCCCGCATTTTAGATGAATGATTGCTCAGTAACCAGTAAATGTCCATTTATTTCCCGACGGAGCCCGTAGCCTTCTACCCAGTAACCGGTAGTTGTAAGTCCTATTTCTGTGGTTTTCTACCCTCATACCGGTAGTTGTAAACCCCATTTTATCCCCTTGCAGAGTTAACCTTATTTTGTGAGTCCTAACCGATGACGGTTACTCTTTTGTGGTTTTATACCTAGTACCTGGTATATGTAATCCCCTCTTGGTTGGTTATCTTTATCCAATATTCGGTATTGATATTCCTTCACCTGTTGAGTATATCTCCCAGTAACTGGTGATATATCTCTCGGATCATTTCCTTTGTCAATGTATCCCCAGCGAGTCATCTTTTATTTTACCCTTGGTTGGTAATGATCGTTTCTCCCTTTGATTGGTCATCATTTTATAGCTAGTATTCGGTATCCCGATTTCCTTTCCTTTCGGTTGATTTATCCTTTATTAATCCAGTAACTGGTTATGGATAATCTTCCATGCGAGTATGTTATCTACGTTCTGACGGTAATAGATAATATATCTCATGCGCCCTCTGGTCGAAGTCTTTTGTTCTTCCCCAGTCGAGTAAGATTTGTACCCCCTTTTGCAGAGTCGAATGTCCATCCTGTAAATTGAGTTTGCTTTTTAGCCCTCCTTTTGGATGATGAGTTTTTTGGAAATATTCCCCAATTCACGCCTTGGTTGGTCACCTATTATATGCCCAGTAACCGGTATCCCTGGTGTTCCTTCCCTTTTGCTCCCTATTATGACTTTTTGTCCTCTGTGGAGCCAGATTTCCTGAGTTGAATATTTACCTTTTTAGGTTTTCCTCAGATGTTTTCGGATGTTTGATATCTCTCACCCTTATACCGGTCTTAGATATTCATTCTCCCCGAGCATGTTGCTCTCTCACCCTTATACCGGTGTTTGATCACATGTCTCCTTGAGCTTATTACCCAGTAACCGGTAATACCTCATCATGTTGATTCCTCATATGAGTCCTGTTTGGACATTTCCCAGTAAACTCCCTTAGTGGATTTTCCCCATCTGAGTCCGGATTTTCATCTGAAGTATCCTTTATGGATAGTTTTTGTTGTATTGGCACATTCCCCAATACATGCATCTCTGAGTCAGCTCGACTCTTCCCATTGATTTATTTTCATGGAATTCCTCTCGTGTCTCAGCAAGTCTTAAGTCGTGACATGCTCACGCATTTTATTCCCTTTCTTATCCCAATAAGAATCCCCAGAGTCTCTATCCCATTGAGTGTGTTACTCATTATGGATTGTCAGTTTCTCCTGATTTCGTTTCTCTTTGTGGACACATATCTCCACAGAGTATTACCTTTTGCATACATACATTTGCGTCATGAGGTCTCTTAGGGACCAAAATTCATCTCTTTGTTATTATTTAAGCCCATTCTACCTCGTCGAGACGAAGATTTTAACCTTCATATCTCCGGCTAGAATGACCTTAAATAGGGGCATTTGTAAGACCCTAATTTTTACCCTAAGATCCCTCATGGCATCATAACATTGCATTTACATCTTGCCTCAAGGATCATAAGCATATTGGCTCCTTACCTTTGGGTGGGATCCCTTGAGAGTTGGTTTGAGATCACCAAGCATGCTTGAATTGTATATTATTGCTTTCCTCATTTTTATTTACTAACCAAAAGCACAAAAATATGTCACTAACATCTCTTGTTTGTAGCTTGAGCAGTCACAAGGTCCAAAGCTTCTAGGAGATCCTATGTGCATTGATAGGGCCAATAGAAGATGAAAGCAAGCATGGCAATGGTTCCCAAATCTCCCATCCTCCAAATATGCCTCCCAAGTATCTCAATTCATCATTTTGATCAAAGCAAATCAAGGGGCTTGAGGCTTGTTTCCCAAGGAAACCCTAATTCATCTGTTCATCAATTGTGCCTTGCTCATGAAGCAACCTCAACCCATGATCAAATGCAATCAAGGGAAGTTCTTTCATCCATCATTTCATGCATATTGGAACTTATTTGAGTGTCCTCAATCATCAATTCATCAAGCCATGAGGTTTGGACTTGAGAAGTTGATCAGTCAATTCATCTGACTATTTTGAAATACACTGAGACCTAACTTTTTATGTGTTTGTAAAATGGAGATGACCCCAAGAGAAAAAATGTTCTTAAGGACCATATGAACAACTTTCATGTTCATAAACAATTGATTTGAAGCTTTGAAGGTCATCATCCATTCCAAGACATTATAGGTCATTTTGACTGAAACCCTAATTTTGGGTCAACTTCCCAAGGACATAACTCCTTCATTTCCCATGATTTTGAGGTGGGATCAAATGAATTGGAAAGCTTAGTATGTATAAATCAAACGTTATTTTTAGAAAAATTTCAAAATCCTAACATAAATACATGTGATAATGCAAAACATTATAGGTCACTTTGGACCAAAAGCATTGAAATGTGAAAAAGTCCAACTTCAAGTGCCCATAACTTCACCATCAAAAATCCAAATGATGCAAAGTTTAAGTCCAAATTTATTGTCTTGAAAATGTATACAACTTTTATGTTGAAGGTTTTATCATTTGGAGCTTGCATCATTGAAACAGAAGGGTTTGAACTTTGGCCATTTTTGAAAATCTCACATGTACATGTTTTGCACCCTACACTTCATGACCACTTTTCATTAATTTAAAAGGCTCAAATGAAGTTGTGATCAACATAACAATTAATCCTCATGCAAAAACCTTTCCAACCATTACTCATGAGGTGGTGTTTCAAGTTTGGACATGGCATTTTCGAAGACTTGAACATAATGGCCCATTTTTGAAAATCATTTAAATTTACATTGCATGATCCATTAATACACAATTTGCACGTCTAGTTTGTACATGCTTAGCATCAACTGCCAAATCCAAGTGGAATTGGGCCCTCCATGCGCCTGTACAGGTCCATGCATGGAGGCCCTTTCCATTCATGCAAAGTTGTGATCATGCATTTCAGCATTGCCTTGCCTATAAATACAATGTCATTGCTCTTCACTTCACTGACCTGAAGGCGCCCTACATGTTGTGCAATTGAAACCTCACCCTCACTCCAAAGGAACTCTCTCATTTTTCTCTCAATTTTCAGATCTAGAATTCAGTTGCATCGATTGTTTTCTTAGATCTAAAAGTTCCTAAACCTCATCACCTTGATTCATAGAGTGTACTGCAAGCATTAGCACCAAGAAATTGTGACTCCAAGCTCTGCAAATCAGAGGTTCACTTCACATTTTATTTTCTTCGAATCAGCTTATATTGTGCTTATTTCTGGTTGTTGTTGTGTGATCTGAAGTCCTCTACATAGAGGCAACATTTTTGAGCTTCTAATTTTTGAAATCTCGCAAGTTCAGTTGAACACCATTAAAATTCCATCTCTGATTTCTCTCAATGTAGAAACCTAGAGTGGATTTGGTTGGTACAGGGGTGATGTACATCACCCTAGCTTTCGATTGGTGCCTGGATCGTAGCATTTGGTTAACATTTGTTTCTCTGCAATTTTGAGCTTGGCCGAAAGTTGGCCGGAGAAGACGGTGGCGCTGGTCACCGTGCCTTCTCCATATTAGATCTGAACCATCCATCTCAGTTTTCCAGATCAGATCTCGTCCATCCAACGTTATGACTTATTTAAAGGCCATGTGTTATTCAGTTGACTCGTGCATATGGTGAACGCGCACTTCCTGGCCGTGTGATGATCCACGTCAATTAATGAGGTCTCATCAGACGGTCCACGCATTTTCACATTTTTTAATTTCTGATTTTCATTTCTTTTATTTCTTTTAATTCCATTTCTTTTTAAAAATTCATATCTCCTTCATTATTGGTCCAAAAAATATGAGACCAATTGCATTTTTCTCCTTTTAATTTCTAGTTTCTAAAAATGATTTTTAATATTTTTTATTTTATCATTTGATATTTTTTAGGAATTTTCTCTTTTCTGGTTATTTTTAGTTCATTTAAAATAGTTTTTGATATTCAAAAAAATACAAAAATATTTTTCCAACCTCTTTGAATAATGATAGATCTATGAAAAATATTCTCATCAATTTATTAATTGATTTGAGATTTATTTGAGATTTTAGTTCAATTGGGTTATTTTTATGCATGTTTAATTGATTTAAAATAGCTTCTGACTTCTAAAAATGCTGGAATTTTTTGTCAAACTTTGTTTGACCTTGTTGAACTATTCACTTGGACTTTTCAAAGTTGATTTGAAGTGAGTTTGAAGTTTGACCTTTCTTTATTATTTTATTTCAAGTTTTATTTTAATATTGAAAAATACCAAAAATATTTTATTTGTTACTTAATTTCTAATCTTCATCTTACTTCTGTTTACCATTGTTTGACCTTGATCTTCTCTATCTTTGGTCAATGCTTGTTGATTATTTCATTCTATTTCCATTAATGTACTTTAATATTCATCTTTTTCTTCTTCTTCTTCTTCTTCTTCTTCTTTTTGATCAATGAGTTAACGATTGGTGGTTAGCATTGATACATGGAGGTTTAACCTTCCTTGATCCAAATCTAATTCAACTTGATCATGGATCAAGTGAATGGCTTTGCATTAAGGATAGGTTGCTTCCTAATCAAGCAAAGAACCTAAATCAATACAAGATCATTTCTCATCTTCTTTTTGGCATGGAAAGTTGTAGGAGTTTGATTCACTAATCAAAATCTCTAACTTGTGTTGTTGCCTACATTATTATTGACCGGCCTCAGATAGTTGTGACTTCTACGTAAGTCCAATTATGATTGCTTAACATAGCGCTAAATTGCCTTATGGCACACTAACTTTAACACTAACTATTAACCATTAACATTTAATTCTTTCTCTTTACATTTATGCAATTTACCATTCTTGTACATATTATTCATTTGCTTTTTCCTTTGCTCATTTGAGCACATGTTTATGTTAATGCAATTTGCCTTTTGCTCACTTGAGCACATAATTGTGTATATATTATTGTGCTTGTGTTTTGTTTTGCTTGTTGTGGACCAAATGCAAAAATGGACAAATGGACTTAGCTTTTAGAACATACCCTATGCAAATTGGAGTAAAAAAGGCCTTAATGTTGAAGATGGATTAGAAGGACCAAATCTCTAAACTCACTCTTGTCCATTCTTGATTTACTTCATGGAGCTCTTTGATGTGTGTGTGTTTTTTTTGTGCTAGGGGAATCCTATTTGAGCCAAATTGAAGAACCATTGCCATGTTCATCCAAAGTGAAAGATACAAGAGCCATTGGGGATCTTCTAAGAGCTTGCTTGATTAATTTGATTGCTTGAGCTTACACTTATTTTGCTTGCATATTCCAAAGGATGGGAGCTACTTGGATCATCAATATGATCTCAAGAGAGGAACTCCATTTGTGGTCTTGTTTCTTAACCTTCATCTCTTGTATGATTAGGACTTTAGCCATTCTTCTTCTTCCCTCCACTCTAACCCAAGCCAAAACTTTTGTGCAAACATTTAACACTTCTTTTTAAACATTAGAAACCTAAGCATTATGCTTTTGATTTTCAAACTTTCTTTTCATAACACTTATTTTGAATTGAATCTTTAAGTCAACTTTGACCATATTTTGTAAATACTTTTCATTGGTAAATATAACTCATTCAAATACTTTTGTGGTCCCAATGGCCACTTTCTTATTAAACTCTTTTCATAACCTTTAGCTTTTAGGTTTGAGTTATCCTTGAGGTAGATGTAATACTCACCTATATCCTTAGTGATGGACAATGAGTCTTCCATGCTTATTATAGGGTTAACCCCTCACTAGCATGTTGAAGTTATCCTCACATGGTGGATTTGTGGTTTTAGGTTGAGTTTTCTCCCTTGGATAACAAAATACCTTAAGGCTTTTGGACCAATCAATTCACTAACTTGTTTTGAGATTTTTACCCCGAACTACGAGGTTTTGATCCTAATCTTTTTTAAGATGGTACGTAGGCAATGGATTCATCCATCAAAACACAAAAATTGTAAATAACTTGTATATTATCTTCTCATCTCTTCAACCATGTTTGCACAAATAAATTTTTCACAAAATACCAACATTACAACAAGTGTGAAAAGGGCTCCCTAGGAGTACCTAGGATGTTTTGGGTGCTTAAAACCTTCCCATTGCATAACCAACCCCCTTACCCAGATCGCTGACATTTTTACTAGTTTTTGATTCGATAAAACTTTTAGGTTTTTGTTCGCTTTCTAACCATTCCTTTGGATAAATAGAAGTGCGGTGGCGACTCGACTTGTATGGTTTACCTTGGATTTAGTCAATATCTCTAATGGTAATGAATACCCCGCTACAGGGTCAGGCCACTGACATCGGCGAGAAGAGGCATGTGATATTTGATAAGACCTCCAAGAGAAGAGGCAATTGACGGATAAAAGGGATTAGCAGCCAATCCCCCGTTATTCAGTGTGTCGTTCTTTATGCTTGCATTACGTGCTGATGCTTCTGAACATGTGTCCCTGATCTTTTGTCCAGAGTCTGTCAAGTGGAATAGGATCCCACTTTCTGGATCCCCATGCTTTCTTTGTCATGAGCTCACCCTGGCCAGGGTTAAGAGCATGAGGTCTCATCCTCATTCAGACTTTGATCAGCTTCGCTCTAACGTTCAATGTTAGTGGTTAAGAGCTACAGATTACCTCTTACAGTTTGGCTTGTTTGTCGAAGTTGATATGACCCCTCTTGACTAAAGCCCACCCATTGTTTGAGCCTCTTGTATGGATATAGTGTGTGATGCTTGTTCACTTGTGCTGGTGTGTTTATCTGCTTTCCTCTTCTCATCTCCATTTCTGTAAGGAGTTGTATGATTGATTTCTGAGGAAGTTGAATGCATGTTAGAGACCTCAACTTAGGGATATTCATTGCATGACAACTATTAGGCTCGAGTCTTAGTCTCCCTATTAGTTTGTTGTCTCCCTGGTCTCTGGTTAGGAGAGTGTTTTACCCCTGTTAAGGGGAACTACGTCACCCTGATTCTCATACCAGATGAGATACGTAGGCAGGAGGTTGTGAGCAATCTCTCCGGGCACCGTTTTTCTTTTTTGCTGTGTTGTTTTGCGTGTGTTCACCCTTTATTTGTTACTTTTATTTGGTGTGAGTACCCGTTTGTTCAGCGTGTGTGTGGTGGTATGTTCATACCTTGGGGATTTCTTCTGTTATTATTCGGGGTTCATTTATGACGGTTGTCATTCATATTGGGGTTCATCTCGAGGTTCATTTGTGACGATTGTCATTCATTTAGGGTTCATCTCGGGGTTCATTTATGACGGTTGTCATTCATTTGGGGTTCATCTTTGGTATTCATACTGGGGCTCATCTTTGGGGTTCACTTTGGTTACTTGTTATTCATTTGGGGTTTATTTGTGGTGACTGGCTGGATAGTTAGTTGCTTTGTTGGGGTTTGTTCTGATAACCTTTTCTTTGGTATTCGCTGGTTAGCGTTTGTTATTGTTAGGAGTCGGATATAAGTCCATGTATTGGCCTTCTGTTTCCTTTTGTTTGATTGTTGGGAGTTGGGTGTAAGTCCATGTATTGGCATTCTGTTTCCTTTTGTTTGATTGTTGGGAGTCGGGTGTAAGTCCATATATTGGCATTCTGTTTCCTATTGTTTATTGTTGTTGGGAGTCGGGTGTAAGTCCATGTATTGACATTCTGTTTCCTTTTGAGTGTTTCTTTTGACGTCTCAGCGTCCCTTTTTGGTGTCTTGTTTCAGCATGCGTTAGCCGAGCTACGAGTGCTCTGATTCTCCTCTGGATAGAGAAGATACGTAGGCATAGGACACGATGTCTTAGCGAGCATGTCTCCCTTTCCCGAACTACATTGACTCTGATGTTTGTTTCTGACAAACTACGTAGGCCCAGGATGCAACATCCTGCCGAGTCCACTTCCTCCATCTTCTTTCTCTCCCCCACCTGTTTATCATTCCAGTTTGTGCAGTATCTTTGAGCAGTTTATTAGCAACCTTTTCTTACTCTTTGAGCTATCTTTTGAGCGTGGATCCCGTCGAGTACGGCGGACGTGAGGGGTGCTAACACCTTCCCCTTGCGTAACCGACTCTCGTACCTTGTAATCTCTGGTCGTAAGACCGATCCTTTCCCTTTCTTAGGTTAGTCCTGCGCTCCCTTTCCGTCATAGGATGAATAGCATCGGTGGCGGCTCTGTTTTTTCCGCCGGTTGTTTTTCGCGTTGCGACAGCTGGCGACTCTGCTGGGGACTATACTTGTTGACCTCTTGCTGGTCCATCTTCCCTAAGCGAGTCAATCCTAGCGCTCTCTAGCGTAGTTTTTAGGGTAGTTTGGGTTGCTTTTACTGCTTATTTATTGCATTTGTGATTATTATACTGTAATTGTATATATTTGCATATATGTTTGCATGCATCATGTTATCATCGTGTTGGATTCTGGACAGGTGTGGTTTCTCTGATTTGGGGGTGGGTGTTCTGAGTGGGGCTAAAACCCAGGCCCGAGTATACACCTAGGATTAGCATGGTCTCATGTCTCTGCTTATGTTGGATCAACATGATCTTGAGACGTGACATACCACAGTCGGACGAGGTTCTTCTGAGAAAGCTCTTCCTTGTGGGGTTTCCACTATGGTTGGGTTATCTCTTTTGAGTTGTTGACTTCGGTGACCGTTCTTTCCCGGATCTTTGGTTTAGATGATCTTATGAGAGCTTCACGGCACACCCGAAAGGGCAAACCCGTTGAGTATCTTATCCGATTGTCGAGACCATTATCCGCCTTAGGATGACCTTATTAGAATTCACCTGTGAGGGGAGGGGTTTGGTTCCTACAGGTACAGGTTCTGTTGGCGACTCTTTGATGGTGACTTTGGTTCGGTCCGTAATTTGGGTTCTATTTATAAGTTGGATTTATGGATTTATTTCTGAGACGCTGGAGTTCTGTCCGTTGTATTTATGAGCGGGTTCTGTTTATTTCGGATCCCCTGAGTTGGATTTGAGGTTACTTATTCAGATGATCTGGTTGTTATCCGTTCAGTGACTTTCTTGTGATGGTGGTGATGTATCCTCTGGTTCCGTTTATTTCGGAACCCCCCGAGCTGGATTTGTGGTTACTTAGTCCCTTGGATGGTTGTGATTAATTCTGAGACCGGAATCCAGTACAGTTGATGTTCAAATGTCTTGGAGGATGGCACTAGGAATTGCATTCATGCATCTGCATCATTCCCATTTTGCATTCATCCGCATCTAACTCATGTTTATCCATATGTGGGGTACATTCTTGATTGAGATTCTGGTTGAGAGACATCCTCACAACTTTCTGTTCCGTACGGCAAAGCCAGACGATTGACGTCAGAATGTTGCTGTCAAATTATTATCCTTCTCAGTGAAGCCAGGATCGAATGACAGAATGTTCCTCATATGGATAGACATTGCATTCATGCATGAATCATAATAACTTGTCTTCTATTTTGCAGGTGTCGGTTTCTAACATGTTTGGTTGTGACAGGAATCATTGCTCGCGCACGCCGAGTCATTCCTCTGCACATAGCTCGTCCGCACAGATACTTTACCAGACGCAACAAACCCAGAATGATGGATCCACCCAACGCTGACATTCTCGAGCTGAAAGAGAAAATGAGTGAGTTGATCAACGTCATGCAAGGGTTCGCCCTGGAGCAGAAAGCAATCGCCGAGAAGGTGGAGAAGCTTGAGCTGGCTTCGTCTGCCAATAATGGCAATAGTCAAGAGGGTAACTCCAACCGTGGTCCTGGTGGTTCTAGCGGTGGTGGCGATCCCAGAAGGAAGGCAACTAATGGTGGTGTATTCCTCAACAATGGTGGTGGTTCTGGTTTTGCTGCAGGCGGTGGACTAGGTCTTGTGGGCAACACTCTGAAGGACACTCAGTTTCCTCCTTTCTTTGGGGCTGTGGAGGATAAGGAAGAGGATCAGTTTTCTATGCTGAATGAGCAGTTCGGTCAATATGGTGTTCAACCGCCGAATAAAGAGATTCAGGTACTAGCAGAAAAGATCAGGGCTCTGGAAAGCCATACCTCTCCTGGGACTATTAATATGACAAACATGGGGCTGGTTGAGGGGATTGTGATTCCACAGAAGTTCAAAGTGCCCACGTTTGATAAGTACAATGGGAGTTCTTGCCCGGAGACTCATCTTCAAGCCTTTGTCCGAAAGATATCTGCCTACACCATGGATCGGAAGCTCTGGATGTACTTCTTCCAGGATAGCTTATCTGGTGGGTCTCTTGAGTGGTACACCAAGTTGAGATCATCAGATATTAAGAGCTGGCAGGATTTGGGGGATGCTTTCTTCAAACAGTACCAATTTAATGCTGACATGGCACCAAGCCGTACCCAGTTGCAGGGTATGTCTCAGAAGCAGAATGAAGGGTTTAAAGAGTATGCACAAAGGTGGAGAGAGTTGGCTTCCAGAGTTCAACCTCCATTAGTGGATCGGGAGATGTCGGATTTGTTCATGGGTACCCTTCAGGGGACTTTTGCTGAAAGGGTGGTGGGATGTCCGGTTACCGGCTTTGCAGATATAGTAGTGGCTGGTGAGAGGATTGAAAGTTGGTTGAGAATGGGGAAAATACAGGGAAATGCTTCGTCGTCTGGAGTAAAGAAGCCCTTTGGTAATGGTCAGCGCAAGAAAGAGGGTGATTCGAGTGCTGTGTATGCCCAGAAAGGACACGGTAGGAATCATTACTACCAGCATACTGTTGCAGTAACGATTCTTGCTGATAATCAACTCGCACAACAGCAACAGCAACAGCAGCCACCTCAACAGAGAACACAGAGAGCTGGGTACCAAGTGAGAGGAAGGATGGCAGATCGTCAGTTTGATAGGCCACCTATGATGTATGTTCTTCTGTTTAAGAAGTTGAAGGATCTTGGGTTGGTTCAGCTGAGGACGTTAGCTCCGTTAAGACCAGATCAGAGGCCTGCCAATTATGATGAGAACGCCAAGTGTGAGTTTTATTCTGGTGCTCCCGGGCACGATATTGAGGGTTGTAAAGCCTTTAAGCATGTTGTCCAAGACTTGGTGGATTCCAAGGCCATCAATTTTGCACCATCGTCGAATGTTAATGCTAATCCCATGTCGACGCATGGTCAGATGTCGGTGAATGTAATTGCTGAGGATCCAGGCCGTATATGCGGTGTGGGTGAAGAGACTGACAGTGACTATGAGCTTGACTCGTGGATAAAACCGTGCGTACCAGGAATGGAGATCCAGAACTGGAATGCCGAAAAGATCATCACTGTCACTCTGCGTGAAGAGTAATATTTCTGTTTGTTAATTCTGATTGCATGAAAGCCATACGTTTTGCCCAAAACGTAATGGTCCATTGTAAGGGCCACCTCATGTTTCATTTTGCATTATTTGCATCATTAATAAATGGATGTTTTTCGCTTTAAAAAGTGGTGTTCCCTGTTTTTCATTTATTTTTGAAGTTTAAAAAAATAAAATAAAAATGGTAATGTTTATTTTCATTTTTTTTCCTTTTAATTTGTCTCGTCCCGACTCTAAAGCAATGCATGAATCAACATTCATGCAGATGCGATCATTCTCCGGATCTCATTGATAAAAATTCGGTTACACCCCTATATGACTTCGACAACCCGATCAATCATGCCGAAGAAGAAGGCGAAGAAGATTGTGAACTGCCGGAAGAGTTAGCCAGGTTGTTGAAACAAGAGGAGAAGGTGATTCAACCGCACGAGGAGCAAGTTGAGATTGTTAATCTGAGTACCGAGGAGGTCAGAAAGGAAGTGAAAATTGGGGTTGCTTTGGAGATGAATGTCAAGAGCAGAATGGTAGCACTGTTGAAAGAGTATGTTGATATCTTCGCCTGGTCTTATCAAGATATGTCGGGGTTGGATACCAATATTGTTGTGCATAGGTTGCCATTGAGAGAAGATTGTCCTCCAGTGAAGCAGAAGTTGCGCAGAACTCGACCCGAGATGGCCATGAAAATCAAAGAGGAGGTGCAGAAGCAGTTGGATGCTGGTTTCCTAGCTGTCACTAATTATCCGCCTTGGGTCACGAACATTGTGCCGGTACCGAAGAAGGATGGAAAGGTGAGGATGTGTGTGGACTACCGGGATTTGAACAGAGCTAGCCCAAAAGATGATTTCCCATTACCTCACATCGATGTGTTGGTAGATAATACAGCTCAATTCTCGGTGTTTTCCTTCATGGATGGCTTTTCTGGCTATAATCAGATTAAAATGTCGCCAGATGATATGGAGAAAACGAAGTTCATCACACCATGGGGCACTTTTTGTTATAAGGTGATGCCATTCGATCTCAAGAACGCCGGTGCCACGTATCAAAGAGCTATGGTGACTTTGTTTCATGATATGATTCATCATGAGATCGAATGATATGTTGATGACATGATAGCGAAGTCCCAAACAGAAGAGGGGCATTTGGTAGACTTGGCCAAGTTGTTTGACCGGTTGAGACAATTCAAATTGAGGTTGAATCCGAATAAGTGCACTTTCGGAGTGCGGTCCGGTAAGTTGTTGGGGTTTATTGTAAGTGAAAAGGGAATCGAGGTTGATCCTGCTAATGTAAAAGCGATACAAGAAATTCCTGAACCGAGAACAGAAAAGGAGGTTCGTGGTTTCTTAGGTAGATTGAATTATATTTCACGGTTCATATCTCATCTAATAGCCACGTGTGAACCTATATTCAAATTGTTGAGAAAAGATCAAACGGTCAGGTGGAATGATGATTGCCAAGAGGCATTTGAAAGAATAAAAGAATATTTGCAAGAGCCTCCTATTCTGATGCCTCATGTGGAGGGGCGACCTTTAATCCTGTACTTGACAGTCCTTGAGGGGTCTATGGGGTGTGTATTGGGGCAGCATGACGAGTCTGGTCGAAAAGAGCATGCAATTTACTACCTTAGCAAAAAGTTTACCGACTGTGAAACAAGATATTCACTACTCGAGAAAACTTGCTGCGCTTTGTCATGGGCTGCTCGCCGACTGAGACAGTATATGCTGGTTCATACCACTTTGTTGATTTCCAAGATGGATCCGATCAAGTATATATTTGAGAAGCCAGCATTGACCGGACGGGTTGCGAGATGGCAAATGATTTTGACTGAATACGATATCCAGTACACTTCTCAAAAAGCAATAAAGGGGAGTGTATTGTTCGATTACCTTGCCCAACAACCCATTGAGGATTATCAACCGATGAAATTTGAGTTCCCTGATGAGGACATCATGTTTCTCAAATCAAAAGATTGTGAGGAACCTATCCCGGAGGAGGGGCCTGACCCTGAATCCGAATGGATTCTGATGTTTGATGGGGCCGCTAACGTGAATGGTAGTGGAGTTGGTGCTGTTTTGGTTACGCCGAAGGGATCCCGCATTCCTTTTGCTGCCCGGCTAACCTTTGAATGTACCAACAATGTGGCTGAATACGAAGCTTGTATCTTGGGTATCGAAGAGGCGATTGATTTGCGAATCAATAACCTTGTTATCTATGGAGATTCAGCTTTGGTTGTGAACCAGGTTAGCGGGAAATGGCTTACGCATCAATCTCACTTAATTCCATACCGGGATTATACGAGGAGGTTGTTGACGTTCTTCACCAAGGTGGAATTACACCATGTACCGAGAGAAGAAAATCCTTTGGCAGATGCTTTGGCTACTCTGGCCGCTTTGATTAAAGTGCAGTGGTGGAATCAAGTTCCTAGTGTTGAGGTGGGACGATTGGATAGGCCGGCTTATGTGTTTGCTGTCGAAACAGTGCCTGATGATGAAAAGCCGTGGTATTATGACATCAAGCGTTATCTGGAGACCCAAGAGTATCCCGAGGGAGCGTCTAGGAAGGACCGAAAGACTCTGAGAAGGTTGGCCATGGTGTTCTATCTGAACAAAGATGGAGTTTTGTACAAGAGGAATTTTGATTGGGTTTTACTTAGGTGTGTTGATAACAAAGAAGCAAGCCAATTGATGAAAGAGGTGCACGAGGGGTCGTTTGGTACCCACGCCAGTGGGAATGCGATGGTGAAAAAGTTGCTAAGGGCTGGATATTACTGGATGACAATGGAGGCTCAGTGTTTCAACTTCGTGCGGAAATGTCATAAATGCCAGATTTATGCTGACAAGGTGCACGTGCCTCCGAATCCGTTGAGTTTGATGTCGTCTCCGTGGCCGTTTGCTATGTGGGGCATTGATATGATCGGAAAGATCGAGCCTACGACTTCGAATGGGCACCGGTTCATATTAGTGGCTATTGATTACTTCACCAAGTGGGTGGAAGCGGCGTCTTATGCAAATGTGACGAAACAGGTTGTTGCCAGGTTCCTGAAAAGAGACATCATTTGCAGATATGGGGTTCCCGAAAGAATCATCACTGATAATGGTTCTAATCTCAATAACAAGATGATGGCAGAACTGTGTCGGGAGTTCAAGATCGAGCATCACAATTCTTCTCCTTATCGTCCGAAGATGAATGGGGTGGTCGAGGCGGCTAATAAGAATATTAAGAAGATTGTGCAGAAAATGGTTGTGACTTATAAGGATTGGCACGAGATGTTGTTGTTTGCATTGCATGGGTATCGAACCTCAGTGCGTACGTTTACTGGGGCAACGCCTTTCTCGCTGGTGGATGGGATGGAAGTTGTGCTACCAGTTGAGGTCCAGATTCCGTCATTGAGAGTCCTGATGGATGTGAAATTGGAAGAGGCTGAGTGGGTAAGGACTCGGTATGAAGAGTTGAGCCTGATTGAGGAAAATAGGCTGGCGGCCATTTGTCATGGGCAGTTGTATCAGCAGCGAATGAAGCGTGCTTTTGACCGAAAGGTGCGACCTCGTGTGTACCATGTGGGAGATATGGTGTTGAAAAGGATCCTTCCTCCTCAGAATGATCGTCGGGGCAAGTGGACACCCAATTATGAGGGTCCATTCGTGGTCAAGAAGGTTTTCTTTGGCGGAGCCTTGCTGTTGACGACCATGGATGGCGAGGATTTTCCATCCCCTGTGAATGCGGACGCAGTTAAAAAATACTTTGTATAAGAGACCCACTGGACGAAAAGAATAAAATAGTCCAGGCAAAAATGGGCATCCCGGAGAACCAAATATAATGAAAAAGTTTCGGGCAAAAATTAGGGATAAAAATAAAAAAACTGTACACCCGGCAAGTCGAAAACCCCACAAGGGAGGCTTGGGCAAAAAAGGGTATCCCGGTGGACTGAAAACCCGAAAGGGCGGTCCAGGCAAAAGAGGGAATGAAACGAACAATTGCGTCTAGCATGATCGTTTGTACTTTGGATATGACACATGGATAATCTGAAAGCGAAGATCGGTCGGAAGCGCCTTGTTTCGGAAGGCAGAAAGTGCGGAGAGTCTTGAGGACATATGGGTTGTAACCGGGTTGGAACTCGATGAGATCACGGGTTCACATTGCCATTAGGATAGGTTTTCCTTTTGTGCGCAATTACCTCTTTTCTGGGATTGCTTCCTGTGTATTGCTCAGTTACGAGCCACCTTTTTCAATCAATAAAATGCATATTCAGTCAAATAATTTTGTTTTTGTTTTCATTACAGCTTTGATTGCAAAAACATCAGTTTATTTTGATAAAGAATCTTTGCGTTTTGAGACGTAGGGGTCCCTTCCAATGCATGTTTATAGGATTAAAACTTGAAATCTTATTCGGAAGGTTGAGTGACCTTGGTGTTGAAATTTTGGCAAGCCTGGGGCACGTTTTATCTAACGATCTCTTTTGCAGGTGCTGTTGGTTTATTTTCACTCACTTGCAAGTTGTGATATGAAGCGTTTTTGACAAAAGATTCCTTTGAAGTCCAATCAGGGACAAGGAGTTGAAGAATGGTGTAGAGACGGCGAGAGAATTGCGACGATCCTAGAGGGTTAATCAAGAAGACTCTTCAAAGTCTGAGGAAGTGGAAAGTTGACATTATGGTTAGATGGTGAATGCCAGTGTTCGACGAGTCGACAGGTGTTCCGTGTCAAATATTTTGTATCTCCCCAGCGGGTTCGAGGTCGGTGTTTCCTCGGCAGCCAGGCCTGAAGTTTACTGTTTCCCCTAGCAGGGTTGAGATTGTTATTTCCCCGGCAGGTCTAAAGGTTGTTGTTCCCCCAGCAGGGGTGTGCGTTGGTAGTGTTTCCCTGGTAAAGTCCCCAAGCAGATCGAGTTCAGTGGAGGTCATCCCCGGTGAGGGTTACTCTTTCCTCGGCATCAGTGTTATCCCAAGCAGGGTTGGAGATTGGAGTGGTATCGAGTTCCTCAGTAGAGTTGCTCGTGTCGTCCCCTGAGGGGGATATTTTTTATGCATTCATCACTGAGAGAAGCATAGCATATTGCATAATTAATTGCGTAGCATTTCCATGGTTATGGAGCATTACGCTGTAAGGCTCATGCATCGGCATTGTAAGCATAAACTAGTCTCGAGTCATGGTTACCGTTTGAGAATTGGTCTAGCAGGGTTGGTGAAGATGTTACTCTGAGGAGTTTGGCGTCGTGACGTTGGATCAACCGTATTTCCCAGTAGCGCGATATTGGGGGGAAAAAATTCCGTCGTTCGGAGATGGAAGTGAAGATTGGAGAACGTTACGCGATCAGCGCGGAGATCAGGGTCCATCAGGAGAAAAGGAGACGCAGAGTGTCTTCTGGAGAACGGGGTTCAAATGAAGAACGGGGTTCATTGTTTGGTGGCGAGAGTGACATGAAGTTGTCGGGGTTCAAATGCGGTGATCAGGGATCATCCGCGCAAAAGGAAAATATTTGTGTAGGGGTCCAAGAAAGAAAAATCAAAGAAGTTTTGGGGGTTCAAGAAAAGAAAATAATAATAATAATAATAATAATAATAATAATAATAACAAAAAAAAAATCCCCAGCAGAAGTGGCGTTCAGACCAGCTTTCCGGTATTCAGACCGAAGTGGCATTCAGGCCAGATTTCCCGGTATTCAGACCGAAGTGGCATTCAGGCCAGTTTTCCCGGTATTCAGACCGAAGTGGCATTCAGGCCAGATTTCCTGGTATTCAGACCGAAGTGGCATTCAGGCCACTTTTCCCGGTATTCAGACCGAAGTGGCATTCAGGCCA
This sequence comes from Lathyrus oleraceus, assembly GCF_024323335.1. NCBI lineage: Eukaryota > Viridiplantae > Streptophyta > Magnoliopsida > Fabales > Fabaceae > Lathyrus > Lathyrus oleraceus. Next base: position 350,514,661 of record NC_066582.1, on the reverse strand, counting down.
GTTTTCCCGATGTTCAGATCAAAGAAGTTTCCGACGTTCAGGTCGACGTAACTTGTGGCATTCAGGCCAGCTTTCCGGTATTCAAACCGAAGTGGCATTCAGACCAGTTTTTCCGATGTTCAAATCGAAGAAGTTTCCGACGTTCAGGTCGACGTAACTTGTGGCATTCAGGCCAGCTTTCCGGTATTCAGACCGAAGTGGCATTCAGGCCAGATTTTCCGATGTTCAGATCGAAGAAGTTTCCGACATTCAGGTCGATGCAACTTGTGGCATTCAGGCCAATTTTCCGGTATTCAGACTGAAGTGGCATTCAGGGCAGTCTCTCGGTGTTCAGACCCGATATTAATAATCTCATATCTTTAGATGCTCAAATCGAGGTCATTTCCAATATTCAGACTGATGAGTGGCATTCAGGCCATGGGTATTTCTGTGTACCATTTATTTTGGTATCCAGGTTAACATTCTTTTTCGGTATTCAGACCGACTCTCACCGTACCAGACGATTTTTTCTTTTACGACCACCTCTTTGCCGATTCTGATAGGCATTGTTACTTCACTTCACTCTAGTGCAAATTTTCAGGCTTTTATTGTATTCAACCACTCTTCACCCTGATCATCTGAAAAGTCGAGGCTATTCATATCGACAGGTTCACAGTGGATATTCAAAATTTGCCCTCCTCTTCTTGAGACTAGTTTGACACATTGAATTTCATATTTTAGAGTATTAGGCATTGCATTTTGCGTCTCATATAAAGATAAGAAGGTCATCCTTGAAAATCTTTTCAAAAGATGGAGAAGTTACATGATTCAAGCCTGAGGGTCTCTATGAATTGATGATCAACCATCTGAGGGCATAGGCTTCAGTTAGGGTTTCTTGATTCTTCAAAGGTCTTGAGCATCATCTTGTTTGCAAGGATATATTACCATCATCATGGTTCTATCATCATCAAGGGTTTCATAGTTCATTCTCAAGTTCATTTGGATTAGGGTTGTGACCTCTGGTCAACCTTAATCAATGTCATTCTTCCAACTAGGGTTTCTCAAAGAGATGAGGTATTTTCTTGGGATGAGGATCACATTGTTATAAGGAGCTTACATGAGCTAGGGTTTCATTTTTGAGCAATTTCCCTAAGTGGTAGAGGCTCAAGTGGATCAAGGCATTTCAAGGTCATCTGAGGACCAAAAAGTCAACTGTGCAGTCAACTGAGGGCTATGAGGTGGGGAAATGAGTTGAGACACCTCAATCATGTTCAAATGGGGTCCATTCATCATTTTATACATTCATCTTGAATATTCAAAGGTCATGGCAAAAGTTACTAAAAATGGAAATGACCTATAATTCAAAGTTTCCAAATTTGGCAAGTTTTTGGTCCACTTTCAACTTGACTTTTCAATATCAAAGATGTTTCAAATGGATTTTTTGTGAACATGAAAGTTGTAGGTCTTGGTCTCCCCTTTCCAAAAAGCCCTAATTCATGTCCATATGAGGATTGGTTAAGGAGTTATGGTCATTTGATCACAAGGTGTGCATGGAAATTCAAAATGGCATAACTTTTGATATAATGCTCCAAATTGGTTCATTCTTTTTGCAAAATGCCGCTCATGATCAAGGCATCTTAAAATGACATCATTTGGCTCCTTTGTGAAAGCTAAGCTTCAAGGAATTATGGTCAAAGATCACATTATTTCACATTGGTTCAAAGGATGGTATCATGCTAAAAATCAAAATTCACAAAGAATCAAGGCAAGGCTTCAATTTAGCATTCTTCATGGACCATATTGGAGTGAAAATAAGCCATTGCCATGCATGAGGGAGGCTTGTATGTTCTTTATTTCACACATGTGCAAATTGAAGAAAATATTCAACATTCATTTTTGGCTTAAGATGCAAGCAAACAAATACTCAAATCATGACCATTGGATGTTCTTAAGTGGATTGAGATCATAACATGAGGAGGAACACGTGCATTATGGCAAGGAGAGCTCATTTTGCATTTTTGAAAATGGCTTCATATCTCACTAATCATGATTAGTACATGGAAAATATGATTAGCATTGTCATTAGCATGGAGTATAAAAATAGAAACCCTAATCATAACTGCCATAACTAAGTTTTGAGATCAAAATTCAAGAAACTCTCCAAATTTTCTCTCTTCGATTCTTCATTTTCTCCATATAACTCTCAAAGATCTTTGCATATTCATGATCCTCATCCTTTAGTGATCAAGAATCATCATTCATTTGGTGCAATTCATCCAGAATTCGAGCAGTTCAAGAACAATCTCATGTTGATGGATTTTGGAAATTGAGGTGAATTCAAGTGGTTTCAGCCATTGCTTTTTGCTTAAAGCTTCAAAAGAGGTGCAAGGGAGAAGATCTGGAGCAGATGAGCGCGTGAGGACACGGTTTCAGAGACTTCCATCTCCAGGTGACTCAAAATTCACTCTCTCTTTTTGCTGATTTTAGGTTGTAGAACTGTAGATCTTGATGTGTAGATCACGAGAATGTGTTTAGATTTAAGTTTGAGTGAGAATTGAGGAAGTTAGGTTGACTGGATGTTTGGATCTACAAACTTTTTCTCTTCGATTCGCAAAACCTAGGGAGATTTAGGAGAAATGGATAGGAGATTTGGATTCAGCATGAAAAGACAGTTTGAATGGTATAGGTCTCGTGAATTTCTGGAAAAAGTTGTGGTGGCGCCGCCGTGGCAGCCACCGCGTGCTCGTCGGAGAAGACGACCGGAGTTGTAGCTCCGGCGTCTGTATCATGTTAGGGTTTGGTGACGTGTGATTCCATGTGTGTTGTGGCGTGGAAGCTTGATTGGTTGAGATTCATTTGACCAAGCCACGCGTGTAGTTGAACGCTGACTGAGCGCTGAGGTGTATTAATGAAGCGCTGCATTTTGGTCATTTAAACGTGAGCCTTTGATCTTGATGCGTGCCATATCTGATGGTTGTGGTTTTTTTGGATTTATTTGAATAATTTCATTTCCCTCCATCTTTATATTATATTTCATTTGATTTTCCTATTTTGTTTAAATCATAAAAAATACAAAAAATGGTCCAAATGAGTCCCAATTTTTTTTCATGGTTTTGTCTGGATGTCTACTATTTTATGGTGTTGATTTCATGAATTGTGGATGTCTGGATTTTTATGTGTGAATTTTTGAATCCATGTGGTGCTAATTTGATATGGTGTATTCAATGTGTTGTGAAATTCTCTATGTTGAACCTTCTGATCCAATTTTTTGCATGCATAATATTCATACATGATGTGAATTATTGGTCACTGGTTTGGATTTTTTCTCATATGTTATCATCACTTTTGACACATAGAGAAAAATGTGACAATTTGTGTCACATTTTTGACATTGGATTGGTGTATTTTTGTTCACATATCATTTGAATCATTCTGGACATGATTTTTCGATGTAGAATATTCATGGCATGAGGAACTTGTACAAAAAATCTCAAAGTCATTGCATGCATTTCTGATTTGATATGAATTTTCTAAGTTGGAAGTTCATTTTGTGCACATTTTTTATCCTTGCATGGCATAGGCCAGTTGAGCCACTTGGTTATTAATTTGATGCTGGTCCTTTTGATGACATTTTGGGGAGTGTTTGAATGTATGATGTGTAGAAGATTGGGTTCTGGTTTGGTCATTTGATTGGGTTTTGAATTCATCTCTTATGCCATTGTCTGTTGGTGCTTTGTTGTGTTGATTGTATATACATAAACTAACTTTGTTTTGTGTTTCAGGTTTGGATATTCATCATTGATGATTAGGTTTTCTCTCACCTTGTGAGATGCATTGAGCTCTAACCTATGTTTGTTTTGTAGGGTTTGGATTGATGTGGTGAGCTAATGAGCTTATTTGAGTGCCAAGGCACTTGTGCATTGAATTGTGTAACTGTTGGAGAGTTTCACTGCTTGTTTTCTGGTTTTATGACTAAAGTAATAACTGTTTAGTCTTTGCACAGGTACCTTAGTTGCTTGCTTGCTTTTGCTCTTGCTTGAGCATTGGATTGTGGTTGACACACCACTCAGGTAGATTAGCTTCTTACTTCATGTAGTCTGGAAGTTCTGTCACTTTTTTGGCAGGCATTTTGCTGGCAAGTCCTCCTTCAGAGGCTCTGTTTGTGTTTGTTTACAATTGTGCCCAAAGATCTCTAAGAAGAGGCATGTGATATTTGATAATACCTCCAAGAGAAGAGGCAATTGACGGATAAAAGGGATTAGCAGCCAATCCCCCGTTATTCAGTGTGTCATTCTTTATGCTCGCACTACGTGCTGATGCTTCTGAACATGTGCCCCTGATATTATGTCCAGAGTCTGTCAAGTGGAATAGGATCCCACTTTCTGGATCCCCACGCTTTCTTTGTCATGAGCTCACCCTGGCCAGGGTTAAGAGCATGAGGTCTCATCCTCATTCAGACTTTGATCAGCTTCACCCTAATGTTCAGTGTTAGTGGTTAAGAGCTACAGATTACCTCTTACAGTTTGGCTTGTTTGTCGAGGTTGATATGACCCCTCTTGACTAAAGCCCACCCATTGTTTGAGCCTCTTGTATGGATATAGTGTGTGATGCTTGTTCACTTGTGCTGGTGTGTTTATCTGCTTTCCTCTTCTCATCTCCATTTCTGTAAGGAGTTGTATGATTGATTTCTGAGGAAGTTGAATGCATGTTAGAGACCTCAACTTAGGGATATTCATTGCATGACAACTATTAGGCTCGATTCTTAGTCTCCCTATTAGTTTGTTGTCTCCCTGGTCTCTGGTTAGGAGAGTGTTTTACCCCTGTTAAGGGGAACTACGTCGCCCTGATTCTCATACCAGATGAGATACGTAGGCAGGAGGTTGTGAGCAATCTCTCCGGGCACCCTTTTTCTTTTTTGCTGTGTTGTTTTACGTGTGTTCACCCTTTATTTTTCCTTTTATTTGGTGTGAGTACCCGTTTGTTCAGCGTGTGTGTGGTGGTATGTTCATACCTTGGGGATTTCTTCTGTTATTATTTGGGGTTCATTTATGACGGTTGTCATTCATATTGGGGTTCATCTCGGGGTTCATTTGTGACGGTTGTCATTCATTTGGGGTTCATCTCGGGGTTCATTTATGATGGTTGTCATTCATTTGGGGTTCATCTTTGGTATTCATACTGGGGCTCATCTTTGGGGTTCACTTTGGTTACTTGTTATTCATTTGGGGTTCATCTTTGGGGTTTATTTGTGGTGACTGGCTGGATAGTTAGTTGCTTTGTTGGGGTTTGTTTTGATAACCTTTTCTTTGGTATTCGCTGGTTAGCGTTTGTTAATGTTAGGAGTCGGATATAAGCCCATGTATTGGCATTCTATTTCCTTTTATTTGATTGTTGGGAGTCAGGTGTAAGTCCATGTATTGGCATTCTGTTTCCTTTTGTCTGATTGTTGGGAGTCGGGTGTAAGTCCATATATTGGCATTATGTTTCCTGTTGTTTGTTGTTGTTGGGAGTCGGGTGTAAGTCCATGTATTGGCATTCTGTTTCCTTTTAAGTGTTTCTTTTGACGTCTCAGCGTCCCTTTTTGGTGTCTTGTTTCAGCGTGCATTAGCCGAGCTACGAGTGCTCTGATTCTCCTCTGGATAGAGAAGATACGTAGGCATATGATACGATGTCTTAGCGAGCATGTCTCCCTTTCTCGAACTACGTTGACTCTGATGTTTGTTTCTGACAAACTACGTAGGCCCAGGATGTAACATCCTGCCGAGTCCACTTCCTCCATCTTCTTTCTCTCCCCCACCTGTTTATCATTCCAGTTTGTGCAGTATCGTTGAGCAGTTTATTAGCAACCTTTTCTTACTCTTTGAGCTACCTTTTGAGCGTGGATCCCGTCGAGTACGGCGGACGTGAGGGGTGCTAACACCTTCCCCTTGCGTAACCGACTCCCGTACCTTGTAATCTCTGGTCGTAAGACCGGTCCTTTCCCTTTCTTAGGTTAGTCCTGCGCTCCCTTTCCGTCATAGGATGAATAGCGTCGGTGGCGGCTCTGTTTTTTCCGCCGGTTGTTTTTCGCGTTGTGACACTCCCTCCATGGAGTTTCTAGATGAAGATTTGATGGACATGACTCCTCTGTGTATGATACCAGGTGACGTCCCAGGCCCCTCTTCCATAGCTGGAACTAAGCAAGGTAACATTCCTGAAAAATCTCCTGATAAAGAGGACATGCACTTTACTGATCGCACCATAAGAAACCTAGTTACTAGAATTCTGAATGAAGACCATGGAGTCAAGGATATTTTTACCCCTCTGTCCAGAAGGGACCCCTCTCCTGAGGTGGAAACCCAAGCTGAGAAAGATGATGACTCATCTAAGACAGAAAAGGAAGTAGCTGCTGAGGGATTATGTTCTCTTGGAAAAAAAATTACCTAGCAAGAAACTAGCTAGCATGTCTCTTGATAGTGGTGAGGATAGTATTGATTTGGAGGAAGAAAGCTCAGAGGAAGAGGAGGACACCTTGGTTCACCATGTGAAACCAAGTGCTGCTAGGAAATTGAAGACTAGGAAAGGAAAAATTGTGGCTGAAATGATGGCATCCAGGACTAGGAAGAAGACTGCTGGTGTAGGACCCTCCAAATCATGGAGCAAGGTTGAGATTAAGAAGAGGAAAGAAAGTAAGAGTTCTTACTCTGATGAGGATGTCGAAGACGATGTTCCAGACATCTCCCCTGCAAAAAGGCAGGCTGTTAAGAAGTGTCCAGGCAAAGTTGCAGCTGTTCATTTAGACAACATCTCTTTTCACTTAGAAGACGGCGCTGCTAAATGGATGTTTGTCATTCAGAGGAGGGTAGCGGTTGAGAGAGAGCTGGGAAAAGAGGCTGGTGAAGTAAAGGAAGTCATGGATTTAATCAAGAATGTTGGATTGATAAAGACTGTGGTTGCTCTGCCCCAATGCTATGAGGGGTTGGTGAAAGAATTTGTTGTAAATATCCCTGAGGAGATTTTTGAAAGAAGCAGCAGGGAATTTTGCAAAGTTTTTGTAAGAGGTAGGTGTGTGAGATTCTCACCAACCATCATCAACAAGTTCCTAGAGAGACGAACTGATGGAGGAATAGATCTGGAGACTACAGACAATGAGGTCTGTAGGATCATTACAGCTGGCCAAGTTAAGGAATGGCCTAGTAGGAATCACCTTTCAGCTAGCAAGCTAACTGTCAAATATGCCATCTTGCACAAGATTGGTTTAGTTAATTGGGTGCCTGCTAATCATATCTCTACCATCTCCATCAGTCTTGGAAGAGTCATTCATGCAATTGGAACCAGGATTAACTATGATTTTGGAAAGTTTATGTTTGACCAAACTATCAAACATGCCTCCACAAATGCTGTGAAGCTGACCATTGCCTTCCCATATATTATTTGTGGTATCATCTTGAGTCAACAACCAGGCATACTCAATGCAAATGACATTCCAAGTAGAAGAAAGCCCCCATTGTCCATTCATCATAAACTGTTTGAGGGAAGTCATGTCAATGATGTTGTTAAGACATCTGCCAGAAAAGAGCCTGCTGTCGCGTCGCGCGAAAAACCGGCGGGAAAAGAAAGAAACAACAGAGCCGCCACCGTGCGTTATTTATCCCAAAAGAGGGAAAGGAAACGCTCAGAGTAAACCTAGGAAAGAACATGGTCTCGCGACCAAAGAGAATGGGTTCGGGAGTCGGTTATGCGAAGGGAAGGTGTTAGGCACCCTACGCATCCGTAGTACTCTACGGGATCCACGCACAAAAGGAAGGAATATGGTTGCTATAACACTGCTCAAACACACACACATTGGCTGAAAGAAACGAAAGAGACTGACTGAAACTGACTCGGCAGGATATCGCATCCTGGGCCTACTTAGTCTATCAGGCATAGACATCAGAGTCGAAGTAGTTCGGACTGGGGAAACGACACATGCTCGCTAGGATATCGCATCCTATGCATACGTATCTTCTCGGACGAGAGAAGAATCAGAGCATTCGTAGCTCGGCTGACACGCACACAAACAAACACAGGCAAAGGCAAACGTGGAGCCCGACTGCCAATCACTGGACTTATGTCAGCATCCGAACCTAAACACACGCAAAGAGGCAAACGTGGAGCCTGAATGCCAATTGCTGGACTTACATCAGCATCCGAAGCACACAACAACACAACAAGTTGATAGGGAGTCGGGGACTCGAGCCTATAACTGCTAAGCACACACGCACAAACAGACAGACAACAAGTCGCTAAGGAGTCAGGCACTCGAGCCTAGCAACTGTCAAACAACACACACAAAAGAAAGAAAAGGCGCCCGGAGAGATCAGCTCAATCTCCTGCCTACATACTTCATCTGGTGTGAAGATCAGGGCGATGTAGTTCCCCTACGCAGGGACAAGGATCTAGCCTAACCAGATAACAGAGGGAGACACAACACTAGGGAGACTACGACTCGAGCCTAGATGTTGTCATGCAAAAGTCAACCCTAAGTTAAGGTTTCTAGCTAACTGGCACAAGGGCCAAACTATCCTAGACAAGGCTTGCACAAGAAGCAAGGGTCTCAATTGCAACTAGGGCAAGAGAAAGAGAAAGGCTCGATCGCAACGAGGGCGAGAGAAAGGAAAAGGCTCGATCGCAACGAGGGCGAGAGAAAGGATCGCAACGAGGGCGAAAGAAAGGATCGCAACGAGGGCGAAAGCAAGCAAGGATTAGCTGTTAGTCGTTAGTCAAACTCGGCAAGACATCGCGTCTCGTGCCTACGTATCTCATCTGAACATGAGAATCAGAGTTGCCGTAGTTCGGCCAAACAACCCTAAACATGGCTCACACAAGGGTTAAGCCACACAGACTTGACTTGCACAGGAAGCAAGTCAAGCACAAAGCTATTGCACAAGGGCAAGCACAAACTAAAGCCTAAGGAAGCAAACAAGGCAATCACAAACACATACAGCATAAGAATAAACACACCAACAAGGGGGCTCAAACATCAAAGGTTAGGCACTAGGGCCAACTGGAATGGGGTAAGTGTTGCTCTTAACCTTGCCATTGAGAGGCTAAGGTGAAGCAGATGAAAGGAGATGAGGGGTGTGCCTCATTGCTTCTATCCCTAATCAGGGAGAGCATCAAATAATAGAAAGTGGGGGAGTTCAGAAAGATGGAACTCTTTCCCCATTATTGACTCGATAGATCTTGGGTTTTTATCTCGATGCTTCAACCATGTAATGGGAGCAGAGAGAGGACACACTGAATAGTGGGGGATAGATTGCTTATCCCTACCTTCCACCAATTGCCTCAAATGAGGACTTTTCTTGCTTGGGACAATTTTAAACAAACACAGGCATTGCCTCTTAAGGAGGACTTCAGACAGTTTTGCCCGGTCAAATAACAGACCGGGTCTCCAGACTACATGAAGAAAGAAAGGTTTATACCTCAAAAGCAAATGCTAAAATAGCAAAGCAAGCAAGTTCAGAGAACTTAAGCAACTAAAGTACCTGAAAAAGTCAAACTTATTAGTAAACAAGTCAAAAGTTTAAATCAAAAGAAATGGCAAACAGTCAACACAGGGGGTCAACTGAGCAAAGCATAAGACTCAAGTTATGAGTTAAACCATCTGCAAAACAAAGGTTAGCATGGGATAAACAAATCAAATTCAAACAAGTTTGAGTGATCTTTGAAGCATTGTGCTCAACCTGAAACAGATGAACTCAACATAAGTCCAAAGGACCACTAGGACTAGCCTAGGGTCAAACATGAAAGAAAAAGTCAAGGCAGCAAGGAAAAGTCAACTCAAAGTCAAAGTCAAACATTTGGGAAGCTAACACACTTGGGCCCACATTCAAATCATGCATTATGATCATTTCATGAACATTTGAAGTCAAAGTAAGGCAAAGGAAAGCACACAAAAGTCAACAGAATGACTTGCATCAAAAGTCAACCCAAACATTTTCAAAAATCAACAAATAAATCACACTCAATCCTAACATCTAACATGGTAAGCATGTAAAATTTCATGGCATTTGGATGAGAGGAAGGCAGTCAAGCAAAATCATGAAGTCAAACCAAATTCAAGTAAGCATGGTGAAAGTCAACAAACATGGGTCAACTTCAAAAAATCATATCAAATTGAAAACAGATGAGAAATGAATGAGATTAACACCAATGCAAAGCTTGAGATGTCTAGTTATCACACATGAAATTTCATGATCATACAATATGGTATGAGAATTTCCCAAATGATTTGGCAACATGTAGCACAAAAAGTCAACCATGGACTAGGCAGGGAAGAAAAATCATAATCAAATGGAAAATTGCACAATAAATTCCCAGAAAATTCATACATCAAATAGACATACAAGGGATCATTCATGCAAAAAATGGGGTCATTTGGATGTAGGGAAATATGTCAATAAAATTAGGGAACATGCATGATCATGGTATGATACCAAATGTGACACATAACTTCAAAAAATCATAACCAGCAAACCACAAATGGGAAATCCACAAACTTTATACCAAAATGAAGGTCAATGTGTCTAGTTTTATCACAAAAAATTTCAAAGTCATTGGACATAACATGAGTATTTCACAATTGAAATGGTAAGATGTATCATTTATGCACACATGTTGGGAAAATAATTACCATAAAAAAATCCAACCACTGAAAAATTCATTAAAAATTACAATTAAAAACTAGACACATTTGTGATCATGTGCAAAAAAAATTCAGGATTTTTGGAATTAAATTGAGAGAGGAATTAATTTTGCAAGTTGGAGAACAATTGGATGAAGTATGAACAAATAAGCATGGAGACTTGGTCAACATGGAAGTCAACAGTGGCAATTGTGTAATATAGCGTTTCATTAAACCAAACGCTGCGTTTGGGAAGGACACGGGAAATGTTGTGGTTGGTTGATCCTTAATGAAACAGTGCAATGAGCCAAAGCAGCCAATAGCATTCGAAGTTTCTGGGCAGCTAGGGTTTTTCACACAGGGTTTTGGCTAAACAATGCAACATCAGCATCCAACATCCATAGTTCATCATTAAAATCAACAGCACATGAACACAGCAATCAGCCAACAATCAGGGCCATGAAAAATCATCATCATACAACGTTAATCAACAACCAAAACACACATAGACATGAGAATTCTGGGCATGGTATGGATTTAAACAAGCAGCAGCATAACTTCATCATCATTATTTCGAGTTTTTTTAGAAAATTCCCAGAATTTAAAATTGAAAGCATGGAATCATTCATCAAGGCAAGGCTAACAAGGATCCAATGTCTATTTTCAATAACTCAACACACCCCTCTTGAATCGTGCAAAAGAAAGCTTAACATCCATTTTTGTTCATGCATGAAGGTTCTCAAAAATAAACAACTAGCACACCAATAGACTCATTTAAGCATGGTGAAGGTAAAACCAAACATAGTTTTCAACATAACACACTGTAGAGTGAGGTTCGAGCAAAAAAGCAATTGTGCATGAAACTTATTTTCCAGATTTCTAGCAAGTTAGCCAACCAATTCATATGGGACAAAGGGCATTAGTTTCAGCATGTTAAGAACTACAATAAGCATGTGATGGTTTGGCAAAGTGAAAGGTTCGAAAAAAATACCAAGCTGAAGAGCAGAAGAAGATGCAGTGGTGTATTTGATCCTTTAGCTCGAAACAGGTACTCTTTTGGCCTTGGAATGATAGATGGTGAAGTGTGTGAGCTCAGCAAAGCATGAAAGTGTTCCAACCACAAGCTGCCATTGTTGTATGCTTGAAGATGCAGAATGAGAAAGAGATGTTACAGCAGGGGAATGGAGGTTGATTAAACTTCAAAATGTGGTTTGGACTATGGAAGAACCAAGTGAATTCGAATTCCTTTGAATGGTTGTGCAGAGTTTCTGTTTTGGCCCATATGCAAGAAAGAGGGAAAAGTGTATTTGTGATGGCTGCTGTGTAAAAACTAGGGTTTGAAGTGACAGAAAACATTGCTTATATTGCCTGTTTAAACTCACATTATCACATGCTAATCCAAGTTTATGTTATGAACCAAAAATGCCAAATGCTAATTATGTGCACAAGCGAAATGGAGGGTGTAAGGCTTGCTCGAGTTGGGCCTTTAACCAGCTGCAAATGACCTATAACAATGCTGTTTTGAATTGCTTCAAGAATTGCTAGCTTGCTTTTTACTCTTTGAAGCTAATTGCACATTTTGTCCATTTTGTACCTTTGCCAAAATTATGATGTAAGGGTGGTATGAACATGGTTTAAGGCTTGGAACAAGTCACAAATATGGTATAAAGTGGATCCCAATTGGTTAATTGTGCAAAAAGCCCATAAATCAAAAAGTCAACCTTGGGTCAAACTTTGATTTTAAATGAAAAAGGTCCAAAAATGCCATTTTGAATGGTAAGGTTTTAGGTCATGAAGTTTATATTTTTGGAAAGAGGATGAAAAAAGTGGTTTGTAGGAAAAAACCCCACCAAATTTGGCCTTATGGTTTGAGAGATATGCCCCTTTGAAGTTCAAAAATTGATGAAAATGAATTGATCATATCTTGACAACCACACATGGGATTTGAGAGTTCTTGGACTTTTTGAAAATGGGAGAACAAGATCTTCAACTTTCATGTTGGGCAAAAATTCATTTGAAGCTTGTATCATGATGCAAGTTGAGGATCAAGAAGTTTCTATTTTTGGCAGTTGAAATTACAGGTCCACTTTCTATTTCTGGAAATTTTCTGATTTGCTTCAAATTCTTCCATGATGTTGATTGCCATGACATATAAGACCTATTAGGACATGAATAAGCTCCTTCAAACCATTTCCATCCATCAAATCCAAAGAATCAACCACAGTTGACCAACTTTGACTTTCTAGGGTTTTGGACTTGACTGTGCACTTCTGATGAATTCCAAACCCTAGTTCCTTGAGAACTTGACTTCAAATGATGTCCCAAGACATATGAACTCTTGATGATTGATCATGGTGCCCAAATTCCACAAGAATGGCCACCATCCACTGCTTTGATTGACTGTCGACTTTTTAGGGTTTTCTGCCTGCCTGTGCATTGACTGTTGACCTCTGAGCCTTCAACCCTTGACTTGAACACTTTAAATGATACTCCAAGACAAGTGAACTTGTTGGGCAAACCCTAGGGCTTTGATCCCTTGAGAAACACCTTTGCTTGACTGGCTGACTGATCTCCTGATCAGTTTGACCTAATTCTTGCTTGCTTGCTCTTGAGGCAACTGAGGACAATGCAAATGTTATGCAATGGAACATGATATGCTATGACCTAATATGAGATGATATGTACAATGATAGGTGCAAATTTGAGGTGCTACAGCTGCCCCTATTCAATCAGCTGGGAACCCGAACGGATGATAGCAGTGGCTGTCAGACTTTCAGGGTAAACAGGGATTGAATACAAAAGAACCGTAGAAATTTGCACCGACTGGATATAATACAGGAATGCCCGTCAGGATCGGCAAAGAAACAGTCTTGAAAGGACAATCCGTCTGGAACGGAAAAGAAATCGGCCTGAATACCGAAACAGAAACGTCGACCTGGATACCAAAATAAATGGTAACACAGGGATAACCATGGCTTGAGCGCCGCAAATACATCGACCTGATCGTCGGAAACTTCTTCGGTCTGAATACCGGAAGGTTGGCCTGAGTGCCAAAGCGTGAATTGGTTTGTGTTCCAAAACACTCAACATCCTGAAGAGGGCTTAGAAAAGCAGTCTTGTTAGAGGATGGACATTCGATTTCACCAGAAATACGAATCTTACTCGGCTGGGGAGGACGACTTCGACCCAAGAGCGCATGAGACATATTATCTATAGCCGTCAGAACGTAGATAATAACCTCGCATGGAAGATTATCCATAACCGGGTTGTAGGTTGTTAGATGGATAAACGACCGAAAACATCCTGAAGAGAGCAGAGGCAAACTTGTTAAAGGATGAATCTTACTCTGCTGGTGATAACAATCGAAGGATTGACCAAAGAGCGCATGAGATATATTATCTATAGCCGTCAGAACGTAGATAATAACCTCGCATGGAAGATTATCCATAACCGGGTTGCAGGTTGTTAAATGAATAATCGACCGAAAACATCCTGAAGAGAGCAAAAGCAAACTTGTTAAAGGATGAGCATCCGATTCCACAAGGAATACGAATCTTACTCTGCTGGTGATAACAATCAAAAGATTGACCAAAGAGCGCATGAGATATATTATCTATAGCCGTCAGAACGTAGATAATACACTCGCATGGAAGATTATCCATAACCGGGTTGCAGGTTGTTAAATGAATAATCGACCGAAAACATCCTGAAGAGAGCAAAAGCAAACTTGTTAAAGGATGAACATCCGATTCCACAGGGAATACGAATCTTACTCTACTGGTGATAACAATCGAAAGATTGACCAAAGAGTGCATGAGATATATTATCTATAGCCGTCAGAACGTAGATAATAACCTCGCATGGAAGATTATCCATAACCGGGTTGTAGGTTGTTAAATGGATAAACGACCGAAAAGAAAGGCATCTGGGTACCAGGCTAGGTATGCAAAAGATGACCAATCAAAAGAGGATAAAGTTGCTTACTCGGAGCAAGTATCCAAAAAGAAGGTGAAAACCCAATGGGGACAATACTGCTTGATCAAGGCAAGTATCCAAAGGGGACGAGATCATAAATACCACAAAGAGGGGATTACATCTACCGGTTTGTAGGCAGAAAACCACGGAAAAAGTAACCAGTCATCATCGGGATGAGCACACAGGGTTAACTCCAACAAGGGGAGAAATATGGGATTTTACAACTACCAGCTAGTGGGTAGAAAACCACAAAGATAGGACTTACAGCTACCGGTTTGTAGGTAGAGGCCAACAAACCATATCCGCCAGGGGATGAAAGTGGGATTTTACAACTACCGGTTTGTAGGTAGAAAACCACAAAGATAGGACTTACAGCTACCGGTTTGTAGGTAGAGGCCACAAATTCTGCTGAGGATAGGATGAATGAGTGCCGGTTAGTGAGCAACTATTCATTTATGCCCCAGGGAAGCACAAGAGACAGTCGACGGGGAGCCAGTTTAGGGTCGATCCAAAAAGGCAGACTGAAACAAGACTCATCCTAATGAGGAAAGAACTCAATAGGGAAAACCCATCCCATTAGGGAGGGAACGGAAGCAACCGTCATCCACGAGGATGTATCTCTGTGGGGAAATGGCAGGAAAAGATTGACACTTTCTGCTTAAGGGGTAGACTCTTCGTGGAGAGATCGGACACACCCATATTTGCTTGAGGAAAATCTACTGGAGATATTTGTATTACCAAATAGCAGGAGGTAACAAACAACAGATACCCGGCAACAGCTGCAACATGAGTACCTGAATGTTATGATTATGCATGTATGCATTATGCATGATGAATGTATGATGAATGTTGACAAACAGACATGTTCACACAGGTCCAGGAATCAACCATCCGGAGAGAAAACCAAAGTCATCATCCTGCAGGGGAGGAAAAGCCACGAGAGGCTTCCGGAAGGATCGTCGGTCGCAACCGGAGAACAGAGTTCAACATACTGGCGGACGCGCCACAACAACTCGTGATGAAAATCAGAGATACCAAGAAGCAACCAGATCTCTGATGAGGATAGATAGGCATTGAGAAAGCTCATCATGCCAACAACTCCGCTAGGGGATCCATCTGAGGGCATGACATAGTACTGGGATATTGATCTACCAAATACTGAATCTTCAAAGAAAAACAACCATGCTGGTGGAAAGGAAGACTGGCCTGCTGGAGAGGCAAAAGTTGAAGTCTTCAGCAAACACTCTGCTAGGGGAGCTGCCCCACAATAATGTCCGAAACAGCAAACTTGCTGGGAATGCCCCACGGTAGGGCTCAAGCAGCACTCTACTGGGAATGCCCCACAATAGAGCTACCAGGGATTTGGAGGAAGAATCTGCACTGCCGGGAACATGAAGGTGAACAACTTCAAACGACACTGCATCGGGCAACTTCACCGAGGAGAGACCATACGAGGTTCTGCAGGACAAAGATACAGTCATGCTCGAGATACGAACAAATGTCTTACCTGTTGGTAATCATACCACCCCCGGGAGAGCACTGTGGGTCTCCTGAGTATCCTTCCGTCATCGGGAATGTTCACTTTGTTTAAGAACAATTTTTTTTGAAAAATTTGTTTATTTTTGAAAACAATGATACTTTATCATTTAAAAACATACAAAACATTTGTTGAGTTAAAACAAATAAGAGTGCAAACAATTGGCTAAAAGCTCAAATTGATGTGATGGAATGGTGGTCTGCAAAGGGCGAGACTCCATAGATCTGTACAAGTTTGAAATCGGTGATATATATTGGAGAGGGCTACATTGAACATAATGACCTTTCCTCTACCATTCTGAATTTTCGATGTATTCAAAGCTTCAGTCGATGACGGATTGAGAATCCCTGACGGATGACAGATGTACAGCACAGTCTTGTCAAGATGCAGTTACTTGCCAAATCCCTAATTTTTGCCTAGATTGCCCCAGTGTGAGGTGTTCAATCTAGCGGGATGCAAATTCCTTTTTTTTTCAATGTCTCTAACTTTTGCCTGGATCGCCCTTTCGGGTTTTCAATCCACCGAGACGCTCCTTTTTGCCTAAGTCGCCCTTTGGGGTGTTCGACTTAGCGAGCTTTTGCCTTTTTCTTGTTTAGGCGAAGTATTTCTTGACTGCATCGGAATTCACAGGACGAGTGAACTTCTTTATCCATCGTAGTAAGTGTTAGAACACTGCCTGAAGAGGCTCTCTTGAAAACATATGGACATTCATAGCTTGGGGTTCACTTGCCCCTGGAATCGGGCGCGAAGGACAAGACTTTCTTGAGCACACGGTCCTTTTCTCAGAACACACGAGGCTTGATCTTCTTGTCGAATGTTTTTTTTCACTCTCTGCTGATATGATTGACCATGACACATGGCAGTTGATCTCTTCTTTCCGATCGAATTCAGCATCAGTCAACTTGGGACTTGGAGGGTGCTATCTTTTCTTTTGTTTTTTTTTCTTTCTTTTGATTTTGATTTTGATTTTGATTCTGCTTTTGATTTTTTTGATTTTGCACCCTCTCTTTCTTTCCTTTTTTTTTTATTTTTTTTTATTAATGCCCCCGTTGGCTGTTCTGCTGATTCTCGCGATGCAGCTGAGTGTGACCTTCTTTTCTTGCTCAAGAAGTCAGGAAATCTCGTCAGGAGTCCCTTCAACATCATCTTCTTCCGCTTCGAATACAGGGAATTCAAAATTGGAAGATGACGTCCGATCATTATGCTCAATGGGTTTGAGAAACAACCTGCATAAAGATTTAGAGATGAAAAGCTCTTTGAAAAATCAAACAAGACAATCGTTATGCAGATGAAAAGATTACTTTTATTTTTGTTTTTTAGGTTTTTTTGTGATCACCAATTTCATGCAAAAAGCGAAAAGGGAAAACAATTGGAAAAACAAATGTTTTAACATGAATTTATTTGAATGAAAATATCATTGCACAAAATGTTGCCAACAATGTCATCACTTCTCCTTTTGGCATGGGAGAAGGGTTTTTAAACAAAGTGATTATTACAGAGACTTATGAACAGCTGTAGGAAAGCCCACAGTGACCCAATTGTGATAGATCCCATCGGGGACGACAACTGTCAGTGTCTCTTGCATCAGCAGCTTCTGGTTTTCTGAACAACCCTTCCGAAGAAAAGTCAGCGCCAGCCCAGGACTTGTTGTCTTCAAACTTGATTAGCATTGGGACCTAAGTCCTCCAAGATCAGAATACCTGACCTCACAAGGTCTTGAACCTTCACCTTCAGCTGGAAACAACTGTCCACGTCATGACCAGGAGCACCCGAGTGATAGACACAATGCTGTTCAGGCCTATACCACCACCGAGGGTTGACAGGTATGGGAGGCGGGTCTCTGGGAGTAATCAAGTTCCGCTCTATCAGAGTGGGATACAGCTCGGCGTAGGACATGGGGATTGGATCAAAAATGATCTTCTTCCTCTCATTACTTGTACCAGCTTGATTGTCAATGGGAGGCTGGTAAGCCTGCTGCTGAAGATGACGTTGTGGATGCTGATATTGCTGAGCGGGTCTTCTCTGTTGTTGTTGAGTTTGAGTTGCTGGAATAGTCACAGCAGCAACTTGCCGATATGGTCCTCTATTTGCACTCCTTCGACGGTGCACAGCATTTGCTTCATTCTCTCCCCTTCTGGGTGCCCCAGAGTATAGCCTCTTAGAATTAGAAGAGTTTGAAGAGCCAGGATCTTGTATCCTCCCTGCTTTGATAAGGCTCTCAGTTCTTTCTCCACAGACAACAACATCTGAAAAGCTACTGAACGGGCAACTTCCCAAACGATCCATGAACACACCTTGCAGGGTTCCAATGAACATGTCAGTCAGCTCTCTCTCCAGCATAGGAGGTTGCACTCTGGCGGCTAGCTCACGCCATCTCTGAGCATACTCTTTGAAGCTCTCCTTGTCTTTCTGATACAAGCTCTGTAACTGAGTTCGGCTTGGCGCCATGTCCATATTGTGCTTGTATTGCCTTAGAAAGGCCTCACCCAAATCTTTCCAGCTTCTGACTGATTCTCGCTTCAGACCCATGTACCAGTCCAAAGATGCCCCAGATAGACTATCTTGGAAAAAGTACATCCACATTTTCTCGTCGTCAGTGTAAGCAGAGATCTTCCTGAAGTACGCCTGCACATGGGTGCGAGGACAGGAAGTGCCATTGTACTTGTCGAATGAGGGTGCCTTGAATTTGTAGGGGATCTTCAACCCTTCCACCAGACCCATGTCGGTCACATCAAACCCAAGGGAGTTCTGACATTCCATGGCTCGGACTTTCTCAGCAAGAGCATCCACTTTTCTATCCCTCTCTTCGGTTTTCACAATGTCATAGTCCTCACTGAGGAGAGTAAACGTGTCCTCTTGTTGGTTGACAAACGGAGCTGGATGACGAATCGGAGCCCGGGTAGCTCTGACATTGACCTCTGCAGCAAGAGGTTGTCCATTGATTCTTATACCCTCAAGTTCATCCCCGACGGCATAGTCGTTAGTGGGAGCAGCAACATTGATAGTCTCATGAGCGGGTGCAGCAGCAGGCGAAGCACGGTTGGATGTTGGAATCACAACTTCCTGTCTCTGGGCCAAGGCACGCAGCTCCTCTTGCCCCTGAACGACCCCTTGCATCATTGTCATGAACTGGGCCATGTTTGCCCTCATCTCGGCCAGCTCTGTCTGAACCTGATCCATACTTCTCTGTTGATTGAGCCTGGTTGAATGCCGGTGTGGTCTTCGATCAGTTATCCTGTCTCAACAAAGGAACCGGAGTGAGAAGTCTTGTCCCCAAACATGTCTGCAATGCAAGGATGATATGTGCATGATATGTGTATGATGCGGATGCCATTTTATCATGAATGATCCTGGAAAGGATATGAGTATGCGAGTTAACTTTTTTTTCATTTTCATGCATTACTATTTTTTTGAAAATAAACATGCTATGATGCAAATGATGTAGCCAAGACTGGCCAGGCTGTGCATCGCTGAACACAGGGTCAAAGGTCCGGCTTGAACTGGGAATTGCAATCCATCTGAACCCCAAAGTTATCTGGTCAACTGTTATCTGAACAGGTACCCTCAAATTCAGCTCAGGGATCCGAAATAAACGGAACCCTCTGATCAATGCCAGGGTCAAACCTCCGGCGTCCAGAAATAAAGATCCATAAATCAGGCTGAACCAAAGTCACCAACACAGCATCACTGGCAGAAACCGTATCTGCAGAGATCAAACCCCCCCTCACTGGTAGGTTCTAAGAACAGAAGTTTGTCAGCTTCAGCCCTTCAGTCGAGAATAATACGTTTACCACTGAAGGTTTGGCATTATTACGGGATAAAAGACCTCTGCTGACTCCCCTCAACAGGACATCCTAGAGCAAGTTCCCAGTCTCGGGGTCCTCGGATTGAGCGACGAGAATGCGCCCACCAGAGCTAACATAAACGCGTCTCGGAGGAGAGGCCTCGACTGAGTTCTCGGGAAATGGTCACCAGAGTCGACGATTTCTAAAGGAATATCTGTCGTTATGGAACACCCATAGGACAGAATATATCCAACAGAAACCTCGTCTGGAATGTGGGTCTCATGAACGACTTAACGTAGCAACATACCACGCAAGCCTCATGACTATCCACTCTAGCACCTATGTGTACACTCAAGCCTGGGTAGTGGGCTTATTTCTCACAAAATATCCCATCCCAACAGACAACCAGCCAGGCAGAATGAATAATGAATATGAATGCAAACATAAGTACAAACATAAATGCAAACAATAGACAATGAATGCAAACAGTAAATAAGGGATGCAATAAATAAAACCAGCACAAAGCAACCAAAACCCTAATCCTAGAGAGCGCTAGGAGAGGCTCGCTCAGGGAAGATGGACCAGCATAGGTCAACTTCTCCTATCCCCAGCAGAGTCGCCAGCTGTCGCGTCGCGCGAAAAACCGGCGGGAAAAGAAAGAAACAACAGAGCCGCCACCGTGCGTTATTTATCCCAAAAGAGGGAAAGGAAACGCTCAGAGTAAACCTAGGAAAGAACATGGTCTCGCGACCAAAGAGAATGGGTTCGGGAGTCGGTTATGCGAAGGGAAGGTGTTAGGCACCCTACGCATCCGTAGTACTCTACGGGATCCACGCACAAAAGGAAGGAATATGGTTGCTATAACACTGCTCAAACACACACACACTGGCTGAAAGAAACGAAAGAGACTGACTGAAACTGACTCGGCAGGATATCGCATCCTGGGCCTACTTAGTCTATCAGGCATAGACATCAGAGTCGAAGTAGTTCGGACTGGGGAAACGACACATGCTCGCTAGGATATCGCATCCTATGCATACGTATCTTCTCGGACGAGAGAAGAATCAGAGCATTCGTAGCTCGGCTGACACGCACACAAACAAACACAGGCAAAGGCAAACGTGGAGCCCGACTGCCAATCACTGGACTTATGTCAGCATCCGAACCTAAACACACGCAAAGAGGCAAACGTGGAGCCTGAATGCCAATTGCTGGACTTACATCAGCATCCGAAGCACACAACAACACAACAAGTTGATAGGGAGTCGGGGACTCGAGCCTATAACTGCTAAGCACACACGCACAAACAGACAGACAACAAGTCGCTAAGGAGTCAGGCACTCGAGCCTAGCAACTGTCAAACAACACACACAAAAGAAAGAAAAGGCGCCCGGAGAGATCAGCTCAATCTCCTGCCTACATACTTCATCTGGTGTGAAGATCAGGGCGATGTAGTTCCCCTACGCAGGGACAAGGATCTAGCCTAACCAGATAACAGAGGGAGACACAACACTAGGGAGACTACGACTCGAGCCTAGATGTTGTCATGCAAAAGTCAACCCTAAGTTAAGGTTTCTAGCTAACCGGCACAAGGGCCAAACTATCCTAGACAAGGCTTGCACAAGAAGCAAGGGTCTCAATTGCAACTAGGGCAAGAGAAAGAGAAAGGCTCGATCGCAACGAGGGCGAGAGAAAGGAAAAGGCTCGATCGCAACGAGGGCGAGAGAAAGGATCGCAACGAGGGCGAAAGAAAGGATCGCAACGAGGGCGAAAGCAAGCAAGGATTAGCTGTTAGTCGTTAGTCAAACTCGGCAAGACATCGCGTCTCGTGCCTACGTATCTCATCTGAACATGAGAATCAGAGTTGCCGTAGTTCGGCCAAACAACCCTAAACATGGCTCACACAAGGGTTAAGCCACACAGACTTGACTTGCACAGGAAGCAAGTCAAGCACAAAGCTATTGCACAAGGGCAAGCACAAACTAAAGCCTAAGGAAGCAAACAAGGCAATCACAAACACATACAGCATAAGAATAAACACACCAACAAGGGGGCTCAAACATCAAAGGTTAGGCACTAGGGCCAACTGGAATGGGGTAAGTGTTGCTCTTAACCTTGCCATTGAGAGGCTAAGGTGAAGCAGATGAAAGGAGATGAGGGGTGTGCCTCATTGCTTCTATCCCTAATCAGGGAGAGCATCAAATAATAGAAAGTGGGGGAGTTCAGAAAGATGGAACTCTTTCCCCATTATTGACTCGATAGATCTTGGGTTTTTATCTCGATGCTTCAACCATGTAATGGGAGCAGAGAGAGGACACACTGAATAGTGGGGGATAGATTGCTTATCCCTACCTTCCACCAATTGCCTCAAATGAGGACTTTTCTTGCTTGGGACAATTTTAAACAAACACAGGCATTGCCTCTTAAGGAGGACTTCAGACAGTTTTGCCCGGTCAAATAACAGACCGGGTCTCCAGACTACATGAAGAAAGAAAGGTTTATACCTCAAAAGCAAATGCTAAAATAGCAAAGCAAGCAAGTTCAGAGAACTTAAGCAACTAAAGTACCTGAAAAAGTCAAACTTATTAGTAAACAAGTCAAAAGTTTAAATCAAAAGAAATGGCAAACAGTCAACACAGGGGGTCAACTGAGCAAAGCATAAGACTCAAGTTATGAGTTAAACCATCTGCAAAACAAAGGTTAGCATGGGATAAACAAATCAAATTCAAACAAGTTTGAGTGATCTTTGAAGCATTGTGCTCAACCTGAAACAGATGAACTCAACATAAGTCCAAAGGACCACTAGGACTAGCCTAGGGTCAAACATGAAAGAAAAAGTCAAGGCAGCAAGGAAAAGTCAACTCAAAGTCAAAGTCAAACATTTGGGAAGCTAACACACTTGGGCCCACATTCAAATCATGCATTATGATCATTTCATGAACATTTGAAGTCAAAGTAAGGCAAAGGAAAGCACACAAAAGTCAACAGAATGACTTGCATCAAAAGTCAACCCAAACATTTTCAAAAATCAACAAATAAATCACACTCAATCCTAACATCTAACATGGTAAGCATGTAAAATTTCATGGCATTTGGATGAGAGGAAGGCAGTCAAGCAAAATCATGAAGTCAAACCAAATTCAAGTAAGCATGGTGAAAGTCAACAAACATGGGTCAACTTCAAAAAATCATATCAAATTGAAAACAGATGAGAAATGAATGAGATTAACACCAATGCAAAGCTTGAGATGTCTAGTTATCACACATGAAATTTCATGATCATACAATATGGTATGAGAATTTCCCAAATGATTTGGCAACATGTAGCACAAAAAGTCAACCATGGACTAGGCAGGGAAGAAAAATCATAATCAAATGGAAAATTGCACAATAAATTCCCAGAAAATTCATACATCAAATAGACATACAAGGGATCATTCATGCAAAAAATGGGGTCATTTGGATGTAGGGAAATATGTCAATAAAATTAGGGAACATGCATGATCATGGTATGATACCAAATGTGACACATAACTTCAAAAAATCATAACCAGCAAACCACAAATGGGAAATCCACAAACTTTATACCAAAATGAAGGTCAATGTGTCTAGTTTTATCACAAAAAATTTCAAAGTCATTGGACATAACATGAGTATTTCACAATTGAAATGGTAAGATGTATCATTTATGCACACATGTTGGGAAAATAATTACCATAAAAAAATCCAACCACTGAAAAATTCATTAAAAATTACAATTAAAAACTAGACACATTTGTGATCATGTGCAAAAAAAATTCAGGATTTTTGGAATTAAATTGAGAGAGGAATTAATTTTGCAAGTTGGAGAACAATTGGATGAAGTATGAACAAATAAGCATGGAGACTTGGTCAACATGGAAGTCAACAGTGGCAATTGTGTAATATAGCGTTTCATTAAACCAAACGCTGCGTTTGGGAAGGACACGGGAAATGTTGTGGTTGGTTGATCCTTAATGAAACAGTGCAATGAGCCAAAGCAGCCAATAGCATTCGAAGTTTCTGGGCAGCTAGGGTTTTTCACACAGGGTTTTGGCTAAACAATGCAACATCAGCATCCAACATCCATAGTTCATCATTAAAATCAACAACACATGAACACAGCAATCAGCCAACAATCAGGGCCATGAAAAATCATCATCATACAACGTTAATCAACAACCAAAACACACATAGACATGAGAATTCTGGGCATGGTATGGATTTAAACAAGCAGCAGCATAACTTCATCATCATTATTTCGAGTTTTTTTAGAAAATTCCCAGAATTTAAAATTGAAAGCATGGAATCATTCATCAAGGCAAGGCTAACAAGGATCCAATGTCTATTTTCAATAACTCAACACACCCCTCTTGAATCGTGCAAAAGAAAGCTTAACATCCATTTTTGTTCATGCATGAAGGTTCTCAAAAATAAACAACTAGCACACCAATAGACTCATTTAAGCATGGTGAAGGTAAAACCAAACATAGTTTTCAACATAACACACTGTAGAGTGAGGTTCGAGCAAAAAAGCAATTGTGCATGAAACTTATTTTCCAGATTTCTAGCAAGTTAGCCAACCAATTCATATGGGACAAAGGGCATTAGTTTCAGCATGTTAAGAACTACAATAAGCATGTGATGGTTTGGCAAAGTGAAAGGTTCGAAAAAAATACCAAGCTGAAGAGCAGAAGAAGATGCAGTGGTGTATTTGATCCTTTAGCTCGAAACAGGTACTCTTTTGGCCTTGGAATGATAGATGGTGAAGTGTGTGAGCTCAGCAAAGCATGAAAGTGTTCCAACCACAAGCTGCCATTGTTGTATGCTTGAAGATGCAGAATGAGAAAGAGATGTTACAGCAGGGGAATGGAGGTTGATTAAACTTCAAAATGTGGTTTGGACTATGGAAGAACCAAGTGAATTCGAATTCCTTTGAATGGTTGTGCAGAGTTTCTGTTTTGGCCCATATGCAAGAAAGAGGGAAAAGTGTATTTGTGATGGCTGCTGTGTAAAAACTAGGGTTTGAAGTGACAGAAAACATTGCTTATATTGCCTGTTTAAACTCACATTATCACATGCTAATCCAAGTTTATGTTATGAACCAAAAATGCCAAATGCTAATTATGTGCACAAGCGAAATGGAGGGTGTAAGGCTTGCTCGAGTTGGGCCTTTAACCAGCTGCAAATGACCTATAACAATGCTGTTTTGAATTGCTTCAAGAATTGCTAGCTTGCTTTTTACTCTTTGAAGCTAATTGCACATTTTGTCCATTTTGTACCTTTGCCAAAATTATGATGTAAGGGTGGTATGAACATGGTTTAAGGCTTGGAACAAGTCACAAATATGGTATAAAGTGGATCCCAATTGGTTAATTGTGCAAAAAGCCCATAAATCAAAAAGTCAACCTTGGGTCAAACTTTGATTTTAAATGAAAAAGGTCCAAAAATGCCATTTTGAATGGTAAGGTTTTAGGTCATGAAGTTTATATTTTTGGAAAGAGGATGAAAAATTTGGTTTGTAGGAAAAAACCCCACCAAATTTGGCCTTATGGTTTGAGAGATATGCCCCTTTGAAGTTCAAAAATTGATGAAAATGAATTGATCATATCTTGACAACCACACATGGGATTTGAGAGTTCTTGGACTTTTTGAAAATGGGAGAACAAGATCTTCAACTTTCATGTTGGGCAAAAATTCATTTGAAGCTTGTATCATGATGCAAGTTGAGGATCAAGAAGTTTCTATTTTTGGCAGTTGAAATTACAGGTCCACTTTCTATTTCTGGAAATTTTCTGATTTGCTTCAAATTCTTCCATGATGTTGATTGCCATGACATATAAGACCTATTAGGACATGAATAAGCTCCTTCAAACCATTTCCATCCATCAAATCCAAAGAATCAACCACAGTTGACCAACTTTGACTTTCTAGGGTTTTGGACTTGACTGTGCACTTCTGATGAATTCCAAACCCTAGTTCCTTGAGAACTTGACTTCAAATGATGTCCCAAGACATATGAACTCTTGATGATTGATCATGGTGCCCAAATTCCACAAGAATGGCCACCATCCACTGCTTTGATTGACTGTCGACTTTTTAGGGTTTTCTGCCTGCCTGTGCATTGACTGTTGACCTCTGAGCCTTCAACCCTTGACTTGAACACTTTAAATGATACTCCAAGACAAGTGAACTTGTTGGGCAAACCCTAGGGCTTTGATCCCTTGAGAAACACCTTTGCTTGACTGGCTGACTGATCTCCTGATCAGTTTGACCTAATTCTTGCTTGCTTGCTCTTGAGGCAACTGAGGACAATGCAAATGTTATGCAATGGAACATGATATGCTATGACCTAATATGAGATGATATGTACAATGATAGGTGCAAATTTGAGGTGCTACACCTGCATCTCAAGGGAGTTTAATTGATCAGTTGAAGGAAACCTGCAAAGAACTGGAGAATGGTATTAGGGTTGCCAAAGCAAGAAAAGAGACCTTGGAGGCTCTTATTAGTGGCCTAGAGAAGGAAGAGGTGGAGAAGGCTGGTGAGACCAAAGACTTAGATGCAAATACTTCAAGTGAGAGATCAAATGCTCAATCCAGTGGCAGCTCTGAAAGCTCTGAAGGCTCTGAAGGTGAAGGAGAGACTTCTTCCTCTGATTGATGGTTCCCCCCTTTGTGTGTTGAAGACTGAAGATGGTGTAAAGGGTGCTGTGAAGATTGTGGTGGATGATATTCTGGAAGTTGTTCTGCTGTTGCTATATGGATGCTGAAGTTTTTTTGTTTTTTTGGAAAATGTGTAATTTGTGGCAGTCCTTATTGATGCCTGTTTGTAATTTTTTGGGCTCTTAATGAGTTCCTTGGATTTGTTCATTATCTCAGCTATCACAGCTGTGTATAATGATGGTTTGTACTGCTTAATTGTTGTTTTAACATGTTTAATGTTATAACATATGTCTTGACATTCTCTGATAGACTAATTGACATTTATTTTGTCTAATTGGTCACCTTTGGTCAATTTTGACTAAAAAGGGGGAGAAGTGTTAATGTGGAATGTGGAAGCAGTTGTGGAGTGGTGAGTTTTATGTAGCTGAACTGAAGGATAGGTATTATTGAAGGAAGTGCACAGGTGTTAAAACATAATGTTGTTCTGTTTACAGATGTCAAAGAGGATGTCTGATATGGTGGACAGGTGTTGATGTTGAAGCAGATGTCAGAATGACATTCTGGCTGGTACAGGTGCTGGAGTTACAGTAGCTGTTATTTTATGTATGCATAGATTTAGGGGGAGAAGGAGTACCCTTGTGCATTTGTGTGTCTTACTAGTTGCATCCATAACTAGTAATTCTGTTTTTGTTGCACAGATTTAGGGGGAGGAGAAGTACCCTTGTGCATGTGTGTATTACTAGTAACTATAAGCTAGTAATTGTGTTGCTTCTGTTGCTGTTTAAACTATTGTTATGTAGTTTAACTGCTGATAGTTTACCTTGTGAACAAAAAGGACATATATATGTTTTAGCCAAAATTTGTCAAAGGGGGAGTTTGTTGATTCTTAATATTGGTAGCAATTTTGGTAAAACAAAGAGTGTTCACAAGATGTTATGTGTGATGTCTTAACATAAGATATCCTATGTACCTGTTGGAGCTTAAGGAACATGATCATGCAGGATTGTTTCAGAATGTCATACACAAGGTCATGGCATCTGATATGTATGTAACTGCTGGAGCTTAAATGAAATACATGTTCATGCAGGATTGTTTCAAGATGGCATACACAAGGTCATGGCATCTGATATGGTTGTACCTGCTGGAAGTTATAAAAGGAATTATGGAATTATGCAGGATTTTTCCAGGATGTCAGACCCGATGTCATGACATCCTGTACACAGAACATTCAGTGTGAATGTATGGTGTTTTGTGATTGCACAATTCATGGCAATCTATGTATGATTGAAGATCTGATTAGCTGGCGCATTCAATCATGGATTACAACCTGATTTACTTATTTTCCAAGGAGATCTAACCAGCTGTTATAAAAAAATTTGATTGGAAAATAGATTTAGGGTTTTCAAGATGTCCAAGCCCAGCTGAAAGCTTCTATAAAAAGGGACTTAGAAAACCTGTTTGAAAACACAACCAATACTGAGCGAAATATAGTGAGAGAGCTAGGGTTTGTGTCTGTTTAGTCGTAAGACTTGTAAGCCATTCAAGTCATCTTTTGATGATTGAATTGGACTGATTTGTGGTTGTAATTTGCCACTCTAAAACTGTTAAGCAAGAGTGTGTGTCTACTTGATCAAAGTTGTGAAGCAAGATCAAGTGTGTCTTCTTGATCAAAGCTGTGAAGCAAGATCAAGAGTGTGTCTTCTTGATTGACACTGTGAAGTAAAATCAAGAGTGAGTTATTGAAAAGTGTTTTCTTTTCTTAAGGGATTGTTGTTTAAGATCACAGATGTGATTGTAGGGAAGTGAGTGGGTTCTCATATCTAAGAGTGCTTAGGTAGAAATTGCACGGGTAGAGATTAGGTGAGAAAGATTGTAACTTGTTGAAGTGTACGGAGAGTCTTTGAACTTATTCTATTTTAGTGAATTTCCTTCCTGGTTTGGTAGCCCCCAGACGTAGGTGAGTTGCACCGAACTGGGTTAACAATTGCTTGTGTCTTTTGCTTTACCTTTATATATCTTTCTTCTGTTAGTGTAATTCAGATATTAGTGTCGTGACATTACATTCGATATCTCATATCTGATACCAGAATTTCAACTTGTACAGTAGAGGCAAACAGCACACAATGGTACCACCACCCTTTGCATTCCTCATATGCAAAGAGAAATAAGTGCCACCCAACAGAGTAGGAACGGGATTAAGAGTAGAGAAAATCCTAATAGCGTTCACATCCACAAACTTGTCGATGTTGGGGAATATCACTAGCCCATAGATGAGAAGTACAAATATGGCCTCAAAGGCATCCTCACTCATGGCCTTCCCATATAAAGTAGCTTGAGCAATGAGGAACTCAGAAGGGAGACCTTGAATTCCACCTTTGGTAGTCATATGAGCACCAACCAGAGATTCATCTATATGCAACAAATCAGAAATCTCTTGAGAAGTAGGAACCCTCTCTAAGCCACTGAACAACAACTGGTCTAGGATAGGTATACCCACAAGATAGGCATACTCCTCAAGCGTGGGAAAAAGCTGGAAATCCGGAAATGTGAAGCAACGGTACAAAGGATCATAGAACTGTACCAATACACTCATCAAACCTTCATCCACTTGAGTAACCGGAATAGATAGAAGCTTCCCATGATGAGCCTTGAAATCCAAGGGATCTAATACATAGGATGTCAAATTCCTTAGCTCTTTCAAGTCGGGTTGTCTGAAATTGTACTTCTTCGTATTCCTCCTTTGTTTATCCATGTCTGAAAATTTGTAAATAGACCTCTTAAGTTCCTTGAAAACTTTCTCATTATTTGATGATATGGATGCAAATGGGTGCATGGATGCAACAATCACACTCAAGGATCAAGCAAAGCACACCACACAAAGGCCATGGGATGGATCAAGTCATCCTTAATATCAATCATCAATTTTGGTGGATTATGGTTTACACCTTATCAACACCCAAGTTCCATTGATATTAAGGATACAAGAACGGATCAACCATGAATCAAGGGTTTGTTGCAAGTCACGAGCATGGAGTCTCGGTTAAGGACCACCCAAAGGGAGTGTACTAGGGTTTAAACCTGCCAAACATGTTCTACAAGAGGTTCCCATAGTCATCATCCCATCTTTCGGATATTATCGGATAAACAACTACTCGTATTCCAAAAATATTCTCAAGAG
Organism: Lathyrus oleraceus; assembly: GCF_024323335.1. NCBI lineage: Eukaryota > Viridiplantae > Streptophyta > Magnoliopsida > Fabales > Fabaceae > Lathyrus > Lathyrus oleraceus. The sequence continues at coordinate 350,484,879 of NC_066582.1, read as the reverse complement.
AGACTCTTATGAGTGTAGTATCGCGTAACAATCGTATCAAATCTTACATTTGAACGACTTCTGCACTACGTCCTAAAAATAGGCCAAGATGGGTTTGGTAAACTAAGGTCCTTGGCTTCTAAGGTCTATATTGGAAAGAGTAATGCCTAACCACGACTACTCGTGTGACATTATTGATCCCAACACGACCTCCACCAAGTGAATGGGCTTGTAAGTCAACTTGCTAAGGAATAACTCCACACAAGTCAACAAGACTATGCCATTCTCCTATCCTAAGTGCACTCGAGTTCGGGTATAGAACTCATCTCACAAAGATCACCAAGCATACAAGGAATTAAAATATCAAGCAATTCAATCATTACATACAATACAGTAATCCCGAATTGCACAAAAATATGTCACAAAAATAATATACAATACAATACAACAAACATGAAAAGTAGGCAAAACTAACTAGGCAAAAATCCCCAGCAGAGTCGCCACTTTTCTGTAGCGGGGTATTCGTTACCTTTAGATTTATTGAATAAATCAAAAGTAAACCATACAAGTCGAGTCGCCAGCGCACTTCTATTTATCCAAAGGAAAGGTTAGAAAGCGAACAAAAACTGAGAAGTTTTATTGAATCAAAAACTAATAAAAATGTCAGAGATCGGGGTAAGAGGGTTGGTTGTTCAATGGGAAGGTTTTAAGCACCCAAAACATCCTAGGTACTCTTAGGGAGCCCTTTTCACACTTGTTGTAAGGTTGGTATTTTTGTGAAAAATTTGTTTGTGCAAACATGATTGGGGAGATCAGAAGAGAATATACAAGTTATTTACAATTTTGTGTTTGAATGGATAAACCCATTGCCTACGTACCATCTTAAAAAAGATTAGGATCAAAACCTCGTAGTTTGGGGTAAAAATCTCAAAACAAGTTGGTGAATTGATTGGTCCAAAAGCCTTAAGGTCTTTTGTTATCCAAGGGAGAAAACTCAACCTAAAACCACAAATCCACCATGTGAGGATAGCTTCAACATGCTAGTGAGGGGTTAACCCTATAATAAGCATGGAAGACTCATTGTCCATCACTAAGGATATAGGTGAGTATTATATCTACCTCAAGGATCATTCAAACCTAATAGCTAAAGGTTATGAAAAGTTTTTGATAAGAAGTGGCCATTTAAACCACAAAAGCATTTGAATGAGTTATATTTACCAATGAAAAGTATTTACAAAATATGGTCAAAGTTGACTTAAAGATTCAATTCAAAATAAGTGTTATGAAAAGAAAGTTTGAAAATCAAAAGCATAATGCTTAGGTTTCTAATGTTTGAAAACAAGTGTTAAATGTTTGCACAAAAGTTTTGGCTTGGGTTAGAGTGGAGGGAAGAAGAAGAATGGCTAAGTCCTAAACATACAAGAGATGAAGGATAAGAAACAAGACCACAAATGGAGTTCCTTTCTTGAGATCATATTGATGATCTAAGTAGCTCTCATCCTTTGGAATAAGCAAGCAAATAAGTGTATACTCAAGCAATCAATCAACCAAGCAAAGCTCTTGGGAATCTTCTAATGGCTCTTAGATTTCTCTCTTTAGAAGCACATGACAATGGTTCTTCAATTTGGCTCAAATAGGAATCCCTAGCACAAAAGCACACACATCAAAAAGTTCCATGAAGTAAATCAAGAATGGACAAGAGTGAGTTTAGAGATTTGGTCCTTCTAGTCCATCTTCAACATTAAGGCCTTTTTACTCCATTTTGCATAGGGAATGTCCTAGAATCTAAGTCCTTTTTGTCCATTTTTGCATTTGGTCCACAACAATCAAAACAAAAGCACAAGCACAATAATATATACACAATTATGTGCTCAAGTGAGCAAAAGGAAAATTGCATTAACATAAACATGTGCTCAAATGAGCAAAGGGCAAAAGCAAATGAATAATATGTACAAGAATAGTAAATAGCATAAATGTAAAGTGCAAGAATTAAATGTTAATGGTTAATGGTTAGTGTTAGTATTAGTGTGCCATAAGGCAATTTAGCGCTATGTTAAGCAATCGTAATTGGACTTATGTAGAAGTCACAACTATCTGAGGCCGGTCAATAACAATGTAGGCAACAACACAAGTTAGAGATTTTGATTAGTGAATCAAACTCCTACAACTTGCCATGCAAAAAGAAGATGAGAAATGATCTTGTATTGATTTAGGTTCTTTGCTTGATTAGGAAGCAACCTATCCTTAATGCAAAGTCATTCACTTGATCCATGATCAAGTTGAATTAGATTTGAATCAAGGAAGGTTAAACCTCCCATGTATCAAGGCTAACCACCAATCTTTAACTCATTGATAAAAAAAAAATAAAAAAAGAAGAAGAAGAAGAAGAAGAAGAAGAAGAAGAAGGAGAAGATGAATAATAAAGTGCATTAATGGAAATGAAATAAAATAATCCACAAGCATTGACCAAAGAGATATGAGATCAAGGTCAAACAATAGTAAACAGAAGCAAGATGAAGATTAGAAGTCAAGAAACAAATAAAATATTTTTGGTATTTTTCAAAAGTAAAATAATACTTGAATTAAAATAATAAAGAAAGGTCAAACTTCAAATTCACTTCAAATCAACTTTGAAAAGTCCAAGTGAATTATCCTAAGTTCAACAAGGTCAAACAAAGTTTGACAAAAAATTTCAGCATTTTTAGAAGTCAGAAACTATTTTTAATCAATTAAAAATGCATAAAAATAACCTAATTGAATTAAAATCTCAAATAAATCTCAAATCAATTAATAAATTGATGAGAATATTTTTCATAGATCTATCATCTGTCAAAGAGGTTGGAAAAATATTTTTTTATTTTTTGAATATCAAAAACTATTTAAAATGAATTAAAAATAACCAGAAAAGAGAAAATTCATAAAAAATATCAACTGATAAAATTAAAAAAATGCAATTGGTCTCACATTTTTTGGACCAATAATGAAGGAGATATGATTTTTTGAAATGAAATAGAATTAAAGAAATAAAAAGAAAATTGAAATCAGAAAATAAAATGGCAAAAAACGTGGAGCGTTGGATGAAGCTCATTAATTGAGTTGGCACATCACATGGCTCCTGAGCGCGCGCCTACCAAACACGTGAGTCAATGCATCACACACAGGCTTTAATTGAGTCATAACATTGAGTGGCCATGATTAAATCTGGAAAACAAATCGTGTGGCTATTATTCAATCTGGCAACCAGACGGTGGTGTACACCACCGTCTTCTCCGGCCAGTCCTCCTGCGCCGACCAGAAGTTGCAAAGATCCAAACTCTTCCAAATGACACGATCCAGGTATCAAATGAAAGCTGGGGTGATGTACATCACCCCTGTACCAACCAAAATCACTCTAGGTTTCCATAGAAGGAGGAATCAGAGCTTGAATTTTGTGGTGTTCAACTGGAACTTGATGTAGTTTGAAAATTCAAAGCTCAAAATGATTGCCTCTATGTAGAGGACTATAGACAACCCAGCAACAACAAGAAATATGCAATATATAAGTAGATTCGAAGAAAAAAAATCTAAAGTAAACCTCTAAAATGAAGAGCTTAAGAGCACGATCTCTTGATGCTTATGCTTGCAGTGTGTTCTATGGATCAAGGTGAGCAAGGCTTAGGAACTGTAGATCTAAAAATCAATCAAGGAAATTGAAATTTAGATCTGAAAATTTTGAGAGAAAAAGTGAGTTCCTTTGAGTATGGTTGAGGAATGATTTGTGCAGCATGTAAGGCGCCCTTAGGACGTGCAGATGGTGTGTAATCAAATCATGCAATGCATTTTCAAATGGTTTCCAAAATTGTACCAACTTGTTCATCTCTTCGAAAATGGCATTTCCAAAACTGAAACATAGTGTTATGGGTAATGGTTGGAAATATTTTTGCATGAGGATTAATTGTTATGTTGACCAAAACTTCATTTGAAACTTGGAAATTGGTGAAAATTGAACATGAAGTGTAGGGTGCAAAACATGTACATGTGAAAATTTCAAAAATGGCCAAATTTCAAGCCCTTATGTTTCAATGATGAAAGCTTCAAATGACAAAACCATCAACATAAAAGTTGTATATCGTTTCAAGACAATCAATTTGGACTTAAATTTTGCATCATTTGGATTTTTTATGAAGAAGTTATGGGCACTTGAAGTTGGACTTTTTCACATTTCAATGCTTTTGGTCCAAAGTGACCTATAATGTTTTGCATTATCACATGTATTTATTTTAGGATTTTGAAAATTTGTCCAACATAACAATTTAAGTAGACATCTCAAGCTTTCCAATGCATGTTATCCCATCTCAAAATCATGAAAAATGAATGATTTATGTCCTTGGGAAGTTGACCCAAAAATAGGGTTTCAGTCAAAATGACCTATAATGTTTTGAAATGGATTATGACCTTCCAAGCTTAAAATCAATTTTTTATGAACATTAATGTTGTTCATAAAGTTATTAATAACAGTTTTTCTCTTGGGGTCATCTCCATTTGACAAACACATTAAAAGTTAGGTCTCAGTGTACTTCAAAATAGTCAAATGAATTGACTAATCAACTTCTCAAGTCCAAACCTCATATCTTGATGAATGAATGATTTAGGACACTCAAATAAGCTCAAATACCCATGAAATGATGATTGAAATAACTTCCCTTGATTGTATTTGATCATGGGTTGAGGTTGCTTCATGAGCAAGGCACGGTTGATGAATAGATGAATTAGGGTTTCCTTGGGAAACAAGCCTCAAACCCCTTGGTTTGCTTTGATCAAAATGATGAATTGAGATATTTGGGAGGCATATTTGATGGATGAGAGCTTTGGGAACCATTGTCATGCTTGCTTTCATCTTCACCTAGCCATATCAATGAGCATAGAATCTCCTAGAAGCTTTGGATCTTGTGACTGCTCAAGCTACAAACAAAAGATGTTAGTGACATGTTTTTGTGCTTTTGGTTAGTAAACAAAGTAAGAAAAGCAATAATATACAATTCAAGCATTCTTGGTGATCTCAAAACAACTCTCAAGATATCCCACCCATAGGTAAGGAGCCAAGATGCTATTATCCTTGAGGCAAGATGCAAATGCAATGTTATGATGCCATGAGGGATCTTAGGGTCAAAATTAGGGTCTTACACAGACACAACTTAAACTTCCGGAGTCTGACAAACAATTTCGTCAGGTTCACCAAGTGATTTTCCTCATTTCTGGATTTTGCAATCATGTCATCCACGTAAACCTCAATCTCTTCATGAGTCATATCATGAAAGAGGGTTACCATGGCACGTTGATATGTTGCCTTTGCATTCTTCAAGCCGAATGGAATTACTTTGTAGCAGTAAGTTCCCCAAGGGGTGATGAAGTTGTCTTCTCCATATCTTCTGGCGACATCTTTATATGATTGTACCCGGAGAACCCATCCATAAAAGAAAAGACGGAAATTTGAGTCGTATTATCAACCAAAATGTCAATGTGAGGCAAAGGGAAGTCATCCTTCAGACTCGCTCTATTGAGGTCTTGATAATCTACACATATTCTGACTTTACCATCTTTCTTCAGAACTGGGACGATGTTAGCAACCCACTGCGGATACTCAGAAATGGCCAAAAAGCCAGCGTCAAACTTCTTCTTAACGTCTTCCTTGATCTTGAGTGCCATGTCGGGTCTGGTCCTTCTGAGCTTTTGCTTGACGAGAGGATATCCAAGCTTGAGTGGCAAGTGATGTTCAACAATGTTGGTGTCTAACCCTGGCATATCTTGATATGACCAAGCGAAGACGTCGACATACTCGTGCAATAACTCTACCAACTCTGAGTGTACATGCTTGACAAGAGATACCCTAACTTTCACTTCTTTTCTATCAGTTTCAGAACCCAAATTAATGACATCCACCAGTTCTTTGTATGGCTAAATCTCTTTTTCTTCGTGCTCAAGGAGTCGTGCTAGTTCAGTTGGTAATTCACAATCTTCATCACTGTCATCTTCAGCTTGGTTGATTAGAAATCCAGATTTACAGTTGATTTTTTCCATGTTGTAATCAATAGTTTTGTTTTCTCTGCATATGATGAGCTTATTTTAGTGTGCTTTTTGAGAAAGTGGAAAAAAGAAAGAAATCTTTTGCCATTTTGTTGTTTTTAGTGAAAAAGTAAAAATAACTGAAAGAAAAGGGGAACACAAGTTTTGCATGCAAAAAAATACTTTTTATTCATTCAAATAATACTTTTAAACATGGAGGCCCTTACAAGTTATCCTCTCGTCTCGGGCGGGGATGAGGGATTGAGAAAACAAAATGCATTACATTTTTTCCGAGTATACTATGGGAATCACGGTAGCCGTCCAGTTGGGAAGCTTGAACCCTGGAGGACATCTGCATATGAGGCTAGGCGCCTCTGGTTTGCTGCCACTAGATTCTCCAATGACTGCCACAGTATGATCGTTCTGAAAGCCCGCGCTGCTGAGTTTGACCGGGTTGAACTGCTTCTTCTTTGGGCTTGCCTTGCATGTTGCTGGATGGTAACCGATACCAAATATGTCGTGCTTCTCTGCCACGTCAACAAATTTACCCCAACCGGGAAGCAATCCTTTCTCCAACGTCTGCTTGGAACTTCTTACTAAGGATAGAACGGTAGCGGATGATTAGTCATGATTAGCGATACCGGAACTGACTTCTTCAAATTCTAAACAGTGGAGTAGAATCTCAACAATCCCTTCATTTGTCTCAACATATCTGAATGACGAGAGTTCGCTAACCAATAGATCTTCTTCACCATACACAATTACCAGCTTATCATCAATCAAGAACTTCATCCTTTGGTGCAACGTTGAGGTAACTACCCCAGCATCATGAATCCACGACCTGCCCAACAAACAACTATAAGTTGGGTTAATATCCATGACTTGGAAGGTAATGTTGAACTAGTGAGGTCCAACACAGATGGGCAGATCGACTTCCCCAATAACCTGTCTTCTAGAACCATCAAAAGCTCGGATAATTAGTGCGATGGTCCTCATCTTGAGCCCTTTAAACTGCAATTGGCTTAATGTGGATTTTGGCAAAACATTAAGCGAATAACCAGTGTCAACGAGGACTCGAGATAGAAGAGAGTTTGTGCACATGACCGAAATGTATAGTGCTTTATTATGGGCATTCCCTTCAGGAGGTAGTTTTGCTTCATTAAATCCCAAATACCTACTGGCAGTGATATTGGCGACCACGTCGTCAAACTGATCAACCGTGATGTCTTGCATCACATGAGCGGTATTCAGAACTTTTAGCAATGCTTTATGGTGAGCCTCAGAACTCAATAACAAAGACAAAATGGATATTTTAGAGGGGGTTTGGTTCAACTGGTCGATGATTTTGAAGTCACTCTTCTTGATCAATTTGAGGAATTCTTGGCTTTCCTCAAAAGTGATATTCTTCTTGTGATCTTCAACTTGCTCATTTTCAACCATAGGCCCTTTACCTTTAGACACCTCTGATTCTGCAACTTTGTTTCCAATAACATTCATCGACACTGGAACTGTTGTCATGTTCGGAGTGGTAGGTACAGTTTCCCCTGCCTGCGGAGTCGGAGTAGGAATGACCGTCTCCTTAGGCGGGATAGCTGTGGGTGATGGAGACACCCTATGAGTGTATTTTGGAGTGAATATACGGCCACTGCGAGTCATGCCTCCCGCTCCAACGATGTTGACGATTTCGGTGTTAGGAATACGAATTTCTTTTCCTCCCAAATTCGTTGTTGTCTCATAATTCCAAGGCATTGCCTTGGTGTTCTGATACGGAAATGGATTGGGAACACATAAATGAATGGGTTGAATCCTCTTGGGAGGAGCTTCGACCTTCTTCTTTCTATACACGATGGTTATTGGTTCAATTACTCTAACTTCCCTTGTTGTCTTGGACTTGGAGAACTGTATCGACCCCTGATCCATCAGTTTCTGCACACATGGATCATACTCACATATTGCGCAATCATCATGTATACCTGCTAGAAACCCAAACTGCTCAAGTCTCTTCAATACAACTGACAGCGGAGTCTTTACATCGTCAGCTTTCAGTACGGATTCAGTTGTTTCCTCTTCGACTACAGCGTTAACTGCTGAACCACCATGATTTGGTAGGGGATTCATCTTCATGTAGGGTTTTTCCTCGGAGAAGGACAGTATTTATTGATCAATTAACTCTTGAATCCTCTTCTTGAGAGCCCAGCAGTCCTCTGTGGAGTGTCCTATATACCCTACGTGGAAGGCGCATGAGGCATTAGGATTATGATTACGATGAAAGGGAAGAGAGGCTGCTGGGAGTTCCCTTGGTACAATAGCCCCTACATGGATCAAATACGGCACCAGATCTGCATACAGCACTGGAATCTTGTCAATTTAGGGACGATTACCAAAATTGTTTCTGTTATTCTGGCCTCGATCTTGTCCTTTGTTGTCACGATTGTATTGTTGGTTCTGATTTCTATGAGCAAGTGTTGATTGTTGATTACCCTTCTGCGGTTGATACTGACATGGCGGTTGTTGATACTGAGTTACGGTGATATACAGATACAGATAGTACGGCATAGGGGCCATCGGAAACTGATATTGGGGGTGGGCACCTTCCGTCACAGCATTTGCTTCCCCCTCCTTCTTCTTTAAGAAGCCCCTATGTGACCTCCTGTTCGTTGTCTGCGGAGCGGTTGTATCTATAATCTTCCCTGATTCCAACCCATTCTCTACATGTTCATTAATAGTTACCATATCAGCAAAGTTTATAGACGAACTCCCAATCATTTTCTCATAATACAGCCCATGAAGCGTACCCATGAAGATATCAACCAGTTCACTATCAGACAGTGTTGGTCGGACCCTAGACTCCATTTCGCGCCAACGTTGAGCATACTCTTTAAATGTTTCATTGGATCTCTGCGCTTGATTCTGTAATTGAAGCCTCGTTGGAGCCATGTCGAGCTTATACTTGTAATGTTTCAAAAATGCCTCATATAGGTCCCTCCAGGACCATATCTTAGTACATTCCAAACCCATGTACCAATCTAGAGAAGCCATGGACAGGCTGTCCTGGAAGCAATGGATCAGCAAGTCATCATTGTCGATATACAATGTTATCTTCCTGCAGTACATGGTGATATGACTGTGAGGACAGCTTAGACCTTTGTATTTCGGGAGGTCTGGCACCTTGAACTTTTGTGGGAGCACCACATTCGAAACCAAGCACAGATCTTGAGCATTGATACCAAAGGCTGAGAAACTCTCAATAGCCCTTATTTTGTCATCTAACAGTTGATCATCCGCCGGTCGGGCCGGATTAATAGCAGAAAGAGCGACCTGACTTGCTAGCCGGGAAGTTTCTGGAGCTATCGCCTAAATAGGCATATTTTGGGGAGCAAACAGCATCAGCGGTGGGTATGAGAAACTAGGAGGTACCGTCTGAGCCGCGTGCACCATGTGAGGATACTGCCCTCCAGCCTGAGTATTGGGAGCCTAAGGTGCCCCTGTCTGCACATACTAGAGTGCAGGATTGGTGGGTGAGTAAGTCATCATGGGCACAGAGGTTTCCCCAAGATAACCAAATGGAGAACCCCTAGAACTGGTTTGTGCTTGCAGGTTGAGCAGCTTGAGCAGGAATCTGAAAGTGGAGGCGCAGGCCTCGTTATTCATCTTCAGCGTCATGAGTCTCATTGGGAACCTGACCTTGGTTGTCCTCGGGGTTGGCAGCATCAACCGGAGGAGTCTAGACGGTGGGGACACCGCAAGGGAAAACGGTGTTTCCAGAAGCAGCAGGGGTAGTGAGAGTTGGATGAGGGAAGAAGGCACCCCCATTGGCAAAATAAGCAGCAAAGTTTAGGGGCATTCCCCACGGATAGGCAACAGCAAGCCTATTCACATCAATAGGGACCAACTGATGGTTCCCAGTGGTTGGTACTATGGTCTCCGTCGGAGTTTCGACGGTAGCACCAACGGCAGCAGCAAGATTGTTCACCCCAGCAACATGGATGACATTGGCAGCAGTAGAGGCAGGGGCCCTCTGAGTTTGGAGAATTTCCAGAATGGTCTCCATATTTCCCCTGAAGAGGTTCATCTCACCTTGAACCTGGGCGAGGGATTCGCGGACAGCAGCGTTGTCAGCTTCGTAATCGGCCATTATCCTTGATTTGTTTACACGTGTGAAATAGTGATGACGAGTCGTTGTTTTGGCTGTGGAAATACGGAGATGGTAAGCATTTTGTTTTCTGGAAGCTTATGACAGATAAATGCGTGAATGTATGCATGCATGCAAAAAATTTGGTATGTGCATATTTATTTATGTTATATTCATTTTTGTAAGGGAAGAAATTTCCAAGGAATTCTTGAGTTTGTTTATCGACATAAGCAAATACAAAGCATAAAGAGAGACAGATTGTGAAGCCAAAAACCAAGAAACTCTTTTATTCATATATCAAGAAAGTGGAATACAAGTACATCTCAATAAGCTGCCCACTGGGCTACAAGAGTCTCAACAGCAACCCTATCAGGTATCAACCTAGAAATAAGAGTGAAATACAAATCAAGCCCAAAGGGTATTATTCAGAAACATCTCGACAATAGCTCCTCATAACAAATCTGAGAAGTCGGGGTTGGGCATGTGCTCCCTTCTCCCAACATCATTCTTCCTTCAGGTGGTAGATCGTGATCAAGTTCACCTGACATGCTTCTCACAAATGCTTCCTCCTAGTTGGGGAGACTTTCAAGATGTCCATGATTCTTCTTTATGCGATCATTCTCTTGTTCAAGTAAGTTGGTGCCTTCCAGGTTCTTGTGTGATTGCTCTTTTAGCTCGCGGATCTCCTCAAGGCTCTGGTTTAGCTCGTACTGATTCAGGCGAAGGGTGATCTCTAACTGCTTGGTGCGGCTTTGCTCATCCTTCAGCCCTTTCTTGCAAGCTTCCAGCTGGTCTCAGAGCTTCTTGGTCTGTTCTCTATAATTAAACTCCGCTTTGCAAACCTGGTACTGAGTCTCGGCCAACTGTTTCTTCTTTGCTGCCAAACTAGCATAAGTTCCTTTGAGTGTATCACCCATCTTGATTCTTTTGAATACCTCAGTCTTCACTTCGTCATCTGCTTGACGCACCCTAGCTCTTTTTTGATTCAAGTTGAACTTCAAAGTTTCTTTCTCCAAGGAGATCTTACCAAGTCTAGATTTGAGATCAGCGTTCTCTTTCTCTAGGGCCTTGATAACTCTTTTCAGCTCATCGACCTCAGAAGTTAAGCTTCCTTGGCAATGCAATTCTTTTTACCCATTTCTGCTCTCCCTTGAGGACAAATTGCTCCCCAGGCCTTGACGATCTTCTTGACTAATTCAAGATCTTCAACCCATTCGTACAAGACAAAACCTTCTACACCTTTTAGGTCAGGCTTGTCTATCATAGGGTATCCCAATTGTCGTAATGTTAACCTCGAATTGTAATTAATTCCCCCTTTCGTACCAAGAAGAGATACATTAGGAAAATCACCATAGTTGAGGATGAGTTTGACGTTGTCATAGATTCGAGAATACCAAGAGATGTCTTTGGCGTTCAAGGACATGATCCGCTGGGACCATTTTAAATTGTCTTTGTTTTCAACGAAAGGGCCTTTGCTGGGTAGATGTGAAATAAACCATCTATATAGCAAAGGAGTATAGCAGACGATGGTTCCTTTCTTCTTCTAGGTCCTCATATGGATGGAGTAGTAAGTATAAGCAAGAAGAGTGGAGACAGGATTCTGAGTTAGAAAGATGTGGATAGCAGCCAAATCCACGAATTCTTCCATGTTCAGAAACAGTACGATCCCATAGATTAGTAGAGCTAGACTAGCATTGAAGGTCGTCCAACTCCCAGCTTCGGCGAAGGCAATGGCTTTATCTACTAGAAACTTTGAGGTGAATCCATGAATTCCACCCTTAGGTTTCAAGTTCAGCTCCACTTCCTTCTTCCCTATGTGGAGAGCTTCAGCAAGGACTTGGTATTTGGGGAGTTCCTTAGTGCGAACATAAGGCACTTGGTTCTTGATCTTGATACCCAAAATGTGTGAATACTCTTACAGTGTGGGTTCCAAATGGTAATCCTAGAACATAAAGCATCTCAATGGAGGATCGTAGAATTGCACCAGAGTGTGCACAGTAGTGGTATTGACTTCGGTGTTTAATATTCCATAGGACGTTTTGAAATCATCTTTGTTTCCAAGAATTAGGCGTGCCCCCAATCCTCTCAAAACAGTCAGCTGAGGTTCCACGAACTTGTAACTGTGAATGCTTCTCCTCTCGAGATTCATGCTTTGTCTCGAATGCTTAGTCAACAAACTGGACCCTTGGATTCCTGGAAAAGAAGTGCATATGGAAAAAAATTGTCATGATGAATGATAATGTAATGATGGGATGATATAAGTCACGCAGATTCAAAACTCTGATACGTTCTGAATGATCTGCATATGCCCTTTGTTGTAGGTTCAAAAGTTCGACGCAATATGAGTATCAAGGTAGGTAGAGTCTAAACTAGACTCGACTACTTTTTGTGACTAGGAAGTACTCCAAGTAGCGAAGTCTCCCCAGCAGAGTCGCCAGCTGAAGCTAGCGGAAATATACTCGAAAGTATCACACGCTCGAACATACAACAGAGTCGTCGTCGAACTTTATTTATCCCCAAAGGGAAGGGAAAATTTCGATATAACCCGAGGGAAAGAAATATGATGGGTAAGGAAGTCGGTTATGCAAGGGGAAGGTATTAGCACCCCAAACATCCATGGTACTCCATGGGAACCATTTTGATTATTCTCGCTCGAATAGGTGTTATATCTAAAGATTACTCGCAAAAAGAATGGGAAAGGAAGAAAAATAGATAAAGTGCTCGGTGAGGATTGGGGCCCTCATGCCTACATATCCTCATAGTGCAATAAGAAATTCAGAGCTTCGTAGTTCAAGGAACTAGAGGTGGGAGGTGGAAAGAAGTTGTGATCAAGTATGGTCTCAACCAGAAGATTATGTTTTGGACTCCAACGAGGGTGAAAAGATGAAACCAAGAGTAAAACTGGTATGAACCAACAAGTGAGGGCCTACAGCGCAATATCACTATATTGGAACAACCGAAAAAAGAGAGGAATTAGGTGTTTGGGTTACGGGCCAAACAACTCTTGGTTCACAAGGAGATACAAGATGGAGCATAAAGCTATAGTGTATTTGGCTCAAAGAATAAGTATATCACATGGATTGAACGAAGGTAGATTATGAATGCATCACGGGAGTGAACGGAGTGAAGTGACCCAAGTCACAGAAATGAATATCTGGTGACAAGTGATGAGGAAATATTATTTGAAACCGGAAGGTGAAAGTGTATTGAAATCCATAAGAGAAATGATATTTGTACCATAGAGATGTTTGGGTGACGGGCCAAGCAACTCTAGATAGAAATGCGGACTTTAGACGTCCTAAAAGGATGTATATGGAATTCCAAAGAAAGTGTATTTCGACATCAAAGAAGTAATATGTCACTGGGTGAACGGTTATGATCGAATGTAGAAAATGGGTTATGAAAGATATGAATGATGCCCTAAGGAGAAGGAGGAATAATTAGGAGTATGCTCTTCAAGGACTCGCATCCTCGTGCCTACGTATTCTCATCATGCCATGAGAAAGTCAGAGAAATCGTAGTTCGGACTTATGAGAATAGAGAGAGAGACATACAGTGATGGAAATTATACTTTGTACCAACAGAATAGTATCAAGGGAACCCACAACTGGAGGGAACTTGGAATCAAAGAGTAAACAAGCCTCTCAACCAAAGGAACGAATTAAATGTCTAGATACGAGCCAAACAACTCTAGATTCACAAGATGAACTGGTGCTACAACGTCTTTAAGGGGTAAAAGTGGGGCCCAAGAGAAAGTATCGTCGTGTACAAGGAAACAGTATATCACTGGATGGGGAACGAACAGTTTGAGATCGAATAAGAATAGTATCTTGAATCCAAGAAAGGGATAGACTCTTAATCGAAAAGCAAAGTGGCGTCTTAACCGAAAAGAACGAATTAAATGTTTGGGTACGAGCCAAACAACTCTCAATTGATGAGGTGGACTGTCGTTAGATCATCCTAAAAGGATAGACAAGGAATCCAAGGAGAAGTATGGTTGATCTCACAAAGATGGTATTGATTGAATGAATGGAGAAAGATTGATTAATAAATAGGGTAGCTCGCGAAAAAACTGGGTTCTTCTGCCTACGTATCCTTATAGTCAATAAGGAAATCAGAGCTTTCGTAGTTCAGCCCACTAGGGCTGAAAGCATAATGATTAAGGAGGAAAGAAGAGATGATAGAATTATTTGAATTGAAAGAGTGGAGTAGACTTGATAGTTACTTGATAAGAATCACACTAAAGTCTATGAATAAAGGTGGATATGATAAGCAACGAGTCAAACATATCGCATCCGAAGATATCCAGAACGAGTGTAGGAAAGCTCCAGTCTCATTCCTTCTTTACTAGTTAAGGCTCAAGGCGTGTAACTCTCGTCTTAACTTTCAAGTGGAGAGAGAAGAATCTTTGTTGTTGTTTCTTATGTTGAGGAAGACCTTAACAATCGTTCATTTCGAGTTACACTAAAGTCTATGAATATAGGTGAATATGATGAGTGTTGGGTCATTCATCCCATACCCAAAGATACTCAGAATAGGGGTAGGAATCCTTCAGTCCCACTCCTTCTCTATTGCTTAAGGCTCGTATCGTACAACTTAATTCATGATTGATAAGTTGTTGATGTAGTCCTCGCTTTACGTTGTTTTGTAGCGAGAGAGGGAGAGAGAGACTTGTCAATCATATGATTAGAATTGTGCTAAAGTCTATGAATAGAGGTGAATACGATAAGTGTTGGGTCATACGTCCCATACCCAAAGATACTCAGAATGGGGGTAGGAATACTCCAATCCCACTCCTTCTCTAACTTTGATTTGACAAGTTTTGGCAGTTTCCACCTTTGAAGCACTTGTATAGTTTGCTGCTTGGTATGACTGAGGATGCCTTGATTGAGAATCTGACTTGAGGCTTCAAGCTCCACAGTTTGGAAGAAAAGTCTTATTAAGTGACCAAGGGTCTTTTGGTCACTCAAATTAGACTATGGGATTATACAAGTTTAAAGGATTTAATTAATAAAAATTGCTTTTGATTAATTTAATCATGGGTTTGTTTTGGTTTGAAGTCTAATGGTTAACGTGGAATTAGACTATCCTAAGGGATCATATCATGGTTAGTTGCAAATTCTATGTTAGAAATCCTAAAGGAGCATGTTATAGTTAGTCAAAATCTATGATGGAAAAATAATAAGGGAACATGTTAATGTTTGGACTTTGGATTAAAATTCTAAGTTACATTTTATCCCTAAAGGAGCATGTTATGAGTAAAAATTCCCAAAATTACCCCTAAAGGGTAAAACAATCTTTTGACAATTATAATGGTTATCGAATCTAAAATTCTAATAATGAAAATTCTAATTAAACTCCTAATTGGTCCAATTAACCTAAATTCTACCAATCAAAGTTATCTAATTAACAAAATAAACGCAAATAAAACAAATAAAATAGTGTGGGCCTTTGCAAAACAGAGGTGTAGGCCTTGTTTGGATGTGCAGGAAAGCAGAGGGTAAAGCATAGTCCAAATGCGTGGGCTTCAGTTGCCAAAGCCCAATGCTAAACAGATATTTTCAGCCAAGGGGTGCAGCAGAAAAATTAGGATGATAGGGTGTTGCGTTGGGCTTGGAATGTGACAAGCCCAAACAGAAATAAGCCCAAAAATTGGGGACTGGTTTAGGAAAAACCTGAAAAATTTTGAATGTATTTGCGCGCTCTTTCTCATGGCAGCTCAGACCGTCGGCGCTGGAACTCCACCGCGGGCCATCGCGCTGTAAGACCCCAATTTTGTCCCTAAGATCCCTCATGGCATCATATCATTGCATAGCATAGCCTCAAGGATCACTTGAGCATCTTGGCTTCCTTTCCTTTTGGTTGGGATCTCCTGTGAGTGGTTTGATATCACCAGGCATGCTTGCATTGTATATCATTGCTTTTCTTGTTTTCATCACTACCCAAAAGCACAAAAATATGTCACTAAAATTTGTTTTGTAGCTGAAGCAATCATCAGGTCAAGCAATTCAAGAGCGTCCTTTGTACAAGAGCTGATGGTATTTTCTTGAGATGAGGACCACATGATATCATCTTGAGCTTATATGAGCTAAGGTTCATTTTGAAGCAAATTCCCCAAGTGGTAAAGGCTCAAGTTCATCAAAGCATGTCAAGGTCATCTGAGGACCAAATAATCAATTGTGCAGTCAACTGAGGGCTTTGAGTTGGGGGAAATGATTTGAAACATCCCAATCATGTTCAAACAAGGCCTATTCATCATGTCAAACATCTATCTTGAAGATTTTGAAGTCATGACAAAAGTTTCCCAAAATGGAAAGGGACCTATAATTTCAAGTTTCCAAAAATGGCAAGTTTTTGGTCCACATTCAACTTGACTTTCCAACATCAAAGAAGCTTCAAATGGATTATTGGTGAACATGAAAGTTGAATATCTTTCTCTCCCATTTTCAAAAAGTCCTATTTCATGTCCATCTGATAATTGGTTGAGAAGTTATGGCCAAATGACCACAAAGTATGCATGGAAGTCCAACATGGCATAACTTTTGATTCAAAACTCCAAATTGGTCCACTCTTTTTGCAAAATGCTCCTTGTGACCAATACTTTCCAAATGAATCTTTGCCTTGCATGAAAGAAACTCATATGATCACTTGTTCACACATGTGCATTTTGGAGGGAATTTTGATAATTCAAAATTGGATGATCATACAAGCCAAATACCAATTCCATGATGATTATTGGATGTTTTTAAGTGAAATCCCAGCTTGCATGGTACTGTTCACGTGTGGATTGGTCATGCTAAGCACACTTGCCATTTTTGCAAAACACCTCACATCTCCTTAATCTTGTTTAGCCAAGGCAAATTGTGATTAGCAAAGTCATTAACAGGTGGTATATAAGCTAAATCATAACTGTTTTGCAAGCAGGATAACAAATTCAGATCAAAATTTCACTTTTCCCTCCATTTTTCTCTCTCTTCGATTTGCATCTTTCTTGACAAAACTCTTCAAGATTCTTGCAGATTATTGATCATGGAACTTCACTGAGTAAGATCCAACCATTACTTGTGGTAATTTAGCAAGAATTCATGCAGTGCAAAAGCTTCATCAAGTAGATCGGATTCTGAGATTGAAGTGGATCGAGGAGGTTTCAGTGGATGCTTTGTGCATAAAGCTTCACAGTAAGGTTGAGGAAGAAGATCTGGAAGTTCTGGAAGCTGGAGAGCACGATTTTTTATCATTGCATTTCAAGTAAGTGAAAATTCGATCATCTCCTTTTGCTATTTTCTTGCCATGATTGTATAGATCTAGTTCCCCTGAGCATGCTGATATGATTATATTTGAATTTGGTTAAGATATGAACATGCTATGTTGAATTAAAGTTTTGATTGCAAATATGTTTGTGCTCGATCCGTGCGATTCATGAGGAATTAGTTTAATTGAATGTGATATCTGAGATCTATGTTGAACGCCGGTTCGATTGACATACATTTCATGCGTTTCTGGAAAAATGTTTGAATCTTCGCCGCCTGGTTGGCCGGAGAAGACGGCTGTTTCCGCCGTCTGCAACCGTCTGGTTTGCTAGGGTTTTAATCCATTGTGGCGTCCACGTTTGTTCCTACCTGTCCGTTCCATTGGCTGTTATCCTTTTGACTTGCTTATGTGTTACATTGACCGATGATGTGGCTGCCACGCCATAAATGAAACGCAGCGTTTCATAAGCGCTCCTAACCTTCCTTGCGTGCGTTCGATTCTTGGCGTGCGCATGTTTTGAATTTCATTTGTTTTCTCCTTTCCATGCGTGTGTTCGATCCCTGATAAATGCATTCTCTGAATTTTATTCAAATTTCATTTTCCCTCCATTTCATTTCATTATTTCACATTATTTTCTTCAACTTTAAAAAATCATTAAAAAATTGAAAAATGCTTCAAATTGATCCCAATTTTTTTCACATTCTTGTTTGGATCTCTAGTTTTTTATAGCATTTATTTCTTGATTTGTTGATTGCTGGATTTTTTAATTGTGAATTTGTGATTGAACATTATGCCAAATTGACATGTTACATTCATTGCTTTGTGAAATGCTCATCTTTAATCCAATCGATCTGAAATTTTGCATGCTTGATCCTCACATGTGATATGATTTTTGAGCTTTTGTTTGGAATTTTTATCATATGCTATCACTGTTTTGGACACATGAAGATATGGTGTGACAATTTGTGTCACATTTTGTGCCTTGCATTTATGCATTTTTGTTCACCTATCATTTGAGATCTTCTGGATTTAAGTTTTGGCATGATGTTTATTCATAACATGTTGAGTTCACATAAAAAATTTCATAGCCATTGGATGCATTTCTGTATTGATTTGGATTTTCTAATTTGGATGTCCAACTTTGTGCACATTGTTTGCCTTTGCATGACATGAATTATTTGAAGCATTTGCCTTGTGAATTGATCTTGGTCCTTTTGAGGACATTTTCTTGATTGTTTGAATGTACAATATGTGAAAGATTGACTTCTGTTTTCATCATTTGATTTGGTTTTGAACCTAGTCTTTGTACAAGTGTTTTGTACATAAACTAATTGTGCTTTGTGTTTCAGGTTTGGACATTTAGCATTGATGATTGGTTTGATCTCACTTTGTGAGATACAAATGATTTGAATTCTAACACATTGCTGTTTTTGTAGGATTCTAAGTGATAGGCTTGAGCTCATTGCTTCATTTGATTGCTTGATCATTGCTCATTGACTTGTGTAACAGTTGGACTGTCTGTCTGTTTGTTTTCTGATTGAGATATTAACTGTTTAGCTTTTGTACAGGTACATTAGTTGCTTGTGTTTAGCTCTTGCTTGAGCTTTGGATTGTGGTTGATACACCACTTAGGTAGCTACTCTCTTACTCCATGTAGTCTGGAAGTCCTGTCACCTTTTTGGCAGGCATTTGGCTGAAGTCCTCCTTAAGAGGCTCTGTGTGTGATTGTTTACATTTGTGCCAAAGACCTCTAAATGAGGCATGTTACTTGATAAGTCCTCCTAAGTGAAGAGGCAATTGACAGATAGAAGGGATTAGCAATCAATCCCCTGTTATTCAGTGAGTCATTCACTATGCTCGCATTACGTGCTGATGCTTTTGAATAAACACCCAAGATCTTATTTAGTGTCTGTCAAGTGGAATAGGATCCCACATTCTGGATCCCCACACTTTCTTTGTCATAAGCTCACCCAGGCCAGGGTTAAGAGCATGAGGTCTCATCCTCATTTCCTACTTGATCAGCTTCACCCTAACTCTCAATGTTAGTGGTTAAGAGCTACAAACTACCTTTGTACAGTTTGGCTTGTTTGTCGAGGTTGATATGACCCCTCTTGACTAAAGCCCACCTATTTGTTTGAGCCTCTTGTTTGTATATAGTGTGTGATGCATTGTTTGCTTGATTGCTTTGCATGTGTTTGCTTTTGCTCATTTGCTTGTTTGTTTGGAGTCGGATGTAAGTCCATCTATTGGCATTCTGTTCCCGTTTTGTTGCTTGCGAGTCGGATCTAAGTCCATATATTGGCATTCTGTTTCCGTTTTGTTGTTTAGAGTCGGATCTAAGTCCATCTATTGGCATTCTGTTTCCGTTTTTCTTTCAGGAGTTGGGTTTAAGTCCATTTATTGGCAGCTTGTTTCCTTTCCTTGTGGTTCTCTTTTGAGACTTGTTTATATGCTTTTGCCTTGTGCTTGCTTATTCCAAAGGAACTTACTTGGATCATCTCTATGATCTCGAGAAAGGAACTCCTATTGTGGTTTTATCCCTTACCTTTCACCCTTAACCTTCTTTCTCCATCTTAACCCAAACAAAACCAAAAAACTATTTGTGCAAACATTTGACTTGTTTTCAACATTAGAAACCTAAGCCTTAGGCTTTTGATTTTCAAACTCTTTTTCATAACACTCATGTTGAATTGAATCTTTAAGTCAACTTTGACCATTTTGTACATACTTCTAATTGGTTAATGCAACCCACTTAAATGTGCTTCTTTTGTGATTTCAATGATCACTTTCTTAATCAAATTTTTCATAACCTTTTGCTATTAGGTTTGAGTTATCTTTGTGGCAGATATGATACTCACCTTTGTCCTTAGTGAGTGGACAATAAGTCTTCCATGCTTATTATAGGGCTAACCCCTCACTAGCATGTCGAAGCTATCCTCACATGGTGGACTTGTGGTTTTTCAGGTCGAGTTTTCTCCCTTTGATAACAAAAGACCTTAAGGCTTTTGGACCAATCCATCCACTCATTTGTTTTGAAATCTTTTACCCGAACTACGGGGTTTTGATCCTTATCTTTCATGAGAAGGTACGTAGGCAATGGGTTCATCCATCCAAACACAAAATGTAAATAAACTTGTATATTCTTTTCTCATCTCTTCAATCATGTTTGCACAAATAAAATTTCATAAACAATAACCTTTTGCAACAAGCGTGAAAAGGGCTCCCTAGGAGTACCTAGGATGTTGTGGGTGCCTAACACCTTCCCATTGCATGACCAACCCCCTTACCCAGATCTCTGACCCTCTTTTACTAGTTTTGTTTGTAAAACTTTATAGGTTTTTGTTCACTTTCTAACCATTCTTTTGGATAAATAGAACTGCGGTGGCGACTCGACTTTGTATGATTTACCTTGGATTTAGTCAATATCTCCAATGGTAACGAATACACCGCTACAGAAAAGTGGCGACTCCACTGGGGATAGATCGTCCCTAGTGGGTTTTGCCAACTTTTCACACTTGTTGTATTATATTGTTATGACATATTTTTGTGCAATTTGGGATTACTGTATTGTTTGTAATGATTGAATTGCTTGATATATCAATTGCTTGTGTGCTTGGTGATCTTTGTGAGATGAGTTCTATACCCGAACTCGAGTGCACCTTAGGATAGGAGAATGGTATAGTTTCGTCGACTTGTGTGGAGTTATTCCTTAGCAAGTTGACTTGCGAGTCCATTCACTTGGTGGAGGTCATGTTGGGATAATAATGTCACACAAGTAAGTTGTGGTTAGATATTACTCTTTCCAATGTGTGCCTTAGAAGCCAAGGACCTTAGTTTACCAAGCCCATCTTGGCCTATTTTTAGGACGTAGTGCGGAGGTCGTTCAAATGTAAGATTTGATACGATTATTACGCGATACTACACTCATAAGAGTCTCTCTTGAGAATATTTTTGGAATACGAGTAGTCGTTTCTCCGATAATATTCGAAAGATGGGATGATGACTATGGGAACCTCTGGTAGAACATGATCGGCAGGTTTAAACCCTAGTACACTCCCTTTGGGTGTTTCTTAATCGAAACTCCATGCTCGTGACTCACAACAAACCCTTGATTCATGGTTGATCCGTTCATGCATCCTTAATATCAATGGAACTTGGGTGTCGATAAGGTGTAAACCATAATCCACCAAAATGGATGATTGATATTAAGGATAATATGAGTCATCCCATGACCTTTGTCTGGTGTGCTTTGCTTGATCCTTGAGTGTGATTGTTGCATTCATGCATTCATGCATTCATCTGCATCCATATCATCAGATAAAAAGAAAATTTTCAAGGAACTTAAGGGGTTCATTTGCAAAAAATTTCAGACATGGAAAGACAAAGAATTATTTTGATAAGATATTTCCAAATGCAAACAAATGCTTAATATTTCCAAAATTTGCAAATAAAACCCTATAGTTCCTTTGAAATAAAAACAAATCATATGCACAAGCATTACATGCATCATTTGCATAAGCAGGTGTTGTTCTCAGCCTCTGGTCTTGTGGTCTAACTCTGTTGCTCTTCATTTATTTTGAAGACAAGCTGACTCACCGGTACTACACCAGAGCCAACTCTTCCAGATTGATGGATCATCTAGAGCAAGAGAACCGTGAACTCAAAGATGAAGTTGCCAGACTGAGTGCTTTTGATGGAATCATTCCTGGTTAGCCACTTGTCTTCCTTCTCATACATAGATGTTGAGGATGAAGTTGGAACGCCTTTCCAAGCTTTATCTATAGTTGAGCCTGTTGAGAAGAGAACTCCTTCATTTGCTTCCTATAGAGATGCGAAACTGGCCATTGAATGTGGTGCAGTTGCTGGTCTAGGAAAAATGATTGAGCTGGAAGTTAACAAGTCCCGGGCTGGCATAGGCTTTTCTTCTGGGGTCTTCAACGAGAGAGGGTTGTTCAAGAGTGGAGGTTTCATCCACACTGGTCAGAGCGAAGAAGTTGTTGCTGTCTTGGAAGAGGATGCAGAGGATTCTGACAATTTTGTCATCCCTGGCGGAATCTGCAACAATTGGGTCGTTGTGGATATTCCTACAGTCGTCCACAAGTCAACATGCCAAAGGAAGAAGTCATGACATTGTTGGCAACATAAATACAATGATATTTTCATTCAATAAATTCATGCTAAATGTTTGTTTTTCCAATTGTTTTCCCTTTTTGCTTTTTGCATGAAATTGGTGATCACAAAAAAAACCCTAAAAACAAGAATAAAATCAATCTTTTCATCTGCATAATGATTGCCTTGTTTGATTTCTAAAAAGCTTTTATATCCAAAATCATTATGCAGGTTAATTTCTAAACCCATTGAACATAATGATCCAACGCCATCTCCCAATTTTGAATTCCCTGTATTCGAGGCAGAGGAAGATGATGTTGACGAGATTCCTGACGAGATTACCCGTCTACTTGAGCATGAAAAGAAGATCATTCAGCCGCATCTTGAGAACCTGGAAACAGTCAAATTGGGGTTTTACAGATGTTAAAAAAAGAGGGGTAAAAAAAATAAAAATCAAAAAAAATCAAAATCAAAAAAAAAGAAATGTAGAGAAAAATAAAAGAAAAAAAATGGCGCCCTCAGACCCCAAGTTGACTAATGCTGAAGGGATTCAGAGTCGTTACGACCAGCTGAATTTGATCGAAGAGAAGCGATTGACTGCCGTGTGCCATGGTCAGTTATATCAGCAAAGAATGAAAAAAGCATTCGATAAGAAGGTCAAGCCTCGTGTGTTCCGAGAAGGTGACCTTGTGCTCAAGAAAGTCTTGTCTTTCGCGCCCGATTCCAGGGGCAAGTGGACTCCAAACTATGAAGGTTCATATGTTGTTAAGAGAGCCTTTTCATGCGGTGCTTTGATGCTTACAAGTATGGATGGGGAGGATTTCACTCGTCCTGTGAATTTAGATGCAGTAAAGAAATACTTTGCCTAAAAAGAAAAACAGAATAACTCGCTAAGTTGAAAACCCGAAAGGGCGACTTAGGCAAAAATGAGCGTCTCGGTGGATTGAAAACCCGAAAGGGCGACTTAGGCAAAAATGAGCGTCTCGGTGGATTGAAAACCCGAAAGGGCGATCAAGGCAAAAGTTTGAGACATGAAAAAAAAATGAATATTTGCATCCCGCTAGATTGAGTACCTCATCCTGGGGCAATCTAGGCAAAAATTAGGATTTTGGCAAGTAACTGCATCTTGACAAGACTGTGTTCTACATCTGTCACCCATCAGAGATTCTTGTTCATTCGTCGTCAACTGAAGCTTCGAATACATCGAATCCGGAATTGGTGGAGAAATGGTCATGATGTTCAATGTAGCCCTTTTCCAATATATATCACCAATTTCAAACTGGTAAAAATCTATGGAGTCTCGCCATTTGCAGGCTACCATTCCATCAAATAAATTTGAGCCTTTATCCAATTATTTGCACTCTTATTTGTTTCTATTCAACAAATGTTTTGCATGTTTTAATTGATAAAATGTCATTGTTTTAAACAAACAAATTTTTCACAAATTGTTTTTAAACGAAGTGAACATTCACAATGATGAAAGGATACTTAAGGAATTCTCAGTGCTCTCCCAAGGGTGGTATGATTTCCAACAGGGTAAGACATGTGTTCATATCCCTGGCATTTGACTGTATCCTCTTCCTCCGGAGCCTTTTGTGGTTTTCTCCTGAGCAGAGTGCCTTTTGTGACTTCTTCCCCTCAGCAGAGTGTTGGGAAGATTTATTTGTCCCTTTTTCACTTCAGCAGAGCAGTAATTTTCTCTCCTCGGACGTGTTATCTCTGGAATATCTGTTTTGGTGGTGAGCCACCAGAATCCCTTTATCCATCGGGTATACTCTCCAGTAGAGCTGCTCATGTGGTAGAAGTGGTCTCATATTAACTCCTATCCCCAGTTGGAATGTTCATTGATTCCTTCCCTAGCAGAAGAGCAGTGGTACTTCCCTCTTCAACAGGTGTGCCCTCGTTGGAAGGTTCAATATTTGGTGGTCGATCCCCAGATTTCCTTCATTTCCTCAGATAGATCCCCAACGGTGTTGTTGGTGTGTCGGATCTTATCTTTGATGGTGTTTTCCCCTTCGGAGATATTGCTGTTTTCTGGTATCTATGATCCACATCAGAGTTTTTGGTGGTGGATTTTACCTGTGATAATTCATCCCCAAGTAGAGTTGTTGGTATGGTGGATCTTACCTGTGTTGACAGTGTTCCCCGACCAGTGTTGCTTTTCTGGTAGATTCTACTCATGCATTTTGAGCACCCTTCCCCAGCTGAGATTGATGGTTTATCCCGATCTTGTCTCCTCAACAGGTATGATCTCCTTGGTGAGTTTGGTATCTTGGTGGTTGATCCCCAGATTTCTTCTTGTATCCCTCAGGTGGATTCCCCAGTAGAGTTGCTGTTGGATTTCCCCAGTAGAGTTGCTGTTGGAATCTCCAGTAGAGCTGCTCTTGTGGCAGTTTCTGCCTATACAATGAACTCTTTTCCCTAGCCGAATTGTTTGATGATTCATCCCAGAGATTTTGTGATTTCCTGATATCTCTGATTCTCCTGCAAGGTCTTTGCTTTCTTAGCATCTGGATCTTCAGTAGATTGGATGCTCTCCATTTGGTGATCCTGGCTTTCTCTTTTGAGATGTAGTACCGGGTGGCTGTGTGCTTTTTCCTGGACCTGTTTGTGTTAGATATGTCTGTTTGTCAGTATTCATCATACATAAACCACGCATATGCATGCATAATCATCAACATCTAGATATTCATGTTGCATTTTTTGCCATATATCTTTTGTTGTTGTCTCCTGCTAGTTGGTGATATATATATATATATATATATATATATATATATATATCCCCAAGCAGATGGATGTGTCTGATCCCTCCATGTAGAGTCAACCCCATAAGCAGAAAGTGTCTGTCTTTCCTGCCATTTCCCCACCGAGTTATATCCTCGTGGACGACGGTTGTTTCCGTTTCCTCCCAACACATATATTGGGATGGATTTCCCTATTGAGTTATATCCTCATTAGGATGAGTCTTGATTCAGTTTGCCTTTTTGGTTTGATCCTAAATTGGCCCTTTGAGACTGTTTTTGGTGTTCCCCAGTAAGGTCGCCAATATTATTCACCTTATCCTCAGTGGATTTTTGTGGCTTCTACCCACTAACCGGTAGTTGTAAGTCCTTTTTCTTTGGTTTTCTACCCAGTATTCGGTAGTTATAATTCCTACTTTCATCCCCTAGCAGAGGTAACCTTTGTGGTTCATTCTGGTTGATGGCGGATTTTGTGGTCTTCTACCCAGTATTCGGTAGTCGTAAATCCTACATATTCCCTCCCTATCGGAGTCTGTGCTTCCCCGCGGTATAGATGAATAATTGCCCAGTAATCGGCAATCATCTTATCCCCAGTAGAATTTGTGGTTTTCTACCCAGTATCCGGTAGTTGTAAACCTTATCCTTATCCTCAGCTGAGTCTTTGGTTTTCTACCCAGCATCCGGTAGTCGTAAATCCTATTTCTCCCCTTTGCAGAGTTAACCTTGTTGTTCATCCCAACCGATGACGGTTACTTTTTTGTGGTTTTCTGCCTAGTCTTCGGTAGATATAATCCCCTCTTTGTTGGTTATCACTCCAGTATTCGGTATTGATATTCCTTCTTTCTTGTGGATGTTTGCTCTGAGTAAGCAAATTTATCCCTAGCGGGTCCTCTTTCATTTACCGTTTGCCGGTAATGTTTGTTGCTTCCCCTTTGATTGGCCATCATTACATACCTAGTTTTGGTATCCCGATGCCTTTCTTTTCGGTCGATTTATCCTTTGTTAACCTACTACCCGGTTGTGGATAATCTTCCTTTCGAGTATATTATCTATGTTTTGACGGCAATAGATAATATATCTCATGCACTCTTTGGTCGAAGTCTTTTGTTGTTCTTCCCGAATTCCTTGTGGAATCGAATGTCCATCCTATAAACAAGTTTGCGTTTCTAGCTTTCTTCAGGATGATGAGTGTGTTGGCACACAAACCAATCCATGTTTCGGTCGATTTATCCGTTGTTAACCTACTACCCGGTTATGGATAATCTTCCATGCGAGTATATTATCTACGTTTTGACGGCTATAGATAATATATCTCATGCACTCTTCAGTCGAAGCCTTTTCTGTTTCCCCAGTTGAGTAAGATTTGTTGTCCCTTTGCGGAATCGAATATTCATTCTACCCCATTTTGTTTGGATAATTGCCTGGTTTGCGCAATTTATCCCCAGTGAGTCATCTCTCGTCTACCCTTTTGTTGTTGGTAACGATTGTTTCTCCTTTGATTGGTCATCATTACATACCTAGTTTGGTATCCCGATGCCTTTCTGTTCGATCGATTTATCCTTTATTAACCTACAACCCGGTTATGGATAATCTTCCTTGCGAGTATATTATCTACGTTTTGACGGCAATAGATAATATATCTCATGCGCTCCTTGGTCGAAGTCTTTTGTTCTTCCCCAATTGAGTAAGATTCGTATTCCTTGTGGAATCGAATGTCCATCCTATAAACAAGTCTGCTTTTCCAGCTTTCTTCAGGATGATGAGTGTTTTGGCACACACACCAATTCACGCCTCGGTCGATTTATCCTTTGTTAACCTACTACCCGGTTGTGGATAATCTTCCTTTCGAGTATATTATCTACGTTTTGACGGCAATAGATAATATATCTCATGCACTCTTAGGTTGAAGCCTTTTGTCCTTCCTCAGTCGAGTAAGATTCGTATTCCTTTTGTAGAATCGAATGTCCATCCTATAAACAAGTCTGCTTTTCCAGCTTTCTTCAGGATGATGAGTGTCTTGGCACACAAACCAATTCAAGTCTTGGTAGGTCACCTATTATATACCCAGTAACCGGTATCCCTGGTGTTCCTTCCTTTTTGCTCCCTATTATGACCTCGGTCCCTTGTGGAGTCAGATTTTCCTGAGTTGAAACATACCTTTTTCAGGTCTTCCTCAGATGTTTTGGTCGATTGATATCTCTCACCCGTACACCAGTCTTAGATATTCATTCTTCCTGAGCTTGTTACCCACTAACCGGTAACACCTCATCCTTTTGCTTCCCCTGGAGAGTCTTTTTAGATTTCCCCAGCAGAGTTGTTGTTGTGATTCGCTTTTTGCTGTGTTGGCATATTCCCCAATACATGCATTTTCCCTGGCAGAGTTGTTTTGTTCCATATCTTTCCCCAACCCGATTCCGGATTTTTATCCGAAGTATCCAGTACGGATAGTTGTGCTGTGTTGGCGTTTTCCCCAACACATGCATCTTTGAGTCAGCTTGAGTCTTTCCATTGGATTTATTTCCCTTTGGAATTCTTTTCCCCAGTTTTGAGTCCTTTACTCCCCAGTAAAGTCTCCAGTTTCAAGTCGTGTCCTGCTCACGCATTTTTCTTTTTCTTATCCCCATAAGAGTCCCGCTAGAGTCTCTGTTCCATCAGTGAGTGTATTACTCCTATGGATTTTCAATCTCTCCTAATTTCTTT
The DNA here is from genome assembly GCF_024323335.1 of Lathyrus oleraceus. Lineage (NCBI taxonomy): Eukaryota > Viridiplantae > Streptophyta > Magnoliopsida > Fabales > Fabaceae > Lathyrus > Lathyrus oleraceus. Next base: position 350,456,925 of record NC_066582.1, on the reverse strand, counting down.
TCTTCTTTATGGACCCATATCCCCACAGAGATAGTTTGTTTTGCATACATACATTTGCATCATGAGGTCTCTCAGGGACCAAAATTTGTCTCTTTGTTGTTATTTAAGCCCATTCTACCTCGTCGAGACGAAGATTTTAACCTTCATTTCTCCGGCTAGAATGACCTTAAATAGGGGCATCTGTAAGACCCCAATTTTGTCCCTAAGATCCCTCATGGCATCATATCATTGCATAGCATAGCCTCAAGGATCACATGAGCATCTTGGCTTCCTTTCCTTTTGGTTGGGATCTCCTGTGAGTGGTTTGAGATCACCAGGCATGCTTGCATTGTATATCATTGCTTTTCTTGTTTTCGTCACTAACCAAAAGCACAAAAATATGTCACTAACATTTGTTTTGTAGCTGAAGCAATCATCAGGTCAAGCAATTCAAGAGCATCCTTTGTACAAGAGCTGATGGTATTTTCTTGAGATGAGGACCACATGATATCATCTTGAGCTTATATGAGCTAAGGTTCATTTTGAAGCAAATTCCCCAAGTGATAAAGGCTCAAGTTCATCAAAGCATGTCAAGGTCATCTGAGGACCAAATAATCAACTGTGCAGTCAACTGAGGGCTTTGAGTTGGGGGAAATATTTTGAAACATCCCAATCATGTTCAAACAAGGCCTATTCATCATGTCAAACATCTATCTTGAAGATTTTGAAGTCATGACAAAAGTTTCCCAAAATGGAAAGGGACCTATAATTTCAAGTTTCCAAAAATGACAAGATTTTGGTCCACATTCAACTTGACTTTCCAACATCAAAGAAGCTTCAAATGGATTTTTGGTGAACATGAAAGTTGAAGATCTTTCTCTCCCATTTTCAAAAATTCCTATTTCATGTCCATCTGATAAATGGTTGAGAAGTTATGGCCAAATGACCACAAAGTATGCATGGAAGTTCAACATGGCATAACTTTTGATTCAAAACTCCAAATTGGTCCACTCTTTTTGCAAAATGCTCCTTGTGACCAATACTTTCCAAATGAATCTTTGCCTTGCATGAAAGAAACTCATATGATCACTTGTTCACACATGTGCATTTTGGAGGGAATTTTGATAATTCAAAATTGGATGATCATACAAGCCAAATACCAATTCCATGATGATTATTGGATGTTTTTAAGTGAAATCCCAGCTTGCATGGTACTGTTCACGTGCGGGTTGGTCATGCTAAGCACACTTGCCATTTTTGCAAAACACCTCACATCTCCTTAATCTTGTTTAGCCAAGGCAAATTGTGATTAGCAAAGTCATTAACAGGTGGTATATAAGCTAAATCATAACTGTTTTGCAAGCAGGATAACAAATTCAGATCAAAATTTCACTTTTCCCTCCATTTTTCTCTCTCTTCGATTTGCATCTTTCTTGACAAAACTCTTCAAGATTCTTGCAGATTATTGATCATGGAACTTCACTGAGTAAGATCCAACCATTACTTGTGGTAATTTAGCAAGAATTCATGCAGTGCAAAAGCTTCATCAAGTAGATCGGATTCTGAGATTGAAGTGGATCGAGGAGGTTTCAGTGGATGCTTTGTGCATAAAGCTTCACAGTAAGGTTGAGGAAGAAGATCTGGAAGTTCTGGAAGCTAGAGAGCACGATTTTTGATCATTGCATTTCAAGTAAGTGAAAATTCGATCATCTCCTTTTGCTATTTTCTTGCCATGATTGTATAGATCTAGTTCCCCTGAGCATGCTGATATGATTATATTTGAATTTGGTTAAGATATGAACATGCTATGTTGAATTAAAGTTTTGATTGCAAATATGTTTGTGCTCGATCCGTGCGATTCATGAGGAATTAGTTTAATTGAATGTGATATCTGAGATCTATGTTGAACGTCGGTTCGATTGACATACATTTCATGCGTTTCTGGAAAAATGTTTGAATCTTTGCCGCCTGGTTGGCCGGAGAAGACGGCTGTTTCCGCCGTCTGCAACCGTCTGGTTTGCTAGGGTTTTAATCCACTGAGGCGTCCACGTTTGCTCCTACCTGTCCGTTCCATTGGTTGTTATCCTTTTGACTTGCTTATGTGTTACATTGACCGATGATGTGGCTGCCACGCCATAAATGAAACGCAGTGTTTCATGAGCGCTCCTAACCTTCCTTGCGTGTGTTCGATTCTTGGCGTGCGCATGTTTTGAATTTCATTTGTTTTCTCCTTTCCATGCGTGTGTTCGATCCCTGGTAAATGCATTCTCTGAATTTTATTCAAATTTCATTTTCCCTCCATTTCATTTCATTATTTCACATTATTTTCTTCAACTTTAAAAAATCATTAAAAAATTGAAAAATGCTTCAAATTGATCCCAATTTTTTTCACATTCTTGTTTTGATCTCTAGTTTTTTATAGCATTTATTTATTGATTTGTTGATTGCTGGATTTTTTAATTGTGAATTTGTGATTGAACATTATGCCAAATTGACATGTTACATTCATTGCTTTGTGAAATGCTCATCTTTAATCCAATTGATCTGAAATTTTGCATGCTTGATCCTCACATGTGATATGATTTTTGAGCTTTGGTTTGGAATTTTTATCATATGCTATCACTGTTTTGGACACATGAAGATATGGTGTGACAATTTGTTTCACATTTTGTGCCTTGCATTTATGCATTTTTGTTCACCTATCATTTGAGATCTTCTGGATTTAATTTTTGGCATGATGTTTATTCATAACATGTTGAGTTCACATAAAAAAATTCATAGCCATTGGATGCATTTCTGTTTTGATTTGGATTTTCTAATTTGGATGTCCAACTTTGTGCACATTGTTTGCCTTTGCATGACATGAATTGTTTGAAGCAAATTCCTTGTGAATTGATCTTGGTCCTGTTGAGGACATTTTCTTGATTGTTTAAATGTACAATATGTGAAAGATTGACTTCTGTTTTCATCATTTGATTTGGTTTTGAACCTAGTCTTTGTACTAGTGTTTTGTACATAAACTAATTGTGCTTTGTGTTTCATGTTTGGACATTTAGCATTGATGATTGGTTTGATCTCACTTTGTAAGATACAAATGATTTGAATTCTAACACATTGTTGTTTTTGTAGGATTCTAAGTGATAGGCTTGAGCTCATTGCTTCATTTGATTGCTTGATCATTGCTCATTGACTTGTGTAACAGTTAGACTGTCTGTCTGTTTATTTTCTGATTGAGATATTAACTGTTTAGCTTTTGTACAGGTACATTAGTTTCTTGCTTTTATCTCTTGCTTGAGATTTGGATTGTGGTTGATACACCACTTAGGTAGCTACTCTCTTACTCCATGTAGTCTGGAAGTCCTGTCACCTTTTTGGCAGGCATTTGGCTGAAGTCCTCCTTAAGAGGCTCTGTGTGTGATTGTTTACATTTGTGCCAAAGACCTCTAAATGAGGCATGTTACTTGATAAGTCCTCCTAAGTGAAGAGGCAATTGACAGATAGAAGGGTTTAAGAAGCAATCGCACGGCACCGAGAAAAGAGTTTGATTGGTTTAAAGTATTTTTGGATAGTGAGAGAGTTTGGAGAGGCGAGAACTATATCTTAGTTCCTAACTCTCGGGAGTTCGTGGACTACACCTCGCTCCTTTTTCATCTTATTTGCAAAAGGATTTTGATATTTTTAGATGTTTTTGAAGTTTGACTTGAGAAAGCGCACTCAAAGCTAGTCGGTGTTTATTAAGCATTATGGAATTGATTTGAGGATGATGAGTGGTTAGATTGATGAAAACTACATCTCAGATCTTAACTCTCAGGAGCTCGTGAACTATACCTCATTCATTTCATCCTTTTTATTGAAAAAAAGTGTTGAATAGTCGTTAAGTTTTTTTTTAATTTTTGATTAGGAAAATGGTTTGACGTTGGATCAAGCATTTGATTAACGATTGCAAAAAAGTTTGATGGAAAGTTTAGAGAGTTTGAAAATGGTTGAAGATGGAAAAGTTGAGAAATTAGGAATGGTTGAAATGGATCGGAAAGAAGAGTTTGAAATTGTTTGATTTGAGAAACTATTCGAAGTTGGATCAAGTTTTTTACTTTTTTTATTTTTGAGAAATGGTTGATTTTATTCTTGTGTTAGAAACTAACTAAACAAAGAAATAAAAAATAAAGCAATAAAATTATTACATGTCATAGGAGTGGGGGTACATTTCGAAGAATGGGGATATGAAATGATAAAATGATTAAAGAAAAACTCAATCAACAAATTCACGTGATTGAGTGTACGTGCACGAGAAAATGGCCTCATTATAAGAAGGCACAAGAGTAAGCCATGTGAATTAGAAATAGCAACACAGTGTCATATGTACAACAGACATTTATAGTAATTAAATCGAAAGAAGTAAAAACATAAATGAAACGTGCACGGATCAAGATAGTGATGCGAGGCTACGATCACATAATGTAAGTACGTGCAAAGTAAATCTATGTTGAATTCAAATTTGATTTAAACAACAACAACGTTGGGTCATTGTTTGTCATCATGAATCGAAAGAAATGCTAACGTGAAGTGTATCGTTGCAAAACGGGATGGAATGGGAATGAACTCATTCACAAAAATGGAATGAAGTCATAAAATAAGGTTTAACTCGTATGGAAAAGCAACAGTATCAAAAACGATATTAAGTAAACCTCACAATAGACAAATAAAATAAGCAAGAAATTGAGAAGTGCAAGCAAAACTCTAGGTAACGTGCTCAAAGTCGGTTTGTGTGTATCGATAACAAATGAGACGTCTGATGCAAAGGTCATAACGCGATGAAATACAATCGATATATCGATAAAAAATCATGCGGCACAATGAAATAACTCAAAGAAACATAACAAAACCCCATGCACGTCATAGTTTATTATTCATCAATGTCGCGAAATTACAATTGTCGTAATCGAAACAAAATGAAAATAATCATAAAATGAAACTAACAAAAAGGTGTAAATATCAAGAACTAAATGGGATTTAAATTAAATTCTACAAGCCCATAAAAAAATTATAAACTATTTGATCCAAATAAAATACCAAAAAAAAGTAGTAAAACCTCAAAAAAAAGAAAATGTGTGACCTATCAGTGTTAAACTCGGATCATGGGAATTAGGAGACATAAACCTCAACCAACTCAACCTTTCACATCATCGTGTCAAGCAATGGCATGGACTAATATATAAGTAAAAAATGAAAATAGATGGAAAAACAAAAAGCAAGCAAAATCAGTACAATATCAAAATGCAACTTCATAAAAAAAATGGTATTGTTCACTTCTTCTTACAAATTCACGCAAACAAAGTCTTATACTTCCCAGGAACATGATTTCCTTCAAAGAGCAAACAAACATCTCTTTCTTTTTTTATTTCCATGAATAAGGTAAATAAATAAAATCATGAAATTAAGTTAAAAACCGATAACAACCGAAAAAATAATAAGCAATACAACTAGAATGAAACTTGTTTCCAAATCCATGTATAACGTGTTATTCTCAATAATACTATTCTTCACCTTCACATAACCAAATGCAAATAACAATGGAGAAAACTCAAACGCATGAATGATAGCAAAATAAACTTATCAATGACAAACAAAACAACAACACAATAAAACATGACTGAAGTTACAAAACCATAATGGAAAAACAAATCGAGTTGAAACCGAAACAATTAACCTCATCACTTTTAGCACCAACTAGCGGCTCAATCTCTCCCACTATAACCAAATTTGTAGTGTTTCCAGATCCAACAACCTCATCAGTTCCATTAAAGAAGGTGTTTTGGTATGGATGTATTTCGAGTGGTATTTGGAATTTATGGAGGGTGTGGCCATCGATGGATGTAACAATTTCGTGATAATGGTGTTGCAACATGAAAACTCCGGTGAGATTTGCTTGAGGGTTTGGTCGGAGCTTAGTTTCGTCGATGAAACCGACAGTTGTTTAAAGGTGAAAACGAGGAGAATAGTTGTGGTTGTAGATTGAATGAATATTTAAGGAAATTATTGGTTATGACACTTAGTGGGTAGTGAGTTAGTGAAGATGATGAAAATGTTAAATGGAAGATTAGGAGGAGGGATTTGCAAGGTGGCTTGCGGACTTTGTTAGTGGTTCAACTTGTTGCTTTCACGATGGTTGTTGTGTGAAAGTGGAAAAAATATTGACAATGATGCATAGGGAAAGTGTGTTGAGGAATGCGTGATTCTCAGCAAAGAGAAAAATTCCCTCACAATTCTCCTTTTGTTTCTTTCTAAAAACGAGCAAAAATCCACTTGCAACATCCCCCCCCCCCCCTCCCCCCCGTTTACAGCTGTACAAATTGTCATTGGATGTTTTTCAATTTTGAAATCAAAACCCCCTCCTCTTACTGATAGTTGCGTGGAGGTTTTAAATGGTCCCCTCCAAGAAATGGTTTTTCCAATCTTCCAGCAAAGTTAAGAGTGAGATGGCGCGGGTGCATGTTGGACAAGGGAATCCAATACAAATGCACATTATCAATTTTTTTATATTTTGAAATGGCTAAAACAAAATTTTAGTAAATGAATTAAAAACAAAAACACTCAATTAAAAAAAACTCCAACTAAAAACTCAAATGATTCCAATTAATTATATCGATTACTTTTACTAAAAAAGAGAATAAAAGAATAAAAAATGAATGAAAATCGGGCGCAAAAGTGCTCAAAAAATTAAAAAGAACGCACCATAATGATCAAGGAAAAATAAAATTCTCGGAAATATACAGGTTTTTATAAAATTTTGAAATAAAAATATCCGGTTAAAACGCTCAGGCGGATCAAAATGTGACTGAAAAAGTAGTTGAAAAAATAAAATGAGCATACTAGGTTAAACTACGTTAAATATAGATTAATAAAACTGACGTCTGCAAGCTCGACTTTGAAATTTTTTGCCCGTTAATTTGACACATGTTTGACAATTGATTCAACCGGTCTGTCTGTAGATCCAAAAATTTATTTCAACTGACATTTTAGGAATTATACGATATGAAATGTATGTTATGCTATGCAGGTCATGCAAACTCTATGATGAACGTATTGATTCGACGATTCAGGATCAAAATTGGGATGTGATAGTTTCCCCTATTTAAGCATCTTCAACTAGAGAATAGGAAGAAGGACACTCTTCATATGATCAAGGTGGGAGATAGTTAAATACTTAGAGGACTCGAGTTTTTATCATAAATGCATATGATATGGTATGATGTGTTATGTGTGTATACATGACTCTTTTTTTTATTTTGATTTGCTAGGAATATGATATGATATGAACCCTAGCATGATATTTCATGATAAATGAAAAATGAAATACAGATTCGTGGGGAATGATAGGGACAAGGTAACGATGGCCTAGAGGAAATGCAAATAAGGGTAGAAACTCACTAGGGATAAGAATCATGCTAGAGAAAAGACACTAGGGAATATTCAAAGTGAAAGTTGACAAACGGCACTTTAGAATACAAGAGAAATCAAAAGTTCTTGGAGATTTCTGAAAAGAAATATATCCCACGCAATGATCTAGAGTTTTCTAACAAGAAAAGAATTCAACCAAACAAATATGGTGATCCCTAACAAGGAATACCACCAAAGTAAAATTGGGAGCTTTCTTACAAGAAAGTCATCTACATAAAAGAAATTTGGAGATTCTTCACAAAGAAATCATCCAAGACAAAACCACGGGATTTTTATGACAAGAAAAGCATTCAATAAAAGACTTTGGGGATTCATGACAATGAAACCAATTGTCATAATGTTCTAGAGTTTTCTTACAAGAAAAAATAGCCAATCAACAAAAGGAATGCTTAACAAGGAATTCAAATCAGGACAAAACTCGGGAGCTTTCATACAAGAAATTCATCCATGCAAAAATAAAATTGGAGAATCTTCATAAATAAATTATCCAAGACAAAACTCAGGAGTTTTCTGATAAGAAAAGTATCCATGCAAAAGCTATGATGATTCTTCACAAAGAAATCAATAAGGCAAAAATGTTGAAGTCTTCTAGCAAGAATGACATCCACAATTATGGGAATTCCTTAGAATTATGAGTCATACATGAATTTCTAGGAAACCTATGGACAAACATGGTGTAAAACTATTTGTAAGTGCCAACAATAGTTGGACTTAGACCGTAAGATTGGTTACAACCAGCTTCCGACGGATTGATGCCAGTTACAACTGAGCTTTTCAAAAATGGGGGCCAGTAACAACTGGACTTTAAAGGTGCCAATGACCATTAGATTTTTCAAACAATGTTGGTGACAACTAGACTTAGGGTACCAATTACAATTGGATTTTGAAACAGAGGGCCAATTACAACTGGACTTTAGGAAGGATGCCAATGACAATTGGACTTGCAAACAGTATCAGTAATGATTGGACTCTAAAGGGTACCAATAACAATTGGATTTTGAAACAAAGTGCCAGTGACAACTGGGTTTAACATACCAATTACAATTGGATTCTAAAACAGGGTGCCAGTTACAACTGGACTTTAAGAAAGATGCAAACAACAATTAGACTTACAAACAACGCCAGTAATGACTGGACTTAAAATGTACCGATAATAATGGGATTTTAAAGCAATGTGTCAGTTACAACTAAACTTAACAGGTGCTAATAACAATTGGATTTTAAAATAGAGTCCCAGTTATAACTGGGCTTGGAAGGTACCAGTGACAAATGGGTTTTGAGGACACCAATGACAATTGGATGTTTGATAATGAAGTTCAATGACAATTAGACTCTGTAGGGGATGCTGGTAACAACTAGATTTTAAAACAGATACTGGTGACAACCAGACTCTAAAGACATGTCAGTGACAACTAGATTTAGAAGACAGATACTTGTAACAAACAAACTTTGTAAGTGACGACTGGACTTGGGGTACCAATAAAAGTTGGATTTTAAGACAATGTGCAAATAGCAATTGGACTTTAAAAGGTGCTTATAACAATTGGACTTTGAGAGTAAAGATAGTAACAACCAGGCTTGGAAAATGGTGTCGGTGACAACTTAACTTTAGATGCCAATGACAATTGGACTTCAAAAATAGGATACCAGTTACAACTGGAATTTAAAAGATGCATACTAGTAACAACCAGACTTTGGCTACCAATAACAATTGGAGTTTGACAATATGTGTCAGTGACAACTGGATTTTAAATTGTGCCAATAACAATTGGACTTTGAATACCAATAACAATTGGATTTTGACAATAGGTGTCAATGACAACTGGGCTTTAAATGTCAATAACAATTGGACTTTGAAAAAAAAGGTACCAGTTACAATTGGACTCTAATAGATGCAGCCTGGTAACAACCAGACTTTGGTTACCAGTAACAATTGGAATTTGACAAATGGTGCTAGTGAAAACTGTAATTTAAATTATGCCAATAACAATTAGACTTTTGAATACCAATAACAATTGGTGTTTGACAATATGTGTCAGTGACAATTGGACTTTAAATTGTGCCAATAACAATTGGACTTTGAATACCAATAACAATTGGATTTTGACAATAGGTGCCAGTGACAACTGGACTTTAAATTCAATAACAATTGGATTATAAAAATAGGTACCAATAACAATTGGACTTTGAAAAAAAGGTACCAGTTACAACTGGAATCTAACATTGCAAGTTGGTAACAACCATACTTTGGTTACCAATAACAATAGGAGTTTGACAAATGGGGCCAGTGACAACTGGACTTTAAATTGTTCCAATAATAATTGTACTCTTGAATACCAATAACAATAGGAGTTTGTCAATATACGTCAGTGACAAGTGGACTTTAAACTGTGTCAATAACAATTGGACTTTGAATACCAATAACAATTGGATTTTGACAATAGGTGTCAGTGACAACTGGACTTTAAATGCCAATAACAATTGTATTATACCAATAAAGTTGGACTTTAAAAAAAAGGTACCAGTTACAACTGGACTCTAACAAATGCAGGTTGGTAACAACCAGACTTTGGTTACCAATAACAATTGGAGTTTGACAAATGGTGCTAGTGACAACTGGTCTTTAAACTATGACAATAACAATTGGACTTTTGAACACCAATAACAATTGGATTACAAACAGAGAACCCCAATAACAATTGGAATTTGGGATGACACCAGTTACAACTGGATTTTGAAGATAATGCTAGTGACAACTGGACTTTAAGGGACACCAATAACAATTGGATTTTAAAACAGATACTAGTAACAACTAGCCATCAAGAATACCAATAACAATTGGATTTGAAAACAGATACTAGTAACGACTAGCCTTTGAACAAGATGCCAATGACAACTAGACTTTGGGAAGTACCAACAACAATCGGGTTTTAAGGAAAAAAAGTGACAACCGGACCTTGGATATACCAATAACAATTGGGTTTAGAAGAAGAACTTCCAGACGAGAATTGGACTTGAAGGTTAGATTACCAGAGGGAACTGGTGTTTTATCTTTTTTGTTTCTATTTGTCAGATAAGAACTGACTTTCAGATGGTCTACCAGACGAGAACTGGTTTCTTTTGATTTACTGTCAGACAGAAACTGACTTAAAAGAGAGCTACCAGGCGGGAACTAGAGTTAAAAATAAGCCACCAAATGGGAACTGGTTTAAAAATAGGCCACCAGACGGGAAATGGTTTTAAGAAAAGGCTACCAAATGGGAACTAGTTTTAAGAAAAATTGTCTGTTAGACGGTAATTGACTTAAAATGATTTACCAGTCGAGAATTGGGTTTTCGATGAATGTGATGATATGCATGGCTTAACACCAGAGCGAAGCGACATGATTAATGCATGAGAATTCTTTATGCAAAGACTTGAAGGTTTCCAAAGATGCCCCTGTGGTGGGTAATGGATGGAAGGTCCCTTTATAGAAAATCTCCTTTGACAAAAGGCAAAAGGTTATTTGATGGGGTACTAGCATGATTCCCCGACACTCGTCTTGAACTCAATAATTGTTGACGTATTACAAAGTTTATTTTAGCAGCTTGAGAGCATGGAGAGGATCTGCCCTTCGGTGGCTCATCTTGCCCCAGTCTATTGGGTCTTTGAAGGTGTTTACCTTGATAGGAGTTTGAGTCTTTGAAGATGTTCACCTTTACAAGGGTTTGGAAGCAGCTTGTCACAATAAGACCTTGAGGTGACTTGCCTCAATATTTGAAGCCTTGAAGTTGTCCTTGGCTAACCAACTCTTGGGGTGATTGACTCAGATCAACTGATGCTCAAAGTGATTTTCCCCTGACTGGACATCTTTCACATGATTAAGTTTCTCAATTGGCTGCATTTTATTCGGATTCCTTTGATTTTCAATGTTGACTTGTAATTAAAATTATTCATTCACAAATGGTAATTTTAATGCAATGCAAATGCAATTTTTTGAAATCAATCATTATTGAAATGATGGCGAAATAAAGTGAACGGGTCGATGATCTAGACACATGGTTGATCTAGCCATTCACAGTATGTAAGGTGGTATGATCAACAAAGATTTTTTGGAGTCATGTTAATGCAACCTTGTTGTAATATGCTTTCAAAATAAACACTGCCAAGATGGTTCGAAGGTGTGATGGTAAAGATGAGGATTCAAGATGAGATTATTTTGAAATGGCAGTCACCTTATTTTGTTTCTCTTTATTTTTGGGGGGGATTTTGATGACCTCTCTTTTTTGCTTTTTATCCCTAACTTCTGTCTGGACCACTTCTTTGAAGCTTTCGGTCCACCGAGATGCCCTGATTTTTTTTGCCTAAGTCATCTTTTATGGTATTCGACTTAGTGGGTTTTTCCTTTCTTTTTTCTTTTGAAAGGTTTGAATGCCTTGTTATTGGTTTTTGAGGAAAAAACACTACAAAGATTTTGGCTTTTATCAACTTCTTCGACACTTTAAGATATGTTTGTAGTGTGTGGTTGATCCTCATGTGGGATGGTGTGTTGATGGATTGATTCTCTCGAAGACTGAATGCATAGTCAAGCTATCTGAATACAACTATCATGCCCATGGTTAAGATTAAGTATTTTTAATTCCGAAAGAAACACCAACTTCTACGTTCAAAGTGGTTGACAAGGGACTAACTCCTTATCTCTTCAGTGTTTGGGGATTTGAAATTATGCCTTACATCATCTGCAAAGTTCTATTTGAAACCACACCATATCAATTATGGTTATTTCATTTTCATCATCCTCCTTCCAATCTTTGGTAAAACAACAGTTTGATAAAGGAAAATGAATGGGAGGAAAGTTTTTATTTCTTTTTTCTTTTTGCATAAACGAAGGAAAGATAGAAAGAGTGAATACGAATGGAGTGATTCATAAAATGCATGATCACTTCATTATTATTACCATTAAAAACAATGTTTAAAAACAAGTAGCACTTAATAGACAAAGAAAATAAAAATGCAAAGATAAACATTCCTCATGACTACTAGCGTGAAGGATAACTTCATGTTTGATCCATTGACTTCAGGATATTCCCATTGAGGTCTTCACACTTATCAGGGAGAGAGGTTGACGTGCAATACCAGGTTTCCTTTTGGAAAGGATATGTACTTTTTGTCGATCAACTGTTGAACCTTAGCTTTGAAAGCGTTGCAGTCTTCAGTTGAGTTCCCTATTGATTTGGCTTGATATCCATATTGTATATCAGGATTATACCCAGGTGGGTATGGTTGTGGCAATGTCTTCATAGGTTTGAAATCCACCAATGAGCTTTAAATCAAAGGTTGCAGTAGTTGATTGTACGTCATAGGAATTGGATCAAGATGAGCATTCCTTCTTTCTAGGTTGTTGTGAGGCATATGTTGGTTCTGATGTTGATTCTGATACCGGCCTTGGGCTTGCTGATTGGAATGAGGAGAAATCCAAGGTTGCTGGTACGGCGCTCTGGGCATTGTTGGTTACCTATAAGGATATTGTGGCACTGGAAATAGTGATCGTTGAAAAGATGAAGGACCATAGGGTCTTGTTGGTGCACCATGATAATACTCAACATCTGTCATAATTGCATTGATTGCATCATCTTCTTCCTCTTGGGAAATGCTAAGGGATTCATTATCGCTAGTCTGGCTACTCAAGGCACATTGGACTCTTCCACTTTTGAGGTTGCTCTCAATGTGCTCTCCAACTTTCACCAGGTTAGAGAAATTTGATGATGCACTTCCTACCATCATTCCAAAATGCGGTTGCACTTGGGCTGCCAATTCTCTCCACCGTTACGCATATCCTCTGAAGGTCCATTGCTCTTTTGAGATAAGGTCTACATCTACCTTCGATCTGGAACCATGTCCAAATTGTATTTGTCATGCTTCAAAAAGGCATTGGCCAAATCTTCCCAAGACTGAATATGGGTATTTTCTAAATTCATGTACCAACTCAAAGATGTCTCACTCAAACTGTCAAGAAAACAGTGAACCATCAGCTTATCTTCTTGAGTATGGGAATTCATTTTTCAACAGAACATCACCAAATGGTGTCTTGGGCAGTTGTCCCCTTCCTACTTATCGAAGTTGGGTACTTTGAATTTTTGGGGTATAATCAGGTATGGCACCAAACACATGTCGTCAAGTCTCAACGTGCTAAAACCTTCCACAACCTTCAATTATTTCTCTAGATCACGACCGATTTCTGCAAATTCATTCACTTGAGAATATCTTTGTCATAAGTGCGAACTATGAGAATTTGGCACGCTCCTTGTGACTTGAGGATTCCCTTCATCATTATGAACAATGGGGGTCTTCTGCACTATAAGAACTTCATTAGATATCGGGATATGCGCCAGCAAAGGTCGAGTAGGAACGTCCACTTGTTGAAGAGCATAATCATGGGGAAGATCATACGTCGGGTTAGTCACCACAATAAAGCTTGGTGGGGGGCCAACATTCTCCGCAACAGCATGCTGAAGATTTCACATAGCTATCACAAGCTCTAACATCTGGTCTACCTAGCCTTTTAAGAAGTTTATAATCCTTCTTATCTCTTCTTGATCTAGCTTCAAATTCCCTAACGTCCTTCAACAGCTAACATAGGTTCAATATAGGTGTCGGGAAATCAGCGGTTGGTTATGGGCAAACACAAAAATTAGTTTTTTTGGAAATGGTATGAAATAAATGCAAATGCAATGGTATGTGAGTGGAAGCAATGTAATGCCATGTATTTTTTTTATTTTGGTACACTGGTTCATATGTTCGAGGTAACTGATGAATCTGATTGGTTTCCACAACAGGATTCTCACTGGGTATGATCTAAGGTTTGTAAAAAAAAACTAGAGTCATAGATCCACAAGAATGTTTGTCGCTTACGGTAACTACATGTTGGTCGTCAACTCCATCAAAGGAATCTATTCTGAGAGAGATCTTCGTATTGACCCTTACGAGAACTACATCTTAGGGACCTGCATTACGCGACCGTCGACTTTGTTTCTAGACATGGTTCCCAGAGTCATGGATCTGCATGAATGTTTGCAGCTTACGGTAATGTATGTTGGGCGTCAACTCCATCAAGAGAATCTATTCTGAGCGAGGCCTTCATGCCGACCCTTACGAGAACTACATCTCGGGGACCTGCATTACACGACCATCGTTCTTAGTTGGCCAAAAGGCTCAATGTTCTATAAAGGTCCTTAGAATCATGGATCCTCATGAAAACATCAAAGTTGATGGAAACTACATGTCGGTGACAACATTTTCAAAGGATCTACTCTAAGTGAGGTTCTCGTTCCGACCCTTACGAGAATTACATCTCCGGGACCTTCACTACTCAACCTCGTCCTATCTCATGTTTTCACTCTAGACTCGGGTGGAGAGTATTTCCCATAAGGTTTTCAACCAGAGTAACGATCCAATACCACTGCATATGGAACTAATACAACAAAATATATCAATATAATAATATAGATAACAAAAAGCAATAAAGAAAATAAAATCCACACAAGTAAAGAAAACAAAGGCACGCAAACGACCTAACTAGGCCTGACACACTTAGGGAACTAGATCCCCAACGGAGTCTCCATCCGTCGCACCTCAAAAAATGAGAACAGGACTTAACGAAGTGCAATCGCACACTCATGGGATGGACTAAAGAGAGTCGCCATCGAACTTTATTTATTCCTAAAAAGGAAAGGGAAAATATCGATAAAACCCAAGAAATAACTATAATGATATTGGTCGTCGCAACCAAATTAGGGTTTGGGAGTCGATTACGTAAGGGGAAGCTATTAGCACCTCTCACTCAGTTGTACTCAACAGGAACCATTAGGATAGTTATGCGCGTTAACGTAAGCTTAGAAAAGTTAGGCTTCTCGAGTTATTAAGAAGGGAAATAAGAAATAGGATCAAAAGAAAAGAGAAAATGTTTTTGGATTTTTTATTAATGTGCCTCACAAGATTTACAAATCCTGCTCCTACGTATCTCCGGGTGAAATAGAGAACTCAAGGCTTACGTAGTTCTGGGTAGAAATTGTTTTGTTGTTGGTCAATTTTAGCGAAAGCTACTTTATGTCAATCGATGAAAACATTGTTGGCTACACAAAAAAAATGGATAAGAGAACGTTTGCATCATGGTCGAATGGATTTACAATTCAACATTTATGGTCAACGTCTCAAGCTAACTCACACATTCAAGTGGACAAAAAAATTGCATCGTCTCGTGACAAAATACCTTTCGTGTGAGAAAAGGATTTAAGGATCAATCGCACGGCAGCAAGAAAAGAGTTTGATTGGTTTGACATATTTTTGGATGATGGGAGAGTTCGGAGAGGCGATAACTACATCTTGATTCCTAACTATCGGGAGTTCGTGGACTATACCCCGCTCCTTTTTCATCTTATTATCAAAAGGATTTTGATATTTTTAGATGTTTTTGAAGTTTGGCTTGAGAAAGCGAACTTGAAGCTAGTCGAGGTTTATTAAGCGTTGTAGAATTGATTTAAGGATGTTGAGTGTTTAGATTGACGAGAACTACGTCTCAGATCTTAACTCTCAGAAGCTCGTGGACTACGTGTTCCTTTCATCCTTTTTATTGGGAAAAATTGTTGAATAGTGGTTAAGTATTTTCTTTTTTATTAGGAAAGCAGCTTGACGTTGGATCAAGCATTTGATTAACGGTTGCAAAAAGGTTTGATGGAAAGTTTTGAGAGTTTGAAAATGGTTAAAGATGGAAAAATTGAGAAATTGGGAATGGTTAAAATTGATTGAAAAGAAGAGTTTGAAATGGTTTGATTTGAGAAACTACTCGGTGTTAGATCGAGTTTTTTAATTTTGTTCTCTTTGAGAAATGATTGATTTTATTCTTGTGTTAGAAACTACCTAAATAAAGTAATAAAAAATAAAGCGATAAAATTATTATATGTCATGAGAGTAGGGGTACATTTTGTCGAATGGAGATATGAGATAATGAAATGATTAAAGAAAAACCCAATCAATAAATGCAAGTAATTGAGTGTGCGTGCACGAGAAAATGGACTCACTGTAAGAAGGCCCAAGAGTAACCTATGTGAATTGGAGATAGCAACACAACGTCATATGTACAACACATGTTCGTAGTAATTAAATCGAAAGAAGTAAAAACACAAATGAAATATGCACGGATCAAGATCGTGATTCAATTATGTGAATCAATGCCACATAATGCAAGGACGTGCAAAGTAAATAGAAGTTGAATTCAAATTTAATTTAAACAACAACGACGTTGGATCGTTGTTTGTTATCATGAATCAAAAGAAATGCTAACGTGAAGCGTATCATTGCAAAACCGAATGGAATGGGATGCACTCATGAACAAAAATGGAATGAAGTCATAAAGTGAGGTTTAGTTTGTATGGCAAAGCAAACGGTATCAAAATCGATATTAAGTAAACCTCACAATCGACAAATAAAATAAGCAAGAAAACGAGAAGTGCAAGCAAAACTCTAGGTAATATGTTCAAAGTCGGTTTGTGCGTATTGCAAATGAGATGTCGTATGCAAAGTTCATAACGCGGCAAAATACAATTGATATATCGATAAAACAATCTGGAGGAATAACGACATGAAAATGTCAAATTCGCAGATTAGAATACGATTATTTGCATAATGAAATAACTTAAAGAAACAGAACAAAACCCCATGCACATCATACTTTATTATTCATCAATATCGCGAAATTACAATTATCCTAATCAAAACAAAATGGAAAATAATCATAAAATGAAACTAACAAAAAGGTGTAAATAGTAAGAGTTAAATGGACTTTAAATTAAATACTACAAGCCCATAAAAAATTACAAACTATTTGATTCAAATAAAATGCCAAAAAAAAACAACAAAAAGTAGTAAAACCCCAAAAATAGAAAATGGTTGGCCTACCAATGTTGAACTCAAGTCATGAGAATTGAGAAACATAAGTCTGAACCAACTCAACCATTCACCTCATCATGTCAAACCATGGCATGAACTAATATATAAGGAAAAAATGAAAATAAATGGAAAAACATAAGGCAAGCAAACTCAGTACAATATCAAAATGCAACTTCATGAACAAATGGTATTGTTCACTTATTCTTACAAATTCACCCGTAAAAAATCTTATACTTCCTAGGAACTTGTTTTCTTTCATAGAGAAAACAAACATCTCTTTCTTTTTTTATTGCCATGAATAAGGTAAATAAACAAAATCATGGAATTAAATTAAAAATCAATAGCGACCGAAAAAATAACTAAAAGCAATGCAACTAAAATGAAACTTATTTCCAAATCCATGCATAACGTGTTATTCTCGAGAATACTATTATTCATCTTCACATAACCAAATGCAAATATCAATGGAGAAAACTCAAACGCATTAATTATAGCAAAACAAACTTAACAATGATAAACAAAATATCAACACAAAAAAACACGACTAAAGTGACAAAACCATAACAAAAAATGAATCGAGTTGAAACCGAAACTATTAACCTTATCACTTTTAGCATCAATTAGCAACTCAATCTCGTTTCCCACTGTAACCAAATTTGTAGTGTTTTCAGATCCAACGACCTCATAAGTTCCATTAAAGAAGGTGCTTTGGTATTTATGTGTTTCGAGTGGTGTTTGAATTTTTGGAGGGTTTGACCATCGGTGGATGTAACGATTTTGTGATAGTGGTGCTGCAACAAGAAAACGCTAGCAAGAATTGCTTGAGTGTTTGGTCAAAGCTTGGTTTCATCAATGAAATCGGCGGTTGTTTGAAGGTGAAAACGAGTGAAAAAATGGTGGTTGTAGATTGAATGAAGAGTTAAGGAGATTATTGGTTATGACACTGAGTGAGTAAAGATGATGAAAATGTTAAATGGAAGATTAAGTGGAGGGATTTATAAGGTGGTTTGCGGATTTTGTTAGTGGTTCATCTTGTTGCTTTCACAGTGGTTGTTATGTGAAACTGGAGGGAAAAAAAGGACGATGACGAATAGGCAGAGTGTGTTGAGGAATGTGTGATTCTCAGCAAATAGAAAAATGCCCTCATAACTCTCCTTTTGTTTCTTTTTGAAAACGAGCAAAAATCCATCCCCCCCCCCCCTTTTTTTACAGTTGTGAAAATTATCATTAGATGCTTTTTAATTTTAAAATCAAAATCTCATCCTCTTACTGACAGCCGCGTGGAGGTTTTAAATGGTCCTTTCCAAGAAACTGTTTTTTTCAATCTTTCAGCAAAGTTAAGAGTGAGTTGGCGCGGGTGCATGTTGGACAAGGAAATCCAATGCAAATGCACATTATCAAATTTTCTTTTTTTTAAAATTAATATTATTAATATTTTTGAATGGCTAAAACAAAATCTTAGTAAATTAATTAAGAACAAAAACACTCCATCAAAAAAAAGTCTAACTAAAACTCAAAAAATTCCAATTAATTATGTTGATTACTTTTATTAAAAAAGATAATAAAAGAATAAAAAATAAATGAAAATATGGCGCAAAAGTGCTCGAAAAATTAAAATGAACGCACCACAATGATCAGCGTGAAATAACATTCTCGCGAACATACAGATTTTTGTCAAATTTTAAATTAAAAAATGTTCGGTTAAAACGCTCAAACGAATCAAAATGTGATCGAAGAAGTAGTCGAAAAAATAAAACGAGCACACCAGGTTAAACTACGTGAAACATGGATTAATAAAACTAACCTCTGCAACATCAATTTTGAAATTTGTTGCTCGCTAATTTGTCATATATTTGACAATTGATTCAACCGGTCGGCCGGTAGATCCGAAAATTTATTTCAACTGACATTTTAGGCATTATGCAGTGTGAAATACATGTTATGTTATGCAAGTGATGCAAACACTGTGATAAAGATATTGATTTGGCGATTCAGGGTCAAAATTGAGGTGTGACAATAGTCTAATGGTATCTGGATCGACGCCATTACCCTTTAATGTGTCAGTATACTGGATGAACACGGAAATATGCAAATTTGGGTCTTCCTTATGGCTACCGGAGAATTGGTTCTGCCGCACGATTTGCAGTACAGAGGGTTTCAACTTAAAAGTATTAGCCTGAATAGTAGGGTTAGCAATGCTTGGATGTGGCTCATCCTCATACGGGACGCCAAAGTGCTTAAGAGGATGCTCATCATTTTGTGCAGCCATTGGAATAGTGTATTAGGCGCGCAGTTGTTCTAATCGGTGTCTAATGCGAAGAAAGCATTCAATCTCATTAATCGATTGTTCTAGTTCGTCCCCAGAGTTACGGATACTTAGGATACAACCGAGAAAATAGAAAGAAAATAATAAAAGGTGTGTCTTGGTCTATACGGCGAAGCAACACAATTAAAATATTGACAAATTTTATCCCCAACAACGGCGCGAAAAACTTGATATGTTCGCAAGTGCACGGAAATATCGTAGTAATATAAAAAATGTTGAATTCACCTTGACCAATGTCAATCTACCGTTATCTATCACTACTATGTAAATCTAAGGCTATGGATAATAGTTTTGGTATGCAAAAGAAAAAAAAGAAGTTGTTTAATAATCAATTAATAGACGGGAAATCGGAATGTTGCTCTCGTCAACCAATAGGACTCGTGAAGTCGTTAATTATAATTAATTTGGGATAATATTTTCTTATAGGAAAAGGACCAACCTTTAAGGGATCATTCGCTTTCGCACAACTGGAACCAAGTTTTAGCCTAAAAATCTATATTGCCCGCTTTCGCGTGTCTAGCGTGTTAAAGTGCAAAATTCTTTTTGAAAAATAATTGCTTTTAAATACTTGAAAAGTTGTTTAAGATGAAAAATAAATTTAAAGGTATTAGTGACTTTCACACGTCTAATACCGAATTTTAAGCACAGAAACATCCACTTACACGTGTATGTTTATATTCTTAAAATCACCTTTTTGAAAATTATTATTTTTTCTGATCAACTAAAAAATGTTTTCACATTGTTAATAATTAAAAACTAAATTTTTCCTGAGTCAAATACATGTTCTGTTCTTTCGAATCAGAATCGGCATCTCTAAATTACTGCTTTTGTAGTACACAAATAATTTAAAACAAAAGTTAATTCAGTCAATTAAACAATTCCCATTAATTATAACTTTTACGACTTGTTGCGATCACCGCCGGTGCGACGATCCTCATATTTTGAGCTCGACAGAATTAGTCAGACAGGTTTAAAACGAATATACTACTGTAATTAAAATTCATACTAAACATATTTAATAATAATAATAATAATAATAATAATAATAATAATAATAATAATAAGGGTAATGCTAACTTGTGCCCCTATGACACAAGTTAAGAAACTCATTTGTAAAAAATTTGTATTAAAAACAACAATTAAAAAATTAAATTTTATATTTTTAATATAAACAATACACAATTCTCAAGACAATGTTTCTTTATTTAGTTATTAACTTGTGCCTCTAGGGCACAAGTTAGCATTACTCTAATAATAATAATAATAATAATAATAATAATAATAATAATAATAATAATAATAATAATAATAATAATAATAATAATAATAATAATAATAATAATAATAATAAAATAAAAAATAAAATAAAATAAAAAGAAAGAAAAACAGGCGCATGCAATTGAAACAATATCAAAAAAACAAGAAAGTGGAACCTGTTATAATAGCATTAAATACGTAATAATATAAAGAGAATGCTTCAAACGGGTACAGATGAAGTGTAATTACCCTTTTTTAACTTAATTATAAAGCAAAAAAAATATAACTTATATCAAACTATATAAATTACTCTTCTTTAATTTAATCCAAACTCCAATCCTTCTATCATTATTTTCAATTAAATCAAATTCATCTCATTCTTTGTAATCAAAGACAAAAATAAAAGTGTAGCTAGAGGATTACTTTCACAACATTTATTAACTTTAACTTTGATAGATTGCTATATATTCTCATCATTATTATCATGTCCATTGGAGGTTGGAGGTAGTTAAAAATCCATCATCAGACTAAATATCAACATATTCAAGTTGTTCTCTATTTCTAATTTCTTTAGTGGTTAATCACATATTCGTATCAACATATTCAAGTTGTTCTCTATTTCTAATTTCTTTAGTGGTTAATCACATATTCGTCATGCCATGATCGAAATCATTCATTCTTTGTTGGTGCAATCGATTTATTTTCATGGGACAAAATATAAAATGAACTTTAAAAATTTGACAAAAAATATATAATTAGTTCAAAGAATAAAATTCAACAATTTCACCGATTACAAAGCAATTTAAGTAGTTAAAAAATTTACATAAAATATGATTTTACATTAAAAACTTTTCTACATGTAATTTAACGCAAAATTCAAAGAATAAAATTCAACAATTTCACCGATTACAAAGCAATTTAAGTAGTTAAAAAATTTACATAAAATATGATTTTACATTAAAAACTTTTCTACATGTAATTTAACGCAAAATGATGACCAAGAAACATAAAATCTAGAGTTAGAATTTAAAATTGCAATTTTAACAACATTGACTTATACTTCTTCAATCCTTTTCAAATATCTTGAAATAGTCTCATTTCATTTGTAATGGCAATAGTAGAAGCCTTTTTAACCATTTCTTCAGCTTGTCACTATCATGCTTTCACCTGCAACATCTACTCTAAGATTTCCTCTATCATGTTCTCAAACGTTAACATAACCATATTGAATTGCCAATTTCAGTGAGAATTGGTTTTTAGTCTTTCAATTGTGAACGTGGAAAATTGATTTCTTGAGTCATGCTTTTTAAATCGTAGTCCCCATTAAGTATAGTTCATATTTAAATGTATAATCATTTGCTTTTTCAACTACTAATTGCTCATCAATGCATTATGTTCGTCATTTCCATTCCTTAATGTTAATGCTGTCGGATTATCACATTTACACTACATTGTACACAATAGCTGTATTACATAGAAATGACATTACCCGTATCATAAACAACAAGAGGGAAAATTGGGGAGAAATAGAGACGTGATACACATTCGGGATGATTCGTGTTTTCCTGGAATCAGCAGGTCAGCATAATTCTATCTAAATATGCAAACCATGATACAAATGCAATTGCACATCATTGCAAGCAAAGAAAGAGGGGGTGAGTGGAATAGAAAGAAGAAAAAAAACAAAATTAGGGTATATATGAACACGTAGAAGTAATATTACAAAGCAAATACTCGTGGCCGTGGTTATAGCTCTGAGAGGATGGCCGGAATGTAATGCGATAGCTCTGCAGTTAGAGACTGAAATCCATTTACAAGTTGTGTATGGAAATCCTGATCCTCCTCACCTATCAATCTGAAATGTACGCGGATGGCACGTTTGCAAACAGCCATGAACTCAAGAAGGGCAGCTATAAGTTGCTGCAGTTCCTGTGACCGCAACCTTGTAGCAGGCTCGCCAGACAAGAAGGCTGTGCAAACACTCAAAACTCCACTATTTACCTGCACAAAAATAACTGTTATATAAGAATCGAGAGACTGAGTGTTAATAATGAGCCAAAAATAGAGCTCAGAAATATAGACTGAAATTTTCGTAACCAAATCAAAATCAAAACGATCGCAAAGAAGGAAAATGAGAATCAATACTCAACATACTTGTACTGCAACACTGCCTTGGAGGATTCTCTGTAGACTCTGGAGTCGTGGAAGTTGATCCCCTTCTGAACTCCGGGGCTCTTCAAGCTCATTTCTTAATGCAGCTGTTCGTGTTTCAATCATTCCAATGGCATTTTCTACAGGTGAAAATTCAAGGGACTCAGATTTGATTACCAATAGCCTATTTACTAGAGCTGGAAATGAACCCTCAGTCTGAAGAACAGTGCGTCTCTTCCATTGATCTTCCAGTCCACCTTGATTCTTGCCATTTTTTGTAAATGGGGTATCAAACAAAAATCGGTCAAACACACGGGCACGGACACTTCCAGTAGAAAGAGAGAAAATTCTCTCTCTTCTACTTCCTAAGTCCTCATCTTCCATGACTGCATCAACAGCAGTGATCTGAAGGTAGCAGACACCAGGCTGTAACTCTTCAGCCTTCACTTGTCTGGAATCTGGAATAATATGCAAAGTGTGATTACCATCCATTCTGGACTCGTATATATGACTAAGTTTTTCCATTATGTCCCCTAGACGTACATCACGAGGTTCACGATAAATATACTCCTTTTTGTCGAGTTTTCCAAATCTATCACCATAAAATCCAACCCTATAGTATGTTGCATCAGTGAAAGGAATTGGACTAGATTCCTGTTCAAGTATTGATTCGTAGATGTTAGTAAGTAAAGTGTGACATTTAGCCAGCTGTCCATAAGCCCGTCTGCTCTTGTAAACTGGGATAACAAGTTCCAGAATGCTTGCACAGAAATGAAATAGCTCAGCTTGGGAAAAAAGCTTATTGGCAAGCTGCAGGTATTTCACAGCAGAGTCAACTGTCAGTTTTGAAGCACCGTATCCCTCTACCTCTGCAGCGGATGCTTCACACGTGATCTCACTGCTAACCATAGGACAAATCTTCCGTAAAGAAGCAACATGATCTTTGTTCCAAACACCATCATTTCTGGCAACAAGGGCCTGCATCAAATTTAATAATAGTATAAGCACAAATTAGTTGCTATATCAATTAGAGGAAGTTCCATCTCTCACATCCCCCCCCCCCCCCCCCGAGGGAAAAGGAGTGAGATAATTGAGAGTGTCGCCTAAAACAATGACTCATGGTATAAAAATAACAAATATTGACCAATTGTTCAGAGTGAAAATGCCTACCATTTAGTTATATAAATATTCAAAATTGACTGTACTTTTGGTTTCTAGCACATCAGGAACAAACAGGTTCATTGATAAGCATCATGGGATTAGAGGGAAGCAGTTTGAGTAGGGGTTATAACATAACGAGATATGTGGCATTTGATAATTAGCAAGAAAAAGAACATAGGCACTATCTGAAAATGTAGGGAGGCAATAGACTTAAGTTATAGTTTAACCTTAAATATTTTCTCACTTGGTTCTTATCAGCAAACTTAATATTAGCATATAGAAGAGTGCTTTAGCTAGGTGTTATTTGTTCAAGTTGAAAAGTTTATTGACAAGAGTGCTTTAGCTAGATATATTTAAGAGGGGAAAGAAACAATTTTTTCTCATCTGATAGCAAAAGCTTGAATGAAATGTTGATTTTAGGAGCCAATAGTCAGATACCAAAAGGAAAAAAATGCATATTCATTCATATTTAGGATATTGATAATTAAGGTTGATCAATTGAAGGAGAGTGTACAAATAAGATAAGTTGTCTGCTTGATTTTTGCTAACTTCCTTACTACTAACAAGCAACCACGACTTCTATGTTTAAAAAGGTAGAAGTGCCCTATAAAAGTTACAGATCTTTCAAATTTATTATAGATTATAAAAAGGGGCTCATGCCTAGAAATGCCTGTTTTTATAAAAGATAAAGACTAAAAATTGATCACAAAAATTATAGGGACTAAAATCAAAACAAGGACATTATGTAGGGATAGAACATATTTAAAACTATTTAAAATATCCATAAACTCTTAAACTTTTCAACGATTTTTGCAGATGTCATAAAGTTATAAAAAGTTCGTCTACTAAAATTTATATTCTTCTAACACGAATGATTTAAATGTGATTTTTTAAACATCAAAAGTTCAAGATAAAAAACAAAAATTAGGATCTATAAATCAAATTTTGAGCTAATTTTTTGTGGAGATACTTTTTATAATGTTTAAAACATGCCTGAAAAAATATATTCAAAAGTACTTGTTGACTTAACAGCAGAGACTATAAACAAAATTAAGAACTAAACTGGGAAGGTCTATTGTGTAGGGACGAAAAAACATATTTAACCCTAGAGTAAAATGAAAGGAATATTCCATTCCATCTATATATCAAGTTAGCATGGATTCAAAGATATTATTAATTAATTTGTATACTTTGTAACATTAACCCTGTATCTATTTTGATGCATAATTGGTCTGTTCACAGTTCAGCCTATCAATAAAAGAATATCCAAGAAACAACCATGTTTTGAGAATCCTAAATGCAAACTAGGTAAGGAAAAATCATATGTTGCACCGTTTATACATAAATAAAGCATGCCTTTACCTGCATTACAACACCAGCAACAGCAACAGCGCATTGAGCAGCTTCAGCCCATGACTGCATTTCCTGATGTGCATCACATAAATGAAGTAACCACATTATATGAAGATCAGGAACTGGGGCAAATGCCATTGCCAGTTTATAGAAGCCTTCAGCTGCAGCATATCTGTCCATAGTCATTACCGGGGCCTGAAACAAGATTACAGTTAGTAATCAACTGAAGCCCACTAAACAGGTCGTAAAGATCAGGAACCAAGCTACAAGCAAATAAACATCCAAAATGAGCAGATCATTCCACCTACACCCTATTAGAGTATATCACTCTAGTGTGCCACATCATCCTAGTTAGTTAGAGTGTGGTGTAGGTTAAGCTAGTAGTGGCACAGGTTTAGAATACATATAAACTCTATCTCACTGTAACTGTTCAATACAATAATAATAGAATTCAGATTAGATATATTCTCTCTCTTTTTCTCTTCTCTCTTCTCTCTCTCTCTCTCTTCTCTTCACTCTAATATGGTATCATAGAGCTTCGGTATCCTTAGCTCCGACGGCTTCAATGTCGTTTCAGTTGAAAATCGCTGAAAAGCTTGATGAAAAGAATTTCCTACTATGGCAGCAACAAGTTGATCCGTTCGTCAATGCGAATAATCTTCAGAACTATCTCTATCTTCATGACATACCTTCACGATTTCTTACTGAAGAAGATTGCGTCGCTAATCGCGAAAATCCTTCCTATCGCACGTGGATCACGCAAGATCAGTGGCTGCTGACGTGGCTTCAATCCACGTTATCACCTTCGATTCTCTCTCGTGTTCTAGGATGTGTTCATTCGTATATACTTTGGGAACGAATTCTTGTACATTTTCAGAAATTAACACGTGCTAAAGCGAGGCAATTGAGAGCTGAACTCAGATCTACGATGTTAGAGGACAAATCTGTTGAAGAATATCTTGTTCGAATCAAAGCCCTAGTTGATGTCTTGCTTCAGTTGGAGATCCTGTACTTGATCAACAACACATTGATGTCATACTTGAAGGTCTTCCTCAAGACTTTGCCTCTGTTATCTCAGTAATTGAAAGCAAGTTTGACTCTGCAACTCGAAGAAGTTGAAGCTCTTCTTCTAGCACATGAAATGTGTTTCAACAAGTACAACAAACTCTCGCAAATGGAGGTAGCTGCTTCAGTTAATCTCACACAAGCTAACTCTCAAACTGATACCGATGTATCAAATGCTAAGATTATTGAACAAGGAGTTCAGGGAGCTAATTTCTCCTTTTCACCCAGAGGAGGTCGGGCTGGTGGCCGTAGTGGAGGACGTGGCCATGGAAGAGGCAGGTTTAGCGACATTCAATGTCAGGTTTGCTTTTATGGACATCTGGCTCAACTGTTATCAAAGGTTTAATCAGCAGTTTCAACCTAATATACCTGCAGATTTTCAAACAATGAACCTGCACAACTTCTACAATCCTTTTCAGCCTATTGGTGGATCTCACTTTGTACCGCCAATACCTAACACCTGGACACGTCCTAACTATCAACCTAGGCCTGCTCTATTACCCATTACCCACTCCACAACAAATGAGTGCACCACAAGCTGTTCCTAATGCCATGCTTACCAACACTGGTCCAGCTCAAAGCAATTCCTGGTTCCCAGACTCAGGAGCTTCTTTCCATGTCACTAATGCTTCTCAAAACATACAACAATCCACTCCATTTGAAGGTCCTGATCAGATCTTCATTGGCAATGGTGAAGGTTTGCGAATTCATTCCTCGGGCTCATCCTCTTTTCTATCTCAATTTAAACCTAGTACCTCTTTAGTCCTTCATAATTTACTGCATGTTCCCTCTATCACAAAGAATCTTACAAGTGTTAGTAAGTTTTGTCTTGATAACTGTGTGTTTTTGAGTTCCATTCTGATATGTGCTATGTCAAATCCCAGGCCTCTAGTGAAATTCTGCTCCAATGTCGTGTAGGAAAAGATGGCCTATATGAATTTCCTCATCTTCAGCTTATTCAGCCTCCCAAATCAAGTCAAGTCTCATGTCTGGCCTTAGCCTTAAGTATTCCTGCTTCCAGCCTTAATTCTAGCACCGGTACTAGGTTTTCTAATTCCAATCAGAATGTATCTGAAAGTAACTCGTGTAATTCCCATCTCACCTGGCATTTACGCCTTGGTCACCCCAATCCCCATACTATGAAACTTGTTCTAGAACAATGTAATATTTCTTTTTCTAATAAAGCAAATTCCATGTTCTGTTCAGCCTGCTGTATGGGAAAAGCTCATTAGACTGCATTCCCCTAAGTCACAAACTCAATACACCTCACCTCTTGAATTAATTTTTAGTGATCTTTGGGGTCCAGCTCCAGTCAAATCTTCACAAAACTTTCACTATTATATTACCTTTGTCGAGGCCTATACAAGATTTACCTGGACTTATTTACTTAAAACTAAGTCTGAGGCATTAAACATTTTCAAACAATTCAAAGCAATGCCTGAACTTCAGTTTGGTTACCCCATTAAAGCAGTTCAAACAGATTGAGGTGGTGAATTTCGCCCATTCACTAAGTTTCTCTCTGATCTTGGCATCATACACTATTTGTCCTCATACTCATCACCAAAATGGTGTGGTGGAGAGAAAGCACAGGCATGTTGTTGATCTAGGTCTTACTCTTCTTAGTCATGCCTCACTTCCACTAAAATTCTGGGATCATGCTTTCTTAACTGCTGTCTATCTCATCAATCGCTTACCAACCATGTCTCTTAATCAAAATATTCCTTATGCTGTCTTGTTTAATCAGAATCCTGATTATGGGTCCCTTAGAGCCTTTGGTTGTGCTTGTTTTCCACTCCTTCGTCCCTACAATCCTCATAAAGTTGACTTTAGATCACATGAGTCTCTCTTTTTAGGGTACTCCACGTCTCATAAAGGTTACAAGTGTCTGTCCCCAAGTGGAAGAATATTCATCTCCAAGAATGTGCTATTTAATGAGAACAAATTTCCCTATCATGAACTATTCCAACCAACATCCTCACCTCCCTCAGCCTCTGTTCCATCTTCCTCACCATCCATAATCACACTAAATCCCCCCTTTCAACATTCAGTTCCTCCTCTTACTGAGCCTCCTGTTAACTCTAGTTCTTCTACCCACCCTATTCCTTGTCAAACTGCTGCAGAACCTATATCCTCTAACTCTGCACCTTCCTTATCTAGTGGTTCTGCCTCACCCGCATCTGTTCCTTCCATGGCTAATACTCAGCACAATTCTCCTACTTCACAATCCTCCTCTTATGTCTCTCCTCCTAGGGATCCTACTCTTCAGCCTCTACCAAATAATTCCCATCCTATGACTACCAGAACCAAGTCTGGTGTTCCTTTACCTTGTCTTAACCCCTCTGTTTTTCTTGTTCATTCTGAGCCTAAGAGTGTTAAACTAGCTCTCCAAGACCCTAAATGGTTTGCTGCTATGCAAGAAGAGTATGGTGCTTTGGAAAGAAACAAAACCTGGTTTTTGGTTCCTCTACCCCCAAACAGAAAAGCTATAGGGCGCAAGTGGGTGTTTCGTGTTAAAGAAAATGCTGATGGATCCGTGAACAAATATAAGGCCCGCCTTGTTGCTAAGGGGTTTCATCAAGTTCATGGGTGTGACTTTAATGAGACCTTTTCTCCCGTTATTAAGCCTGTTACTATTAGGCTTATTCTCACATTGGCTCTCACTCACAACTGGTCTTTGCAACAGCTGGACGCTAACAACGCGTTCCTTAATGGCTTGCTTGAAGAGGAGGTTTATATGGTGCAGCCTCCAGGTTTCACCTCTTCCAACTCCTCCTTGGTTTGTCATTTGCATAAGGCTTTATATGGCCTTAAACAAGCCCCAAGACAATGGTTTGATCGTCTTAAAACCACCCTCCTATCTTTTGGCTTTGTTAACAGTAAGTGCGACACCTCTTTGTATATGCACGAAAGTGCTACCGTCTACATGTTGGTTTATGTTGATGATATTATCATCACAGGCAGCTCTGCAGCTCTCATTCAGCAAAACACTCTCAAGCTTAATCATGTTTTTGCTCTTAAACAGCTTGGGGGGCTTGGATTATTTTCTTGACCTTGAGGTGAAGAGGCTATCCAATGGCACCTTACTTCTTACTCAATCCAAATATCTCAGAGATCTTCTTGCCAAGACTGACATGTCTGAATCCAACTCAGTAGCTACTCCTATGGCTTCAAGTACCAAACTCACCAAAACTGGGTCGGCTGATTTTTCTGATCCATCTCTTTACAGATCTATTGTTGGGGCCCTGCAGTATGCTACAATTACTCGTCCAGAGATTTGTTATTCAGTTAATAAAGTTTGTCAGTTTATGGCACACCCTTCGGACACTCATTGGCTTGCTGTTAAACAAATTATCTGTTACCTTAAAGGCACTGTCACCTCTGGGTTGTTATTCACACCTGCCTCGCCTGCCCACCCTTTCTCACTTCAAGCTTATTGTGATGCAGATTGGGCTGCTGACCCAGATGATAGAAGGTCCACTTCTGGATCAGCTGTGTTCTTGGGCCCTAATATAAACTCCTGGTGGTCCAAAAAGCAGACTGTTGTTGCTCGCTCCAGTGCAGAGGCAGAGTATCATAGTTTGGCTCAAACAACAGCTGAGGTTCTGTGGGTTCAAACACTGTTAGCAGAACTTAATTTTTCTTTTACCACTCCATCTATTTTCTGTGACAATCAGAGTACTGTTGCTATTGCGCATAATCCTGTGCTTCATGCAAGAACCAGACATATGGAAATTGATCTCTTCTTTGTAAGAAAAAAGGTCCTCAACAAAACTTTGGCTGATTGTCATATTCTTGGTGTTGATCAGAAGGTTCACATTCTTACTAAACCTCTCTCAAATTCAAGATTTCTGGAGCTAAGGAGCAAGCTCAACCTGACTGCCTCTAGTCCTCCTATGCGCCTTGAGCTTGTAAGGGAGTATTAGAGTATATCACTCTAGTGTGCCACATCATCCTAGTTAGTTAGAGTGTGCTGTAGGTTAAGCTAGTAGTGGCACAGGTTTAGAATACATATAAACTCTATCTCACTGTAACTGTTCAATACAATAATAATAGAATTCAGATTAGATCTTTTCTCTCTCTTTTTCTCTTCTCTCTCCTTTACCAAAGCCTTTACCCATTATGTATAGTCGTCTACATAGATCATGTGATGCCATAATGTTCTTATGTAAATCATGTCAAATGACAATTAAAATTAAAATTAAATCATGTCAAATGACAAAATTAAAATTAAAACTAAATCATGTCAAATGACAAAATTAAAATTAAATCCACACCATTTGTGTTTCTACAGGACTTATCTCATTTTTTCTAAAGTAGGTGCAACCTCAACATTCTCTCTAATGCTTGCATTTCTGAATTTATTCTGTATTTGGTAACCACACACCCATTGTATCAGTCTCTATATGTAACGTTGAGCTTGCTTTTGGTTGGCTCTTTACGACCAACATTCTTTGACACAAATTGCAGGTCTTATAATTGTGCAATTAAATATTCATTTATACATGAAATTATGAATGATATAGTTATATCACAAATTACATTCTGAAGCATTTCTTCATTTGATTCACCCTACATGAACTTACATCTCTCAAATTAAAATGAACTTGGGTGATATGGTATGTTCCAATTTCCATGCCTAAGCTAGATACTACTGTGGCTCTTGTTTAACTTATACTCCTTATATTCTATTTTATTTGTACATAAATGGAAAGGGAAAGCCAAGTGTTTCAAAAACTTGTCTCCGCAACTTCCCATTTAAGTCAACTCTCCAAATAAGGGCCGAACAAAAAGCATATATCAAGGCATCAGCTCTTGGATATGTTTAGTGACCACATCCAAGACCAGGAAAAAGGGATAGGCATTCAAGAGAAAGGAAAGCAGAGCAACAATCAGCTCTACATATGTATTATATTACTATCGGGAAACTTAATGAGGAATCCTTGTATTAAATCATTTACAAAGTTATAAAAAATCTTGAGCTAAAAAGGAGGTAAGCCAGTTTGAACAATACAATGATGTTTGGCATTATGAGAAGCAATTCCCCACCCACAAATGAAAAAACATAATCATTTTATCACAATATTTGTAAAGAAAAATTGATTTCATTTGATACATATATAGTTAAAACTTACCAATAGTGCATGTTCCAAACTACCATCAAGGGCCAAAAGAAGACTGTCAGAGAGATATTTCACCTCTGACCATGACCATCTATTCTCTGCCTTTTTTTCTGGTATGGCTATAAGAACACTCTCAAGTAATCCACACTCCTCCAACAGGAAAGAACTTTTAGTTTCATCTTTCATTTCCATTAATGACTTTCTAAGTCTCCGTGCTTCACCACTCTCTTCTAGGCTACCATCAGATCTCATTTGAGTCACTTGCACATCAGACATCAACTCTGATAAAGTGATGATCAACATGACTCTTAATCTTGCTGTCTGCGTAAAGTAATGAAATGAACACTGCACAAATTGGATAAACCAAAACAAGGGTTTAGATCAATATGATATGAAACTAAATTTAAATATCAAAACCCTCAATAAAACTTTAAGTAGATAAAACATACCCTCACAAGTATTTGAAGCCCAACAACTGCCCTTTTCCTGATGTTGTCATTTCTGAAAACTGCAAGCCGAAGGAGATGGAAAGTGACTTGCTTTAGAAAACGATCATTTTCTCTTGCCATTAGAGTTGCCCCGTGTAAATCAAACACACTGTTAAATACAGGAAAAAATGCTTTCCAAAAAGACAATGGCTGATTTCTAGATAGAAAGCTCATGAATACAGCTGTGATGCAATCAAGTTTGCCAACATCAGTAGCAATGCTATGTGATGCTGCCATCACTGAAAACTTTTCAGTCACCTCCAAGACCTGAAGACTGACAGAAGCACTCAAATTTTCTTCCCATAATTCCTACAATATAGACACCCAAACCAAAAATAGAAGTTGACACAATGTCAGTTACCAAATGAGTAGATATTTAAAAAAATGATGCATATATCTATGTTCAAGATTAATTTGGGGAATTGTACCTAAAGCGTGCAGTGCTTAATGCACAAATTAGGGTAACAATTGATGCAAGTAGAAGGGAGTTTACAGCAGGGATTAATAATAATTGGCAAAAAAAAGGTGTATTATGTACTGACAACCATTTTAGAACTATTATAAAAAAAATAAGATTTAGTTAAACAAGATAAAAATACCAATTTTTGCCTCAACAGTGGGTGCAAAGATTCTCGAAGTGCTTGAGCAGAAGCTCCAATTCTAGAAGACTGTGCTTGGGCAAGAGCTTCTCTCAATGAATATGGCTGGCTAGGAGAGCTTAATTGGGAATTTACTCTCTGCCATAAATATCCATTATCAGGTGTTCCCTGAGGCTGT
Organism: Lathyrus oleraceus; assembly: GCF_024323335.1. Taxonomy (NCBI): domain Eukaryota; kingdom Viridiplantae; phylum Streptophyta; class Magnoliopsida; order Fabales; family Fabaceae; genus Lathyrus; species Lathyrus oleraceus. The sequence goes on along the minus strand of NC_066582.1, from coordinate 350,423,866 downwards.
CGCACAAAATTAAAGCCAGAAGATGCAAAATAATGATTCAGCTATATCCAGCATTGAGGAAGCAAATCAAACCATAACAAAATAATATACTAGTAATAGCTAAGCAGATGTTGGCTCACCCTGACTTCCTGCCTTGAGGCCTCAGATAAATAGTTGTTGATTGCAGGAGAAAGTCTCTCCGAGTATTTGGGGGAAGCAGGGGTCTCCCCTACAGGGTTGCGAGAACTAGAGCCAAGTAACATGCCATCAGCAGGTTTTTTATGCTGTAAAACATGCTGGTGTTAACAGAACAATTATGAATTTGACAAAAAGCTTACAAGTGAAGAAAATTCCGTTGTCCAAATGACGATAAATATTCAGAAAACATCTTGTGGGTGTTATCATCATGGTGATTCTCTAGCTTTGCAACCCATAGAGACAGTTTGAATGCCTCTAGCGAATGTATGGCCTAGAGCCTCCACACTACCCTAATAAATAATAATGTTCTCCCTCCCCTATTTAAAAATAAATAAATGATCGCCGACTTCAAAATTTATAAATCACAAAAAGCCAATCAAACACACGATTAGATTCATGACAGACTACTGAACGAAGAGTAACCTCAAATAGAAGTAAGCATTCTTCCATGAGCTTGAAAAACAATCTAGTCCGGGCAACGTTTTGCTGCCATGCCTTGACCAGTGATGCATCATCAAGATTTCGAACTATTTCGAGAATTACAATGGAAACTTCACGCTTCTCAACAGAATTCAGGTTGTAGAAAACAGGCATCTCATCTAATATCTGAAAAGACAAACAGAATTCATTAGAGAAATATGAAGTCCAGAAATAATAATTTCAAAAAATGATGGCAAGACTTAATATAGAAAACTTCATTTTTATACATCTTTTAAAAAAAATGTCATTGCTTTAAAAAAATGTTATTAACTAAAGTTCAAATTTACAGCATTTTACAAATGTAAACTACACTTAAATATAACTATTACACATTAAAATATTTCTTTACTAAATAATAATTGGATATATTCAAATTTAATTGTAAAAGAATTTCTTTTGAACATTTTCATAAAATCCTTGCAGATTCTGATCCATTAACTTTAAACAAAGTTGCCAAATTGCCCAAGAACATTATCAGCCAAAAGCGCAAAAAGTGATTGCATAGTGAAAAGCAAAACACCCACATAAAAAGTTTCAATGAACACATCAAGAAAGATTATTAAAATTAAAATATGCACCTGTCCAATAACTGGTAAATATAGCTGAGCAATATACAATTTATCTTCAGGCTTTTGGTATCTCACATCAAACTCGTGCTTGCACAAGAGCACTACCAAGATTCTTGCTGCCTGCAGATAAACACACAAGGAGGATAATATCTAATACAAAGTGTTATGAATCAGAAATAACACAACTTTAAGGAAGCAGACAAAAATCAAGATACTTTATTCCAACTAAACTCACCCTTGCCCGCAGAGACAAATCTTCATGATCCCAAGTAATAAAGAGTTCTTGTATCAATACAGACGAAAGGTAGTTTCTGTAACAAGTGCATCAACATTCAAATATACGGGTCATTGTTATACATGAAATCTCAGAATATTTCCTGGCTCACAATGACCTTTAACTAGATATCACGAGTCATATGAGGTAGCACTATCCTATAAGTTCCAGTACTTATTACTTTAAAATCTGTTTGGTAGGGATATTTTGGAGGGAGGGGAGAGCTTGTTTTTCTTTTCTAAATTAAACAGCCTACAAAATGTTTCTAAAAATGAATGAAGTGAGATTAAATTTTTATATCATATCATGGTATTCTTTCAATTTTATTAAAATCTCAAATATACATTAAAATATAGACCTAGCCCTCCAAAAACCTCTCCTCTAAATCCCTCCAAAATCCTCCTCCTAAACAATCCCTCATCCAAACACACTCTTAAAGTTAAAATCCCATCAAAGTTCAACAAAGTATGGCATGGTTTCATGTCAATGAAATAAAACAAAACCTAATCAGACAGATGAACCAATAGTTATTTAAGAGATCCAAAGAAAACAAACAACATCCAAAGATAAGTCAAAGGCCAATTAAGACAGTTATCACCAGCTAACAATATTGACAGGAGTATAAATCATGCAAAGTAGTTTAAAAAAAAAAACTAAGCTAAAAATCTCGCTGCATAAATTATGATACTTTCTAAGTAAATATTTGTGCACAGGAACATGGTATACATAAGTAATCAAATAAACACTATCAAAACAGTACCTATCTGAAGGGTCTCTCCCAGGCATTTCAACAAAAAGATCATGGTCACAGATTATTTGTAGAAAGGTAAGTTTGCACTCATGGAGAACTGATTGACATACACCAGAGAACTTATCTAGATATAATGATACCTGCATAGACAATAAACTTAGCATGAAGTCATAGAACCATAACATAGAAACAATGAGATTCGACCTAAGATTTGGAGGGGGCAAAACACTGTGAGTTGTAACATGGATCATAAGTTCATGTCTAAAATGTAGAACTATACCTACACATGCATATTCATAAAATAATAATATAGATAAGGAAAATCACCTCTAAATCACATAAAATTAGAAGTCCATGACCATATGATCAACTACGATTCAAAATCAGTCACAATCTCATGAAGTTCATAACCTAAGTTCCGCACTTTAATTAGGGGGATAAACCATCTAACATTGCTTTTCCAAATCCCTCACTATTTTCTCTCCACAATTAAATGAGAAGATATGGTACATTTCTCTCATTTTTTATCCTTTCAACTTCCCTTCTCTCATTAACTACTGAGACAAACAGAGAGAACCCCGCTTTCTATGAAGACAAACACGGGGTAACAATCCATGCATTTATTATTCACATGTTGTTTCTCTATCATCTACACATGTGCCCAAACAAACTAAGGTGAGAATCCACGTTGTTCAAAAAAGGGTGCCGTGCAACCTTTTCTTAAATGCATTTATTGCTAATCATATGTTACTCTTCTAAAGGAATTGAGGAAAACTGACTATTCAGCTTTGACTGTTATTATATTATTAAGAGTAGTTTAGTGGCATTTATTATATTATTAGGAGTAGTTATGTTTTGTTAATCATGTGGGTTATGTTTAGAATAAATAGGGGAAGATAGGAGAGAGTTTACTATCATAGAATTTGATAGGAAAGGGGCCATTTTAGCATTAGGGGAGGTGGACACCCTCGAAGTTCTGGTTTTACTCCATAATTCAAAGGGATTTTCCCTATTTCCTATTCTATATATCAGTTGGCTTCTATCAACCTATCATGTGTGTTCACCCATTCATCTTAACATTCATATTTTTGTGATAGGGAATTGGGTATTATGTGGTGCCCAAGCTCCACATTGAGCCGGACGGGATGCTTGAAGAAATAGGTGCCTTTGGTTCTTCTCTCTTGATACGAAGCTTACAAGGGAGGGTTCCCCAAGTGCTTGGATACTTATCAATTGATAACAAAGACTAATTGACGGTGACTCAGAAAGGGTTACCTACAGAGGGGCTGAAAAGGCCAAGTAAAGTGTTGCTGAGTGAAACTACCACCAGCGCGTCAGCTCTTAGGGGCAGTGCTATGATAGGAACTTGTATATTATGGGGTACCCAAGTCCCACATCGAGTAGTATGAGATGCTCAATGAGGGTTCCCAGAGTGCTTGGACACTTATCATTCTGCAACACTGAGTTTATAACGCTGTTAGCTATTAACACCTAATATTCAATCCATACCAACAACTAGCTCCTGATTATCCCTTAAGCTTGGGTAGTACATTTCTATGATAAAAAAAATACCGGAGCACCCTCCATTTGAACACTGAATTGATATTCTTATCTCTATTTTCCCTTCAACAGAAAGAGTCAACCGTTGGTAGCAAAAAGTATCCCATTTTATAATTAATATGCAAAAACCCACCAAGTTTAAGAAAAATAACATCCAAATATACTGACCCCCCACCCCACACACACACACCACAACAACAACAAAAAAAGCGATTCAGATAAAGCGATTCAGATAAAACAACGTACCAACTCAAAAACTTGCCGTGGCTCAATAATTGATAGAAGATCATAACAAAAAAAGGCCAAACTACTGTTCAAGCGCTTTGCCAAGCTTAAACCCTTCTTGCAGCGCTCATGCACCTCTGTGAGAAGGCAATCATACAACTGATTTATGCATCTGGATACACCATCCTTCAACTGCATCGGTGGGATATCTTCACCTTTAGTGGAAAAAGTAGCAAAAGATTGAGATCAAAATCAACATCAAAATATAAGCCAACTCAAATAGTACAAATTTGATATCATTGTTTTAACTTTGCACACATTACACATTTTGAAAGAAAAAAAAACCTTAACCGCAGAATGTTTGGATAATCAGATTAAAAGCTTTTATAGGTACCTATTGGAAGGCTATGATAGAAGAGGCGAGTCTTCTCCAATGCCATTGATTTAACAATTAACTCCAGAAAAAACCATGCCATTGCCAAAACGTCATCATACACTGGTCCAACACGATACCCTTTGGCCTGCAACATGAACCCACTTTATTCACTAATTATAAGGGTGAAAAGAAGCAGAAAATTGAAAATCCATGCTAATGAATTGGATTTGCTTGCAATTATTGCATAACAGCATGAAATCAATTCAGCATAAGAAAGTCAAAATAAAGTAACACATAGGGGTGGCAATTGGATCCATTAAGGTAAAATCCATCCAATCCATCCACTACATAATAATTAAGTTAATGGATTGATCCAATCCATCCATTTATAAGCATGGATTGATCCAATCCATCCAACACATTTTAATGATCCAATGGATTTTTTTATCTAATTTTAAAAAAATAAATTTTTTCAAATATTAAAAAATAAATTTTGAAAAATAAAAAATAATTTTTTTTTTGAAAAAAAATAATCTTTTTTTGAAAATACAAAAAATCGATTTTTTCCAAAAATTTAAAAATCATTTTTTTTGAAAAATACTAAAATTTGATTTTATTTTTGAAAATTTTATTTTTTTTACGAAAATAAAAAAATTATTTTTTTCGAAAATAAAAAAAAACGATTTTTAAATTATTTTTTTCGAAAATACAAAAATATATATTTTTTTTGAAAAAAAAAATGATTTTTCTCGAAAAAAAACTGATATTATTTTATTAAAAAAAATAAAAAACTTTTTGAAAAAAATAAGTGATTTTTTTCAAAAAAGAAAAATTCAAAGAAAAAAAAATGGATGGATGGATTGGATGGATTTTATTCTTAATGAATGGATTGGATATTTTTAAAAAACTTTTAGTGGATTATTAATGGATTGTTTTGATCCATCCATTAACTATCCAATTCATCCATTTTGCCACCCCTAGTAACACAGCTCAAATAGAACCGTAATGAAAAAAGCGTATGAATGCAGAGTCAAATTGCTTAAACAGAAAATTATGGATGATTATATCAGAAACTAAGATCTATTTCTTTATTTATACCACATCTTTCATAGTGAAGGTGACTCTTGAACCAATGGTTATTGACAGAAAACTCAACTTCCAGGGAAACTGTTTCTGAATTCTATATCAACAATCTTAATAATTTAAATTATTTTTCCTCATCTGATTATGGCCACAATTTATGTCTTAATGAAGTCTGCTAAGAGTTCTAATCGGCCAATATATGGCCTGAACATGTCTTTATAAATGGGGGCAATCCTCACCCTACAAGCTGATTTTGTAGGGTTGAGTTAGGTCCAACCACATTTCTTAACATGGTATCAGAGTCTGGTTTAAGATCCGGTGGACCACCTGAACATGTCCTTATAAATGGGGGCAATCCTCACCCTACGAGCCGGTTTTGTAGGGTTGAGTTAGCCTCAACCACATTTCTTAACAAAATCTATTTAAACTGGTTTTCAACTAAAATTGTAAATAAATGGTTAGAAAAAGAAAATCTTTGGTTTAATGCAAAAATGTGATAGAAAGAAAGTGAAGTATAAGAGATATTCATGTATGAATATGCCACCTGTAAATAAGTAGTTTCACATAAAGACAACAGTTACTTCTTTAACCAAATAATATTATGTGCTCAACACTTGAAACAGATCTGAAAACGTGAGAACATTGTCAAACATCCCACCATGGGAACTTCCTACTTCCCCTTAAAACATCAAACCAGCATATTCATGCATATATGTAGCCAATTTCTAATGTATAGTGAAAGATGAGAGAGATGAATGATTAATATGGATACAACATTATAACAAACAAGGGGTATAGCAATAGACAAATGATAAAAAAACATCTCAATACCTTACTCCGTGCCAGACTTCCCCAGACAGTGGATAAGCCAGGATAAACTGGTGGCTGACGGCCCCCAAAATCATCGAAAGCACAATCAACATAGTTGACTAGAAAATGATTTCTTTCAGCATCATCAACTGACTCCTGCTGTACCCTACAAATTAAATTTGCATGTTGTGCATGTCACAAAAATAACTCAAAAGGGTAGTTACAAATTCAAAGAATAAATTTCCCACATGTCGGACATACACAACCACATAAGGGCCTAACAGCTATGCATTTCCAATTACATTTTAAGTTGAGCACCCTCCCTCCACCACCCCGCCAGAAACACAAACAAGGGAAGGAAGAGGGACCGAAAATAATACAATACAAGAGTCTCCACCAGCTCACAAGAGTTTTATAAGTGGCTTGTAGCTGATCAGGGATAAAGAATTACATGATATCTTTCTGACTCAAGCATAGTTCGCAGGACATGATCCAACCACATTATATCCCAATCCAATGTGTTTGCCTCTTCTTACTTTCCAATTTTGTACCAGGTTATAACAAAAAAGTGTAGCATAAGAATACATACTTCCTGAGGGCCACAAATTTCCCTTTAAGTGTCTAGCAATGAAGCTAAGCTTTACCAATTGACAGTCATATAAAGGCAAAGTTGAAAGGGCGCTGAATTTTATATGCTTAATACCTCTAATTGCAGAGGAGTATCCCCAGTTAAGGATTTCAGACACGTGCTATTCCAACACAAATGGAAACAGTATCTTTAAACATAGCCACTAAAAGAAGAAATTACTATACCATACAGCATAACTGAATAAAAAACAATGATATCAAAACAAACAAGCTTTCCAAATGAAAAAAAAAATAATGTTGTCCTTATCCTTATCAAATACAATTTTACCAAACTAAAACTTGAATCAAATATAGATAAAAAGCATACCTAGTTACAATATTAACCATAGCCCGGAAAGCCGCAACCTAAAAGCAGTTGTGGAAAGGTGAATTTATACGAAAGAAGCGAAACCCACGCATGCAATGAATTTGGGGGGAGTATTGAACCAACAAAAAATAATTTAGAGACAAAATCACAGTATATGCAGCACCTGGACTCTTTTTAAACATGTGACAAAAAAGGATCGATTAATGAGCAAACCTGGAGTGTTTCTCCACCATTGCCAATAAGATGAAGCAGCATGTTAAGAATTGGGTGAAGAAACTGAAGTAAAGCAGTGGAATCAACATTCTTCAAACTATTAATGGCCTACATTTAATAATAGGTGAATCTTAATTTAGTACTCCAACTAATGACATTATATAGTTACAAACATACAAATGAAACCCAAAAAGAAAACAACAGACTATGCTGCATCACCCATGGGTCCCTTGCCAAAACAGAACCGCGGAATAGCACACTCCATTCTCTCTAGTCGGTAAAAATCAATCGCAATGAAACAAAAGCTCAATTTGTTCACTCACAAACTTCTCTATGCTGAGAACACCATTGAATGGCGCCAACTATTAGATACTCCCGCAAAGAAATATATTCAGCAGCTTGAGTGATTATTTGATTCTCACCAAACATAGGTCCCACATTGGATGATGTAAAAAGACGGAAAGAAAGAAAACAGAAATAGTGATAAGGTCTGATGAGACAGTGGTGGGGAGTGCTACTGGGCTTGACGTGTGGTTGGACTGCCACACAATGACCGCAAGGGGAAGGAGAGGAAAGAAGTAGCCGTCACACTCTTTGCCTTTGTCTCACCACAAAACCCATTATTTGCAAATTGTGTTTGGGTGCAAATTAGGAAGAGCACACTATTCTCCCTTTCGTCTTCCCCTTCACGGGAATCTCCTACTTCTTCCCTACCAACAGATTTGCAACTCCAACTGACTCACAAGAACATCACCTCACACGCCAACAATGGTGGAGGGTGTGCTCAGGGTAGATAGTGGCTTCTTAGGGTTGCCACAAACGATCATGGTGAATATATTACTACTGCTTTGACAGATGAAGAATAGCAGTGTCAGAGTCACCCACCTGAACTACTTATTCTGGAAGCTTCTAATGGAAGCTTAGAATTGTGATATAATTGAGAAAATACTACACATGGGACTTATATGCAGATTGTGATGCAATTTTTATGACTAGTTCTATTCCCAAAATCACAGCAGTCTAATTTTTAAATAATATATCTGAAAGTTTGGAATTGGGCTTCAGCAGCTTCACCACTGAGAAACCATCATGGTACCTCACCCTAATATTCACACAAAAATTTACACGGTAAAAAGATCTAAGATACCCTTCCAAGATCAAGGGAAATAAAAGGCAACCCACAACAATGAGTTCAAAATAAAATGCAACAATACCATAGAAGTCCAGAACATACAATCAAGATAACTAAGAGGGCCCAAAATCATACTAAAAATAAAGCTGGAAAATAAAGATACCTCTAGCAGTTCAGAACCCCAAGGTGGACTTGTTCGAAGAGTGTGTCGATCGTATTCGAGAAAAAAATCTCTAATACGTTCATTGATAGGGTATAAAGAAGAACATAATCGCAAACGCAGTCTGAAGACACTTTTCCCATCTTCCAAATAATCCAATCTCTCCTATCATAAAGAAAGAAAACAAAATATAAAATGACTCAAGTTCAAACGCATTATGAAAAAGAATCCATAAAAACATAAACTCAAGTGAAATAAATAGAGCTCATATTACACTTAAAAAGACAAATAACCACCAAAACAAAAATGAAATAGAATAAGGGATTAAGCAATAATTCTATTCACTGTCCTTGGATATTTTTTTAATAAAAGGTAAATGGCATGCAGGGAATTCACTCTCCTTCAATATTTAAAATCTTTGGCATATAAGGGAGGGCTTCAGAAGATCACTTGATGATCTCTGATTTTATAAAACTCCTAAACAAGACAACTGTTTTTATTAAATCCCCCCTTTCCAACCAAACATACCAATAGGTGCACATTTCCACAAGAGAAAAGGGGGAAAAGTAACCCGTGAACATATACAAGTGTGCACAAATATTATAAACACGCACCCGTCCTGCATCCTGGAGATAATGTGGGACCAACTCTCTCAAAATCGGGAGATTGATTTCCGACCGCAGCCTGTATAACCACAAGATCAAAAGTTTGCACAAATCAAGCAGAGCCAATAAATGATTTTAACGGTTTGGGGGTAGACGGTCGCTTTTTTTCAGATGCTCTTTAAGGACACTCCTAAATGTGTTCTTAAAATATGCACAAACAATCATGCATCAAATCTTTAAGCCGTAAATTTGTTCTTTCAGTATTAAAGGAGAATAGGAACAGGAAAAAAGACAAAGGAAGAATCACATAAAGGAAACATCAATTATCATCTAGAGTGAAATCAAACACACAACAGAGGCATTAAGATTAATGATCTAGAATGCAGCATGGGGACTGATTTAATCTTTTCCTTGTAAATAATTTCCAAGGATTTAATTGGGTTATGATTTTAAAATATAGCTTTCACTGTTTTGCAATTAAATTTATGCTAATTAGTTAACCTATGATCCACCCATTGCATGTGGAGAAATGTCGAAGGCTAAGCAACTGTGTCTGCATTTTTTCCAATCTGATCTTCATTTTTTCAGTTTGGAAATTCAGCAGCAGAAAATTTAGACCAATTGCAATCGCCATTATGGTCTAGGTTTGTAATTGAGATTTCTATCATGTGCAGTCTATATATATGTTTGACTGACCAAGAGCATTAAAGCACCAACTGTCATTAATAAAATAAACAGTTATTGGTTTCTAATCAAAGATAAAGATATCAAATCAAGAGAACATACTGAGCATGTGATGATAAAGGAAGTGCTGCATATCCAATTACCACCTGGGAAAAATTTTACAGGGAGTTAGTTCAAAAGAATAAAAAAGAAGCCCCCAGACACCCAGCCATAAAAAACAATAAGTTAAGTGGAACAGATCAACAAACTTACTGGCTTTGGTGCTTCCGATTTCGTTTGCATATCGACATGAAATAAAGTAAATAGAAGGTGGTGCATTGGTGTCCACATGGCAGGCAGGGACAGTTTAATTTCGTCATGATAGCAAGCAACCCTAGCCCCAACAGCAACTTGGGTGTGACCCCATTTCTGAAATGATGTCTCTAGCCCTGGATCTCTAGGATATATTGCCTGGACAGATTAGCCACACCAACAAACAAATAAGACAGAATTAAGACAGTATTAGCACAAGCCAAGAGTTGTCATAAGAACAAAAAGAGAAGGTCTATACCTCCAATGGCTGTCTACGAATATCACCATCGTCCTCTCTGAGTTCAACCCGTATAAACAAATTCCTTTTCCTACCCAAACTTACAGTCAACGGATACACATACAGGCAGTGAAAAAGTTGCAAAAAAGGCTCGTTTCTTGTTGTTGTGCGGAAGTCAAAGGCATGGAACTATATGTTAATCAATATATAGAGCATATTAGCACTAACATGGTATGTAGACATAAAATTAACTTAAATTTACATTATCAAGAAATATTCTCATCGCTTCAGTAAAGTTAAACATTATTGGCTTTTAGTATCTTAACCAAACACTACATAGACCAGCAAGATTCAAAGACACCTTCAGAGTGATCAGAGTCATCATGAGAAGTCACACTTATGAATCCCTAAAAGTTGAAAAGTAGACTATCTCACTATCCTTGAAGAGGAGTGATAAGTTTATCTTTTACCTCCCATAATTAAGAAACAAACCTTTTAAAAAATGAGCGCCTAGGATTGGATATGTTCAATTTTACATATTACTACTTTACTACATGTACCCCACAACCTTATTTACACATTTCAGGGTAGCATAGGAAAAGTTCATTATTTATAGCAGTAACCCCGAAAGGTTGTCTAATTTCAGGGATTTACATGTACCCCATACTTCACTGGTTTACTCTAAGAAAGTAACCCCAAAAGGTAAATATAGGCTGTCAACTCAATCATAAGATATTATACTTACACCATCAGCGTTAAAATCCGAGTTTCCATGTTGATTTGCTCCATTGCCCAAAGCATCATTTGCATCACTGAAGTTCCACCTGGAGATACTACCCTGAGGATCATCACAACCGTTACTATGATACTTTCCAGATGTAGAATCAGCAACGCGATCCCCGGGATCAACAGAATCGTTGGTTGCACTACCACATTCTGACATGATTTCCAAATCAGCTTGAGAAATCTGGTGCTTTTCAATTTCCAGTCTCAAAACTCCTTTGACAGGTTTATGCACTTTCCGCTTGGGATCCTTGTCATTTTGTTAACAACCAAGGAGTATTAAGTCAAGACACTTATGTTGAAATCATTGCAGACGTGAAATTTTGTCTCAAGAATAGAGAAATTAGTGTCTATCAAGGAACTTGGAAAGACTTTGTGGTTAATTTTTTTTGAAACCCAGAAATTAAGAACTTACAACAAGTTTGAATTTCATGTTGAATAAATAAAAATGATAAAAATGTTCAGAGAATAATGCAATCACATTTTAGCATTTAGCTATTAAAAGAAAACTGAAACCAATATGATAATAAAAGTGCCATAAATATGTATTCAATGCATACTAAACAATTGCAATATAAGTGGTCTAATTTGAACAGTTTAAGTCATACATAATACTTTGAAGTGCTATAAATAGCAGCAAACTTTAGCCTGAATTCTTATGCATTCAATTCAGTACTTAAAGAACAGAGTCCCCGTCAAAGGAACCTGATGAACATACCTGAAGTGACTCCTCGGTATAGCTTTCTTTGACTTTATTTAAGTTTGAAACCTCAACCACAATAGAATTTCCATTCGAGTAATTTGGTTTTCCATCTAACGATACTTTTGTACTAGTCTCAAAAACACCTTCATGCGAGCTTGAACCAGATACACTTGGAGCTAGAGGGCTGCTTGGGGAAGCAGGCCCTGCCGAAGCTGCACCAATACTGCCATCAAATAATGACACAATGGCCCATGCGAAGGACTCTTTGTAAGGCATGATTTGAGACCACACCTGCAATTTTTGCTTCTCTCTCTCAGTCAAATGCACCTGTCAAAGTAAAGAGAATATCAAGTAAAAAGTTTTTCAGACAACGTATCATTTCATGCACAAATACCAACCACCCTGCAATGGATATATTAAAAGTAGTCAAGCATCCAGTCAGCAAACCCAAAAGTCAGATCAGATCTATATTTGTACAAGAAAATTCAACTGGAAAATGCATATATACAACCTGCTTCTCATTGGTGAATTAACAATTTTAAAAAATGTAGTAAGGAATAAAAGAGTACAGATCGGTTTTCAGAGAAACAAAAGACAAACTAACATCTCGTGAAAAGTATTTTACAAGGTTATCTTTTTATCTTTCGATCTTTTATGTTGAAAAAGTAGAAAAATATGCCAAAATAAAACAATAGAGAGCCCACAACAAAGGACATAGTTATGCAGATTTACCATAGGAGAAAGGGGAATGTTGTAAAATATTAGTTATGTTAGTTATCTTATCATTTAGTTTGTTTGTTTGTTAGTTGGTTATTTTCTGTTCCACTTAATTTTGTAATCTGTTAGTCCAATCTCTTATAAATAGAACTAACTCTTCCCAGAGGAAGGTAGGAAGTCTTTTTGTGATTTTTGAACTATAAACTGATCTAGTGTAGGGAAGAATAGCTCCTCAGTGGATCCAATTTCTTTGAATCATTAAAATCTATAGGCGAATAATCCTATTTCCCTAGCTGTTGGTGATCAACCACTGTTACTTTCCCTAACAATTGGTCCATACAAAAATAGGCTTAAATGCTTAATACTATTTTTAGGGGTAAAGCTTGAGTAGTTTAAATTAAAAACTTTCTTTTAAAGAAGGCAACAGCAGGTTGCTCTTCGAGATATGATTTGAGTTCACGTCCATCTTTGAAGTTATGCTAGAATCATCTCATTTATATCCTAGAGCAATTAAAAAAAGTAAACAAACTAATCAATTATACAACTATGGAAGAGTCATCCTACACCCCAGAGGTGCTCCTACATACAAGTGGCATAAAAACAAAAGAACAGCGCCCCATAATCCCTGGCTAAAGCAGAAAGAAAACAGTACCAACAGTGAAAGAAAAACATCAATACGTACTGTATCTTTACGAGAATAAACAGAAGGAGTAACTCCTCCTTCTTCAGTAGCATGCTTCTCCAACTGGATTAACAAACAAACTGAAGCAGATGGCGCATCTAAGTAAAAAATTGAGCGAGGCTCACAGGTAATTTTGGCCTGGAATTTGTATAAATGGGAATAGCCATTGGTTTGTCAGTATGAAATCATCAGTTGAATTAATGTACTTAAAAAAATCATATCCAAAAAATTCTTTAAAATTGGTCTTGTATAGCTTACATCCTGCATTTCGGTTGGTAAAACATGAAAGTAATAGTCTTCTGATAATTTCTCTCTTCTCTCCCTATTGTATAAGCAAATTGTACCGTAAAAGGGCTCTACAAAGCATGGATTCAAAAACAGAGCTCTGAGTCAGGCACTTGAATCTGCTCTCAGCCTAAAAATATAAATTTAAATGGCAATGGAGGTGGCAGTGGCAGTGTCTAAACTGCCCTGTCAATGACTACAGCATAACACTCACCGGACAAGCCTGCCTGAAATTGTAAAGACTGAACCTTGACAGAAATCTTCATTCCACTGAGATGCCCAACAGCAAAGGGGTGACAGAAAAAATTCAGTTGGGCAAAAACAAATAGGAAATACAAACACAAAAGAAAACTCTACTAGAAACATCTCAGAACTTCCATACTGTGATATAGGTGTTTCAGGTATCCTTTGTCCAAATATCAATGACCTCTCGTTTTCCCAATCAAACGCCGGCTCATAAGCAGGAAGGGGAGACTGACCAAAATGCTGCACATTACCAAAACCAATATCAGCATTGTTGTGGTTTCAAAAAATATACTTAACCCACAAACACCAAGTGCAACAGAAACATAACTAAATCCCATCAACCTTTGGAACATCCGAATGTTCACCATCTGCAGCTTCCATAAATTGCCTTCCCGAAGTACTAGGGATGTCATCTTCACTAATATCTTCTCCCTTGGTTCGTCTAGCACTAGCAAGCCGCATTTCTGTATACCAATGAAATTTTTCACTCAAAAAATAAATTCACCTTTGTTTAGCTACAATCACTTATCACTAATAAACATTATAACACACAACCTACAGAGTTTAAACTAAGGGTCACTCCAATAAGTAAGCACATCCACATTCACAGCATGCACTTTCCAAATCTATGAAAGGTGTTTTTCATTCAAAGTATATATCTTATTTTCTAAAATTAGAAGCAGAACGCAAAACCTTGTATGATGAAGAAGTAAAAAAATGAAAATTGAAATACCGGTCTCAATGTCAGTGTCAGGGCCCTCATATATCTGATTATGAAACGATGGAGTTCCGATACTTTCATAATGGCCGTATTTGTTGTCATCCTTGACCCAATCAGTAGTGTAGCAATGAACAAGTTCATTGAGGTGCGGCCATTGCTCCAGATTCTCGTCAAACTGCAACACATTACAAGACGTGACAACAAATTGCATCAAATACACTGCTTCAGGAACTCGGAAAGATAGAATTTAATCCAGAAAAAGGATAAACACCTTGTTACGCCACTTGGTGGTGGCCGGAGTAGAATCTCGACGGTGACGGAGATGAAGCATGGTGGATCTAGGGTTTTTCTCCGAGAAGAGGAAATGAGGTCAAAAACAACGGACAAGACGACGTCGTTTTAGCTTTATATGCTAGGTAAAGAGTGCGTTAGGTAGAACATTAGCTGGATCTGTAAGCAGGAGAAGAAGCATTACGAGGATTGAGAGAGAGAGAGTAGTTGGTAGGTGAATGCAACAAAGCGAAAAGAAGAATCAAAAGAATAGAGAGTGAAAACAAGTCAAAAAAAGGTCTAAATAGAAAGAAAACGCCAAAGAGGGTTCATATGTAAATAGAAAGAAAGAAGGGAAAGTGGTGTCGGACCCAATGTCCCTTTCTATTGTTTTTCTTCCAACTTGTTGTTATTTTAAGCTTTGGGTTTGCCAATTAAACTAATGCATCATTCACACAAAATATTTAACTAATGCATCATTCACACAAAATATTTAACTAATGCATCATTCACACAAAATATGTACCAATTATGGTCTCAAAATTTCAGCAATTAATAACTCATATTTCTTTTCTTTCTTTTTGTGGATCATCATTTTATTTTTTATTTTATTTAAAAAATTATAAAAAGATCCAAGAGTATTGGGATAAAATAGTAATAAATATTTTTTAATTTAATTAGAAATTTTTAATTCGAATTCAATCTTCATTCTGATCTATAGAAAAAAATTAAAAAATATTAAAATAGAACTAGAATCTTGAAATATTAATTTAAAAAAATAGTAACATATAAGAGAATTCTAAATTAGTTTATATAAGACGGTAAACCAAATATTGAATTCGATCTTCTTAAAACATGTATAAAAGCTTTAAAATCAAAAGGAAATTATTCAATATTGCGTCTCAATATATTTCACTCTTCTTTGTTTATTGACTTGAACATTGAAGTGTTATTAAGCATTAATTTATATCTTTATTAATACATGAAGTTGTTAGTTTGTTCACTACCTTCATAAGTCATTCATCTTGGTCAAGTTCAACTCAATCAATTTAGAAGGGGCTTGAGTTTTATTTCCTTTAGAAAAACTAGAATATTTTTCTCAGTAACTTCAAGAAGAAAATTATGGAAATTACACCCACACTTTCATCATCCAAATTGATGGGTCAACCCTACAACTACATCTTAACAGTGTCAATTAATGAGGAACCAATAATTCATATTTGACGGAATTTGTAACACCATAAACCTTAAAATTTATATAAAAAAATGTATTCGACTAGTTAAGGTGTCACCAACGACCACCATCCAAAACTCATCAAAACATTTGACAAAATGCAACGGAAAAATCATTTCATAACACTTCATTTTGAACTTCAAGAATAAAGTATTAAACTTTAAAACACCAAAATCAACATTAACTCAAAACATAACAAACGCCATGTTCCCGATGTTACAGGATCAAAGCACTAAAACCAATCAATTATGATAAAGCCATAAATAAAATGAAGAATAGCACCAGCAAGGCACCTTCCACACACAGCAACAACTTTACTCATGAGTATCTCCAATATGTTCATGGTTGACAACTTTAAGCAAAAGGGTGAGAAATAAACTTTGATATAAATGGTGTAAAGCATGCAAAGATAAAGAAACATGCAACATGGCATACATTCAATACACAACCAATATCACACTCAATCACAACAATATGCAAATATAAGTAATGCGACATAACATGACACTATGCATGTGGTATCAACTCAATAATTGGTTCTCTCAAGAATCAGGTCCCCCTTTTGAACCCATGACCCCCCCCCCCCCCCCCCCGACTAATGAG
The DNA here is from genome assembly GCF_024323335.1 of Lathyrus oleraceus. Classification (NCBI taxonomy): domain Eukaryota; kingdom Viridiplantae; phylum Streptophyta; class Magnoliopsida; order Fabales; family Fabaceae; genus Lathyrus; species Lathyrus oleraceus. The sequence goes on along the minus strand of NC_066582.1, from coordinate 350,407,039 downwards.
GAACCAATAATTCATATTTGACGGGATTTGTAACACTATAAACCTTAAAATTTATATAAAAAAATGTATTCGACCAGTTAAGGTGTCATCAATGACCACCATCCCAAACTCATCAAAACATGTGACAAAATGCAACGGAAAAATCATTTCATAACACTTCATTTTGAACTTCAAGAATAAAGTATTAAACTTTAAAACACCAAAATCAACATTAACTCAAAACATAACAAACGCCATGTTCCCGGTGTTACAGGATCAAAGAACTAAAATCAATCAATTATGATAAAGTGATAAATAAAATGAAGAATAGCACCAGCAAGGCACCTTCCACACACAGCAACAACTTTACTCGTGAGTATCTCCAATATGTTCATGGTTGACAACTTTAAGCAAAAGGGTGAGAAATAAACTTTGATATAAATGGTGTAAAGCATGCAAAGATAAAGAAACATGCAACATGTCATACATTCAATACACAACCAATATTACCACAATATCACACTCAATCACAACAATATGCAAATATAAGTAATGTGACATAACATGACACTATGCATGTGGTATCAACTCAACAATTGGTTCTCTCAAGAATCAGGTCCCCCTTTTGAACCCATGACCCCCCCTTTTGAACCCATATATTCAATACACAACCAATATCACCACAATATCACACTCAATCACAACAATATGCAAATATAAGTAATGCGACATAACATGACACTATGCATGTGGTATCAACTCAATAATTGGTTCTCTCAAGAATCAGGTCCCCCTTTTGAACCCATGACCCCCCCCCCTCGATTAATGAGGAACCAATAATGCTTACATCCCCCCTTCTGACCATAAACAACATGCATTGACACATAATAGTAATCCCCACTTCTGAATTATTATCCATCAATAATAACAATAATTATCGCCATCAACACATAATTAATCACCATATAATTATGCATTTTATAATGATACAAATCATATTCACATCGTATAACATCACCAAACAGCAGTGCCACATTGAATACATACCCACACAGCACCCAATCATGTTAAATCATCTTAACTTTAATTCATCATTTACCATAATTAATCATTCATTTATTATCGTCAAACATTCTGTAACAAGTAGAAACAATTAACTTTATAAATTCCAGAACACATCTAGCCTCTTAATGCATCATTATAAGGTAGTTATATGCATTACTTTTCCAACACTTTAAATCTCACCTCATTTGGACTTACGGAATTAAAGTTATGGCTAAAACAAACGGGTAAAAAAATATGATTTAGTTCATAAAATTTTCAAAAATCAACTAGTGTCAATCACGTTTAGGTTACGTGCAATTGGTTGATTCATGGAATTAATCGATTGTCATGGTTAAATTTTTCATACTTTTCTAAAATTGCACGCATGCAATTGATTAACATAGGATATCAATTGATTGACATCCGCCAAAATTCAAAAATTTCCAGATTTCTCACATGAACTTCATCTTCCTCACTCCTTATCCTTCATATATCATCCCAACCCTCGTTATAACATTCAAATACACCATAACACCAATTGAACAACATATAATAATATCATCACGATCAAACATGTTACAGTGCACATATCAAGTCATGGATCATGGCAATTAGACACACAATTCATTCATCACTTTCATCAAATTCATACTCATGTTCAGAGCTGCAAATTTTCAATAATGGAAGAAAATCACATACTCATAAACAAAATAATACAACACGATTTCAGTCACAAAAAATCATATAACAACGCAGTCAATCATCAAATTTTCAAATCATCTCACAACTACAACAAATCAAAACAGAATTTTACACAATTCCTGATGAGAGTAAGGGTCTCTTTTATTTACCCCTTCATGCCAAACACCCATATAGAAGCTCTTACTCCCATCTTACCTTAGATTCCTTGCAAAATTCTGAATTAGGTTGATGGTTTTGTTCTTTCCTCTTCAAGCCCTAGACTCTCAGTTTCTCCCAACTCTTTTTGTTTTTCTCACCACTTCCCTTATTTCTCCTTATTTTATATTTTCCACGAAAAAACTTATTTTCTTATTTGTTTTAATTAATTAATTAAAAAAAATATTATTTTTAATTATTTTAATACTTCTACCACCTCACAAATGCTCTCACTACACCCTACCACATACATATACAACTTAATATATTTAATTAAAAGTACACCATGTAATAATTAATTAATAAAAATACAAATAATTTGATTAATTAAAGTAATAAAATTTGGGGTGTTACAAGTTTCCCCTACTTAGACAATTCTTGCCCTATAAAATTACTTGAAGGAAACAGAGTTGGATACGACTCCCTCATCTGACTCTCCACCTCCCACATTATTCTTCCACCAACTGATGAGTACATGAAGAACCAAGACTTAAATGAATTAATCAAAAGCTTGAGAGGTCATATGACAATGGCACATGGTAGGAGAATTAATTGTGCTCTAATACAATTTATAAACAAATCAATGGAAGCAAGGGACCAATTGAAAGGAAATGGGCTAAGACTTGTCATTTTGGTCCAAGCTAATGAAGAGGGTGTGTCATGTGGGCGTGTTGACCCATTTTGATGTTTTTAATCAATTATGTTATAATAAAATATGTTAGCGCCCAACTTATCAAATTTTAGCCCAAAACACTTGTTTTTTGTGTGTTTTAAACATTCTAAAGCTCTTAAAGCTTTAAAATTTGGTGGTTTTTATGTTTATAAGAAAATAATGGGCTAAAGAAATGAATAGGTAAAATTTTGAAGAAGGGAGAAAGAGAAATTGAGATGTATTAATCAAAGTGGTTATAAACTGTTATTATTCATCGAGGCAATGGCTATTCACTTTCTCCACCAACTTTAGTGTGTGATCTTTCATTCTCAAACCATTATTATTAGGTTAGTGGGCTAAAATTGTAGAATTTATTGAGTTATTATTGTAAGCTACCATTTTCCTAAAAATAGGGAGCTAATCATGAATGAAAAATCAAGTTGAATTTTGTAAAACAAGCACTTATGTGATTTTGAGAGCATTGCTCATTTGGTTCTAAATTAAAACATATTTTGATCTTATCAAGAAACCAAGTTTCTTGTGGTGGTCTTCACTTAGGCTTATCATCATTTCTAAATCATAGAAAAAGTGTAGCATCCCATTTCTATCATTTCTATCAACTTCTTTCTATATTTTCTTTTACTTCAATTTGTCCCAACTCAAATTATTACTTTAAACTTGAGTACTTACTCCATATTGGAATATTATTATCACAAGTTTCATAAAAAAAACAAAGTATGACAAAAATGGCTGAATATCAAATTGGTTAGCCATCATCAGCAGGTCATTCCCACACCACTTTCACTAGCGCAATCTCCTTGCCTCTCAAGTGATTCACTTTGCTCTCCTATACTCTCAAGGGAGATGCCTTAATGGTCAATTTCTTTGTGACTCGCACATCGTCCACTTGAATCACATGAGACGGATCATGAATGTACTTCCTCAGATGAAAGACATCATGAAGATTCAAAATAAATGGCGATAACACAATTTTGTATGCCACTTCTCCTACTCACTCCATAATCTGATAAGGATCAATAAAACGTGACATGAGCTTTCGAGACTTCAAAGTTTGACCAACACATGTCACCGGAGTAACCCTAAAAAACAAATGACCCCCCTCTTGCAATTTACGTGATTTCCTCCTTTTATCATGGTAACTCTTTTGGTAACTCTGTGAAGCTCTCATATTGATGTGTGTCTGCAAGTACACAGAAAAATCAGTTATAATATAAAAAATGTTGAATCCATATAGACCAATGTCAACATATTGTTATCTATTGTTGCTTTGTAAATCTAAGATCATCGGTAGATGTTTTGTTTGAGAAATGATCTAAAATAACAGGTTTTGAGAATTAAATGAATCAGAGACCGAAATATAATTTTCGGGTACCTTCGGGACTCAGATAAAATCCAGCATTTCGCTTTGTTTTAAAAATCACTTTCAGCTAAGTTACTAATTTAAAAACACTACTCACTTTCGCGTAGCCCGTGTTATACTTCGAAACCGTAGTTGCATGTTCTCGTACATACAAGTTATAATTTTGAAAACCAATAAGTCCTAATTAATCAATAAAGCATTGTAGTTATTTTTAGAAATTAAAAATCCAAATTTTATGATCGGATACCACTTTCACACTGTTGCGCTGAAAGTTATTTTAATGTTAAAAATCAGTGATGTTTTATTTTACCGAGTCTCGTTGGAACAACGGTCCTCAGATTCCATACTTTAAGAACTTAGTCGAACATATTTATTTGAATAATATTATTACTGAATTGCAAATATACTAAACTAAACACGATATTAAAATGATTTTAAAATGAAAACAGTAGTAACAACAACAATAATAAAAGTAGTAACAACAACAATAATAACAATTCATAACTAATACAAAAATTAAATAACTTTTAAATAAATTGGAACTTGCAAATAAAATCTAGAAATAAATAAAATTCTGAAATTGATTTCTGAAAATAATTCCGGCAAGATTATCTTATGATCGATCCAAGTGCATACTGAAAATTCCTAAATTCAGATGCTAAGGTGCAACAGTTCCTCAATGCGAGAAACAACTGCTTTACAAATGGTAGGTTTTCTACTTAAAATCAACTCTCTAAAACTTGGATACTGAAAAAAACTAAAACCTAGGCCTAATTATAGAGCTGGAAACTAGTGAAAAAACGTCTGAAATTGTGTTGGAGGAGTGGGAGAATTATCAACTGATGCGGGAGGCAACTTGGTCTTTCTGTTGCTATTTTTCTGGCTTCAAACTCCATGGTGAACGCCATGAGTGCAATTTGGGAAGAACGTGGCTTTTGAAGTTCATGGCGAACGCCATTTGTAACACCCTTCTAAATACCCCAAATTATTATAATTAAAATAACCATATATATATTCATCAGAGTAATTATGCCCGAAGGGTGTCACACAATCATCTCACAAAAATCATTAAAATATTCTGTCATGCTCATTTATTTAATCAAAATAAGGTTCTTTGCATAATTCGCAGCGGAATAAAATTCAACTCAATGTAAAACATGTAACACAATACATGTAAATCATCAACAACCAATATCAAATCAATTAAGACATCCCCTCCCGATGTTACATCTATCAGAGCATGACCCATAAGAACTACTCTAGACTCCAAGCATTAGCTTCTACTCAACTCATTTCTCGTTACCTGAAAAATAGGTGTAAGGGTGAGTTCCTCAATCAATATAACAAGCATTATAGAACAACATGTAATGCTAAGTAATTAACACATTAATTCACCCTAACCAGACTATACATTCAGCAACGGCAGTATCCGTTCAAACATCATATTCAACAATAACATATAGCATATATATAATCTCAACCATATTCAACATTAACAACACAACGCATCTACACACATATGATACTGGAATACATCCATTCATATCATATGCCATACATTCATTATGCAATGAGACTCTATGCATGCGGTACCGACTATTTGTGAACATATAGTTCAACCTCACCGTCCAAATCCAGGCACGGCTACCAAGCTCACTAGTCCCACTCAATTGAGACATAGTGACTCACTCACTAATTCCTCACCATGGGAATTAGCTACCACCCCAAATGGGCCATGAAATGCACGCTACTCACCTAGCATGCAAACAATCAACAACAGTCCAAAAATGACTAAACTCACTAATTCCTCACCATGGGAATTAGCTACCACCCGAAGGCCACAATATGCATGCTAATCACCTAGCAATGCAACATCAACAATAATCAAGAATAGACACATGCTCACACTCTAAGCCAAAATACAGTCTATTCACAAATGTATACATTCACATCATCATGTATACCATCACACCTCATCAACATAATTAATCATAAAAGCATATCATATCATGCCACAAAAGCAAACACAGTATTAGCACACTCTACTAATACCTATGCCACTCAAAACAACGGGAAATGATCCTTACAACATCATACCTCAGCTAAGTCTCACTACTCAGCCTAAACAGTCAAAAACTACACAACGGCAGCACAGGAAATCACAATCCTGCCCATACGCGTATTGCCTAGTCCCATACGCGTATTGCCCAAATCCTGACCAAGCCATACGCGTATTGCCCACTTTCATACGCGTATGCTACGCGTACCAACTTCTCATACGCGTACCAACAGAGACAATTTTACGTTAAAAACATCATCTTCCTCATCCATACGCGTATTGCCTAGCGCCATACGCGTACCAGCCATCTCATACGCGTATTGCCTAGTGCCATACGCGTATGACCAGAAACCAGCATTCTCAGATCTGCAATGGCTTTTCTGCTACGAGTTCTATTCGATCTAACCTCCCACGGTTCAATTCTTACACAAAATCACTCCTATCGTCTTATACACTTCATATCCTGTTCAATCTCACAAAATCCTAACACTATTCCATCTAATTTCTACGGATTTGCTTCGATTTATCATCCAATTCCATTCATCAATCATTTTCACAAATTCACCATACTCATCCAATTCAAAGGTAAATTAAAGGTCTATCACTACCCATGACATATTATCATATAATACCCGTTAATCAACGATAAACCCCCCTTACCTGAGTTAATCCGGCAGCCTCTGAGCTCCAAGCTTCTCCTTCCTTCAACCTTCGTTCTCTGGTTCTCTTTTTGCCCTTTCTGCCTCTTTTCCCCTTTCACGTGAAAACCTTTTTCCAAAAAAATTGGGACTTTTTATTATTCCAACTTATATACTCCAATAATATTATTCCACTAAATAATTATCCCAATAATTATTATTCCAAAATAATAATAATAATTCAAATATTCTAATTAAATTAATAAACATATTATTAATTTAATTTAAATAAATACATATTATTATCGGGGTGTTACAACTCTCCCCCACTAAAAGAGTTTTCGTCCTCGAAAACATACCTCAAGCGAACAACTCCGGATAAGACTCCTTCATCTGACTCTCAAGTTCCCAAGTCACATTGCCACCTGCTGGTCCTCCCCAAGTTACCTTCACTAAGGCAATCTCTTTACCCCGCAACTGCTTCAACTCTCGATCCTCAATCCTCATAGGTGATGTTTCAACAGTCAGGTTATCTCTCACCTGTACATCATCTACTTGGACTACATGCGACGGATCATGAACGTATCTCCTCAACTGAGACACATGAAAAACATCATGCAAATTCGCAAGCGACGGCGGTAAAGCGATACGATAGGCTACCTCTCCTATCCTCTCCAAAATCTGATAAGGACCAATAAATCGAGGTGTCAACTTCTTCGACTTCAATGCTCGACCAACCCCAGTTATCGGAGTAACACGAAGAAACACATGGTCTCCCTCTTGAAACTCAAGTGACTTCCTCCTCTTATCATGATAACTCTTCTGACGACTCTGAGCAATTCTCATCTTCTCCTGAATCATCTTAATCTTCTCCGTAGTCTGTTGAACAATCTCCGGTCCAACCACAGCACTCTCACCGGACTCATACCAACATAAAGGCGTCCGACATCTCCTACCATACAAAGCTTCAAACGGTGCCATACCAATACTCGAATGAAAACTATTGTTGTAGGTGAACTCAATCAAAGGCAAATAACAATCCCAAGCACCTCCCTTTTCCAAAACACAAGCTCTCAAAAGATCCTCTAGTGACTGAATCGTCCTCTCCGTCTGACCATCAGTCTGCGGATGATATGCAGAACTCAATCTCAGCTTAGTTCCCAAAGCCTTCTGCAAACCTTCCCAAAACTTCGATGTAAATCTAGGATCTCTGTCCGAAACAATACTCGACGGAATACCATGCAAACTTACAATCTTCTCAATATACAACTCGGCTAGCCTCTCTAACGGATAATCCATTCTGATCGGAATGAAATGAGCCGACTTCGTCAATCTATCAACAATTACCCATATAGCCTCAAAATTCTTACTTGTCCTCGGCAAACCAGAAACAAAATCCATACTGATACTATCCCACTTCCACTCTGGAATAGCCAACGGTTGCATTAGCCCAGACGGCTTCTGATGCTCAATCTTTGACTTCTGACAAGTCAAACAGGAATAAACAAAACTCGCAATTTCTTTCTTCATTCCCGGCCACCAAAATAACTTTTTCAAATCATGATACATCTTCGTAGCTCCAGGATGAATACTCAAACCACTACGATGTCCTTCTTCAAGAATACTCTTCTTAAGCTCAGTAACATCCGGAATACACACCCGGTCACCAAATCGCAAAACACCATTCTCATCAACTCGGAATTCACCACCTTGACCTTGATTCACTAAAGTCAACTTATCAACCAAAAGCATGTCGGATTTCTGACCCTCTCTGATCTCATCCAGAATACCACTCGTTAACTTCAGCATTCCTAATTTAACACTATTGTGAGTACTCTCACACACCAAACTCAAGTCTCTAAACTGTTCAATTAAATCCAATTCCTTAACCATCAACATAGACATATGCAATGATTTCCGACTCAATGCATCAGCTACTACATTTGCTTTACCCGGATGGTAATTCAAACCAAAGTCATAATCCTTCAGGAACTCTAACCATCTCCTCTGTCTCATATTCAGCTCTTTCTGATCAAACAAATACTTTAAACTCTTATGGTCACTGAAAACCTCAAATCTTGATCCATACAAATAATGCCTCCACAACTTCAGAACAAATACCACAGCTGCCAACTCTAGATCATGTGTCGGATAGTTCCTTTCATGAACCCTCAGCTGTCTCGAAGCATAAGCTATAACCTGTTTATTCTGCATCAACACACCACCTAAACCCAACAACGAAGCATCACAATAAACCTCAAATAATTCCGATGAACTCGGTAATATCAGAATAGGAGCAGTAGTTAACCTTCTCTTTAACTCTTGGAAACCTTCTTCACATTTTGAATCCCAAACGAACGCTTGTCCCTTTCTAGTCAACATTGTCAGCGGTAACGCCAACTTGGAAAATCCCTCAATGAATTTTCTATAATAACCTGCAAGTCCAAGAAAACTCCTTATCTCAGAAACTGACTTCGGAGCTTCCCACTTAGACACCGCTTCTATCTTAGAAGGATCAACAGCAACACCACCTCTTGAAATCACGTGACCAAGAAAACTAACCTCTTCTAACCAGAATTCACACTTAGAGAGTTTAGCAAATAACCTCTTTTCTCGTAGAACTTCCAACACCACTCTCAAATGCTCAGCATGTTCTTCTTCAGATTTCGAATACACCAAAATGTCATCAATAAACACCACGACAAACTGATCTAGATACGGATGGAAAATCCTATTCATATACTCCATAAATACTCCAGGCGCATTAGTCACACCAAAAGGCATTACAGAATACTCATAATGTCCATACCTTGTTCTGAAAGCAGTCTTCTGAATATCTTCAGTTTTCACACGTATCTGATGATACCCAGATCTCAAGTCTATTTTGCTGAACACACTAGCACCAACCAATTGATCCATCAAATCATCAATTCTCGGCAAAGGATACCGATTCTTGATCGTCACTTTATTCAGTTGTCTGTAGTCCACACACAACCTCATAGTACCTTCTTTCTTCTTAACCAATAACACTGGTGCACCCCACGGTGACACACTCGGACGGATAAATTTCTTATCCAACAAATCTTCCAACTGACTCTTCAATTCAGCTAACTCAACAGCAGACATACGATATGGAGCCATCGATATCGGTCTAGTACCAGGTACTAAATCAATCGAGAACTCAACTTCACGCTCTGGCGGCAATTCATTCACCTCTTCCGGAAATACATCAGGAAAATCACACACCACAGCGAGATTGCCAATCACCAGTTTATCTTTAGCCTCCAAAGTTGCTAACAGCATAAACAACTCTGCCCCATCTGCCACTTCCTCATTCACCTGCCTGGCTGATAGAAACAGACTCTGCCCTTCCTCAATCTCAGGAAATATCACCGTCTTATCAAAACAGTTGATATAGACTCGGTTAAACACTAACCAGTTCATACCCAGAATAACATCAATCTGCACTAGTGGAAGACACACAAGGTCTATCCCAAAGTCTCTACCAAAAATACTCAAGGGACAACTTAGACAAACTGAAGTAGTAGTTACTGAACCCTTCGCAGGAGTATCAATCACCATACTTCCAAGCATTTCAGATATCTCTAACTTAAGTTTCACAGCACAATCCAAGGATATAAAAGAATGAGTAGCACCTGTGTCAATAATAGCTACAAGAGGAAAGCCATTAATATAACACGTACCTCGGATCAAACGATCATCTGCAGAAGTCTCAGAACCCGATAAAGCAAAAACCTTGCCTCTTGACTGATTCTCTTTCTTCGGCTTAGGACACTGTGGACTGATATGACCCAACTCTCCACAGTTGAAACAAGTCACAGTCTTCAACCGGCAATCTGCAGCTAAATGACCACCTTTTCCACACTTGAAACACTTCTTCTCATTACTGGTACACTCATGGATACGATGTCCAGCCTGACCACATCTGTAACACTTAACAGGAGCACTAGAATCTCCCCCACTAGGCCTCTTCATCCCACTCTGTCTCTGAAAACCTTTGCCAGCTGCATACGGTTTTCCACGGTCATTCTGACTCTTACCTTTCCTATCAACTCTCTGCTGATAGCTCTCAGCTCTGGCCTTGGAATCCTGTTCAAAAATCCTGCAACAGTCAACCAAATCAGAAAACACTCTAATCCTTTGATACCCAATAGCCTGCTTGATCTCGGGACGCAACCCGTTCTCAAACTTCACACACTTTGAAAATTCCCCAGCAGCCTCAGCATAGGGAGTATAATACTTCGACAGCTCTGTGAACTTAGCAGCATACTCAGTAACAGACCGGTTACCCTGCTTCAATTCCAAGAACTCTATCTCTTTCTTCCCTCTGACATCCTCTGGAAAGTACTTCCTCAGAAATCTCTCTCTGAACACTGCCCAAGTAATCTCAGTATCTCCAGCAGTTTCCAACTCAGTGCGGGTAGCAACCCACCAATCATCAGCTTCTTCTGACAGCATATGTGTACCGAACCTGACCTTCTGGTTATCAGCACACTCAGTTACTCTGAAGATCCTCTCTATTTCCTTCAACCATTTCTGAGCACCATCTGGATCGTATGCTCCTTTGAACATTGGAGGATTGTTCTTCTGGAACTCACTCAACTGACGAGCAGCTCCCATTCCCATAACATTCGGATTTCCTCCAAGTACTCCAGCTAGCATACCCAGAGCCTCAGCAATTGCAGCATCATCTCTACCTCTTCCAGCCATCTCTATTCTGAAAACCCAAACAAGCTAAATAAATAAGTACTGATAGGGTTACACAACACCTATCCCGTACAGGGGAAACAGAATAACTACGACTCGACACGACCGACTATGCTCTGATACCACTAATGTAACACCCTTCTAAATACCCCAAATTATTATAATTAAAATAACCATATATATATTCATCAGAGTAATTATGCCCGAAGGGTGTCACACAATCATCTCACAAAAATCATTAAAATATTCTGTCATGCTCATTTATTTAATCAAAATAAGGTTCTTTGCATAATTCGCAGCGGAATAAAATTCAACTCAATGTAAAACATGTAACACAATACATGTAAATCATCAACAACCAATATCAAATCAATTAAGACATCCCCTCCTGATGTTACATCTATCAGAGCATGACCCATAAGAACTACTCTAGACTCCAAGCATTAGCTTCTACTCAACTCATTTCTCGTTACCTGAAAAATAGGTGTAAGGGTGAGTTCCTCAATCAATATAACAAGCATTATAGAACAACATGTAATGCTAAGTAATTAACACATTAATTCACCCTAACCAGACTATACATTCAGCAACGGCAGTATCCGTTCAAACATCATATTCAACAATAACATATAGCATATATATAATCTCAACCATATTCAACATTAACAACACAACGCATCTACACACATATGATACTGGAATACATCCATTCATATCATATGCCATACATTCATTATGCAATGAGACTCTATGCATGCGGTACCGACTATTTGTGAACATATAGTTCAACCTCACCGTCCAAATCCAGGCACGGCTACCAAGCTCACTAGTCCCACTCAATTGAGACATAGTGACTCACTCACTAATTCCTCACCATGGGAATTAGCTACCACCCCAAATGGGCCATGAAATGCACGCTACTCACCTAGCATGCAAACAATCAACAACAGTCCAAAAATGACTAAACTCACTAATTCCTCACCATGGGAATTAGCTACCACCCGAAGGCCACAATATGCATGCTAATCACCTAGCAATGCAACATCAACAATAATCAAGAATAGACACATGCTCACACTCTAAGCCAAAATACAGTCTATTCACAAATGTATACATTCACATCATCATGTATACCATCACACCTCATCAACATAATTAATCATAAAAGCATATCATATCATGCCACAAAAGCAAACACAGTATTAGCACACTCTACTAATACCTATGCCACTCAAAACAACGGGAAATGATCCTTACAACATCATACCTCAGCTAAGTCTCACTACTCAGCCTAAACAGTCAAAAACTGCACAACGGCAGCACAGGAAATCACAATCCTGCCCATACGCGTATTGCCTAGTCCCATACGCGTATTGCCCAAATCCTAACCAAGCCATACGCGTATTGCCCACTTTCATACGCGTATGCTACGCGTACCAACTTCTCATACGCGTACCAACAGAGACAATTTTACGTTAAAAACATCATCTTCCTCATCCATACGCGTATTGCCTAGCGCCATACGCGTACCAGCCATCTCATACGCGTATTGCCTAGTGCCATACGCGTATGACCAGAAACCAGCATTCTCAGATCTGCAATGGCTTTTCTGCTACGAGTTCTATTCGATCTAACCTCCCACGGTTCAATTCTTACACAAAATCACTCCTATCGTCTTATACACTTCATATCCTGTTCAATCTCACAAAATCCTAACACTATTCCATCTAATTTCTACGGATTTGCTTCGATTTATCATCCAATTCCATTCATCAATCATTTTCACAAATTCACCATACTCATCCAATTCAAAGGTAAATTAAAGGTCTATCACTACCCATGACATATTATCATATAATACCCGTTAATCAACGATAAACCCCCCTTACCTGAGTTAATCCGGCAGCCTCTGAGCTCCAAGCTTCTCCTTCCTTCAACCTTCGTTCTCTGGTTCTCTTTTTGCCCTTTCTGCCTCTTTTCCCCTTTCACGTGAAAACCTTTTTCCAAAAAAATTGGGACTTTTTATTATTCCAACTTATATACTCCAATAATATTATTCCACTAAATAATTATCCCAATAATTATTATTCCAAAATAATAATAATAATTCAAATATTCTAATTAAATTAATAAACATATTATTAATTTAATTTAAATAAATACATATTATTATCGGGGTGTTACACCATTGCCTTATGATGAACGCCATGAGTGCAAAACTCAACTCATTTGACTTTTCTTTTATGCTTATGTGGCGCCATGACTATCGCGTCATAGCAAACGCCATGGTATTTGAAACCTTGAGTGAACGAAAATAAGCTCAAAAGTGGCAAAAAAAGATGTAGGTCCAAAAGGAGATCCAAAAGTTGGACTGACCAAGTTTTGGACCTAGTCATGGACCAAGTTCCTTGGTCCAAAAGCTGGTCATACCAAGTAATGTACCAAACCCCATAATCATGCAAAACCCAATGAACGGTGGTTTTATGATGAAACATGATAAAATCCATAGAAACAAGTTTTATAGGGGGCAAGAATGATGAGTTGACGTTGGTCAACTGGTTGACCAAAAAGTCAACACTTGACCCAAAGTTAACTATAAAAAAATTGGTCAAAATAATGTAATATTTGCAATGAACATGGACTCTTGCAATGAAAAGAACACACTATGAATGGTATAAGGTATTTGAATATATTGAAATGGACATGAATGAAATTAAACTGGAAACTTGATTGATTATCCAATGAACCACGCACAAGACACCAAGACCTTGACCAAGGAAATGAATGATATGGTTTTCAAACTAGTTGAATAGACCAAAAGCCAATAAGAAAACAACCAAGACATTGAAAGTGTATCAACTTGTATGACCAAAGATAAATGGGTGAACCACTAAGAATGGAAATGATCATATGAAATGATTAGATGTAATGATTGGACTTGAAATGGATCCAATCCAACCAATGAAACCTCAGATGAACCAAAGACAAAAGGCCTTGACTATAACTTGAACAAACCAATGAACCATGGACAAATGACTTGTTGTGTCCCGGATGAAATTAGGGTTAGAAGTATCCATAATAAAGGGTAACCAAATTAGGGTTTTGCTTCACTGAGAAGCCATAAGTGAATCCTCAAAACCAAGCACATACACAAAGATCAAGGTGCCACCAATTAAGGTTTTTATTGACTGAGCAACCTCAAGTTGTTAGGAAACCCTAGCTTCCACCAGGTGCAAACAATTATGCTTTGAATCCAAGATACTTATCCTATTGTATTTAACCAATGCTTATGAAAATTCAATGATTGACCATGAATACATGTGTATGATTAGGGTTAGTGACCTAGGTGAGCATTGTGAAGGATAGGGTAAATTTTGGGGTATGACAATCGCCCCCTTTTTAATCTTCTCGGTGTATATATAACAACGAATTTCAAACATTTGAGGTAGGAGGGGATTAAATACAAAATATTAAAAAAAAATCCCTCCAGGAACAAATGTAATGTAATGTGAAGATATGTTTCAATGAATTTCTTCACTTGGATATGGGATGAAGGAACCGACTTTTGTACAGAGCAACTGTTGGGAATTAGTTTGAAATATCTGTGGGGAAATAGGTATTCATGAAAGAAAGGTTAGACATGCAGGACGTATGTAGCATGCAAGATGATTGGTCTTTTTTCTCTCTTTTCTATCTTTCTCTTTTTCTTTTTTCTTTTTCTTTTTTCTCTTTTCTCTTTTCTCTTTTTTGCTCTCTTTTTTTCGGCCTCCACTGACAAGTTTGGGCATGTACTAGTGATCAAGGTATTTCTGCAGGATTCCACGAACGTAGAAAACATCATGTATGCGAAAGACAAGTACCAAAGAATATAAAGGTAAGCTCAAAACTTCTGCAAAAGGCAAAAGACTCAACTGAAAAAATGATTTAATTTCCTGTTATAAAAGGTAGGTGAGACATGCGAAAGGCAAACAAAGGTATAATATTTCCTCATGCAGAAGGCATATGAGAAAATCTGAGCAAAAGGCTAAGAAAGCACACGAATATGAATGTGATCTCTTGTGCAAAAGGCAATGAGCACTGATCAGTGCATTTTAATATATATTCTCCTGTGTTTGTTCTTAAGCATTTCTTTGATTTCCTTTGCTTACTTTTCCCATCCATGATGACTTTCTTGATGAGCAGCTTTTACTTGTGCATGGTATTACTCCTTGGTTTGCTGATATTGTTAATTATCTTGTTGCTGGTGTTTTTCCTACAAGTGCATCCAGGACACAAATCCACAAACTCAAGAGTGATGCCAAATATTATGTTTGGGATGATCCATATCTTTGGAAGTTTGGTAGTGATCAGGTAATCAGGAGATGTGTCCCTGATTATGAGATTGCATCCATTTTGAATTTTTCTCATGCATCTCAAGTCGACGAACATTTTGGTCCTCAAAGGACTGCAAGAAAAGTCCTAGACTTGGGTTTTTATTGGCCCACTATTTTTAAAGATGCCTATGAGGTTTACCGCACTTGTAAAGAGTGCCAGATAGCAGGTACAAATGTCACTCGTAAGAGTGAAATGCCTCAGTAGCCTATGTTTTTCTGTGAGGTATTTGATGTATGGGGAATCGACTTCATGGGTCCCTTTCCTATATCATTTGGTTTTTTGTACATTTTACTTGCTATTGATTATGTTTCAAAGTGGGTGGAAACTATCCCCACTAGGACTAATGATTCTAGAGTTGTTGCTGATTTTGTCAGGTCTAATATCTTTTGTACGTTTGGAATACCGCGAGCTATCATAAGTGACCAAGGCACTCATTTCTGTAACCGCACCATGGAAGCTTTGCTCCAGAAGTATGAAGTTGTGCACATAATTTCTACTGCATATCACCCACAAACAAATGGGCAAGCTGAGATCTCCAACAGAGAGATCAAACAGGTTTTAGAGAAAATGGTGCAACCAAACAGGAAGGACTGGAGCCGCCGTCTAGAAGACGTACTTTGGGCTCAAAGAACAACTTTCAAGACACTCATTGGGATGTCTCCTTATCGACTTGTTTTTTGTAAGGCATGTCACCTTCCTGTAGAGATAGAACACTGTGCCTATTGGGCGGTGAAAATTTGTAATTTGGAGATGTAACAAGCAAGTATTGAAAGAAAACTCCAATTACAACAGCTTGAAGAGCTTAGGCTAGAGGCTTATGAAAACTCTAGGATTTATAAAAGAGAAAACTAAGCACTTCCATGATAAGATGATTTCTAGGAAGGAATTCTCTGCGGGCCAACATGTTTTACTGTTTAATTCCCGCCTTAAGCTTATGGCTGGGAAACTTCGATCCAAATGGATTGGCCCTTTTCTCGTTACTAACATTTTCCCTCATGGTGCAGTAGAAATTAAAAGTGCAGGTACTGACAAAGTTTTCAAGGTCAATGGGCAGTGCCTAAAGCTATTTCATGAAAGTTCATCGCCTGACAATGCAAGCATAGAGAAGCTTTCTTTGGAAGCACCCAACTACACTGCAACTTGATCAGGGAGTTCTTATTCCTTTCTCTCAACTTCAATAACTATGTCCTTTCATTGAGGACAATGCTTGTTTTAAGTGTGGGGGAGGGAATTCCTTTTTTTTGTTTTGTTTTCTTTGCTTTTGTTTCGTTGTTTTGTTTTCAATTATAAAAATATAAAATTTAAAAAAAATGCATCTTTTTGAAAGTTCTAGGCTATAGATTAATCTGAGGTTAGTTGTGGAGACTTGGAAAAAGTTCACAAGATCGGTATCGTCTTAACACCGTAAGTCTCCTGAGTATGGAAATTGTTTTGAATACTTGTTATGACATAGCCTTGAATTTTCATTCTCTTATAGCTCTTTAGTAGTTTATCTTTGCAGTCGGCAGCATCTCATACATGCTCTACGTAAGGAAGCCGATGAAAATAAGTGAGTGATCCAAGTTTCTTTTGGAAAAAAAATTAAAAAAATTAAAATTAAATTAGGAAATACACCTTCTAAGTTGGGTGTCCCTCACCCGGTCACTTAACCCAACGGTTGTGGAACCTACAAAAATAAAACATAATAATTACCTATTGTTGGTTGGTTCAGAGGTTTCTGGTGCTGGACTTGGTAGGGCGGATTACAGTCTGATCCCCCACAACTGCAATTGGGTAAATAAGGGGTTACCAATTTTTGTACCAGAACCCCGTGTAAAAAGGATCAGAGTAACTAACCGGTTTCCTTACTATGAGTGTATGGAGATAACAGGCTTAATGTGATTGCGTAAGAATGAAAAAGAGTAAAAAGGAGACTGAGTAAGTTAGGCTTTGGCCTAATAACATGATTCAGAATGGATTGTGTGTTCCGAAGGCTTATGACTGCATAATTATGGATTAGTATTCCTACGATATCCTTAGTGTACATGATTAGTACCTATCGATGCTATCTTAACCAAGGAAGAGTTTGTAGCCTGGAATGAGTAACTGATGTTGTGTATTTCTCGAGTTTTGATTTTGCTCGGAGTGTAAAAGTTCAAGTGTGGGGGAATTTGATCAGTGTATTTTAATGCACATTCTCCTATGTTTGTTCTTAAGCATTTCTTTGATTTCCTTTGCTTGCTTTTTATGTTTTATAATGTTTTTATATTTTAGTTTATTTTTATTGTTATTTGATTTTCGTATTTAATTTTCAGCTTTATTAGTCTGCACTAAAACGATCATAATTAGAGTTCCGGGAATCCGATTGACGCGTTCTAATAATCGTCGGAAAGCTAAGAGAAAGAGCTACAACTTTCATGTTGGAGTCAAAGTCATATTCGGAGCGATTATTTTCCAGAATTTCGTTTGAAGCTACAATATTAGTTTTATTTTAGTTTTGGATCGTTAGTTTTGGGTATGAGTTATGTATTTGACCCAGTTGGGTTGTAAATGGATTGCCTTGGTTTTCCCCTAATACCTAGCAGCCGAAAACAAAATGGAGGGTTTTTTACTATTCATGAATTATTTTTCTTACGCTTGAAAGAACTGTAATGGAGAATTAATCTATCTGGACGGATTTGTTGTATTCAGGTTCACTACTTTGAGATTGTTATAATTGCAATTAGAATTCTATTCCTTTCAATAACATTATATGATTGTTGTTTGCTTAATCCGATTTCCATGTAATATTGTTGGTTAAATTTGAATGATATATGTTCTTGACTTTTGATCGCAATTTAACTTTGCTTAACCGTTAAATTTGCGATATTTATAACTGTATGCTTAATCCGACAATAAGAATATATACCTTACAGTGTCGATCACGCTTGTTGAATGATATTGTGTTCAAATAGGATAGAAGTCGTAGTTGTAGCAATCGATGATAAGTTGAACCTGACACAGTGAATCTGTTTGTTTTATAATCACCTATTTCATAACAGCTTATTTCAATAATCACTTATTTAATAATCGTTTTTTCCTTAATCTATCCTGAATCCACCCCCCTAAATCGATTTACCTTTGGTTAGTAATAATCAAGAATCCTTGAGAGACGATTCGAGTCATTGTCGTTATACTACGTTTTCAAAATAACTCGGTTTTGATCCGCGCGCGACAGCGGATCAAGCACCCATTAATAAAAGGCCAAGAAGAAAGATGAAGGTGAAGAACTACTTCACTAGGGATATGGCTTCTCGCACAAAAGGTAACAACAACTCGTTAGCAAGAGAAATGGAAACTTATTATCAAAAGATGGGTTTCTCACACAAAAGGTGATGAGAAACTCCTTGATAAAAGGTTAAGAAGAAATACAGGATTGAAATTCTCATACAAAAGGTAGTGATAACTCTTCGACAAAAGGTCTGTTGGGGATTTAAATTTCTCATACAAAAGGTAATGAGAAAAAATTCTCAATAAAAAGTTAAGAAGAAGCTAGAAGGAATTTCTCATACAAAAGGTAATGAGAAAACTCCTTAGAGAAAGACTAAGGAGACACATGAAGGTGGAAACGATTTCTCATACAAAAAGGCAATAAGAAAACTTCTCAACAAAAGGTTAAAAAGAAAGTTGGAAGGGATTTCCCATACAACAGGTAAGGAGAAAACTTCTTAGCGAAAAGATAAGAAGACGCATGAAGATGTATATGATTTCTCATGCAAAAAGGCAATGAGAAAACTTCTCAACAAAAGGTTAAGAAGAAATCTGGAGGGGATTTCTCATACAAAAGGTAATGAGAAAACTTCTCAACAAAAAGGTTAAGAAGATGTATGAAGATGGAAATGATTTTTCATACAAAAGGCAATGACAAAACTTCTCAATAAAAGGTTAAGAAGAAAGCTAGAGGGGTTTCTCATATAAATGATAATGGGAAAACTTCTCAACAAAAATGTTAAGAAGACGCATAAAGATGGATATGATTTCTCATGCAACAAAAATGAAAAAACCTCTCAATAAAAGGTTATGAAGACAACTGGATGGGGTTTCTCATACAAAAGGTAATGAGAAAACTATTAGAACAATATTTGGTTCTACATCTATATCTTGAGTTTTGATGAAAACAATGTTGTATTTGTGTGAGAAAATTTTTGGTGCCCTAATGATTTATTATTGTGTAACTTTAATAGTTGGTTCTGATTCTGAGTATATGGCGTGCAACATCATCAATTTCTGAATAATTGAGTTCTAAATTACGCTTATGTGCTAATGATGAGAAGTTATGAAAGATATCAAGTTGTTGCTGCAATGTTCTTTCCGCTTTTATGTTGATTCACTCCTAAGAAGTTTCTGAAGATACGCTAGGTCTCTGCTGCAACTTTCTCACTGTTTCTGCTTCTGGATGTGACTCTGATCATCAAGCTTCTAAAGAATGGTAAGCTTCTTAAGTTTTGTTACTTAGCTGGAGATTTTGAAGATCTCCATCTAAACATTGAGGTTATCAAGGTTCTGACTATATATTCTAAAGACTCTGAAGATACTGAAGATCTCAAGCCAGACTACTGACGCTGTCAAGGTTCTGACCGAAGATTCTGAAGTTTCTAAATCCAGTTTTTTTGTTTTTCATTTCAAGTTTCATCAACTTTCATTAGAAGCCAATGAACTTGAAGATAAGATCAAATGTGGATGTGATCAAATAGTACATAGTACAAATCAAATATTCTTTCCACTACCTAAAATCGTGGGCAAGGACAATACTATACATCACACATGTCACTGAATTTATGGGCGAAGGACAGTATGCAGTATCACTCCTTTCACCATCCAACAGTGAACAACCACTCTATTTGGTTCCCCCACTTTTCTCTTAAAAGGTCTTATCCTTATGCTATATAAGTGGGACTTGAAGACTTGAAGAAAAGAGAGAAGAATACTGAAGCACTGCAAAACTTGACAAAGTTTATTTGTGAAAAGCTATCATTTTCTCTACAGTTTTTCTTTAATTATTCATTTTTCATTTGTGTAAAATCTTCTTGTGTAGAAGCAACTTATAACACGCAAATTTTTATTCAAACTGTTTGTTTGATTTCTTAAGGAGACTAGGGTATAATCAAATTCTTAATAAAACAAAGAAAGTTATTCTTTGTAAGTCCTTAAGGATACTAGTGCATAGTCAGATCCTTAAGAAGACAAAGAAGGTTATTCTTTGTAATTATTGTAATCAATTGATCATAATGGATTAAGTTCTTGTGTATAAGGAAAAATCACCTTGGCGAGTGGACTGGAAAAGCTTTGAGTTTCAAGTGAACCAGGATAAAAATAGTTGTGTATTTATCTCTTTGTTGATTAACAGTTGAGTGGTGTTCTTGAGTTGGGTAAAAGCTTTTGTTTTCAAAAACCCAATTCACCCCCCTATAGTCGATGGCTACACTCACCTAGTTAATGCTGAAGGAAATAATATAGCAAGAAGTGGTATGACTGATCAATGGAAGAAAGGTTTCAAAAATCATCACAAGGCCAGAACTATATTGATAAATGATATCTCTTATATTGAGAATAAGAAGATAACACACATAGATTCTGCCAAATCCATTTTCGATTCTCTGAGGATGACTCATGAGGGGAATGCTTAAGTAAAGAAGACAAAGGCCTTGGCCTAAATCCAGAAGTACGAGGAATTCAAAATGGAGAATGATGAAACAATTGAGACTATGGTAACTGCTTTAAAGCTAGCAAAGGATCCTAATTGCATTAGTCTTGAAGAACTTGTTAGTTCTTTGAGAATCCATAAGATTGAACTTGAGGAAGACGAACATCATAAGCGAGGTAAATTTGTTGCTTTAAGGTCTAAGTCTGAGAAGACAAAAACTTATCAAGTTGAGGAAGAATCATAAGGTTCTGATGAAAACTTAGAAGATGATGATGAGTTGTCTCTGATCTCAAAGAGGGTCAACAGAATCTAGAAGCACAGGCATAACTGTCAAGGTAAGTTCATAGGAGCTAGAAGGATTGCTGGTCGTTCTGATTATTCGTCTGGACATAAGAAGCAAGGTTCTGGTAAATAGGTTATCTACTTTGAGTGCAAGGAGTCATGCCACTACAAAAATGAATGTCATATGTTGAAAAAGGACAAGAGACCTAATAAGAATTCTTCTAATGGTAAGAAGGGGTCGATGGCCACATAGGACGAATCAGAAGAAGAAGATTATAACGAGGAACAAGCCAATGTTGCATTGGTGGCAACAATAATTGATCCAGAAGGTTCTAAAGAACCAAAAAATAATATGTGGTCAGAATCAGAATCAGACTTTGATTCTGAAGAGGTATTTTGTAACCTATCTCGTTGTGATTTAAAATCATGTCTCTCTGAAATACTGGAAGAGTACCAGAGTCTCCAGGATAAATACAAGGACCTTAAACAAGTCTAAGTAGTTGCTTCTAAAACTCTCAGTGAGCTTAAGAAAGATATTTCCTCTCTAAATGAAAAAGTTTTTTCTTTAGAAAGTAATAACTTTGCTTTGAAAAGTAAAATTTCAAAACTAAAGGAGGAAATATTCTTAGAAGCTTCAGGTATTGATTGCGTCATCATATATGACAAAGCATTCAAGTATTTTCTAGCTACAAGCATAGATAGAAGTAAAATGGCTTCCTTATTCTATGGATTTAGCATAAATGGCAAGAAAGGTTTAGGTTGTATAGAATCTATAAAACCTGACGAAAGTCAGAAGGTAAAACCAAAACCTCTATATGAGCATTTTGTATCTGCTGACACCGAGCTTGATGTTTCTTCACAGACACGGAAACCGACAAAAGGTAAGAACTCAACTCTAAAACCTAAATATCATGCATAAATTCCTCATGATTATCCTTCTGCACAAAGACCCAAGCTTGTAAGAAACTATGCGAAAACTACCAAAAGAGGACCCAGAAAATGGGTAACTAAGGAAAACATAATTTATGTTGCAGACATCCTTAGTAACTCAATTGAAACACCAGTCATGGTACCTGGACAGTGGATGCTTGCGACATATGACAATCAGAAGGTCTATGTTCCAAGATCTGGAACTTAAGCCTGAAGGCTTCGTTGGTTTCAGAGGAAACCAAAAAGGAAATATCATTGCCTATAGAACCATTGGTAACAGTAAACTTCCTTCTATTACTTATATTCTTTTAGTCGATGGTTTGATACATAACTTATTATCTATTAGTCAACTTAGGGACAACGGTTATGACATCATTTTTAATCAAAAGTCATGTAAGGTTGTTAGTTAGAAAGATGATACAATCTTTTTTAACGGAAAGAGAAAGAACAAAATTTATAAAATCAGACTTTCTCATCTCTAGGATTAAAATGTTAAATGCTTAATGTCTGTTAATTAAGAGTGATGGGTATAACATAGAAGTTTGAGCCATGTTAGCATGAGAAGGATTTCTCAACTAAATAAGCTTAGATTAATGATAGGCTTACCCAACCTGAAGTTTGCTTCAAATGCCCTTTGTGAAGCATGTCAAAAAGGCAAGTTTTCTAATACATCTTTCAAAGTCAAAACTGTTGTTTCTACCTTTAGACCGTTAGAACTTATGCATATTGATTTGTTTGGTCCAGTGAAAACTGCCTCTATCGATGGTAAGAAGTATGGATTGGTCATCGTTGATGATTATAGTCATTGGACATGGGTAAAGTTCTTGAAACACGAGGATGAGTCACATTTTGTGTTCTCTACTTTCTGCTCAGTAGTGCAAACAGAGATAGATTGCAAAATAGTCAGAGCCAAAAGTGATCATGGTGGTGAATTCAAAAATAAACATTTTGAAAATCTTTTTAATGCAAATGGTATTTCCCATGATTTCTCATGTCCTAGAACCCCACAACAAAATGGGGTTGTAGAAAGGAAGAATATGACTTTGCAAGAAATGTACGCACCATGATCCAAGAAATTGACATGGCTAAGTATTTATGGGAAAAAGTAGTTAACACATCTTGTTATATTCAAACAGAATTTCCATTAGACTTATTCTGGGTAAGACTCCCTATGAATTATGGAAGAACAAAAAACCCAACATTTCTTACTTTCATCCTTTTGGCTGTAAGTGTTTTATGTTGAACACTAAAGAGAATTTTGGCAAGTTTGATTCTAAAGCTCATAAGTGTTTATTGCTAGGATATTTTGAACATTTTAAAGCCTACAAAATCTTTAACATTGAAACATGAATTATTGAATAATAAATTCATGTTAGATTAAATGATAAGCTTGACCCTGAAAACTCAAACCTAGTTGAGAAATTTGCAGATATGACGATTAACTTCTTAGAATCTGAGGATAAAGAATCAGAAGGAAAAGATAAAGAGTCTGAAGCAAAAGACTCAGAAGCGACTCAACCATAAGTTGTTGTTGGTTAAACTCATCAGAAAGAGTAAATCAACAACCTCTCATTCTGAAGAATTGATTATGGGAGATAAAGACGCTCCAATCAAAACTCGATCTTCATTCAAACATTCTGAAGAAACTCTTATGGGTTTCGTTTCTCTGATGGAACCCACTATTATTGACGAAGCTCTTCTGGATAATGAATGGATTTTGGCTATACAAGAGGAACTGAATCAATTCACTAAGAATGATGTATGGGATCTTGTTCATAAACCAAAGGGTTTCCATGTTATTAGAACCAAATGGGTTTTCAAAAAAAGCTCAATGAAAAGGGCAAAGTTGACAGAAACAATGCTCGGCTGGTAGCATAAGGTTATAATCAGCAAGAAGATATAAACTATACATAAACCCTTGCTCTAGTTGCCAGGTTAGAGTCTATTCGTCTTTTAATTTTGTTTGTAGTTAATCATAACATCATCCTTTATCAAATGGATGTTAAGAGTGTATTCTCAAATGGATACATTTTTGACGAAGTGTATGTGCACCGACCCCCTAGTTTTGGAAGTTCTAAAAATACAAATTTTGTTTTTAAACTGAAAAAACCGCTATATGGTCTGAAACAAATTCCTAGAGCTTGGTATGATAAACTTAGTAACTTTCTTTTGGAAAATAATTTTACCAGAGGGAAAGTGGACACAACTTTTTCTTTTCAAAACCTTTAAGACTGATATTCTGGTTGTGCAAATTTATGTTAAGGATATTATTTTTGGTTCTGCTAATGCTTTGTTGTGCAAGGACTTTACTAAGTCAATGCAGGTAGAATTTGAAATGAGTCTGATGGGAGAACTTAAGTTCTTTATGGGAGTCCAGTTTGATCAACGTTTAGAAGGAACATACATTCATTAGAGTAAGTATACAAGGGAACTTCTGAAGAAGTTTAACTTCTCAGAATGCAAGCAAGCAAAGACTCTAGTGCATCCCACATGCATTATGGAGAAAGAATATGTAAGCAGTAAGGTAAATCATAAGCTATTCAGATGTATGATAGGCTTTCTCCTTTATCTAACAACTTTTAGACCTGATATTTTATTTTGTGTTTGCTTATATGCTCGCTTCCAATCAGATCCTATGGAGACTCACTTAACTGTTGTTAAGAGAATACTTAGGTATCTGAAAGGTAATACTAACCTTGGTTTGTTTTTATAGAAAATAAAGTGAATATAAATTAGCAGGTTATTGTGATGCTGACTATGTTGGAGACATAATAGAAAGGAAAAGTAATTTTGGAAGTTTTCAATTTCTGGGAGACAATCTAATCTCATGGTCCAACAAGAGACAGTCAACAATTGCGCTTTCAATAGTCGAAGCTAAATATATTGCAGCTTATGGATGCAACACTCAGATACTTTGGATGAAGAGTCAGTTGTAATATTATTATATATTTGAGAGTAACATTCTTATTCTCTGTGATTATTTCTACTATTTGTTTGTCTAAGAATCATATATTGCATTATAGTATTAAGAATATTTAAATTAAACATCACTTTTTGCGTGACTATGTTCAAAAGGGTATTTTCACCTAATATCTTTACAAAACCCCTTGCTTAAGATAGATTTGTTTTCACTATGAAATACTTATTTCTGGACTCTTGTCCAGAATGAAAAGTTGAATTTCAAAATGCTAAGCTCTCAAAACTCTATATAAGATTATGAGAATTTATTTTGTTGTTTATAAAACATGAGTTTTTTTAAGTGAGGAAGTTTCATGAATCATAAAGGTTCTGATCAGAAGCAATCTTATCAATTTGTCTTCTTGATTCTTAACAGTTGTTGCATTAAATGGTTGTCTTGTTGTTCGATACCATGTGGTTCTAAGTGGTGACAACTGTCCCACTTTCTGAGCATGTGTGATGATAGCGTGACACATTGGGTTTCATATTTCTTGGAATTAGGTTAAAATCTCTTACGCTTCCCCCATGTCTGCGTATTTTTTACTTGTCATTATTGCAAAAAAAAAATCTATATAAACCCACCTCACTCATATTTTCACACCACGCGCACAATATTCCCACATTTTCTTCTTTCAAACCTTCAAACACCCTCTCTATAACTATTCATCCTCTCCTTGAACATTCAATAATGGATGCTCCTCAACAAAAGATTCAACACCACCAACAAGCTCATCTTAGATCTCCTCATAGATTTGTCACCAATGAAAGCACTCCTCCATCCAAAGAAGAAATCGATGGTAGTAGTATTCCGTTGGAAAACTATCCTATCTTCACCAAGATCGATCCACCGGAAGTCTTGGCGTACTACATAGAGATCTATCTTGAAGATAATGTTGATCCGTTGGTGGATCCCTTTAATTTACCAGATGACTACCTAGTTGTTCCGCCACCTCCTCATCCTTCACAAAACCCTTAGTTTTCTAAAAATGTCTTTGCACGTGTGTTTGCTTTTTTATTTCTATCCAAGTGTATGTATGCCTTTTTTATGTTTGTTCGAGTACTTGTTGCATTTCTATTGTTTTTTCTTTGGTTTTTTGTCTTTATAATCAATTATATATTTTTTTCCTTCTGGCATAATTAATGAAAATCTTCTTGTTTCTTTCCAAATTATTCTTTTCTTTATCTTTTTTATTGATGATAAATGAGGAGAAACATATCTAAGGGGAAGAACCATAATTGATTTTGACATACCTATATTCCTGAATAAGAATCCAAATATTTACTAATGTTTTTGATAATAACTACCCAAAAGAATAGTTTGTTAATTATTTTGCAGGGTTAACTTCATAACATTAGAAGTTTGTAAGATCAGAATGTAAGTCACCGATTTTGATGAAATGGTCTACTATCTGAGTCCGAAAAAAATCTCACGCTGATGATTAAGAAAGATCTCAACCAGGAATCAAAATAAAGCATCAAGTCTTCATGGTTTTGAAAACCAGGCTGAACTTGGCATCAAGATTCAAATTCCATGGTAATCAAGCTCTGAAAGAAAATTTCAAAGAGAACCAAGCTTCTGAAGTAAAGTTCATCAGAATGTTGAGATTGACAACGAGTATTCTGGATAAATTCAAGCAATTTCTGAAGATAAACCAGATTCTGATGGAAGATCACTCAGGTACTTTAAAAAGGTTAATCACAAAAGTGTTCTTTCATTCTGATTTTATCTTTTTAGGATTATACATCGCAGAGGGAGCTTTGTACTTCTGTAAGATGTATCCTTCTGTGATTACACTGTATAAAATTCTTCATAAAAATACATGTTTTTGTCATCATAAAAAATGGGGAGATTGTTAGAACAAGATTTGGTTATGCACTTATACCTTGAGTTTTGATGATAACAATGTTGTATTTGTGTGAGAACAATTTTGGTACCTGTAAGACCCCAATTTTGACCCCTAAGATCCCTCATGCCATCTCATAGCGTTGCATTAGCATTGAGATCATACCTTGGTACTCTCCTCACCTCTCATTTATTGGGGTTGCATTATGAGAGATCACCAAACATATTTGATTGTATCATACTTTATTTTCTTTGTTTGCTAACCAAAATACAAAAATATGTCTAATGTATATTTGTTTCTTTTGTAGGTAGTGTGTGCGTCCACTTGTGCCTCACCAAGCTCACAACCAGGGTTTGATACCCTCAATGCAAGAGATCAAGCAAGAAAAGGTTCACATTATTTCTAAACATCATATATGGATCCCCATGTTCTTTATTTATCATTTTGATCAAGAATTCATCAAGAGTTTGAAGCTTGTTTGTCAAGGAAGCCCTAATTCATCTAGGTATCTTGTGTGCCTTCCTCATAAAGTTTCTTCAACAATTGATCAAATATATCAAGGGATGCTTCATTTTACATCATCATAAGCATATTTGATCTCCCATGAGCCTCTAAGAGTAAAGGAACTTCAAGTTTGCAAGTTGGTTCAAGGAGGTTGACCAGAAAAGTCAACTGGTCAAATCTAGGGTTTCTTAGACCCTATCTCCTACAATTTTTGTCATATGAAAATGATTCTAAGAGAAACTTTACTCTTTATCACATTCCAAAAATCTTTCATGTTGACATCAAGATCTAATTTTTCTTTTAAAGTCATTTTTTTATGGTGAAAGATTATAAGTCATTTTGTTTGTGCCCTAGATAGAATGTCAACTTCCAAGAGCCATAGCTTCCTCAATTTTTATGATATGAATATGATCCAAGTTTCATGATTAATTTCAAGATGTCTTATTCAACTTTTATTATTTCAAAGTCATGTGCCATGAGGAAACATTATAGGTCCATCTTGGTCCTCATCATTAAACAAGCAAAATTCCTCATCTTCTAAAATCCATAACTCCATCATCCAAGCTCCAAATGGTATCAAATTTGTGTTAAAATTGAATATAATTGAAATATATACAACTTTATAGAATGAGAAAAGTTAATTTGAAGCTCACATAAAAAGTTATTCAAGATGGAAAGAGGGTTCATTTGACTTATAACTTAGAAAATTTCTAAGTATGTTTGATTCTTCCAACTTCAAGGCAAACTTTCTCCATGTTCCAAGCTTCAAATTGAAAAAGTACCAACATAAAAGTTGTTACTTATGATAGTATATTTCCAAAGGTCCCAAGATCACTTCATTTGGATGATAATTGAAGGGCTTACATATGAGTTCTTTCCATGGCTTAATTTGGTAAGTTTTGAACTCCAACTTTGTACAACTTTGCATGGACTCATGTGATGACTTCAACAACCTTTTGGCATGAATTGAAGTGGATTGCAATCATTCATTTTGCCTGAGCATGCACCTATGCACCCATGCAACATAATTATTCATTTTTTATTCAAATTTGGAAGGGTGTGGAAATGAAATGTTTGGCCTATAAATTAAAGTGCTTCAACTCATAATGAAAGAGGGACCTTACCCTAGATTTGTTAATCAATCCCATTAACTCAAAATGGAGAGTACCTTGAAGATTTCACTTGAAATCGAGATTTTGTTAAATTCCAGTTTGTGAACAAGAACTCCAAGGATGCATTGCCATTCTCATTCCATTGGACTTCTGCAAGTAAGAGGAGTAGAAAGCAAGAAGAATTGCACTAAGAATCGAGATCAAAAGCTTCTGACAGAAGGTGAATTTCCTCAAACTTCTTCTCTTCTATTATCCTTCAATTCTCAAGATCTGGACTCAATTTTGTGATGGCCGAAGTCCTACCAATGTAGGCAATGTTCCTGAGTTGTTTTGGACTAGAATCGAAGCAACTCAAGTTAGACACCTCAATTTTCATATCCACTTTTCTAATTATAGAGTGAGAGATGGAATAATTGGAGGTGATATTCGTGATCCTTGCATTTTTCTCTTTAAAATGGTATATGATCCATGAATTTCTGAAAACTTTTGATCTGACCAATCCGGTGGCCCTCACCGGAGAATATGACCGGAGCTAGGGCCCTGGTGGTGTGGTGGCTTGTCCCCCACCCTCAAATCTTCATTCCATGATTTAATCTGGTCCATTCTTTTTGATTACCAAGTGTGTGATGCATTAAATGAGTGTGCATGTGGAGCGCGCGATTGAGGCCATTTAATCTGCCACCTCAATTAATGAGGGAGATCTGATGGCTCGTGTTTTTTTTATTTGTTTTAATTTTCTAAATTGTTTTTTAATTAGCATTTTCTTCCAAAATTCATTATAATTTAATTTTTGATCCAAAAATCATGGGACCAACACCAAAAATTCACAAATATTTCCCTTTTCCCATTTTTGATTTAAAATTAATTTTTGGATTGAGTTTGATATTTTAGTGAATTTTGTGGTTTTTGACTTGTTTTAATTGATTTTTAACTACTTCTGACTTTTGAAAAATGCCAAAAAAATTAGTCAATGGTCCTTTGACCTTGTTTGACCTATGATAAATCCATTGGCCATTTCTTTGGTGTTTTGAGGGGGTTTAGGTTTTTGCCCTTTTAAAACTTATTTTCTTCATTTTTAAATTTGATTTAAATTGTTTTAATTGATTTATTGCTTTGATGAGCTTTTGTATTGACTTTGTGTTGACCTTACTTCTGTTTGGCCTTGGTCTTTGTTGAATTTGCCTTTGATTTGGTCAATAGCATTGGATTTAGGGGGTTGATGAAGTTTGAACTTCGTCCCTCAGGATGAATGAATGATATTGACCAAGTAAGGTTCATCCCTTTACCAATTTGGGTTTCTCTTCATTTATTTTCTCCATCTTCATCTTATTTCTTCCCCAATCATTTCTTTGCCGATGACTTCTCATGGATCAATAGCTAGTTGATTCATCAATGACCTTGTGTCAGATGAATCAACACGAGCTTGATTGAGATAGGTATATCCCCTCTTATTTTTGTGTGTGGTATGACTCAGGAGCTTGATCTTGATACCTTGTCTCTAGCATGCACTAACACCAACATTATTATTGACCGACCTCAGGTAGTTGTAACTTCTACATAAGTCCAATTACGATTGCTTAACATAGCGCTAAATTTGTCCCATAGGCAATAACATTTTTGTAAGTGAGATTGTAAGTCTCATATTCCTCATGATACTGTGTAAAGATTTTGCTTCTTTTCCATTTATGAGAGCTAGTGGCACACTTGTTGATTTTATCTAAGTTGGAACCCTTCTTATGAGTGATGCATAAGTTTATATCTTCATGCTTCTTGGTGGATAGTCGAGTGTTCTCCAAAAAATGACTTAAACATATTTTCTTAATTCACTAACATTCACTAACATCTTATTACATTAGCTTTATTTTAGTGTCATTTACTTCTTGCTTTTATTTTTTGTTATTTACTTTATGCTTTTATTTTAGCATCTTATATCATATTTTCTCTTTGCCCACTTGGGTCTATTATTTATGCTTTAGTTATTTTCACTTTGCTCACTTGGGTCATTGATAACATGAAATAATATCACATTTTTGGACTCGATTTAATTAAATTATATTATTATTTGTTTTGATTTATTTCATTTTATTCGATATTACTTGGTATTTTTCCTTTTATTTGTCTCAGGTAATTTATTTGAAGCATAAGTGAAAAAGGAAGAAAAGGGGTGCGAAAAGATAATGAAAAGCAAAATCCACAAAAGCCCAGCCCACAATTACAAGCCAGGAGCGTTGAACCTGTGACGACCGCCACACAAGGTGTGACGAGCGTCACGCCTTACTACCTTGTGTTACGAGCGTAACACATGGTGTGACGCCCGTAACACCTCTCTCCTATATTTTAGGCTCCAGAAGCGCAACAGAGGCACGTTGAAGCCTATTGTTACGCTTGACCCTTGGAACGTGAAGACTACTTTACGGAAAGGACTTTTGGAAACCGTTACAAAGGATACTAATATAAATAGCTGCTCTTAGCCAACCCTGAAGCTCTCGGTCTCTTTCCGCCGTGCAAACATATTTTACAGCATCATTTTTTCTGCAGCTTTCTACTTTTATTTGCAATTTTTATTTCCTTTTCCAGTCAATCTTTTAAGCACTAAATTAATTTTTTTTCACACAATAGTTTCTACACCGGAAACTATTGTGTATCTTTTACTAGATCTAACCTTACGTTAGATCCTAGAATTTTATTCCTTCGCTTTTATTTTCCTGTCCGATTGAAGAATTCAAGAACAAATCCAACCGGTCTGTGGTGGAGTTTTCAAGATTGCTATTAATTACTCAGGTTCTTTAATTTATTGTTTTAATTTATATATGCCCTGCATTACTGTTTATTTATATTGTTTGCCTGATATGGTTTTATTTAAGCATGATAATTGTTTAGACCTGTTTAGCATGTCCGGCTAATTAATTTAGATATCGGTATGTAAAGTAAACGGAATGAAGGAATCGAAACTAAGTTGGTTTAATTTCATTTAAAAATAAAGTCACTCTTTTTATGGCCTCAATTTACAGCATTAATCCCAAAGTTTTTGTACGAGAGTAAAAGACATAAAGAAGTTAAAAGCAATAGAGCGAAAGTTTGAGTTTTTAACTGGACAGTGTAAATTGGACATTAATCCTAAATCAGGGCGAAAGCAATTTTTAGAGTTAATTAAATTCTAATCTTTTTCAAAAAGTATTTTTAAAGGTTAAATGTGAGGACGAGAGTTAAGCATTTAGGTTTAATTATATAATCTAAGTCAACAGAGCGAGAGTTTGAGACGAGAGTGTTTAAACGGTTATTATTTTAATAAAAAGAGTTTCTATAGATCCTATTGTTTTCAAATAAATGATTTTGGACTTAACTAATAAGTGACAGCTACGTTAATATAAAGTCATGGTCTATTCAACAGAGCGAGAGTTTGAGAAAAGGCTTTTAATCAATAGTGTCTACTGAAAAGATTTATTTTAAAACCGAGAACCAACGAAGATTTGACTCCCTAATTACGATGAACTACATACTGATATCCGCTTAATTGATATTTAATTTAGATCTAGTTTTAGTTTTACTTTTCCCCCGAACAATCAAAGTATCATCCGCCTTAGCTTTACGAAGTAACCTTAGAAAACGGTATATCGATTCATAAGTCCTTGTGGGATCGATATCTTTTAAAACTACGCGATAGAACTGTGCACTTGCAGTTAGTACCCCATTCGACTCATAAAGTCGCGGTCAAGTTTTTGGTGCCGTTGCCGGGGACTTTTATTTAGTCGATATCGTAACTCTTCTGTTACGCTGTAGAGACTAAGGCAATTTTTATTTCTTCTTCTTTCATTGATTTGTATGCCACACACTCGCTCACAAGGCGAGCCGTTTTACTTACAAATCAACGACATTGAACTATATCTCTGAGTCTTACGACGAATTCGGGAATATCATGCTGCAAACAATCTCCCTCCTATCGAAGTGCCCGACCTCAAA
Source organism: Lathyrus oleraceus (assembly GCF_024323335.1). Lineage (NCBI taxonomy): Eukaryota > Viridiplantae > Streptophyta > Magnoliopsida > Fabales > Fabaceae > Lathyrus > Lathyrus oleraceus. Next base: position 350,374,035 of record NC_066582.1, on the reverse strand, counting down.
AATCTTCTTCCTTCACCGATACCCGAGATGGGAGAACCAACTCGTGCTCTTCGAGATTACGTCGCTCCATCGCAAGATGAGCCGCATTCGAGTATTGCTCCACCCGCAATCGAAGCAAACAACTTCGAACTTAAGCCTTCGCTGCTACAGGCAGTGCAACAGAATCAATTATCTGGAAATCCTACCGAGGATCCAAACCTTCATTTATCCGTATTTGTCCAATACGCTGATACTGTTAAAGCTAATGGTGTCACTTCAGAGGCAATTCAACTTCGTCTTTTTCCTTTCTCGTTAAGAGATAAAGCTAGAAGATGGCTTCAGTCTCTTCCTTCTAACTCAGTCACAACATGGAATGAGTTGAAGAAAGTCTTTCTTGCCCGATATTTTCCTCCAAGCAAAACAGCTATGTTGAGAGCCCAGATAAATGGATTTAAACAGAAAGATAACGAGTCTCTTTTCGAAGCATGGGAAAGATACAAAGACATGATGAGACTTTGTCCACACCATGGTTTAGAGGACTGGTTAGTAATTCATACCTTCTATAATGGTCTCTTGTACAACACAAGATTAACAATAGACGCCGCCGCAGGTGGTGCGCTTATGGATAAACCTTATGCCGATGCTTATCAACTTATCGAAAGCATGGCCCAAAACCATTATCAGTGGGGAAGCGACCGAACAATGGGAGAAAAACCTCAAACAAAAAGTGGCATGTACGAGATAAGTAGCCTTGATCATGTGAATGCAAAAGTGGAAGCCCTTGCCCAGAAAATTGAAAGTTTGAATGTATCACCTCCAGCCACCGTGGTTGCCGCAACTCAGAATTGCGAAGCCTGTGGAATCCAAGGTCACACTCCTGCAGATTGTCAACTCCTAACAGGAATCCAAGCAGAGCAAGTGAATTATGCTCAAGGAAATCCCTACTCGCATACCTATAACTCTAACTGGAAGAACCATCCTAATTTTTCATATAAGAGTAATAATGCTTTATACGCACCAGGACAAGCTCCCAATCAAGCCCCAACTATACCTCCGGGATATCAAAAGCCGATCCCATCTACACCTAACAATAACGTTCCTAGGAAATCCAACTTGGAAATAATGATGGAAAACTTCATAGCTTCTCAACAGCAAACCAATAAAGATTTCTTAAACCAGAGTGTACACACTAGCGAACAAATTAAACAACTAGCAAGTAAAGTAGATGCCCTGGCTACCCATAACAAAATGCTGGAAACACAAATCTCACAAGTAGCTCAACAACAAGCGCCTACTGCTGCCCCAACTGGTACATTTCCTGGACAGCCCCAACCTAACCCGAAAAGCCACGCTCATGCAATCATATTAAGAAGTGGAACGGAAGTAGAAGGACTGTCTGATCCAAGGATGGAAAACCAAAACTCTAAAAAGTCAACTGAGGAAAAAAGTAAACCTAAGGAAAAGGAAGAGAGTAATAAGGAAACCATAGAAAAGAAAGAACCTTATGTACCTCCACCACCTTATAAACCACATATCCCTTACCCTCAAAGGCTTATTAAAACCAAAGATACGGGCCAATTTAAAAAATTTGTTGACTTACTGAAACAATTAAACGTCACAATTCTGTTTACAGAAGCTATTACGCAGATGCCCTCATATGCTAAGTTCTTAAAAGAAATTCTTTCTAATAAAAGGCAACTTGAAGATAGAGAAACCGTTACACTCACTGCTGAATGTAGCGCCATAATCCAGAATATGCCTCCAAAACTTAAGGATCCTGGTAGTTTCTCTATACCCTGTCACATAGGAAAATTTGTCATAGATAAAGCCTTATGCGATTTAGGAGCCGGTATCAGTGTTATGCCCTTATCCATATGCAAGAAACTGGAAATGGGAGAATTAAGACCAACTAAAATGTCTGTGCAATTAGCAGATTGTTCTGTTAGATATCCTGTAGGAATTCTTGAAAACGTTCCCGTGCGCATAGGTCAATTCTACATTCCAACTGATTTTATAATTATGGACATTAGAGAAGATGAAGTTACACCCATTATATTGGGAAGACCATTCTTAGCAACCGCCGGTGCTATCATAGACGTAAAACGAGGACGACTCACTTTCGAAGTAGGAGAAGAGAAAATTGAGTTCATTCTCTCCCAATTTTTGAAAGCACCTGCAATAGAAGACACATGTTACTTCATGGATATCATCGATGAATGCATAAAAGAAACAGAGTTAGAAAATGACAAACTGCCTGACTATCGTGAGGAAGACAAACTTAACCAATGTTTAGCAATAACACCGGATCCTACGCAATGCCTTAAGAAACCAACCCTCGACCTGTGAACACTTCCCAAAAATCTGAGATATGAATTCCTAGACTTAGAACTTGAACGACCAGTAATAGTTAATGCAGACCTAGGACCACTCGAAACTGAAAAACTCCTACATATCTTAAGAAAATATCCAACCGCACTAGGATACAACATCACCGATCTTAAAGGGATAAGTCCTTCTATTTGTATGCATCGCATCATGCTAGAAGAAGACTGTAAAACCTCTAGGGAACATCAGAGGAGACTAAACCCGATCCTGAGTGAGGTAGTGAAGAAGGAAGTAACAAAGTTATTAGAAACAGGTATCATATATCCTATATCTGATAGAAAATGGGTTAGTCATGTACACGTAGTACCAAAGAAAGGAGGTATAACAGTTATCGAAAATGAAAAAGGGGAAACTATAACCAAACGAATCGAATCGGGATGGAGAATGTGCATTGACTATAGGAAACTAAACAAAACAACCCGAAAAGATCATTTTCCTTTACCATTCATAGACTAGATGTTAGAACGATTAGCAAAACATTCTCATTTCTGCTATCTAGACGGTTATTCAGGCTTCTTTCAAATACCAATTCACCCTGATGACCAAGAAAAGACAACATTGACATGTCCTTTTGGTACCTTCGCTTATCGACGAATGCCGTTCGGCTTGTGCAATGCTCCCGCAACCTTCCAAAGGTGCATGATGGCAATATTCGCCGATTTTCTCGAAAATATCATGGAAGTATTTATGGACGATTTTTCCGTATGCGGACAAAGCTTTGAAGAATGTCTTGGAAACCTAGAGAGAGTTCTAGAGCGATGTGTAAAAGTAAACCTAGTACTTAATTGGGAAAAATGTCACTTTATGGTACAAGAAGGAATTTTTTTAGGACACATCATATCAAATAGAGGAATTGAAGTAGACAAAGCCAAAATAAAAGTAATAGAAAACCTTCAACCTCCGAAAACTGTGAGAGAAGTACGAAGCTTCTTAGGACACACCGGTTTTTACCGACGATTCATTAAAGACTTCTCTACAATAACTAAACCTTTAACCGGATTATTAATGAAAGATGCTCAATTCATCTTTGACAATAAATGTTCAGAAGCATTTCAAACGCTTAAACAAGCATTGATCTCCGCACCAATAATGTAGACCCCGGATTGGAATGAACCATTCGAAATAATGTGTGACACAAGTGATTACGCCGTGGGCGCTGTTTTAGGACAACGAAAGGATAAAAAGCTTCACGTCATATATTACGCAAGTAGAACTCTAGATGAAGCACAAATGAATTACGCCACAACCGAGAAAGAACTCTTAGCAGTAGTATTTGCACTAGATAAATTTCGTTCTTACTTGGTCGGAGCTAAAATAATCGTTTATATTGACCACGCCGCCATTAAGTACCTCTTAACAAAAAGGGACGCTAAACCTAGACTCCTAAGGTGGATCTTGTTGCTACAAGAATTCGATTTGGAAATCAAAGATAAGAAAGGAACTGAAAACGTAGTAGCAGATCACCTCTCTAGACTTGAAAACCTGGAACCGGAAAGAACTTCGATCAACGATGATTTCTCGTACGATAAACTTATAGCTACTTTGGAAGAAAATAGAATTGATGAACAGGTAGAGACCACCTTAGCTATATGTGTTACACCATGGTACGCTGACTTCGTCTATTATTTAGCTGCCGGAATAGTTCCACCTAATTTATCTTACCAACAAAAGAAACGATTCTTCCATGACATAAAACATTATTACTGGGATGACCCTTTACTTTTCAAAAGAGGCCCCGATGGTATTTTCCGTCGGTGTATACCTGAAGAAGAGATAGAAAATATAATCCAACACTGTCACTCCGCTCCTTATGGTGGAAATGCAAGTACATCCAAGACCTGCTCCAAAATCCTACAAGCCGGTCTTTATTGGCCAAACATATGGAAGGATGTGCATGCAGCTATCAAGAAATGTGATAGATGTCAACGCACAGGAAACATATCTAGACGTGACGAGATGCCACAAAAGGGCATTTTGGAAGTAGAGATTTTCGACGTGTGGGGGATAGATTTCATGGGACCTTTTCCACCTTCTTTCGGTAACAAATACATACTCGTAGCAGTTGACTACGTATCAAAATGGATTGAAGCTATAGCTGCTCCAACAAACGACACACGAGTAGTAACTAGACTCTTTAAGAATATAATATTTCCAAGATTTGGGGTCCCAAGAATAGTAGTCAGTGATGGCGGATCACATTTCATATCTAAGATACTCGAAAAACTACTGTTTAAGTATGGTGTAAGACATAGATTAGCAACACCTTACCATCCTCAAACCAGTGGACAAGTGGAGGTGTCTAACAAAGAAATCAAACAAATATTAGAAAAAACAGTCGCCACCTCAAGGAAAGACTGGTCATTGAAACTACCAGAAGCTTTATGGGCATATCGAACCGCTTACAAAACTCCCATAGGGACAACCCCATTTAAGCTTATTTATGGAAAATCTTGCCACCTCCCAGTAGAATTAGAACATAAGGCCTACTGGGCTATTAAAAATCTAAATTTAAACTATAAGGCCGCTGGTGAAAAGCGAATTCTTGACATAAACGAATTAGAGGAACTTCGACAAGACGCCTACGAAAATGCCAGAATCTACAAAGAAAGAACGAAAAAATGGCATGATAAACGTATATCTAGAAAAATCTTCAAACAAGGCGATATAGTCCTTTTGTTCAACTCTAGACTTAAGTTATTCCCAGGAAAACTACGTTCTAGATGGTCAGGCCCTTTCCAAATCACGAATGTCTTTCCAAGTGGAGCTGTGAAATTAAAAGCAAATCTATGGAACCATTTATCGTAAACGGGCAGCGTCTAAAACATTATCACTATGCAGAGAACAATGAAGATTCACAAGTCCTGCATTTAGACGTAATGCCTTCAGAAGTTATAGATTATATTTGATAGTTTTTATGTCGAGCTTGCGACATTAAACAAAGCGCTTCGTGGGAGACAACCCACAAATATTCTTTATTTTTATTTTTATTTCTTCTTTAATTATTCTTTCAAATTTTATTTAGTATTCATTCTTAATTTATTTTAACTTATAATTTTTTTATTCTTTTCTTCTTTCGGCATTTGGCCAAATCCTGACTAAAACTCTTGTTTTTCTTTTCTCTAGCTAACACTAACCTGATGGGACAAATTGATCGTATGGGTATCAAATTCAAAGGGAAAGCTCAGAAACAAAAGTTTGAGGAACTAGCAGAGAGAGAGATGCTACCTAGTTTGTATGCTGATGATTGGGCAATGACTGCCCTTGGACTAAGAGAGAGTGTCTTGTATTTGCTGAGTCAAATAGGGTGGGAAACCACTCCTATCCGTAGACAATTTGTCACTTACCGGAGACTGATGCTAGAATTCCTTAGTTCTCTGATCTATCTACCCAGCCATGGAAAAGGAATAAGCAGAGGTTTCATTCAGTTTAGAATGTTCAACATGGAGTATCAATTTAACATTCAAGATTTTACCAACCTTTTAGGTTTCCCCACCTCTTTTGATACATTCACAGTGAGCCAAGAAGACCTTTTTGAATATAGAGAACTTGAACATTTTTGGGGAAGCTTGACTGAAAATGACGACCCCGAGGAACATGAGTTTCTTCTGGAAACATACATAACCCGACCTTTCGTTATTTCCACAGGATCCTGACCCACACCCTTTTTGGGAAGAAGTCAAATATTACTACAGTATCACGTGATGAACTTTTCATCATGTTTTGTGCTTCCCAGAACCGTCCTGTGAATGGTGCCACTTTTATGTTGGCGAACTTTGACCGCCTTATCCAAGATGAACGAGCACCAATTCAAATAGGCGGATTGATAACCATGATTGGTAATGCTATCGGATTACGTCAACCTATGCTTGATCTAAGCCTTTTTTGTGGCATTGCGATTATGAGTATACCTTTCCTCTTCAACATTATGTTTATAGCAAACCTCGGGCCTGAAGAGTTTGAGCTTATAATTAACAACCAAGTTCTTTGCCTATTCACCTTGCCTAGTCCGAGGACTAGTGTTCATAACCGCAATAACTGGCTCTACAACCTGAACGGAATACCCTCTCCTGCTAGATCTACTGAATCCATCCAGGACTATGAGATTTGTGACGACCAGATCCCTTATGCTGAGTCTGACCCTCATACACCATCTGGTTATTATGATATTGACCCTCCTCCTAAACCTATCCCGACCGAAGAGTCGGAAATACCTGATCCTAGACATCATATGCCCAGAGATAATTATAACGCCATCATTCAAGCCTTGATGTCAGAACAAGACGCCCTCAGAGAAGAGTTAGCTAACATGGGACAAGAATTTCTGGGATACATGAGCAGTATGACAAATCAATTCCACGAGTTGCTAAACCGTGTTAACTTCTTTGCTCCTCCAGCCAGAGATCATGCAAGTGGCTAGAAGTTGTTTTTCTTAGTTACTTAATTTTAGTTTAGGCTATTTATTAATTTTGTTTCGCATTATTTTTAATATTAGTATTTGTTTTTCTTTCGCATGTTTGCTTTTGTTTTCCAATGTTACATTATGATTATTTTATGAAGCTATTGCATTATTGGTTTATTCTATTTTGATCTATGCAATTTCTATTACAAATAATGATATCCACTATATGCTAATAATTACTATGCCTGTTGAAGAAATACACATATCATGGTAGTAGAATAGCATGCAAGACTATTTAAAAGCATTACAATAGCAAAATAAAATAAACATAAGCAAAACAAAATAACAAAAATAAAATATAATAATAAAAACAGAGTATGAAGAACCCACGCAAATGACCGTTACAAGCTGACTGCGTGACGAGCGTCACACAAGCCATCACGGTCGTCACACCAAGTGCCTGTGACGCCCGTCACACCCCTGTCACGAGCGTAACACCTTCAGACTAGGTGAACGTTAGTAACCGTTAGAGACACGACCGTTGCACCACCCACTTTTTACCTTCCCCATTCATTCACCCATTTACTCACATTTACCCACATTTATTTATTTTTCACCCACTCCCTTTCCAACTTCCACATTTTTTCCTATAAATACCCACCATACCTTTCTTCATACACTACAAACCATTCTATAAAATACATTTCATTTTCTTACCTTCTACTTCTTTCAACCCACTTATCAGTATGGCGGGAAACCAAGAATTCGGAAATATCATCTTCCGATCCGAAGATGAAAATTATCAAAGGGAGCAGTTCGAGCGTTTCCAACAGCGATGCGTCCTATCTACCAGGTATCCTGATTTAAATTGTTTACAAGAATTAGGATTACTTCAAGGTATCCAATGGATGCTCCGCCTTGCTGATTTAACCTTTCTATGCACTCATAATCAACCTACCTACCCCGTTCTCACCTTAGAATTTTTAAGTTCTTATTCTTACAACACTCCCACCGATGAAGACGAGTACTTAACCGGTACCGCAACCTTCCGCATGTTCAACACCGAATACTCACTGTCCCAGGATCAGCTGAGTGCCATGCTACAGTTCCCCGTAGGAGACCGAGTCCACCCAAGAATCCCTCCGAACTCCCGGTGGCAAATAAACGCCTTCGACCTCTTTAGGAAAATATCCGGAGTAGAAACCGATAATTGGGATGCACTACTTGCTTCCCACATACATAACCCAACCATCCGGTACTTTATCCGCATCCTGCAAAACACAGTTTTTGGAAGACCGAACAACAACAAAGTCAACGCCAAGGAATTATTCTTCCTCCACTGCGTCTTTGAAATGGATACAAAGGTAAACGCTGCTTCTTTCTTATTTCATCATATCCGCACCCTTTATGCTAGAGGCCGCCAACCTTTTGTCATTGGAGGATTAATAACCACAATGACACTTGGCTTAAATCTAGGGGACCGACTTCAAAACTTACAAGCTCTCCCACCCCTATTTATGGATATCAGCTATTGTCGGTCCAGCCGCCTAATTAAAAACAGGGTAGGCGGAAGGTATTATCTTATGGTGAGTAACCATGAAGTCCCAAGCGTTGTTTTACCCAACATCGCCCTCACAGATGTCACCAACCCCAACCGCTTCATCTACGACCTTAATGCTCCCGAAGCTACCGAGCCCTCACACGCAAACCCGTCCTTAGACGAGTTTGAAGAAATGGAGCAAGGCGATCAGGTTCCTGCACACCAATCAGTCCCGCTCAACCATTCCGATAACGCAGCCGGACCATCCTCACGACGTCGTCGAGGAAGAAGGCCAGCAACCAATGACGACATCATGGATGCTATTGATGGTATGCAAGCGCAGAATCTCGAAGTGATGCAAATGATGCGCCAGATGCAACAACAACAGGAAGCAAGAAATGCCATAACCGACCAGCGGTTCACCGAGTTGCTCAGCAGGTTTGACGACTTAGAAGTACGTCAGCGATCACCAGGTCCAAGAAAACGAGGCGGCAGGCAGCATTGATTTTAGTTATTTTATCTTTTCTATTTATTTTGTTTTATTTGAAACATTGGGGACAATGTTTCATTTAAGTGTGGGGGGGAAAACCTTGTTCTTTCAACCTTCCCTTTTCAAGTATGTTATTTTCCCTTTCATTGTTATTTCCCTTCCTTAATTTATATATAAAAAAAATAGTTATTATAATATATATTTATTTTAAGTTAAGTCCCTAGTGTGAAAAATTTCCATTATCTATTCCCCTCAATTTTCTTGAGCCATAACAAAAATTTAACACAATCAATAAATATAAAGGTTGCTTATTTCACAAAACTTGAGTGAAATCAAGACAAATTATTACCATACCAACGCTCTAAACAAACCTCAACATGTTAGATCAGAAAAGTACCTATTATACCAATCCCTTGAACTTTTAATTTTATAGTAACCCCGAGTAGTTTTTACAAGAAGTCAGCACCATCTTAATAGCAAACTACGTGGAGGGCCGATGAATATAAGTGAATGATTCCCAAAAATTACAAAAAAATATATATCAGGAAATGCACTAATTAAGTTAGGGGATCCTTACCCGATCATTTAATCTAAAGGTTGCAGATCATACAAAAGCATGATACGAAAGATCCATTATGAGTTGGTTCAGCAGGTATCTGGTGCTGAACTTGGTAGGGCGGACTACGGTTCGATCCCCCGCAATTTGCAATGGACTAAATAACGAAGCTATCCAACTTATGTACCAGAGCTTCAAGCTAAAAAGGGGATCAAAACCACTAACCGGTCACTCCACTATGTGCGCGAAACGATAAAGGGCTCAATGTGATTTCGCTAGAATGAAAACGGGTGAAATAAGAGTAAAGGAACTAGACTAGTTATAATAGCATGACTCGAACTGGTTTGCATAAGGTGGGGTTATCTGAGGTTGTAATGGTAGTTGTTGATGTCAAGATTAAACCCAGGTTACTTCTAAACAAGGTTTACTTGCAACCTAGTACGAATTGATGTGTGTTTTGAAATTTCATCTGGCTAAATTTTTAAACGATTTCTATACTGTATCTTGCTTGAGGACAAGCAAAGGTCTAAGTATGGGGGAGTTTGATAACATGAAATAATATCACATTTTTGGACTCGATTTAATTAAATTATATTATTATTTGTTTTGATTTATTTCATTTTATTCGATATTACTTGGTATTTTTCCTTTTATTTGTCTCAGGTAATTTATTTGAAGCATAAGTGAAAAAGGAAGAAAAGGGGTGCGAAAAGATAATGAAAAGCAAAATCCACAAAAGCCCAGCCCACAATTACAAGCCAGGAGCGCTGAACCTGTGACGACCGCCACACAAGGTGTGACGAGCGTCACGCCTTACTACCTTGTGTTACGAGCGTAACACATGGTGTGACGCCCGTAACACCTCTCTCCTATATTTTAGGCTCCAGAAGCGCAACAGAGGCACGTTGAAGCCTATTGTTACGCTTGACCCTTGGAACGTGAAGACTACTTTACGGAAAGGACTTTTGGAAACCGTTACAAAGGATACTAATATAAATAGTTGCTCTTAGCCAACCCTGAAGCTCTCGGTCTCTTTCCGCCGTGCAAACATATTTTACAGCATCATTTTTTCTGCAGCTTTCTACTTTTATTTGCAATTTTTATTTCCTTTTCCAGTCAATCTTTTAAGCACTAAATTAAATTTTTTTCACACAATAGTTTCTACACCGGAAACTATTGTGTATCTTTTACTAGATCTAACCTTACGTTAGATCCTAGAATTTTATTCCTTCGCTTTTATTTTCCTGTCCGATTGAAGAATTCAAGAACAAATCCAACCGGTCTGTGGTGGAGTGTTCAAGATTGCTATTAATTACTCAGGTTCTTTAATTTATTGTTTTAATTTATATATGCCTTGCATTACTGTTTATTTATATTGTTTGCCTGATATGGTTTTATTTAAGCATGATAATTGTTTAGACCTGTTTAGCATGTCCGGCTAATTAATTTAGATATCGGTATGTAAAGTAAGCGGAATGAAGAAATCGAAACTAAGTTGGTTTAATTTCATTTAAAAATAAAGTCACTCTTTTTATGGCCTCAATTTACAGCATTAATCCCAAAGTTTTTGTACGAGAGTAAAAGACATAAAGAAGTTAAAAGCAATAGAGCGAAAGTTTGAGTTTTTAACTGGACAGTGTAAATTGGACATTAATCCTAAATCAGGGCGAAAGCAATTTTTAGAGTTAATTAAATTCTAATCTTTTTCAAAAAGTATTTTTAAAGGTTAAATGTGAGGACGAGAGTTAAGCATTTAGGTTTAATTATATAATATAAGTCAACAGAGCGAGAGTTTGAGACGAGAGTGTTTAAACGGTTATTATTTTAATAAAAAGAGTTTCTATAGATCATATTGTTTTCAAATAAATGATTTTGGACTTAACTAATAAGTGACAGCTACGTTAATATAAAGTCATGGTCTATTCAACAGAGCGAGAGTTTGAGAAAAGGCTTTTAATCAATAGTGTCTACTGAAAAGATTTATTTTAAAACCGAGAACCAACGAAGATTTGACTCCCTAATTACGATGAACTACATACTGATATCCGCTTAATTGATATTTAATTTAGATCTAGTTTTAGTTTTACTTTTCCCCCGAACAATCAAAGTATCATCCGCCTTAGCTTTACGAAGTAACCTTAGAAAACGGTATATCGATTCATAAGTCCCTGTGGGATCGATATCTTTTAAAGCTATGCGATAGAACTGTGCACTTGCAGTTAGTACCCCATTCGACTCATAAAGTCGCGGTCAGCCATTACTTTTGTGCTTGTGATCTTGTTTTGTTTGTGGTCGTAGGACCTTAAAACACTTAATAAAAACAAAAACCCTACAAAATATATTGGTCGGCTGTTAGATCTCTGTGTGTGACTTGATTTGGACCTATGGACTTATAGTAGACAACATTCCTGAGCTATGGAAAAGACTTGGCCAATGCCATTAATTTGAGACCAAGAACATGGCCAAAGCCATTCATCTATTGGAACATTCTTAACTTCTTTGCTTCATCAGTATGACCATCGATTTTCAGAGTAATACTCATGGTCAAAATCTCTACAAGTGCTTGTTTGCATCTTCATTAACCTTTCCGGTGAAAGGTTTTCTTTCAAGTTGATTGATTATGTTGGGATGCAGTTGGAAATTAGTCACATTTATCGGTTGGTTGACAATGATCAATCTACCACCCAGCGCATGTGCACCTCCATAGTCACCTAGTAGTCTTTCCGGAAGTGGAAGAGGTGGAACTGGAGGAATTTCAGCCATAGTTTCTTTTTCTGAATCTGAGTGATCAGAGGGAACTTCTTCTTTGGAATTCAATCTAACGTTTTTGCGTTTCTTGTGAAGGCTTCTCTCGATTTCTACGTCAAAAGAAATTCAGCCGAGGGATCTCCTCGCATACACAGATTAGTGAGTAAAATCATATAAATGACAAAAAAATAATTTTATTTCAGAGCAACAAAATTTTAATTGAACTAAATTAAAACTCTATATTTTGGCAGTCCCCGACAATGGCGCCAAAAACTTGATCAGAAAAATAGCAAGTGTACTATTTTTCCTTTTGTAGTAATAAAGGGGAAATTCCCTGAATGTCGATCTTAAGGACTGCAAATTAATATCGAGTTCAAATCATCGTTCAATTAAACAAAAACTAGTGTTGGGGGTTTTAGATTCAAGTTTATAAAAATAAAGGCAAAAGAAATTAATACTGTAAAATAAGGGTTGGCAAGGGAAGAGGAATAATGCCATGGAAGGTTATAATTTATCCATGTAACAACTCCGAGTCATTATTGCATCAACAAATATCAATTACTACCAGTTCTCAAGGGTATTTTATCCCAAGTCCTTAGTGAGAAAACCTTTAATCATTCAACCCTAATTTCTATGTCAATAGGAAATTGCCAGTGAAATTAAGCCTTATTATATCAAGAATGCTCTGATTCATAGGTATCCATAGTCCTAGGTGATATCTATTGTAGAGTAATCTTATGAAAACCTTACCAATGGCGGTTCAGCCTAATTGATAACCATACAACAATCTCGATTGGTCCGAAAGAGAAAGCATTAAACACATCAAAAGATTACCGTAAAAACAATATTATGAATGCAATCGTAAACTCAAAGTCATTACAGATCTAAATCAGGGACCTCCCTAGCATTGGGGAGTTTAGCTACTCATATTGTTCAAAACAGATTCAAGATAAAAAAATACACATTACAGGTAATTAGATAACTTGGATCTTCAATTGCTTTTGCTCGTGAAAATCTTCCGCTCTTTGAATTCCTTGATCGTCTAACAACTCTTTGTGCTCTGTGTTCTCCTTGTTCCAAAGTGTCCTCTTCTCTTGTAAAAACTCTTCTAAAATAGTGAAAAATCCTTTGGCAAATGTTGGAAATCCCCAAAACATCCTTGCAGCTCAAGCCCGGGTAAAAAGCCAAAAAAATTGAAGATTTTGCGCACGGGCTGACACGACCCGTGTCAGTTGACACGGGTGGCCGTGTCAGCTCCCTACCTTGCCAATTCTCTCATGCCACGCCCCAGGTGACCTGACACGGGTGGCCGTGTCAGGCCTCCTGTACTTAAAAATCTCATTTCCACCAACGTCGGTACTTTTCACTTTCTCGCATTGAGTCTGTTGGATCTTCTACGTGGACCTGGAGGGCATAAACACAGACGACCAAAACATAAAATCCCGAAAACACAAAATAAAACTAAAAATTGATAAAATGCCTAAATAACTTATGGAGATGAAAAAAAACTTAAAAGGTAACATAATGTGCACAAAGTGTTCTAGAATCCTTGGTTTCTTGTTGAATAAGTAATGAAAACATAGTGAAAATGGTGATCGATCACAACCCCGAACTTAACTCAGTGCTCGTCCTCAAGTGATGTTCTACACGACAAAGTGTGTCACTTCCCTAAATTGAATTCTTACCACAATACTGTTGAGATCTTTCGCCAACGCCTTCATTCTCCCTTTTATAATCCATGCTTTTCCTAATGAGTCTTCTGTCGCACTTCCATTTTGACATACCGCTTCACCTGTCAGATTATATCACACTCTCACCAAGTCTCTCAGGGTTTAAATGTTTACACTCACATTTCATAATATGCAATATCAACTCATAAATTTGAATAGTTTCTCCTTTTGTATCAACTACAATAACACACACTTTTTGAGGTCTTTTGGGTTGTAAGGGGCTCAGGTTACGGTGGGGTAAATACAAACAAAATGGAAAACAAGTGGTTTGGGTTCAGAACCAATGTCATTATTCTTTTCACTGTGTTTATTCTACATCTCATTTTCAATTCTTTTCTTTTTTCAGTTCGTATTGCTCAGTTCTCTGTTTTCTTTGATTTTCTCTTCTTTTTTTTTCAACTGAGTGTTTCTCGTTCGGTGAATGTTTTTCTTGAACTATCGAAGAAAAAAAATTCTTTTGTTTCGATGGTCGTTTTTCTTAAACTTTTTCCACACTCACCTTACTTTCAGATGCTTATGGGGTTACCCCAAACTTAGAATTTTAACATAGCTTAAAGAACATAACATTTTCTCTAAACAGGGTGAGAAAGTGTTTGGGTCGCGGGTTACATTCATGTGGTTATATAAACAAACAAAGGGTACATGCTCAAACGGTATTAACAAGGGATAATATTAAAGGGATGGCTAGAAAGGCTCAGGGCTATTATTTTAAGAATGTGCCTCAGTGTGTGTATCTATGCAGTGATATTCCCAGAAAACCTATGCAAAGTCAGAGTGATAAAGACATACCTGAATATTGCTCATGATGACAAATGTGTTTGGCTTTTTATGCACTCACCATGTTAGGTAAAGCTTGATAGCCTCCACAACAGTACTTCTAGTATGGTGTGGCTTCTTACTCAACTCAGAATGCACAAGGAACCTATGTTAGTCGAGCTTGAGAAGTTACGTCCGATCTTTTCTTCAGCAGTATCAACTTTTTGGGAAGATCCTCAATAATATGCAATAGTAAGTGGAGTAATCATTTCATCCACTACCACTAATGGTCATCACCTAATCCCACAATAACACAAAGAACCAGAAATACATGCAATAATTGATACCCAATAGTAAAAACAAACCAAATGTAACACAGTAAAAATGGGTAATACTAAAATAAAAAACATAAAACAAAAAGCAAAAAAAAAACCTCCCCCACACTTGAACTAAATATTGGCCTCAATGTTTTAGAACAAGATAGAAGAAAGGTGACTCTTAGTGCCATACTGAGGAGGCTGGGGCGGAAAATGCAACATCAACTGTCGCATCATCAGGTTCATCTTATCCAAAACTGCCCATTCCCAAGCCTGCTCGATACCTTGTCTTGATTTCTCGATCCAAAGTTCACCGAGTTCGGTTTGTACCCATGCTCACTGGTCGTGATTCATGGATGATGACCTAGTGCCCTGATGGAATGGCTCTTGAGGAGGGGGTACAAACGGCTCCTGATGTTGCTCGTCTTCATTCATTTGCTCACCTGCAGCCTGTTCACCTGCAACCAGATTTTCAGCATCGTAACCTTCCTCTGTATTAGGGTCGGCACTCACATACAACCAATTAGCACAATTGAAATTCTAGTTAACATACTATCGATGTCACACATGATGTTATAACATCCGATTCTGTGCAGACAGGAATGTAAACAGCAGGTAAACGTAAGTGCAGTAAATAACACAAGGAATTGTTTACCCAGTTCGGTGTCACACACACCTACGTCTGGGGGCTACCAAGCCAGGGAGGAAATCCACTATTAGCAATATTAATTCAGGCCTTAAACCACCTGTTTAATCCTATCACTTAATACCTACCCAATGCAATTTCAATCTTAAACTAAGACTAGAGTTCCTACTCACTCCCCCTCAACCACCTCAGTGATTACAACCTTTAATTAGATTAAAGTTAATGGTGAAGTTATACTTCAAACAACTCTTGATTGTGCTTAACAGCTTTAATCAAGATACACAGCACTCATGCTTAAAAGCTTAGAGTGACACAACACTTACAACTCAATGAACACCCTAGTCCAATGCAATCATCTAGGTGACAATTGCTTGGCTCACAAGTTACACCTAATACAAAACACACACAAAAATATAGCAGTGAAGTATGATGGAACAATAAAATCTTCACACCTAAAACCCCTAAGTTCTGAAAGAAGGATTGCCATCCTTTTATATTGCAGCACTTGGGCCTTGTACTTGTATTTCCTAAAATTAAGGTTAAGCAAGTTAACCTAATTTCCACATATTAGGGTGCTAACAAATAGGCTAATTGTTAGGTTCATTAATTGTAGCTCAGTTGTTAGTTTCCTGGATTTTAGCTCAGCTGTTGGATTCCTGAAAAATAGCCTGAGAAAAATACTGAAACAGAAAAACTAACCATCCTACACTTTAGCATATGCTGTCAGGAATGAATGTCACAATATTCAGTTTGACGTCCAGAACATATACCATATGTTAAGTCTGTTATTTTCCTGAAAACAGACTGTGCTAAATGCTGTACTGTAAGAGACCAACCACTATATACTTTAGTAACAGCTTACAGTAATAAATGACAAGACATCCTGTTTGACATTTTCACAATGGGCCTTATGCCAGGTCTGTTATCCTCCTGAAGAACAAACTGGAATAGATACTGAACTGAAGCAGAAAAACCAACCTGCCTATTATTCAGTATATGCTGCCACTGATGAATGTCATAACATCCAGTTTGACATTCAGACAGTAGGCCTTATGCCAGGTCTGTTATTCCCTTGATAAACAGACTGAAATAAATATTGAGTTATATCAAACAACCAACTATTCTATATCTCAGTATCTGCTGACAAGGATGAATGTCACAACGTTTAGTTTGACATTCAGTAAATCCTGTATTAGCTAAACCTGCAGCATACTACTCAAGTATGTCATGACATCAGTCAAGACATCAGAGTACAGTTAGATGTTTTAACACAAAATGCAGCCAATCAAACATCTCCAAAGCATGTCATGACATCAGTCAAGACATTATAGTCCAGTTAGTGTTTTACCACAAAATGCAGCCAATCAAACATCTACAAACTCCCCCTTTGGCAAATTTTTGGCTAAAACAACTTGGCATCACAACAGAGTTCACAGCAACGGAAAAACATACATCTAGCAGGGAAATTAACCTAGCTAATACACTCAGAGCAGCAGCACACTCAACACACATATAAGTTAAATAAAAACTTCTAACAGCAGCACATACACAGAAGTTAAATAAAAACTTCTAACAGCAACACACATACAGAATGCACATATCAACACACTCACACTCATTGAACATCAAGTTGCAACACAACCTCTATATTAGAGGATCTTCAATATCTATTTAAGCACATAGCAAATAATCTGTTGTCCTGGGGCACCACAGGTGTTACTCCCCCTTTTTGTCAAAAATGTTGCCAAAGCAAAATTACAGACCAAAACAAAACAAAATTACACAGACTTGTCAGAAACCCAATCTTGATCTTGCTTCTCAGCCTTGATCAAGACAACATCCACTTGATCTTGCTTCACAACTTTGATCAAGTAGAGACACACTCTGTCTTCACAACAGGTATATCAGATGCCATGACTCTGTGTATGACATCTTGAACCACTTCTGCATGAACTTCAGCAGGTACATAGGTTGTCTCATGTTAGGATATCCCCTTAACATCTTGTTAACACACTTGCAGCCAGTGAAATAGCTATGATTTGTTGAGCAATCAGAGCACACTTTCAATTGTTTAATAATTAGAGATATTAAATAATACATTCCAAACATCATTGGTTGCTATAAATCCTCAGAAAGGCATATTCCCAATTTGCCCCTTAAATTTTCAAACTGAGTAACATCCAAAGCCTTTGTGAATATGTCAGCAAGTTGTAGTTCAGTGGCTACATGTTCCAAGGTAATCACTTTGTCTTCCACCAGATCTCTGATGAAGTGATGTCTAATGTCAATATGTTTGGTCCTGCTGTGTTGGATGGGATTCTTTGAAATATTGATGGCACTGAGATTGTCACAGAACAATGTCATGACATTCTGAGAGACATTGTACTCAGTCAGCATCTGTTTCATCCACACCATTTGGGAACAACTGCTTCCAGCTGCTATGTGCTCAGCCTCTGCAGTGGACAGTGATACACAGTTCTGTTTCTTGCTGAACCATGATATGAGATTGTTTCCCAAGAAGAAACGTCCTCCTGATGTGCTTTTTCTGTCATCAGCACTCCCAGCCCAATCAGCATCATAATACCCAGACAAGACAGGCTCAGAGCCATGAGAGTATAGCATACCATAGTCACAAGTACTATTGACATACTTGAGAATCCTCTTGACTTGATTTAAGTGCCTCACTTTGGGTTCTGCTTGGTATCTAGCACACACTCCAACTGCATAGGAAATATCAGGTATACTGGCAGTTAGATATAGTAGACTATCTATCATGCTTCTATACAAGCATTGATCAACACTGGGACCTCCTTCATCTTTGGTTAATTTTAAATGAGTAGGTGCAGGAGTTCTTTTGTGCCTAGCATTATCCATACCAAACTTCTTAACTATATTTTTGGCATATTTGCTTTGGGAGAGAAACATAGAATCCTCCATTTGGTTAACTTGCATTCCAAGAAAATAAGTCAATTCCCCAACCAGACTCATTTCAAACTCAGATTGCATCTGGTGAACAAAATGTTTCACCATTTGCTCTGACATTCCACCAAAGACAATATCATCCACATAAATTTGGGCAATCATGATTTTGCCATCTTCATCCTTTACAAACAAGGTCTTATCTATCCCTCCTTTTCTGTACCCATGAGAGGTCAGAAATTCAGTCAACCTTTCATACCAAGCTCTAGGAGCTTGCTTCAACCCATATAAGGCTTTCCTCAACTTGTACACATGTTTAGGAAGGTTAGGATCACAGAACCCTTTAGGTTGTTCCACATAGACTTATTCATTCAAGTAGCCATTTAAAAAGGCACTCTTCACATCCATTTGGAACAATTTGAACTTCAGAATGCAGGCCACACCTAACAGCAATCTTATTGACTCAAGTCTTGCAACAGTTCAAACGTCTCATCAAAATCAACCCCTTCAACTTGAGTATACCCTTGTGCCACTAGTCTTGCTTTATTCCTAGTGATTACTCCTTTCTCATCAGACTTGTTCTTGTAAATCCACTTGGTACCAATGATGTTAGTCCCTTCAGGTCGTGGAGCTAACTCCCATACTTCATTCCTTTTGAACTGCTCCAGTTCATCTTGCATGGCATTGATCCAATATTCATCAGTCAGGGCTTCTTTCACATTTTTTGGTTCAACCTTGGATACAAAATAGGAATTTGAGCTATTCTCCCTTGATCTGGTAGTCACACCACTATTGGGATCCCCTATGATAAGATCCTTAGGGTGGTCTTTCTGAATTCTGATAGAAGGTACTTTGTTGGATGCATCTACCTCACATTCAGGAGGAGTTTCCTGTACCTCTTCAGACTTGACTGGTATGTCTGCTAAAGTATCAAGGAATGTTCCAACATCCTCTATGACATTGACTCCTTCCTCTTTATCATCCATAATAACATTTATGGATTCCATCAGGATATTTTGATCCTGGAGTTGAACACTCTGTAGGCTCTGCTGTTAGTTGAGTATCCTAGGAATATACCCTCATCACTTTTGGGGTCCATTTTCCTTCTCTGTTCACGATCTGCAAGGATGTAACATTTGCTTCCAAAGATATGAAAGTACTTCACAATAGGTTTTCTGCCTTTCCATATTTCATACAGAGTGGAAGAGGTTCCTTTTCTCAAGGTAACTCTATTGTGAACATAGCAAGCTGTATTCATAGCTTCGGCCCAAAAGTGCATAGGAAGCTACTTTGCATGAATCATAGCCCTGACAGATTCTTGAATAGTTCTGTTTTTCCTTTCAACTATCCCATTTTTCTGAGGAGTTATAGGAGAGGAAAACTCATGACTTATCCCTTCAGATGCGCAGAACTCATCAAACTTGGAGTTTTTAAACTCCGTCCCATGGTCACTCCTAATTTGGACAACACAACCATCCTTTTCCCTTTGAAGTCTGATGCACAGATCTTTGAAGACATCAAATGCATCTGATTTTTCTCTGATGAAGCTTATCCAAGTGTATCTGGAATGGTCATCAACAACTACATAGGCATATCTCTTTCCACCCAGACTTTCAACCTGCATAGGTCCCATTAAGTCCATGTGCAAGAGTTCCAGAGTTTTGGATGTTGTAGGATGTCCCAGCTTAGGATGTGACATCTTGGTTTGCTTTCCAACCTAGCATTCTCCACATACTCTTCCTTCATCAATAAGCAGCTTTGGGATTCCTCTAACTGCTTCCTTGGATATGATCTTTTTCATACCCCTTAAATGAAGATGACCAAGACGTCTATGCCACAACTTCACCTCCTGTTCTTCCTTGGCTGAGGAGCAAATTGTGGAGTTGTTTGAGACTTTAGGTTCCCATAGATAGCAGTTATCTTTGGATCTGGATCCTCTCATAACTTCCTGATTATCTCCATTCGTCACAACACATAGCTCCTTAGTGAACTGAACATAGAATCCTTGATCACACAGCTGGCTTATGTTGATGAGATTAGCAGTTAGTCCTTTTACTAACAGCATATTATTCAGTTCTGGAATTCCAGAACTGTCCAGCTTACCCACACCTTTGATTCTTCCTTTAGCACCATCACCAAAGGTCACATAACTTGTAGTGTGAGGTTGTATATCCACCAATAAATTCTCCATACCAGTCATATGTCTTGAGCAGCCACTGTCAAAGTACTAGTCTTCTCTGGTAGATGCCCTTAGAGCTGTATGAGCTAACCTAGCAACCCATTGTCATTTCTTGATGGGGGCATTATGCTTATATGCCTTATGCTTAGGTCTGACATGAGGGGTTTAGTTAGGATAACCATGCAATCTGTAGCAGAAGGCTTTTATATGACCAAATCTACCACAGTAGTGACATCTCCATCTCTGAAATTTCTTCTTCTGATGGTTACTCATCCTGGTTCCCTGATGTTGAGACATTGCTTGTGACTTCTGCTTGAATTTTTGAACTTCAGCCTTTGAGCGTTTGAGTTCAGCAGTGGATTTATTCACAAAGCCTAAACCAGACATGGTTCCTGACTCCTGTCCCACCTTTAGGATCTCTTCCAACGCGTCAGTTCCTTTATTTAGCATTCTGATGGACTTTGCCATTTGATCTAGCTTGGATGTCAGCAAGGTTATCTCACCATTTAGACCATCTATGACTGTCAAATGCTTCTTTTTCTCATCCTCCAACTCCTTGATGAGTTTCTTATGCTTTTCTCCTTGTACACACACTTCTGCACTTTTGACACATAGCTCTTTATATGAAGCAGCAAGTTCATCAAAAGTCAGTTCATCTCCACTTGAGTCATCATCAGAGGCACAGACACTGGTTAGTGCAGTGACATGCTTAGCAGATTCTCCTTTAGATTCACTCTCAGAATCTCCTTCAGACCAGGTGACAGATAGCCCCTTCTTTTGCATCTTGAGGTAAGTAGGACATTCAGCTCTAACATGTCCAAAACCTTCACATCCATGACACTGGATTCCCTTGCCTTGGTTGAACTTTTCTTCAGATGTTGATCTTTTCCTGATGTCAGACGAAATGTTCTTGACATTAGGTCTACCTTTTTGATCAATCTTCTTTATGAACTTGTTGAACTGTCTCCCAAGCATGGCTATGGCTTCTGATATGCTTTCATCACCTCCAGTACTTCCTTCTTCTGAATCCTCTTCAGTATTTGATACAAAAGCTATGCTTTTGTTCTTCTTTTCAACATTCTCACACAAGCCCATTTCAAAAGTTTGGAGAGAACCAATAAGCTCATCAACCTTCATATTGCAAATATCTTGAGCCTCTTCTATAGCAGTGACCTTCATGGCAAATCTCCTTGGAAATGATTTGAGAATCTTTCTTACAAGTTTCTCTTCAACCATTTTCTCTCCTAAGCCACCAGAAGTGTTGGCAATTTCAAGAATATTCATGTGGAAGTCATGAATAGTCTCATCCTCTTTCATCCTCAGATTTTCAAACTTGGTGGTCAGCATCTGAAGTTTAGACATCCTCACTTTGGATGTACCTTCATGAGTTGTTTTGAGAGTATCCCAAACTTCTTTAGCCAGTTCACAGTGGTGCACCAGTCTGAAGATGTTCTTATTTATTCCATTGAACAGTGCATTTAAGGCCTTAGAGTTTCCAAGGGCTAGTGCCTCTTGCTCCTTGTCCCACTCTTCTTCAGGAATTTGCAAGATAATTCCATCTTTACCTGTCTTCGTTGGATGTTCCCATCCTTTGTTGACAGCTCTCCAGACCATGCTATCTAGAGACCTCAAGAAGGCTATCATACGAGGTTTCCAGTCATCATAGTTAGAACCATCCATCATGGGTGGTCTATTTGAGTATCCTACATCCTTGTCCATGGTACTAGAAAGTAACGTCCCTAGATCTCACCCAGAAATTAACAGGCAGGGTGCCTGCTCTGATGCCAATTGAAATTCTAGTTAACAGACTATCGATGTCACACATGATGTTATAACATCCGATTCTGTGCAGACAGGAATGTAAACAGCAGGTAAATGTAAGTGCAGTAAATAACACAAGGAATTGTTTACCCAGTTCGGTGTCACACACACCTACGTCTGGGGGCTACCAAGCCAGGGAGGAAATCCACTATTAGCAGTATTAATTCAGGCCTTAAACCACCTGTTTAATCCTATCACTTAATACCTACCCAATGCAATTTCAATCTTAAACTAAGACCAGAGTTCCTACTCACTCCCCCTCAATCACCTCAGTGATTACAACCTTTAATTATATTAAAGTTAATGGTGAAGTTATACTTCAAACAACTCTTGATTATGCTTAACAACTTTAATCAAGATACACAGCACTCACGCTTAAAAGCTTAGAGTGACACAACACTTACAACTCAATGAACACCCTAGTCCAATGCAATCATCTAGGTGATAATTGCTTGGCTCACAAGTTACACCTAATACAAAACACACACAAAAATACAGCAGTGAAGTATGATGGAACAATAAAATCTTCACGCCTAAAACCCCTGAGTTCTGAAAGAAGGATTGCCATCCTTTTATATTGCAGCACTTGGGCCTTGTACTTGTATTTCGTAAAATTAAGGTTAAGCAAGTTAACTTAATTCCCACATATTAGGGTGCTAACAAATAGGCTATTTGTTAGGTTCATTAATTGTAGCTCAGTTGTTAGTTTCCTGGATTTTAGCTCAGTTATTGGATTCCTAAAAAATAGCTTGAGAAAAATACTGAAACAGAAAAACTAACCATCCTACACTTTAGCATATGCTGTCAAGAATGAATGTCACAATATTCAGTTAGACGTCCAGAACATATACCATATGCTAAGTCTGTTATTTTCCTGAAAACATACTGTGCTAAATGATGTACTGTAAGAGACCAACCAGTCTATACTTCAGTAACAACTTACAGTAATAAATGTCAAGACATCCAGTTTGACATTTTCACAATGGGCCTTATGCCAGGTCTGTTATCCTCCTGAAGAACAGACTGGAATAGATACTGAACTGAAGCAGAAAAACCAACCTGCCTATTATTCAGTATATGTTGTCACTGATGAATGTCATAACATCTAGTTTGACATTCAGAAAATAGGCCTTATGCCAGGTCTGTTATTTCCTTGATAAAAAGACTGAAATACATACTGAGTTATATCAGATAACCAACTATTCTATATCTCAGTATCTGCTGACATGGATGAATGTCACAATGTTTAGTTTGACATTCAGTAAATCCTGTATTAGCTAAACCTGCAACATACTACTCAAGTATGTCATGACATCAATCAAGACATCAGAGTACAGTTAGATGTTTTAACACAAAATGCAGCCAATCAAACATCTCCAAAGCATGTCATGACATCAGTCAAGACATTATAGTCCAGTTAGTGTTTTACCATAAAATGCAGCCAATCAAACATCCATAACAATCATCAATACTTACTCTATCAGGATTAGGAAGTGCAATGGTAAATCTTTTATGAATCAGAATAGAGTAGTAATCATGTGCAACAGTGATCATACCTTGTTAGATGAGAGTTGTCATGTCTATTTTTGTCTTACTTGCCATCGGGGTGTCTTCAAGCAAAACCGCATGATATCCGAAATATTCAGCAATCTGGGTAATCATGCCCCCAACGAAAATACCCCCGGAATCTGCCCGACCAACTTTCCTCAAGTAATCAGTTGTAAAGGCAACAACATTGATGACTTGATTTTGTTCCATCGAGTACATGAAGAACAACTCCCACTGAGTTGCCACACCCGTGTTATCACCCAGTCCAAATAGAGTGTACGCTAGACCTTTTTGGGCATAGCGGAAGTAAGGGTTCTGGATGCCAGAGGATTTTGCACCTTTTGAGGTGTAATCAGTCCTCCCAGTAATGGCAGTCCATAAATCTTTTGGAGAAAACCCATCAGGGACCGCACTCGGTCCGTATAGTGTGAGTCGGAGAATACCTGCTAACTCCTCTAGAGAAAGCTCATGATAATTTTTAAAAAGGCGTAATTAGAGAGTACCATAGTAGTACCTCCTTATGTTAATCCACTGCTTCTCCAGTTGGAATTCGAGTGTGCTCAAAAATTCGAGTGTGATGCGCTCATAGGTCGGCGCTTTGAGGCTTATGAATTCCAACATATCCATCGTTTGGAATATCCTGTCAACTTTAATTTTTAGGCCTAAATCATGAAGGATTTGTTTGCACATATACCTGGTGGGTGTGAGCTTCTGGTTTCTATGAATTGAGTAGCGTTGCTCCTACTCCGGATTATCGAAGACAATGTTGTGTGGGTTCGGATTTCAACTACTCCTTTTCCATGGCCTCGAGGTCTCAACCATTTTTTACTTCCCTTGCACAATCCTTCTTGGGGGAATTTTCATACCTACAAAAATGACGGGAAATTTGAAATGGGGATTAGAGAAAACAGACACCGTGGTTGGGATGTGGGCGAAAAATGGAGAAGGATTTGTGAAAGGAGTTTGTGATTTGGATTTGTTGTGGTGGTAAAGGTGGAAGCTTTATGGTGTAGTTTTAATGGAAGGTGAGGGTTTTTGAGAGAGAGAAGGTGGAGAAGATGAGATTTGTGAGAGATAATGAGTGGAGAGTGAAGGAAATCAGAATTTTGGGAAGGATAAAGTGGGTGTAATGAGTGGTTATTGGGTATTAATGAGGTGGGGCCCATACAAAATCCAAAATTTTCAAAAAAAAAATCAAATTCGCAGGCCTGACACAGGAGGCCGTGGCAGACCCTGATCAGTGCATTTTGATGCACGTTCTTTCATGTTTATACTTAAGCATTTCTTCGGTTTGCTTTGATTATTTTCATGTTTTAATGTGTTTTCATAATTTATGTTATTTTTTCACGGGCTATGTTAGGTGACACGGGCGGTCGTGTCAGACCTGTGCCAAGGTGCTAATCCTTCATGCCTTCAGTGCTCCTGACACAGGCGGCCGTGTCAGGATGTTGTTGTTCTCGATTTAAAGCCCTTTGTCATGGCCCTGACACGGGCGTCCGTGTTAGGCTGTTGGTTTCTCATCAAGAAAATTTTTCTCTCTCTTCTTTTCAGATATAGTTTTTCCTCCCGATACAACTCTCGCATTTATGTGAGTACCTTCGCCCTTTTATGCAATGCACTGTGCAAACATAAAATAACAAACATAAATAACAATGAGAAATAAAAATGCGTGGGTTTCCTTCCATGAAGTGCTTCGTTTAATATCGCATGGCTCGACGGTCATCCATCTTATCAGGTAAGACAAACCTTATCTATCTGACAACTATCTTGTCCTTGGTGGTATGGCTTTACTTTATGCCCATTCACTTTAAAAGTGTCCCCGTTCGTTGGATTTTCGAGCTCAATTGCTCCATGCGGGAATACTTTATAAATCAAAAAAGGTCCCGACCATCTCGACCTCAACTTTCCAAGGAATAACTTCAACTTGGAATTAAATAACAACACTAATTGTCCTTCCCAAAATTCTTTCTTCTGAATTCTTTGGTCATGCCATTTTTTCGTTTGCTCTTTGTATATTTTTGCATTTTCATAAGCCCGATTTCTAAACTCTTCTAGTTCATGTAGTTAAAGAATCCAAGATTCCCCAGCTTTTGAAAGGTCACAATTCAGGAATTTGGAGACCCAATATGCCATATGCTCTAGTTCGAGTGGTAAATGACATGCTTTACCGTAAACCAATTGATAAGGGGACATACCTATTGGGGTTTTAAACATTGTTCTGTATGCCCACAGTGCACCCTCCAACTTTATCGATCAATCCTTTCGAGAAGCACTGATAGTCTTTTCCAGAATCTGCTTTATCTATCGATTCGATACTTCAACCTGTCCACTAGTCTGAGGATGATACGGTGTGGCAATTTTATGCTTGACGTTGTATTTCCTTAACAGATTCTCCATTAACTTGTTTAGAAAATGATTACCTTTGTCATTGATTAGTGCTTTTGGTACCCCAAACCTATAGAAAATGTAGTTTTTTGGGAAATTGACCACCACTTTATCATCATTTGTGGGTAATAATGCTACAACTTCCACCCACTTTGACACATAATCAACAACGACCAAAATGTAATGCTTTCCAAATGACTGTGGAAAAGGTACCATGAAGTTTATGCCCCATACATCGAACAATTCTACCTCTAACATGGCATTTTAAGGCATTTGATTTCTCTTTGAATTATTACCCGTCCTTGACATCTGTCACATTTTTTTACTATACTTTGAGTATCTTTGAACAACGTAGGCCAATACAACCCAGACTGGAGGACTTTTGTTGTTGTTCTATTGCCACTAAAGTTCCCTCCATATTCTGAGTTATGACAAGCTTTGAGGATGTCCCTTTGTTCTTCCTCTGGAGCACACCTTCGAACCAACCCATATATTCCTTTTTTGTACAAGAACAAATTGTTCCACAAATAAAATCTGCAATCATGCAAAAAAAATTCTTTCTGTTAGAATCAAAATCATCAGGTATTAGTGCACCCACAAAATAATTCGCATAATTTGCGAACCAAGGAACACCAGTGACAACTAGGGTTCGTTCGTCAACAAACTAATATTTGATTGGGTGTTTCTCCTATGTTTCTTCTATCGGAGACATTCGGGATAAGTGATCAGCAACAGTATTTTCACATCCCTTTTTGTCTCTGATTTCCAGATCAAACTCTTGCATAAATAGAATCCATCTCAGCAACCTTGGTTTAGATTCCTGTTTAGAAAAAAGATATTTCAAAGCCGCATGGTCAGTATAAACAATTACCTTCGATCCTAACAAGTAAGACCTGAATTTATCAAAAGCATATACAACTGCGAGTAACTCTTTTTTAGTGGTTTCATAATTCATTTGGGGGGATTCAACACGTGACTTGCATAATAAATCACATGCAAGAGCTTCGCCTTTCAATGTCTTAGCACTTCCCCTAATGCATTATCACTTGTATCACACATGATCTCAAAAGGGAGCGACCAATCAGGGGAAATCACTATAGGAGTAGACACCAACTCCCTCTTCAGGATCTCAAAAGCTTCACTGCACTTTTGTCAAAAAGAAAAGGTGTGTCTTTCAGGCATCTCAAGAATGACAAAGTCAACCAGAAATACAAATTTAAAATTTCTCCTTTAACGATCCTTACGAATGGGCATGATCGGTGATAGAATCGTTACCTCTTGTGGCGATTGTAACCTTTGATGCAAATCTACGGAGCGATCACGAACGTTGAACAATGACAACGCCTCTACTCAGTCCACACGAACGGATTCCTTCAATCTCAGTGCTAGCTTCTACGAATGAAGGCTTTGAGTGAGAGAGGGAGAGAGAAACAAAATTGCAACTACACAAATGCTTCTACACAAGGGTTCTATTTACAGAACCACTTGTGTGGGATGCAAGCTAAAAAGCCCACTCAAGTGTATGTGGCCCATATCTTATAATATGCCAATATCACTTAAGCATGTGGTATCTTACCATATTTCGTATTCTACTTAAGCACACTGTACCTTACGATGCTCTACAATTTACTTAAGTGCACCGTATATTACGGTATTTCTTAGTTACTCTATCTCTCATCAATCCGTCCTTTTGTGTGTGACCCTGTAGGTTTTCGCGACATTGGTAATTATATTAAATCACGTATTTAACATAATAAACAATAAGCGGTATCTAGCAACACATCACTGCTACCCAAGACATGAAAATGTCATGTGATCTGACAAATCCTTCTGTGATAATATTTATGTGTACAATTACCCTTTTGCCCTTATGTCTATATTGAACACAAGGCATAGACCGTGTCATCCTTGTCCAGTTCAATATTGGGCCCATAGACATTTATCCTGTTACGTAGGATGGGTAAATTCCATCTAGGTCACTCATGTCCCTTAGCATGCTTCGTGGAGTACCCATCAACTGTCTTTATGGTCATCCAATTACGGACAATGTTTGATCAGCAATAAGGCACTCGACTTTACATCTAGGATCCATAGTGGTTTCAGGTCGAAGGGTGGTATACACCATTATCACCATGAGAATAACTTATGACACTTTGCATAACATTCTATATAGTATTCTCATAGCGGGTCAATCCAGTATAAATATTACTCTTAATATTCATACCTATGTTTAAGACTTGATAACTCATTATCCATGATCCATGAGATGTGATCATCAGTCTATATACATAATAGTCTTAATGCTTTAATGTTATCCCACTTCACAATAAAGCTCGACTACAGATACTTTAAGAATAATGTCCTTATGTTTAATATGATCTCATGATTAAGTCATACTTGATACATTAAACGGACTATCTATTCTAGGGACTTTATTAAACAAACATAATAAAGAAAAAGCCTTTTATTATTAATAAATAATTCAATACAAGTACCAAAAGTATTGGCCTTTAGGGCTTACACCAACACTTTTGTCAAAAAGAAAAGGTGTGTCTTTCAGGCATCTCAAGAACGATAAAGTCAACCAGAAGTACAAATTTATCTATCTTTACCAGAACATCTTCCACAATTCCATAAGGTCACCTAACTGAGCGACCAACAAACTGAAGCGTCATCCTGGTGTCTTAAACGGTGCCAAGGCCCAATTTTTTATAAATAGACAGCGACATCAAACTCACACTAGCTCCCAAATCAATCAGAGCCTTCTTGAATTTTCTATCACCAATAGTGCTCGGAATAGTAACCGAACCCCTATCTTTCTTTTTCACAAGAATTTTCATACCTTGGAGAATAACACTACAAGTTTCAGTGAGGATGATCGGGTCTAAATTTGTGGAGCTCTTTTTGGAGATGATGTCTCTCATGAATTTGGCATATATTGGCATTTGCTCTAGAGCTTCCGAAAATGGAATGTTTATTTCAAGTTTCTTAAACATTTCCAAAAACTTCTCAAAATTCTTTTCATGTTGATCTTTCTTCTTTTTTCTTGGAGGGTAAGGGAGTTTGATGATTGGTTTTGAAGATTTTTCTTTCTCCTTTACATGCATTATTACAACTTCCTCCTCTGTTTTCTTTGTTTCTTTGATTTCTAAATCGACCTTTAACAACCCATCTTCCTCTGCACTGTTTTCTTCTGGTTCTTCAGTTGACTTACCACTTCTGGTCACTACAGTGTTAACATTATTATGCTCACACGGATTTGTCACTGTACCACCAGACAAGGTACCTGGAGCTTGAGAATTTGAGGATAACTGTTGTGCTATTTGACCCATATGAACTTCAAGATTTTTTATTAAGGCAGTGGTGTCACTTTGATTGTTTCTAGGCTCCTCTTGGAACTGAATATTGTGAGCGGCCAATTTTTCAATGGAAATATCCCAGTCTACCTTCTTAGGAGCTTGTTGTTGTTGTTGATATTGGGTTTGATATTATCCTTGACCCTGTTGCGGAACATTCCCTCTCCGATCTTTCCATGAGAAGTTTGGATGATTCTTCCAACCTGGATTGTAAGTGCTGGAGTAGGGGTTATTTTGCTTCAAGAATTTTATCTCTTCAATTTGTTGAGGATTTGCAAAGCAATACACCATGTGGTGAGGTCCATTTCAGGTTTCACAAGTTATGGTCTGAGCCGGTTGAACTTAAGATACCTGTTGAGTACCTATATTCATAGCCTTTAATTTCTTTTCTACTTCAGTAGCGACTATGTCTTCTAGACGGATTTTATTAGCTTCTAGTTTTAGATCAATGACTCCTTCAGGCTTGCTTGTACACCTGTCGTATAATTCCAGATGCTCATTTGCAACTATCAATTCAATGATCTTTTTAATACTGATGGCCGTTGAGAAATTTGTTGAGCCACTGACTGCTGTATCAATGAACTGTTTTGTGTTTATTTTTAGCCCATTAACAAACATTTGCACTTGTTCAGTCTGATCCATATTATCAGTTGGGCAAGCTACTAGGACCCTTTTGAATCTTTTGTAAGCATCTCCCAAAGACTCCCCATCCTTTTGTTTGAAGTTCAAGATTTCATACTTTTTTCTCAGAAATACTGATGCTAGAAAATACTCATTTAAGAAACCAGTTTCCATCTCTTCCCATGATGTAATGCTGCTAGTTGGGAGAGAGTATAACCACACTTCCGCTTCTTCAGCTAAAGTGAACGAGAACATTCTTAACTTCTTTGCTTCATCAGTATGACCATCAATTTTCAGAGTAGTACTCATGGGCAGGAATCTCTGCAAGTGCTTGTTTGCATCTTCATTAACCTTTCCGGTGAAAGATTTTCTTTCAAGTTGATTGATTATGCTGGGATGCAGTTGAAAATTAGTCACATTCACTGGTTGGTTGACAATGGTCAATCTACCACCCGACGCATGTGCACCTCCATAGTCACCTAGGAGTCTTTCCGGAGGTGGATGGAGGAATTTTAGCCGTAGTTTCTTTTTTTGAATCTGAGTGATTAGATGGAACTTCTTCTTTGGAATTCAATCTAACATTTCTGCGTCTGTGGTGAATGGTTCTCTCAATTTCTGCGTCAAAAAGAAATTCAGCTGAGGGATCTCCTTGCATACACAAATTAGTGAATGAAATTATATAAATGACAAAAAAATAATTTTATTGCAGAGCAACAAAATTTTAATTGAACTAAAATTAAAACTCTATATTTTGGCAGTCCCCGACAACGGCGCCAAAAACTTGATTGGAAAATAGCAAGTGTACTATTTTGCCTTTTGTAGTAATATAAGGGAAATTCCCCAAATGTCGATCCTAAGGACTTCAAGTTAATATCGAGTTCAAATTATTGTTCAATTAAACAAAAATTAGTGTTAGGGGTGTTAGATTCAGGTTTATAAAAATAGAGGCAAAAGAAATTAATACTGTAAAATAAGGGTTTGCAAGGGATGAGGAATAATGTCAGGGAAGGTGTATAATTTGTCCGTGTAACAACTCTGATTCACTATTGCATCAAAAAATATCAATTACTACCAGTTCTCAACGGTATTTTCTCCCAAGTCCTCTGTGAGAAAACCTTTAATCATTCAACCCTAATTTTTAGGTCTATAGGAAATTATCGGTGAAATTAAGCCTTATTATATCAAGAATGCTCTTATTCATACATGGGATCCCTATTCCTAGGTGATATCTACTGCAGAGTAATCTTATGAAAACCTTACAAATAGCGGTCTAACCTAATTGATAACCATACAACAATCTCGATTGGTCCGAAAGAGAAAGCATTAAACACATCGAAAGATTACCGTAAAAACAATATTATGAATGCAATCATAAATTCAAAGTCTTTACAGATCTAAACCAGGGACACCCCCTAGCATTATGGGGTTTAGCTACTCATATTGTTCAAAACATATTCAAGATAAAAAAATACACATTACAAGTAATTTGATGACTTGGATCTTCAATTGCTTCCGCTCATGAAAATCTTTCGCTCTCCGAATTCCTTGATCTCTGTAATTCTCGATCGTTTGATAATTCTCTATGCTCTGTGTTCTCCTCGTTCCAAAGCGTCCTCTTATCTCGTAGAACCTCTCTTAAAATAGTGAAAAATCCTTTGGCAAAGGTTAGAAATCCCGAAAACGTCCTTGCAGCTAAAGCCCGGGTAAAAAGCCCCAAAATTGGAAGATTCTGCGCTTGGGCTGACACGGGTGGCTGTGTCAGCTCCATGCCTTGCCAATTCTCTCCTGCCACTCCCTAGGAGACCTGACACGGGTGGTCGTGTCAGGCCTCCTTTACTGAAAATTCTCCTTTCCTCGAACGCCGATACTTTTCAATTTCTCGCATTGAGTCAGTTGGATCTTCTATGTTGACCTGAAGGGCATAAACACAAACAACCAAAGCATAAAATTCGAAAAACACAAAATAAAACTAAAAATTGATAAAATGCTTAAATAACTTACGAAGATGAAAACTAACTTAAAAGGTACCATAATACGCACAAAGTGTTCTAGAAATCTTGGTTTCTTGTCGAATAAGTAATGAAAACATAGTGAAAATGGTGACCAATTAGTATGCTTAAAAGGGATTGTTTCATCTGATACACATAAAGGACATTGAAGATTGCTTTATTTGGAGTTCTAGCTTGTATGTTTGGTTATCTTTATTTGATACCATGTGGTCTTCTTATTAATTGCTTGGATGATTATGACTCTGTTGTTTGCTTGACTATCCAAAGGAAATGGGTTTCTATCTGACACTATTGTCTTATGGATGCTTCCCATGGGTTAGATATTTTCAACTCTTAACTCTTAATATTGTCTATAATAATCTCTTCATCTCCACCCCTTCTTCTTAAATTTCAAAAATCTCCCTCTCATTTTCAAAAACTTCTTTGCTTGTTGTTTTCAACTTAGACTTGTTTTAATGAGTAGAAACTCTGGCCTTATGCCATTGATTTTCAAAACATTTTCTTAATCAAACTTGTAAAAATACTTAATCATAATGACTCTATTTTGGAAAAGACCAAAAAGAACTAACAACCTCATCTAATCATTTTGGGCATTTTGTGCCTTTTTTTTCCTTTTAAACTTTTCAAAAAGAAAGCACTTAAATTTGAGTTATCTTTGGTTGAGATGCAATTATCCCATTCCATGATATGTTGAGTATAATACTTTCCATTTATTAGGGGTTAGTAGCATACTTATTGATTTAATCCAAGTTGGAGCTCTCCCTCTTAAATGTTGTAAAGCTCCCATTATCGGTGGATGTTTAGTTGAGTATTCTCCCATGGATAACAAAAGATCTTTAAGCTTTTGTTAAAATCAATCCACCCATTTTTAAAATTTTTACCATGAACTACGAGGTTTTGATCCCTCATTTTATGTTGGTACGTAGGCATTAGACCAAAAGTCTTGTCAAACACAAAAATGTAAATAATGAATTCTTTTCTCATCCCCACATTCTACTTTTAAAGCAAACATCTTTTCAACCAAAACAAATGCATATAAAAAGGGCTCCTTAGGAGTACCTAGGACACTTTGGGTGCTAATACCTTCCCTCGGTGTAACCAACCTCCTTACCTATATATCTGTTGTGCTTGGTGATCTTTGTGTGATGACATAAGTTTTATATCCGATCTTGAGTGGAATATAAGATAGAAGGATGGTATAGTCATGTTCGACTCCTGTGGAGTAGTCCTTAACGAGTTGGCTTGAGATTCATCCACTTAGTGGAGACCCTGTTAGTACCTTAGGATTGGCATTAACTTTGTAAAACAAATAATGTAATCACCTCTATTGTTTTAATATGTTGGGTTGAAGAAGTTCAACATCTGGACCAACATGTCATATAAGATGTCACGACATCGTGACTGTGACATCACGCATGTGTATAAAACTGAATTAGTTAATTCTGGTATGTGTTAACTGATTTAATATTCTGGGATTAGTCAGAATCCTAGGTGGCGTTATTTGTGGAGATCTTGAAGACTCAATTAGAATATTTGGTGAATATACAGTTTCTAAATATGGAGATATTTTAGGAAATAAAAGATTGAAGACCTTGATTGTAGCAGAAGTTTTCTGCTGGCTTTGTAACAGCAAAGGAGAAGTTTGCTGCGATTTCTGAAGGCCCAAATCCAGTTGGGTGTGTAGGTTATAAATAGCAGATTGTAACCTGGGTTTTAAACAGCCTCAAATAATGTAAAATTAGGGGTGTGTGTGAGGTAAACCTCCCAACCTGTGGGAAGGTGACCAGGTGTTTCTCAGTGCTCAAAAGCATGAGATTATTTGTAACTCAAAACCTGTAGGTAAGAGTTGTTATGTTCTTGAACGAAGCTGTGAAGCAAGTTCAAGGTGTTGAGCATTACATTGTAATGGTAGTGATAGGAATGGAAACTGGAGGTTTCTGTCTAGGAGTTCCTAGGTATAAATTGCATTGGGTAGGGATTAAGTGAAGAGTTGTAAACGGGGGAGTTTAACTCTGAATTAATACTGCTGATAGTGGATCTTCTTCCTAGCTTGGTATGCCCCCATAGTAGGTAATGTTGTACCGAACTGGGTTAACAATTACTTGTGTTTTTACCTTCTGCACGTTACATTCTGTCTGTTATAACTCAGTATGTATTTCAGTCTGTTTATCAAGGGAATAACTGACCTGGCACATAGCATACTGTCTGAATGCCAAACAGAATGTTATGACATTCATCATTGATAGCTGATACTGATGTATAGACTGGTTGGTCTCTTACAGTACAACAAACTATAATGCTGGAACAGGTGATGTTCAAATCAATGTTGAGACATCATGCTGATAACAGTGCAGGATCAATAGAAGTAAGTACTATGTTTGATCTCTGTTGTGTTTTTGGACCAGATGGACAGAACTGGGTGTTCTTCTTATCTATGGTGGTATAGTAGCAGATGTCGTGACATCTGTGAATGTGTGCATATTAGTAATGGGTTTTAATTTTTATAACTGTCTTGCTGTATTAGTAACAATGTTGGATCAGATGTCATGACTTTAAGTAGAACATCTGAACTCTGACTACACCAGAATTTCAGTTGGTATCAGAGCAGGCATCCTGTTCTGTTTCTGGATGAGATCCATGGGTGATACTTTCTGGTATATTGCAAGGAGTTATGTTAGTACTGATGTTGGAACCTGTGGAAGGTTCTGTGATTTCCCTGAATGGTCCCTTGAAGTATGTGGATGAACTATTCATGATAGGAACTGTGTGTACCTGTCTCTGGAGGTTGGCAATTGGCCTTTGTGTGGGACAGCTGTGCTAGTATTGAATCATATTCAAACTTGGTATGTTCTTGGAGGCTGATCTGGTGAAGTGTGTGTTCATAGGTTGAGTTGTATTATGATTTCCGCTGCATAATACTTGGCAAAACTCAAACCCTGATGTAGTTTCCCCTCATGTGGATGAAAGGCTGCTGTATTCAAGATTTCATCATAACCTACTAAAGATGTCAAAGATACTTGAGTCTCCTCAAGTCTACTCATCATGACGTTCTCACTTCAGGATGGTAAGAATCACTTGATCACCGATTCTTTTACTTTCTTGGGTAGTGTATATGAAGACCTTGAAGATTTTCAAGGAGGGTTTGTTCTAAGGAGGTGGAACTAATGTTCTATGTGATGTTAGAACATGTTGTTCAACAAGAATGCAGCTACTGGTTGAAGATCAAATGTTTTTAGGTGTCAAACAAAGGGATATTTTTGTTTGGAATCTACTCCTGACCTGGAAGAGGAGACATCTGTGTGTGCTAAGTTGACAAGGGTAGGGTCAACTGTGTGTGTGCTTAAGAAGGTCACTTTTAGATGTCTGATCTCTAGAAGTGGAGCTGGTTGAGATGTGACATTGTGAAATTTCCTGCTGGTTGTCTTATTCCTGTAGATTGATCAGGGTCAGATAGTTGTTCCCTGAAGTACTATGTTGTGTTGGAAGACATGTCCCCTGGAGGTTAGAAGTCAATAATGGGATAACCTGATTGCTATTTCACTTAAGAGGATTGGGACCATGAATCTTGTTATTCAAACACCACGCTCAGAAGTGGCAGTTCTTTCAAGGAGTGAGAATATGAAGATTCAGAGGTTGGTTGAGGTATTATGCTCTGGCAATGCATATCTACTATTGACTGGTGTCTTTTTTTGTACTTATGGTCAGCTGGAGTCTGATTGGTGTGATTGGAGTATGTACAGGAATAACTCATAGAGTTTGTTGCCACTGATAGGGAAGGTGTATGTCATGTTGAGACATTTGTGTACAATGCATGGATATTGGTGTGGAGTTTCCATGATTGTTAATTTGAGGGGGAGTTTTGGTTAACCTCCTCACGTTTGGTCAGCCTAGGGTCTGGTTGGTTGTTGACCTGTGTCACATGGGTTCTGGTTATTGTGTGACACATTTGCAAGGAAGGATTCATCTCTCTCATTCCTAAGGGTGAATCTAATCTGGAAAGATTCTCAAAACTGTTGAGGTGCTTGTAAGCAGAAGATGTTGACACAAGAAGAGTATTTTCAAAGTATTCTTATGGTGGAAGTATCTGAAAGGATAATTGGGAAAGGATTTAAGATCAATGTCTACTCTTGCCAAGTACAAGTATTCAATTGATTATCCTTGGAGCTCAAGATAACTGATGTTCTTAAAGATGTTGGAACATCTCTTCTTCAAGACCCTGTGCAGAATCATAGGAAGGATATTACATTGGTTTATGATCTATCACTTTGGTGGCAGCAAAAACATATGATCTCTGAAAAGGTTTCCTGGCAAGAAACATGTTCAGCCTTGGTGTGTACAAGAAGAAGAAGACATCATAGTCTTGATGGTGGTTACTTGGATCAGTTTACTTCTGATCTAAGTAAGGAAGTGCATTGGCTAATGCACACTATGGAGTTAAGAACAAGTGGCAGCATTCTTGACATCATGGAAACAACCTTGCTTTAGGAAGTGGAATCCTTGGTATAGCTGAAAGGTTAGTTTCTAACTGGTCCTTCTGAAGACTCATGCATCAAAGTGTCTGATGTCCTTGGAGAAGAAGCAGGGATTCATCAAGGTGTGAGCTTGGATGACTTAACTGCAAACCTGTAGGGTGGAGGTTGTTTACTCAAACTTGGTTCTACAATCAAGTCTATGAGAACGTTGAACTCTGGTTCTGTGAAGGGAGGAAGTTCTTTCAAGTGGCAGAAGAAGGAGCTGAATTCAACAGCTAGATGTTAAAACACAATGTTGTGACATTTGGTTCAACATCAGAATCTTAGTTGGTGAAGTGGCACATCAACTTAAGATAGAAGGGTCTACAGAGTTGTAGATTAGGTACTTCAAAA
This sequence comes from Lathyrus oleraceus, assembly GCF_024323335.1. Taxonomy (NCBI): domain Eukaryota; kingdom Viridiplantae; phylum Streptophyta; class Magnoliopsida; order Fabales; family Fabaceae; genus Lathyrus; species Lathyrus oleraceus. The sequence continues at coordinate 350,336,786 of NC_066582.1, read as the reverse complement.
AGATCATTCTCATTGCAGTACTATGGAGTTGCTGGATGGAGAGGATGTTACATGTTCATGTCTTAGAAAATCTAAGTTGTGTTTAACATGTAGCTTGAAGTTCAAGTCTCACTTGGAAGGTCAGAATATCTTTCGAAGAAGTCTGATAAACGTGGAGAGGTCAAAAGTGGCATTTGACTTTTTCATATGAGGATTCATGAAGGAGGTAATCAACCAGTGGCATTTGGTCTATCTCAGAAGTGAGTTCGAAGAATCAAGATAATCAACATATAGCAGCTGATTATTCTTGAGGAAAGTCTGAGACAAGTTACTTTTGAGCAGAAAAGTAGTAATCTGAAGACAAAAGGAGGTGGTTTATTTTCATCTCTTGGAGCTTGTGGAAGGAGTTCTGAGCTATCTATGGAAGATTATCTCTTGTAATGGGATGAGAATGTATATGTCCCAAATTTGTGTCTGGTTTCGTTTGGCTCAAGCTAGTGACTCAGTGATATCTGAAGATTATCAGATGGTGTTTTTAGTTATGTTGTGAAGGATGTCCTAACTTATGTTAGAACATTTTGTGTAGTGGTTTTCTGTTCTGGTTAGAAGAGAGATTGACACAGAGTGTGGATGAGTTCAGCCAAGAGGGTTGAACAGAGGGTGTGCTCTTGAAGACATGAAGATGCGTCTTATGTTTTCCATTCATCAAGTGGTCTGGATTCTCTTTGAATCAGGAAGTATGTGAAGGTCCAACTTTGGGGTGTTGGATATGTTCATGTGTGATCTCCAAGTTTCAAGAGGAGAGTTGGTTGTTCATGACAGGGGGAGTTCTGTCTTTGCACTGCAAGAAATCATCAAGCTTGTGGTCTATGTGTTCTCAGATAACAAGGTATGGCACCTTGTTAGTTAGTGGGATGATGTGGAGTGTGTCAAGCCTGAGTGAGCAGAAGAATGTCTGACCGGATGTCATGACATTGCCTTGGACAATTTGTGTGTCTTACTAGTTGCATCCATAACTAGTAATTCTGTTGTTTGTTGCACAGATTTAGGGGTAGGAGAAGTACCATTGTGCATGTGTGTATTACTAGTAGCCATAGCTAGTAATTGTTTTGCTTCTGCTGCTAATTAAACTACTGTTATGTTGGTTAAACTGCTGGTAGTTTTCCTTGTGAACAAAAAGGACAGAGTGTTCACAAGATGTCATATGTGATGTCTTAACATAAGATATCCTATGTACCTGCTGGAAGTTATATAAGGAAATGTGGATGTGTGATGCTAGGTGTCAAGCTACCACTGGAGGTGAGAAAGTGGTTGTAGGAAATGGTGATAGGGAGAATACATGAAGAATGCAGACAAAAGCAGTGTCGAATGTTAAGACATCGCTTGCAACGTGTCTGACAACATTTATGGAATAGTCTACACGCATTGGAACTGTTGTTTTTGAAAAGAAACAGTCAAGAGCTAAAAGGTATTCAAATATAGTCTGGGATATTGGTGGTGATTCTCTGACTGATTCTCAGCAAATATTTATGGATCTTGACCAAGTATTTACTCCTACCGTTAATTCCTAAGCAAATATTTATGGATCTTGACCAAGTATTTACTCCTACCGTTAATTCCTAAGCATGGTTTGACCTATTTAAAGGGTGTATCAGCACTCCTCTTCTCACAAGAGCGACATTCCATTCCCTCTAAACCATGGGGTTTATTAAGATTTGGGCATACTTGTAGCACCTCAAATTTGCACCTCCCATTTGTACATTCATTTCATTTTTAGGTCATTAGCATTGCATAGCATGTTGCATTTCATCAGTCAAAACTGATCAGGAGAATCCATCTGTGCAAGAGAGCAAAAGCATTTCCATGAGACAAAGGCCCTATGGTTGTTCTAGAGAGCTTACATGACCCAAGGTTCATTTTGATGCAACTTGACCATTGGTTTGAGGTTCAAAGTCCACAGTGCATGACCAAGTCATCTGAGGCCCATAAAAGTCAACTGCAAGTCAACTGAGGGCTATGAGAGGGAGAAATGGTTTGAGACATTTCATTCATGTCCCAAAGAAGGGTATTCAACATGTCAAACATCTACCTTGAATATTTTGAAGCCAGATCAAAAGTTTCTAAAAATGGAAAGTGACCTGTAATTTGCAAGTTTCCAAAAATGGCAAGTTTTTGGACCAACTTCAACTCAACTTTACAACATCAAATAAGCTTCAAATGAATTTTTGTCCAACATGAAAGTTGAAGATCTTTCTCTCCCATTTCCAAAAAGTCCGAGATCATGAATTTCTAATGAATGGTTAAGGAGTTATGATCAAATCATGGCAAAGTATGCTTGAAACTTCAAATGGCCATATCTTTTGATTCATAACTCCAAACTTGATGGTTCTTTTTGCAAAATGCTTGTCATGACATGAAGTTTCCAAAACATCCATCACATTGCATGAAATTTGAACATATGATCATTTGTGCATTCAAGTCAATTTTGGAGGGAAAATCATAAATTTGAAATTGGTGCATCATGGGAACAAATGACCATTGCTAACATGTGCATGGGAAGATTTTGAGTGAAAATGAGCTCCCATATGGTACTGTTCATGTTTGGAATTGCCATGCACCACCAAATTTCCAATTTTTGCCATGCACCCTTATCTTGCTTAACTCTAATTAACTTTGATTAATTTTAATTAAAATGAGATTAGGACATGGTATATATAGATAATTGTAACAAAATTTGGGAAGGTTAATCACAATTCACCATTTCTAGATCTAAGAATTTTTTCCCTCCAAATTTTCTTTCAATCTTAATTCAAATTTTTCTCACATAAACCTTGAATCTTCTTCCATATTCTGGTTCTCTAGTGTTGATTTAGCAGAGATCAAGCCTTGGATCATCAAGTTTGGACCAGAATTGTGCATGTGAAGCTCAAGAACATAACCATGGCATTTGAGATTTAAGCAAGATCTACATGTTTCCAAGCCTCAATTTCATCATCAAACTTCATAACAAGTGATTTGGAGTGGATTTGCATGCTTGCTTGGCCTTGGATCTGTAGAATTCGCCAACTGTTCTTCAAGAGGTCACATTTTTGATCTTCTTAATTCTCTGTTTTATGTACATAATCTTGTAGATTTTGTTGTGGTGAGAATTCTGATATAAATTTTGTGGAATTTGGATGAAAATTGAGTGAGATATGATGATTTCAAGTTTAGATCTAGAAACTTCTTTGCTTCGATTCAGAAAATCCATGGAGATTTAGGCTTAGATAATATGATATTTGAATTCTACATTGAAAGAGCTTTCCAACGATATATAATTTGTAAAATTCTGGACGTTTCTGGAAATTCTGGAAAATTGCGCATGAATGTTCATCATCTTCATCTTCATCTTCATGAAGAAGATGAAGATCTTCATCATTAGTGACGGATCTGCATGGTAGCGACGGCATCTGGATTTTCGCTAGGGTTCTTGCTATAACGCGCGCTCAGAACTCATTTAATCCATGGTCCTCACTTCGATTCCTGCTTCAGGCGTTTTTTGGAATTTATTTTTCACTTTTGCCATGCTATGCCATTTTTACTTCACATTTTTTCATCAACTTGTAAAATTCATAACAAATTGAAAATTGATCCAAAAAATACCTGGTTTTTTGATAATTGATCCTTGAGATGTCTAGTTTTTAATGATGATGATTTCAAAAGTTGTGCATGGCTGGATTTTATTTGGTGCTATAATCTTTGATCATGTGTCCACTTGTGACCTTGCCTTGCTTATCTCATTGTGAAATGCTTCACTTTAATCCAATGGACTTGAAATTTTACATGTTGATTCTAGACGCATTGATGGATATTTTGGTTTTGGTTTGACATTTTTCCCATGCTCCATTCCTGTTTTATGAATGTGTTTGCATGGTGTGACAATTTGTGTCACACCTTTGATTACCTAACTTGTGCAATTTAATTTCCATACCAAATGATCTTTGATGCTTCTGATGTTTTGTATGTTGATCATGTTAGATGTGTCGAATGTTCATGAATTTTTCCAGAATTATTTGAATAATTTCTGTTTTGATTTGGATTTTTCATTCATGATGACCATATATGAACTTTGAAATTGTCATTGACTTCTTTTGATCATGAAATACTTTTGCTTGATGATATTGTTGTGAGTCGTTATAGGACATGTCAATATGTGTTTGAAGTTGCATTGTGTTGAATTTCAGCCCCTGTTTTGGATTTTTTCTTCATCTTTGACCCTAGGCTTTGACCTAGTGGTTTGTTACTTACATTTGAGTTGTGATTTCAGGTTCAAGTGTGCATCTCCTTGATTGATGTTGCTCCTTCATTTGAGCTTGATTATTTGCTTTTGATTGCTAACATTGTGTGTTTTGTAGGTTGATGATAAATCATTTGAGTTTGCCTTATGGATTTTGTGTTGCATATTGGGTTGTCTGTTGGATATTGACTGTTGCCTGATTGTCTGGATTTTATACTGATTGGTTTAGCTGTTTCCACAGGTACCTAAGTTGCTTTAAGTTCATTTGAACTTTGCTTTGCTTGTTTGTGGTTGGCATACCACTGAGGTATAATTCCTTGATCTTCATGTAGTCTGGAAGACCTGTCATGTTATGTTGGCAGGCACCTGTCTGAAGCCCTCCTTAAGAGGCAGTGCTTGTGTTTGTTTAAGTTTGTGCCAAGCAGGTAAATACCTCTTAAGAGGCAATTGGCAGATACAAGGGATGTGCAATCCATCCCCTGCTATTCAGTTGAGTCATTCATTTTGCTCACACACCATGTGTTGATGCATTGTGAATAAGAACCCAAGATCTTGTTGTGTCAGTCATGTGGAGAAGAGTTCCTACATTCTGAACTCCCACACTCTCTATTTGATTCAAGCTCTCCCAGGCCAGGGATAAGAGCTGTGAGGTCTTACCCTCATTCCCATTTCATCTGCTTCACCCTAACTCTCAATGTTAGGGTTAAGAGCTAAAAACACCCCATTCCAGTTGGCTTGTTTCTACAGCCTAGCCTTGTATGAGCCAATTGTTTGCATATAGTGTATGTGCTTGCTTTATTGTGCTTGTATTTGTTTGATTGTGCTGTTTAGGCTAGCTTGCTTCCTGTGCAAGTTAGGATAGAGACCTCAACATAGGGATCGTATGCATGACAACTTCTAGGCTCGAGTAGTAGTCTCCCTAGTAGCTTGTTATCTCCCTAGTCTCTGGTTAGGATAGAAGTTCTTTCCCTGTTTAGGGGAACTACGTCGCCCTGATCCTCATACCAGATGAGGTACGTAGGCAGGAGATGATCTGATCTCTCCGGGCTCCCTTTTTCTTTTGCAACCCCTTTGTGTGTGTTCGGAGTCTGACGTAAGTCTAGCGATTGGCAATTGGTTTCCTGTGTCTTGTTTGCTTGTTGGAGTCTAACGTAAGTCCAGCGATTGGCAGTTGGTTTCCTGTGTGTGTTTGTTGGTTCGGAGTCTGATGTAAGTCCAGCGATTGGCATTCGGTTTCCATGTTTGCCCGTTTGTGTGGAGTCTGACGTAAGTCCAGCGATTGGCAGTCGGTTTCCTGTGTGGGTTTTGTTTGGCGTGCGTTAGCCGAGCTACAAGTGCTCTGATTCTTCTCCGGTCATAGAAGATACGTATGCATAGGATGCGACATCCTAGCGAGCATGTTTCCCCTATCCCCGAACTACGTCGACTCTGATGTCTGTGTCTGACAGACTACGTAGGCCCAGGATGCGATATCCTGCCGAGTCCCGTTTCTTCCGTTTTCTGTGTTTCCTTCCAGCGTGTGTGCAGTGTTTGAGCAGTATCTTTAGCAACCTTTCTTCTATTCTTTCTGAGCGTGGATCCCGTCGAGTACGACGGATGCGTAGGGGTGCTAATACCTTCCCGTCGCATAACCGACTCCCGATCCCATCAATCTCCGGTCGCGAGACCATTCCTTTCCAGGTTTACTTCGAGCGTTTCCTTTCCCGCCTTTGGGATAAATAACGCACGGTGGCGGCTCTGTTGTTTCTTTTTCCCGCCGGTTTTTCGCGTAATGCGACAGCTGGCGACTCTGCTGAGGAACCAGAGAAGTTGACCTCTTGCTGGTCCATCTTCCCTAAGCTAGTCAGTCCTAGCGCTCTTTAGGATAGGGTTTGGTTGCTTTTATTGCTTTATTTATTGCATTTATGATTATTATGTTATATATATGTGCATTATGTGTTTGCATGCATCATATTATCATTGTGCTGGCTGTGTATCTGTCTCTCTGTGGGGTGGGAGTTACAAGAGGTAAAAGGCCCAATACCCAGGCTATGAGTGAACTTTAGGACACCTAGGAATAGAGTGATTCATGGGAAGCGGGTGGTATTGCGCCACTTAGCGGAACATGACATCACGAGCAGTTCAGACTCTGATGGGGTATTATCGTTACATACATCTGGTGTGTACATGATGATATTCTTGAAAGGGTTATTTATCCTGCGTTTCGCTTGACCTTACCCTGGCCTAGATGATAACCGTGAGTGGGGAGGGATTGAATCATTCGCATGTACTGATGGTGACTATGGTTCAGTTAGACTTATGGATATCTATCTCTGACACGCCGAAATTCTGTCTGTGGTATCTATCAGCGGGTTCCGTTTATTTCGGATCCCCGGGTTGAATTTGAGGATACTTGTGCAGAGGATCTGGTTGTCATCCGTTCAGTGGATTTCCTGTGATAATGGTGACATATCCTCCGTTCCGTTTATTTCGGAACTCCCCGAGTTGGATTTATGGTGACTTAGTCCCTCATATGACTATGACTGGTTCAGAGACTTGATGGGTTTTTAGATGACTTGGAAGATGGCACAGTGACCTGCCTGCATGCATTTGCATCGTTCCCATTTCGCATTCATCTGCATTTAACCCATGTTTATCCGTACTCAGGGTCCATTTTTTGATTGAGATTCCGGTTGAGAGATATCTAGATGTCAATGTTATTGTTAAAATGTTATCCATCTCAACGAAACCAGAATCAAAGGACGGAATATTCCTCATACGGATAGACATTGCATGTGTGAGTCATATTAACCTGTTTTCTATTTTGTAGGTGTCAGTATCTAATCGGTGCGCATAGCTCTTCCGTTCAGACATCTAAGCTGATGGATCCACCCAACGCCGACATTCTCGAATTGAAAGAGATGATGTGGGAGTTGTTCAAAGTCGTGCAAGGGCTCGCCTTGGGGCAGAAAGCGATTGCTGAGAGGGTGGAAAGGATTGAGAAATGGCTGATAATGGAGAAAGTTCAGGGAAAGGTTCCGTCGTCCGTAGTAAAGAAGCCCTCTGGCAATGGCCAGCTCAAGAAGGAGGTTGAATCAGGTGAGGTGCAGGCCAAGAAAGAACGCGGTAAGGATTGTTACCACCCTTATGCTGCCACTATAACCACTCCTGTTGGTAATCCACCTGCACAACAGCAACAACCACCACCTCAGCAGAAAGCACAAAAAGCTAAGGGCCAAGTGAAGAAGGGGACGAGGGACCGTCAGTTTGATAAGCCACCCGTGACTTATACCCTTCTGTTCAAGAGGTTAAGGGATCTTGGGTTAGTTCGGTCGAGGATATTGGTACTTGTAGAACTGCATCGGAGACCTGCAAACTACGATGAGGATGCCAGGTGCGAGTTCCATTCTGGGGCACTCGGACATAACATTGAGGGTTGTAGAGCTTTTAAGCATGTCGTCCAGGACATGGTGGATTCTAAGGCCATCAGTTTGGCACCAACACTGAACGTTAACGCTAACCCCGTGCCAGGTTCCGTGGGGATGAAGGTGATGTCAAAGGACAAGAGAGGAATAGAGGTGACTGAAGGGGATCAGTTAAAAACTTCAATGTCTATGGTCCCAAAACATCTGATGAAGAGTGGAGCATTCCCTAGTGTTGATAACTATTGTGCGGCCGTCGCCACAAAGGGGTGTGTAGTGATGGGGGAAACGATCCAGAAAATGATGGAAGTAGAAATGGATGGTGAAAAATTTGAAACACCAAGTTAGGCAGTTGAAACCGTCAAGGTAGAGGATGCCATTCTAGCTGAGAAAGAGAAGAAGCTGTCCATTTCTTCCTACAAACAGGCCATGGAAGTGGTGAAGAACGGAGAAGTCCTCGGCTGGGGAAAGATCATAGACATTGTGGTGAAAGCGGAGATGTTCGGGATTGGCTATCGGCCAGACCAAGACTCGTCTAGACAAAACAGAGGACGTTGTCAACCGTTCACATTCGTCAGTGCCGGAATGCTGGATCCAGGTCACGCCTGTACAGTGGGTGAAGAGATTGACAGTGACCGCGAGCTTGAGTCATGGATAAAGTCGTGCGTACCAGGGAACTGGAAGGCCTCAAGGATCATCACTGTCACTCATCATGAAGAGTAGTATTTCTGTATTTCAATTCTGTTTGCATGAAAGCCATACGTTTTGCCCGAAACGTAATGGTCCATTGTAAGGGCCATCTCATGTGTTTCATTTTGCAACATTTTGCATCAGTAATAAATGGATGTTTTTGTGATTAAAAGTGGTGTTCCCTGTCTTTCATTTATTTTTGCAGTTTAAAAAAATAAAAATGGCAATGTTTAGTTTTCTTTCCTTTTGATTTGTCTTGTTCCGACCTCAAAAGTGACTATTCTCCTGATCTCATTGACAACAATTCGGTTACACCTCTGTATGACTTCGACAATCCGATCTATCATGCCGAAGAAGAAGGTGAAGAAGATTGTGATCTGCTGGAATTAGCCAGGTTGTTAAGACAAGAGGAGAAGGTGATTCAACCGCACGAGGAGCGATTCAAGATTGTTATTCCAGGCACTGCCGAGGTCAGAAAGTGAAAGTTAGGGCCGCTTCAGAGGCGAATGTCAAGAGCAGAATGGTAGCACTGTTAAAAGAGCATGTGGATACCTTCGCCTGGTCGTATCAGGATATGCCAGGGTCGGATACCGATGTCGTTGTGCACAAGCTACCATGGAGAGAAGACTGTCCTCTAGTGAAGCAGAACGCCGGTGCCACGTATCAGAGTGACTTTGTTTCATGATATGATTCATCATGAAATCGAATGCTATGTTGATGACATGATAGCAAAGTCCCAAGCAGAAGAGGGGCATCTGGTGGATCTGGCCAAGTTGTTTGACCGGTTGAGACAACTCAGACTGAGGTTGAGTCCGAATCAGTGCACTTGTGGAGTGCTGTCCGGTAAGTTGTCGAGGCTTATTGTGAACGAAAGAGGTATCGAGGTCGATCCTGCTATAAAAAAAAAGGAAAAAAGCGATACAAGAAATGCCTGAACCGAGAACAGAAAAGAAGGTTCATGGTTTCTTAGATAGATTGAACTGCATTTCACGGTTCATATCTCATCTGACAGCCACGTGGGAACCCATTCAAACTGTTGAAAAAAAAAGATCAAACGGTCAGGTGGATAATGATGGCCAATGGGCATTGAAAGATAAAAGAATAAGTTGCAGGAACCTCTGATTCTGATGCCTCCCATGGAAGGAACAACTGTTAATCCGGTACTTGACAGCCCTCGAGGGGTCTATGAGGTGCGTATTGTGTCAGCATGACGGGTCTGGTCGAAAAGAGCATGCAATTTACCTTAGCAAAGAGTTTACCGACTGTGAAACAATACATTCACTGCTCGAGAAAACTTGTTGTACTTTGGCATAGGCTGCTCGCCGACTGAGACAGTATATGCTGGTTCATACCACTTTGTGGATTTCCAAGATGGGTCTGATCAAGTAAACTAGTGAGAAGCCAGCATTGACCGGACGGGTGGCGAGAGGGCAAATGATGTTGACTGAATACGATATTCAGTATACCTCTCAGAAAGCAATCGAGGGGAGTGTATTATCCGATTACCTCGCCCCGCAACCCATTGAGGATTATCAACCAAGGAAGTTTGAGTTTCCTGATGAGGACATCTCGAGGTGCTCAAATCGAAAGATTGTGAGAAACCGATCCCGGAGGAGGGGCCTGACCCTGAATCCGAACGGATTCTGATGTCTGATGGGGAGAGGTTAATGTGATGAGTTAGTGCCGTTTTGGTTATGCCGAAAAGATCCCACATTCCTTTCGTTGCCCGGATAACATTTGAATGCACCAACAATGGTGGCTGAGTACGAAGCTTGTATCCTGGGTATCGATCTTCGGTGCGTACGTCTACTGGGGAAACGCCGCGCTCGCTCGTGTATGGGATAGAAGTGGTATTACCTACTGAAGTCTAGATCCCATTGTGGAGAGTCCTGATGGATGAGAAATTAGAGAAGGCTGAGTGGATAAGGACTCGGTATGACGCGTTGAGCCTGACTGAGGAAAAGAGGTTGGCAGTTACTTGTCATAGGGCAGTTGTACCCAGTGAATGAAGCGTGTTATTGACCGAAAAGTGCGACCTCGTGCGTACCACGTGGGAGAGCTGGTATTGAAAAGGATCCTTCCTCATCAAGACGATCGTGGGGCAAGTGGATATACAGTTATGAATCCCATTCGTGGTCAAGAAGGCGTTCTCTGGTAGAGCCTTGTTGTTGACGATCATGGATGGTGAAGATTTTCCATCCCCTGTGAATGCAGACGCAGTTAAAAATACTTCGTAAAAAGAGACCTGTTGGACGAAAAGAATAAAAGAGTCCAGGCAAAAATGGGCATCCCGGCGAACCAAAAGAAAAGGAAAAGGTTCGGGCAAAAATTAGGGATAAAAGAAAAAACTGTACACCCGGCAAGTCGAAAACCCCACAAGGACGACTTGGGCAAAAAAGGGTATCCTGGTGGACTGAAAACCCGAAAGGGCGATCCAGGCAAAAGAGGGATTGAAACGAACAACTGCGTCCAACATAATCATTGATATTTTGGTTAACACATCATGGATAATCCCCGACAGAGATCGATCGGAAGCGTCTTGTTCAGAAGACAGAAAATGCGGAAAGTTTTGAGGACATATGGGGTGTAACCGAGTTGAAACCCGATGAGATCACGGTTTCACATTGCCATTAGGATAGATTTTTCCTTTTGTGCGTGATCACCTCTTTCCAGGATTGCTTCCTGTGTGTTGCTCGGTTCTGAGCCACCTTTTTGTTTCAGTCAATAAAATGCATGTTCAGTCAAATAATTTTGTTTTTGTCTTCATTACCGCTTTGATTGCGAAAACATCCGTTTATTTTTGATGAGAATATCTGCATTTTGAAACATAAAGGTCCCTTCCGATGCATGCTTATAAGATTGGAATCTGGAAATCTTATTTGGAAGTTTGAGTGACCTAGGTGTTGAAATGTTGGCACGCCTGGGGCACGCTTTTATCTAACGATCTCTTGTGCAGGTGCTGTTAGATGTCTTCATTCACTTGCAGTTTGTGTTGGGTAACATTTTGACAAAAGATCCCTGCAGAGTCCAATCAGGGGCAAAGGATAGAAGAACGGTGAAAAGACGGTGAAAGAGTTGCGACGACGATCCTAGAGGGTAATCAAGAAGACTCTTCAAAGTCTGAAGATTGGAGAGTTTGCCCGGATCCGAGGAGATCAAGTGTCTCGAAGCAAGGAAAAGACGAGAATACTGGGTGATGGATCAGAAAAGACCGGACGAGTCTGGGAGTCCTCAAAGGTGGGAAGCTGACACTATGGTTGGATGGTAAATGCCAGGGTTAGACGAATCGATGGGCGTTCCATGTCAAATAGGCCGTATCTCCCCGGTGGGTTGGAGAGTGTTATCTCCCTAGCAAATTCGAGATCGGTGTCTCCTCAGCAAGCCTGAAGGTTGCCATATCCCCAGTGGAAGTGTCAGTGGGTAGATTGTTCCTAAGGGTTGAGGATGTTTCCCCAGCAGGCTTGAGAGTGGCCGTTTCCCCAAGCAAGTCTGAAAGCTGTTAGAACTGTTATTTCCCAGCAGTCGGGTGGCAGGTCTGAAGGCTATTCTATCCCCAGCCAGTCTGAAGGCTGTTAGTCCCCACTAAGTCTGAAGGTTGTATCCCCAACGGAGGTATCAGTGAGTAGTCTGTTCCTCAGCAGTTAGATATGAAGTATTGTAATCCTCAGCATGGTCGTGGATGCTTTTCCCCAGCAGGGTTGTGATTGTCTTCCCCAACAATTTTTGAAGTGGGTAGTTTTCCCAGTGGAGGTTTGTGTTGATGGTTTTCCCCCAGCGAAGTCCCCAAGCGGATCAGGTTCGGTGAAAATTATCCCCAGTAGAGATAAGCATTGTTTGCTTCCCTTAGCAGGGTAGTCCCCAGGAAGATCGGGTTCGATGGAGATCATCCCCAGCAAGGGTTATCTTTCCCCAGCAGGGTGGAAATTGACGTGGTATTGAAATCCTCAGCAGAGTTCCTTGAGCTCCCCGGTGTTGTCTCTGAAGGAGACGTGTTTTTATGCATTCATCATTTTGATAAGCATAGCATATTGCATCATTAGTGCGTAGCATTTCCATGATCATGGAGCATTGCGCTAAAAAAACTCATGCATCAACATTGCAAACATAAATTAGCCCTAGGCCGTGGTGACCATCCGAGAATGGGTTGTCGGAAGAGTTTAGCATCGCGCCATTGGATCGATTTCAGAACTGGGTTCCCCAGCAGGGCAGAGAGGTTGGTGTTTTCCCAACAAGTGGCTCATTAGTTGAGTAGGTATCCCGAGCAATGCTACTCCTCACAAAATTGGTAGCATCTTGCAAGCTTGGATCAATTCCCCAAGCAGAGGTGGGTGTGTCTGATCTCTCCATATAGAGTCGACCCCTTAGGCAGAAAGTGTCTACCATTTCCTTCTGCACTCCCCACTGAGTTATATCCTCGTGGATGACGGTTGTTTCCGTTCCCTCCCTACACACATAAGGGGATGTGTTTTTCCTATTGAGTTCTTTCCTCATTAGGATGAGTCTTGATTCAGTTTGCCTTTTTGGATCGATCCTAAATTGGCTTCCTATTGGCTGTCTCTTGTGCCTCCCTGTGGTATAAATGAATAGTTGCTCACTAACCGACACTCATTCATCTTATCCTCAGCGGAAGTTGTTGGCTTCTACCCGCTAACCGGTAGTTGTAAGTCCTATCTTTGTGGTCTTCTACCTGCTAACCGGTAGATGTGAATCCTCTTTTCTCCCCGTTGTGGAGTCAACCATTGTGCTCATCCTAGTCGATGACGGTTACTTTTCCGTGGTTTTCTACCTACGAACCGGTAGATGTAATCCCCTCTTTGCGGTTATCATTATCCAGTTTTCGGTATTGATAGTCCTTCTCCCTTTGGATATTTGCTTTGATTAAGCAATCTTATCCCTCAGCGGGTCTTCCCCTTCCTTTTGGATAATTGCTCAGAGTAAGCCATTTTATCCTCAGTGGGTCCTCTTTCATTCACCGTTCGCCGGTAATGTTTGTGGTTTCCCCTTTTGATTGGTCATCTTTACATACCTAGTCTCGGCATCCCGATGCCTTTCTTTTCGGTTGATTTATCCTTTAACAACCTACAACCCGGTTATGGATAATCTTCCATGCGAGTATATTATCTACGTTTTGACGGCTATAGATAATATATCTCATGCGCTCTTCGGTCGAGGTTTTGTCACTCCCAGTTGAGTAAGATTCGTATTCCTTGTGGAATCGAATGTCCATCATTTAACAAGTTTGCTTTCGCTCTCTTCAGGATGATGAGTGTTTTGGAACACACACCAATTCACGTTTTTCGGTCGATTTCCTTTAACAACCTACAACCCGGTTATGGATAATCTTCCATGCAAGTGTATTATCTATGTTTTGACGACTATAGATAATATATCTCATGCGCTCTTTGGTTGAACCCTTTGTTTGTTTCCCCAACTGAGTAAGATTCGTATTCCTTGTGGAATTGAATGTCCATCCTTTAACAAGTTTGCTTTCGCTCTCTGCAGGATGATGAGTGTTTTGGAACACAAACCAATTCACGCCTTGGTCGGTCACTTGTTTTATGCCCACAACCCGGTATCCTTGGTGTTCCTTCCTTCCTGCTCCCTTTTGCGACCTTGGTCCCCTGTGGAGTCAGATTTTCCTGAGTCGAAATATGCCTCTTCAGGCTTTCCTCAGATGTTTTTGTTTGATTGATATATCTCACCCGTACACCGGTCTTTGATATTCCTTCTTCCCGAGCTTGTTACCTACTAACCGGTAACACCTCACCCCTTTCTTTGAGTCTTCCCAGGTCATCCGTTGATGTCTGGTCACCTCTCCGTTGGTATCGGTAAACGTCGAGCTTCTCCCGTTCGTCCGTTGACGTCTGGTCGAGTCTTCCCATTCATTCGTTGATGTCTGGTCACCTCTCCGTTGGTATTGATAAACGTTGAGTTTTTCCTATTCGTCCGTTGACGTCTAGTTGTATCCTTTCCCAGTTCATCCGTTGATGTCTGGTCACCTCTCCGTTGGTATCGATAAACGTCGAGTTTTTCACATTCGTCCGTTGACGTCTAGTTGTATCCTTTCCCATTCATCCGTTGATGTCTGGTCACCTCTCCGTTGGTATTGGTAAACGTCGAGTTTTTCCCATTCGTCCGTTGACGTCTGGTTGTATCTCTTTCTCCCAGTTCATCCTTTGATGTCTGGTCACCTCTCCGTTGGTATTGGTAAACGTTGAGTTTTTCCCATTCGTCCGTTGACGTTTGGATGTATCCTTTTCCATTCATCTTTCGATGTCTGGACGTGGTTCCTTCCTTTGATAAAAATCAAAATCCCCAGTGGAGTCGTTGGTAAACGTCTTGTCTGGTCCCGTGATAAATATCAGATCCCAGTGGAAGTTGCCGTTGTTGAACTTTCTTTTCTTGGATCCCCGTAGAGTGCAAATTTCTACGGTTCTTTGGTATTCAATCCCTGTGTACCTTGAAGGTCTGACAGTTGTTGTTCTCAGCTGTCATACGGTGAACTGGACTTTTTGTGTTTTTTATCGCAATGTCGCGGTTAGCAAGAGTCGCCACCGACTTTTCTTTTATCCAATAAGGAAAGGTGGAAAAGAACAGGAAAGACCTTAATTTAGATTTTGGGTTCGGGAGGTACATTATACAAAGGGAAGGTGTTAGCACCCTTTGTATCCATGGTTATCCATGGGCTCTTAATTGCTCGATCACTTATATTATTTTTGTCTGAAAAAAAAGTGTTTGTGAATTGTTTAGAAAAATTGTTTTGAAAAGAGAATTTAACTTTGTAATGATTCTTGTATGAATGTATACAAAGTGATTATCTCGTTTAGTTTTGAAAATTGTTTAGAAAAATATAACTCGGTAATGATTCTAGTATGAATGTATACCAAGTGGTGATTTTCTGAAGGTATTTTGAAAGGTGTGAAAAAATGTTTTAGGTTGTGAGCCAGCAATTAAGAGTTATACCGACCCAAGGTCTTTATGAGTATTTCCTATCCTTATGAGGGTAAAACTGTCCTTATTATTGAGAAATAAGTAGTTTTATCCTTTGGATGTAAAAGGGTCATCGTAGGGTCATCGATTGGTCATTGAAGGCAACAGTTACGAGGATACCTTAGCATTCGAAGGGACTATCATCTTTTAACCGTAGGCAACATCGGAGGGTCATCGAGGGACAAAGTTGTATATTCGAAGGCAACATCCGAGGGACTATAATTTATTTTATGATGATTTAACCGAAGGGTCTTTGCTAAGGGTATCCCCACGTTCGCGGGACATGACCGTAATATCGTAATCGTAAGGCAACAAAGAGAGGTCCAAGATCACTTATTCAAAGGCAAAGTTTTACAATTAATTATATAATTAGGATGAAACTCCACATTAAAATTATTAAAAATAATATATTAAAAAATTAATACATTAGAAATTAATACATTAAAAATTAATTTAGGGTGAAACTCCACAAGGGTATCCCACAAATAAAGTGGAATACCTAGCCAATAACCTTTTCCTGGGATATGTGAACCTTTACGAAACTCAAAAAAAAAAGAAACATGTCAGAACACCAAATCAGGGTGCAATCGAAGATTACACCGGAGAAATATCACAACAATAAATAGGATAGGATGAATAATGCATGGCTATGATAAAACATAAAAAAAAAGAATAGAAAAGTCAGCTACTGTCTCGTTCGCCTCTGCCTCGCCTAGCGAAGGCCAGGCGAATACTCGCCCCAGGCTCGCCTAGCGAGGTGCTAGCGAGCGGCCACGGATTTTGAATTTGAAAACAGCCCCACGTTAGGAACTTTGAATTTTATGGCATTTTATCACAGGAATAACATGATCAAACATTCAGGGTATTCAGGCATATTTAAATTCCCATACGAAAGCAAATTATATATCAACATTTAATCATGATGCATTATATATGTAGATATGGCCAATTGAAAGTATAAACAATAGAGATACGCAAACATGTTTGCCAATTCAAGGTTGAAGGGATTGACCACTTGTAGTATCGGAATAAGTTAGCAGCGGGAATTGGACGGCGATGGCTTCGGTGCAGATGGGCTGCCTTCAGGGTTTCTTTACTCTGAATTCTCCGGGTAGGCAGGGTTCCTATGCCAAAATTTCTATTCGTTCTTCTCTGTTCTCCTCCTCTTTTTTTTTCCCAGTGAATCTCCCAGTGTAACTCCAAGTGTAACTCCCCTACTGAAACTTCAGTATTTATAGACTAATTTCGTGGGTAATGGGCTTGGAATGAGGGAGACCCAAGTCCAAAATAATTTGTTATATTTTATTTATTTATTTATTTTAATTATTTAATTAATTAATTAATTAATTAATTAATTAATTAATTAAATTTTTTTTTTTTATTTTTTTTTTATTTTTTTTTGTTTCTTCAAGATCAGTGTTATATATGAGTCGGAATGCCTTGCAAAATGTCTTGAAATATTAATGGGCAAATTTTGGGGTATGACAGCTGCCCCTGTTCAATATTCTTGGACCGAGAGAGTTAGAATGGTGTATACGCCATTCGTGGTCTGGAGGTGGAAGATTATTGAACACTAGAATGCCCCAAAAATTTGCACTTGAGAATCGACAGTTGGTCTTGATGGAGATGGGCTTAAAGATGTCATCCGGGAGGTTTGATGACGAAAGCTTCAGATCGCGCCGTATATTAGGCCAATTTGAAGACATGGGTGCCACACTGGGTCGTACGTTAGACCGTATAATGAGTCATCCATTAGGCTGCCGACTTCGCTGGGGAGTCGGAGTGTGTCATATGCTGTTGGGGGTAAAGGATCAGAATGGACCATACGCTAGATCGTATCTGAGTTGCAGAATGAGCCGTACGTTAGGCTGAATCTGATGACGAAAGGGGTAGTCGTACGTTAGACTACACTTCAGAAATGTACCGTATGTTAGGTAGGATCTGATGATGAAAGAGGTAGTCGTACGTTAGACTACACTTCAGAAATGTACCGTATGTTAGGTAGCATCTGAGGGGATGGACATCCGAACGGGTCGTACGTTAGACCGTCGCAGAATGAGTCGTCTGTTAGGCCGCATCTGATGATGAAAGCGGTAGTCGTACGCCAGACTACACTTCAGAAATGTACCGTACGTTAGGTAGCATCTGAGGGTTGTAAGATCCAAACGGGTCGTACGTTAGACCGCGTTGGGGTTGTTGAAGTTCAGAATGGATCGTACGTTAGATCGTATCTGAGTTGTAGAATGAGCCGTCCGTTAGGCTGCATCTGAAAAAGAAAGTAGTCGTACGCTAGACTACACCCCTGAATGTACCGTACGCTAGGCAGCATCTGAGGATTTGAAGGTCCAAATGGGTCGTACGTTAGACCGCATTGGAGTTGCTGAAGAAGTCATATGTTGGGCTGAATCAGAATGAACCGTACGTTAGGCTGTATCTGATAACCTGTATATGTTGTACTTGCAATAAATGTCTGGGATGGGCTTAGAGATGCCATCGTTAGGAGGATATCGAAGTGTTGTCAGAATGAATGTTCCCATGAACTGTATTTGAAATATATATCTGAATCTTGAATGTGATTGATAAAGGTGTCTGTCTGAATGAACCTTCTACTTTGACTATATCAGGAGGATAATTAACCTGCAAAGAAAAAGTTAGCTTCATGCTATGTCATGATGCATGAGATGTTTCGTGTTATGCTAAAATAAATGTGAATGTTGTATGCATGCGTATGCTGTGAAAGGATGTAATGAATGAGCTATGCGTATGAGAAGTTCTGCTTGGGGACTCTACTGGGGAAAATAAATCCCCATCTACTGATTTGAGACATTTGTGTCGATGACCCTTTCTCGGCTGGGGATGCTTGATTTCTGTCTGATGGTGGAAATATTCAGCAGAGTCGAGCTGGAGATGGATGAGATGATCAGCCTGTCTGGCGATGCCGACCTCTGTTGGGGAATAGCTGGCTGTGCCGGGGAATACTGCCAATTTCTTCTGGGAAAAATAGGCTTGCTGGGGAAGAGAATTGGTAGCGGATTCATTGGAAGCATGGTTAGACCTTATCCTCGATCCTGAAGTCTTGTAGTAATTGCTATTGCTATTCTATGCATGTATTTTGGTAAACATTGGTCATATTCAAATGCATATATTAATTCAAATTAAATCAATGGACGTTTACGCAAACAAAACAGAAAAAGTAAAAACAAAAGCATCTTTTTTTTGAAAGAGGGTTGTATTGATTTTGAAAGGAGGCCTATAAACAGGCAATTTGTGTACAAGGAGACAGAAATCCTAGTAAGAGGAAATTGTCGAAAACAAAGAGAAAGCTATGTGGAAGAAGTCCTATTGATTTTAAGCCTACTACTGTCATTATGTCTTCGAGCATCTCATCCCTTGCTGTCGGATAGAAGTGATTGGCTTGGTCAGTCCCTCGAAGTTGGATGAAAGTTGACTGAGAACGGGACATAGTCATACGCTTTAATCCCTAATTTTTGCCTGGACCGCCTTTTCAGATTTTCAGTCCACCAGGATACCCTTTTTTGCCCAAGCCGCCTTTTCAGGTTTTCGACTTGCCGGGTGTACATTTTTTTTTATATATCCCTAATTTTTGCCCGAACCCTTTTGGTTCGCCGGGATGCCCTTACTTTTGCCTAGATACGTCGATCTAGCGGGTCTCTTTTATGCGTAGTATTTTTTAACTATGTCCGCGTTCACGGGATGTGGGAAGTCTTCACCATCCATTGTAGCGAGTATCATGGCTCCACCTGAGAATACCTTCTTAACTACAAATGGCCCTTCTTATGTGGGAGTCCATTTGCCTCTGGGGTCAGTTTGTGGTAGGATGATGCGTTTGATTACCAAGTCGCCAATTTGATACACTTGTCTCTTGACCTTTTTGTTGAATGCCCTGGTCATGCGCTTCTGATATATCTGCCCGTGACATACAGCCGCAAGTCTCTTCTCATCCATCAAATTTATCTGATCGAGTCGAGTCTGAATCCATTCGTCCTCGTCTAAGCCCGCCTCTTTCATGATCCTTAGAGAGGGAATCTGAACTTCCACTGGTAAAACGGCTTCCATTCCGTAGACTAAAGAGAAAGGAGTTGCCCCTGTCGAAGTTCGCACGGAAGTACGATAACCGTAAAGAGTAAAGGGTAACATCTCATGCCAGTCTTTGTATGTTACTGTCATTTCTTGCATGACCTTCTTGATATTGTTAGCAGTCCCCACGGCGCCGTTCATCTTTGGCCGGTACGGAGAAGAGTTATGGTGTTTTATTTTGAACTGCGTGCAGAGTTCAGTAATCATCTTGTTGTTCAAATTAGTACCATTGTCAGTGATAACTCTTTCAGGAGACAGCAGGTTTCTCAAATAGGTATTTGATAGAATCCATCTTAGAAGTCAATAAGGTGGTATGATTCAACATATACTGTCTTAGTCGGCGAGCAGCCCAGGCCAAAGCACAGCAAGCTTTCTCGGGCTGTGAGTATCTTGTTTCACAGTCGGTACCTTTTGCTAAGGCAGTATATGGCATGCTCTTTTCGACCAGACTCGTCATGTTGCCCCAACACACCTCATTGAATTTTCTAACACGGTCAAATACGTAATTAAAGGTCTTCCTTCAACTGGTGGCATCGGAACTGGAGGTTCTTGGCGATATTTCCTGATTTTGTCATAAGCTTCTTGGCATTCATCATTCCATACCATCTCTTGATTTTGTCTCAGTAATTTGAAGATGGGTTTGCAGGTAGCAGTCAAGTGTGGAATGAATCGGGCAATGTAATTCGAGTGCCCCAAGAAACCTCTGACTTCTTTCTTGTTTATTTCAGTACCCAGATTTACAATTTCAATTGATTCCTCATGCGGCTGTATAGTCTTTTCTTCTTGCAGTAGTCGGGCAAGTTCTCCAGGGACTTCTCAATCTTCCTCGCTTCCATCCTCGGCTTGGTAGATCGGATTTTCAAAGTCATAATGAACAGTAGCAGAGTCATTACCAACAGGATCCAGAGTGGATATGGATCGACAAATTGTTACGTGAGTGTGTGCAAGAAACATAGCTTGTTTGAAAAATGACAGGAAAGATAAAGAGCGCAATATTTGAATGCAAAAAGTCCATTGATCTATTGAATATGAATATGCTTATGAAAATGACAAACCCCTAACAAATTAGCCATTGTGCCTCGGGCATAGACACAATGCTTTAAGAAGTTTGATTGTAAAAGAAAATTAAAATTTGCAATTCTAGAATAAACAATAACAATTACTCCTGACTAAAGGAAATCGGGATAATGTCTTCAGTCTTCCAATTGTTGAGTCCGTCACCAATTGTTGGGAAAATCCAGCTATCCAAGTCGCAATCACTATCAGCATCTTCCATAACATTAATCTGATTTTGACTATCTTTCCAGAGTTAAACCCCAGGCCAGCTTTATCAGACTTGTACGGTACATTGATCAGTTGACCCCAACCAGCACGATCACCATTTTCAATCGCAGCTTGAGCATCTTTCAGAGAGATCATGACAGGGGGAGCACGAACAACCTTGGGCACAAGGGGAGTTGGCTTAAGGACAGGACTGGGTGGAGGAACCACTTCAAATGACTGAGAAGGAGTCTCAAAGAATTCACCATCCATCTCAACGTATTTGAAGGCTTGCACACTACTGACAATATACTCTTCTTCTCCACATACAGTGACAACCATGCCTGCTATTGGATACTTCAGCTTTTGATGAAGCGACGAAGCTACCGCACCTGCCCCATGGATCCAAGGGCGCCCCAACAAGCAGGAGTAGGCGGGACGAATGTCCATCACGTGAAAGGTAGTGTTGAAGACTTGAGGTCCTATCTTGATAGGGAGAACCACTTCACCATAGACAACACTCTTCGCACCATCGTAAGCACGCACCACAACATCACTAGGTTTCAGTTCAATGCCTTTGTAGTCAAATTTATCGAGTACAGCTTTCGGGAGCACATTCAAGGAAGAGCCGTTGTCGATCAACACGTGAGCCAGGGTGATCCCCTCACACTCGATGGAGATATGCAGAGCTTTATTGTGATTCTTTCCTGCTGGCGTCAGGTCAGCATCGGAAAAGCCTAGGCCATTGTCAACAGTCAAATTAGCAACATAATGTTCGAATTGATCGACGGATGTTTCTTGAGGCACATGAGCGGTCTTCAAGAATTTCATCAATGCATTGGCATGGGATTCAGAGGATAATAACAAGGACAACATTGAGATTTTAGACGGAGTATGCCCCAATTGTTCCACTACATCAAAATCGCTCTTACGGATGATTTTCAGCATCTCTTCCATTTCCTGTTTGGCAACATCTTCAGAAGTAACTTCGACCGATGTCTCTGACTGAGGAGGATTGACTGGTCTTTTTCCTCGAATTTCGGGAGCGGGAGGTGAGATTTCTGGGGAGTAGATCCTTCCACTTCGAGTAACTTTACTAGTCCCCACAATATCATTAGGATTAGCAGAACTACCAACTTGCTTTATGCCATGGATGTAAACGTCGCCTCCATAGTTCCACGGAATAGCTTTGCTGGAGGAATATGGCACGGGGCCAGGTGCGGTAATAATCAGGGGAGCCACTTTGGGCTCAGCGGTAATCTTCACAGGCACTCTAGTAGCGGTAATCTTCACTGGAGCTTTGGACCTAGCAATCACAGATACCTCTTCAATAGAGTTGTCCACCTTAGGAACCCTTTCAAATAGAATTGTACGATCATCCATCAGCCGTTGAATGCCGTTCTTCAACTTCAAACAATCATTGGGTCGGAGTACACAGAGATCGCAATCTTCAGCACAACCTGGAAATAAACCAGCTTGCAATAAATTCTTCTTAACGATCAGGAGAGGAGATGCTAAATCAGCAACGTCAGTAACGTGAGAATTGTCGTCCACAACATTAACATTCTGGTCATGATTAGGCATAGGTGTTGTGATGACATTGGGGGTCGCCGGAGGATCAAATTCAATTTCTCCAGCGTCGATCATATCCTGAATCTTGTTCTTCAACAACCAGCAATCATTCGTATCATGCCCGGGGCTATCGGAGTGATAGGCACACCTGGCGTTGGGATTATAACGAGGAGAAGTAGTGTTGGGATTTGCAGGAGGGCCTCTGAGGGTAATCAAATTGGCCTTTAACATACTCTGCAGTGCTTGGGTTAAAGTCATATTGATCTTGGTAAACTGTCTTCTCGACCTGTCTTGTCTGTGTTGGAAGTTCTGAGATGGCGGTGCGGCAATTGTAACTGCCCCAACAGTATGGTCACGATTCTTCTTGTTATGCTTCCTCTCACTGTACACAGCATTTGATTCACTCTTTCCCTGATAGGACTTTTTGGTGCTTGCAGAAGTAGCTGCCTGTATCTTTCCACTTCGAATGCCGCTTTCAACCCGTTCACCTGTCAAGATAAGTTCAGTGAAACCTGACGAGGAACTTCCCAGTAGATGGCTGTAGAATGGGCCAGTCAGTGTACCCATGAACATGTCCACTAACTCTCGATCAGTCATAGGGGGTTTGACTCTGCCAGCCAAATCTCTCCACTTTTGAGCATATTCTTTGAAACTTTCTTTAGAGCCCATAGTCATATTTTGTAGCTGTAGCCGAGTAGGCGCTAACTCAGAATTATACTGGTAGTGCTTGTAGAAAGCTGTTGCTAAATCAGTCCATGTGCGGATGTTAGAGCTCTCAAGCTGATAATACCACTCTAACTGTGTGCCAGACAGACTCTCTTGGAAGAAATGGATCCACAGTTTCTTATCAGTAGTGTGCGGCTGAATCTTTCTCACATAAGCCCTTAGATGCATCTGAGGACAAGAGGCACCATCATACTTAGTGAAAATGGGAACCTTGAATTTGCGGGGAATGACCACATCAGAGACCAGACCCAAGTTTTCGAAATCCAGACCGGGCATTTTCTGCCCCTCCATAGCTAGCATACGTTCTTCCAGCAACTTGTACTTATCATCCTTCGGAGAGTATTGTTCATGTTCATAATCTTCATCGTCGTCCTCAGAATTGACGAGATTAGGATTCTCATCTTCCGAATCATTCTCGGTCTCTTCTTCTGAATCCTTCGGAATTCTAATCTTGACTCCTGTAACCTGTCCCTTAAGCCTTCTCCCCGGGTTGATGTAACCCACAGGTTTCTGGTCCTTCTTCTTCTCCATCAAAAGAGCTTTCAGTTCTTCCTGCCCCTTAGATAAGCTCAGCATCATTTCCTGGAATTGAGCATTCTGGGCCTGGAGATCTTTGACAGTTTGTTCGAGAGCCATTGTTCAATCTGTTTGAATCTGCTGGAATCTGTTTGATAGGAAAATCATGAGAACACTGATCCTTTAGAATACCTGTTATGCGATGCAATGCAATGTATGAAATGTTTTCAAGGACTTTCGGGATTTAACTTTGCATAAACTAACAAAAAGAGCTTTTTTTTCCTTTTCTCTTTTGTTTTTGCTTTTGTTTTTGTTTTTTCTGTTTTTTTTTTAGCAGAGTTAAATCCCTAAATCCTTGAAATGGTTAGTACAATGCCATGATGTTATGATGTTATGTTGTTATGATGTCATGTTGTTAGATAAATAACAAGCACAAGCAAGTCACACAACAATCATTCCTAGGTTTTAAGGCTTGCGTGAGTTTCATAGGTAAATACCCTCCCCACTGAAGTTTGGTTGGTTCAACCTGTCTTAGAATAGTAACCGGGTTCTAGAAGGATCTCAAATCATTGACCTTTCCTTAAGTCCACTTCAGTGCAACACCAAGTGGTTGACCGAAGCTTCCCTAAAGTCCAATCTCAAAGAGTGTAGTATCGAGTCTCAACCAACTCCAGTCGGAACCGAAGCCAGTTATCTCACTACTTTCTAATGGCCAGGATGAGTCAATTAGGGTTCTAAAGGTCTGGTTAATGCTTTTATGACACCACGCGAATGCCAAATATTTCCTCAACTAACATGAGGAACATCAGGACATCCAAAGTGCCACATTAACCGTAGCCATCATTTTGACCATTCCAGTATACGCCGGACAGTCGCGATGATCTCTTGCTACTTACCTAAGGTACACTAGATCCGGGTGTAGGATCTTTCACTCAAGCATAACATACCCAAGCAATCCCTTAAAAATAAATCAGACAAATTGAATAAGTGATCTTGTTTTTAAGGTAACCTCTCTTTTTAAATATTTAGGGTCCCCAGTGGAGTCGCCAGTTCTGTCATACGGTGAACTGGACTTTTTGTGTTTTTTATCGCAATGTCGCGGTTAGCAAGAGTCGCCACCGACTTTTCTTTTATCCAATAAGGAAAGGTGGAAAAGAACAGGAAAGACCTTAATTTAGATTTTGGGTTCGGGAGGTACATTATACAAAGGGAAGGTGTTAGCACCCTTTGTATCCATGGTTATCCATGGGCTCTTAATTGCTCGATCACTTATATTATTTTTGTCTGAAAAAAAAGTGTTTGTGAATTGTTTAGAAAAATTGTTTTGAAAAGAGAATTTAACTTTGTAATGATTCTTGTATGAATGTATACAAAGTGATTATCTCGTTTAGTTTTGAAAATTGTTTAGAAAAATATAACTCGGTAATGATTCTAGTATGAATGTATACCAAGTGGTGATTTTCTGAAGGTATTTTGAAAGGTGTGAAAAAATGTTTTAGGTTGTGAGCCAGCAATTAAGAGTTATACCGACCCAAGGTCTTTATGAGTATTTCCTATCCTTATGAGGGTAAAACTGTCCTTATTATTGAGAAATAAGTAGTTTTATCCTTTGGATGTAAAAGGGTCATCGTAGGGTCATCGATTGGTCATTGAAGGCAACAGTTACGAGGATACCTTAGCATTCGAAGGGACTATCATCTTTTAACCGTAGGCAACATCGGAGGGTCATCGAGGGACAAAGTTGTATATTCGAAGGCAACATCCGAGGGACTATAATTTATTTTATGATGATTTAACCGAAGGGTCTTTGCTAAGGGTATCCCCACGTTCGCGGGACATGACCGTAATATCGTAATCGTAAGGCAACAAAGAGAGGTCCAAGATCACTTATTCAAAGGCAAAGTTTTACAATTAATTATATAATTAGGATGAAACTCCACATTAAAATTATTAAAAATAATATATTAAAAAATTAATACATTAGAAATTAATACATTAAAAATTAATTTAGGGTGAAACTCCACAAGGGTATCCCACAAATAAAGTGGAATACCTAGCCAATAACCTTTTCCTGGGATATGTGAACCTTTACGAAACTCAAAAAAAAAAGAAACATGTCAGAACACCAAATCAGGGTGCAATCGAAGATTACACCGGAGAAATATCACAACAATAAATAGGATAGGATGAATAATGCATGGCTATGATAAAACATAAAAAAAAAGAATAGAAAAGTCAGCTACTGTCTCGTTCGCCTCTGCCTCGCCTAGCGAAGGCCAGGCGAATACTCGCCCCAGGCTCGCCTAGCGAGGTGCTAGCGAGCGGCCACGGATTTTGAATTTGAAAACAGCCCCACGTTAGGAACTTTGAATTTTATGGCATTTTATCACAGGAATAACATGATCAAACATTCAGGGTATTCAGGCATATTTAAATTCCCATACGAAAGCAAATTATATATCAACATTTAATCATGATGCATTATATATGTAGATATGGCCAATTGAAAGTATAAACAATAGAGATACGCAAACATGTTTGCCAATTCAAGGTTGAAGGGATTGACCACTTGTAGTATCGGAATAAGTTAGCAGCGGGAATTGGACGGCGATGGCTTCGGTGCAGATGGGCTACCTTCAGGGTTTCTTTACTCTGAATTCTCCGGGTAGGCAGGGTTCCTATGCCAAAATTTCTATTCGTTCTTCTCTGTTCTCCTCCTCTTTTTTTTTCCCAGTGAATCTCCCAGTGTAACTCCAAGTGTAACTCCAAGTGTAACTCCCCTACTGAAACTTCAGTATTTATAGACTAATTTCGTGGGTAATGGGCTTGGAATGAGGGAGACCCAAGTCCAAAATAATTTGTTATATTTTATTTATTTATTTATTTTAATTATTTAATTAATTAATTAATTAATTAATTAATTAATTAATTAATTTTTTTTTTTTTTGTTTCTTCAAGATCAGTGTTATATATGAGTCGGAATGCCTTGCAAAATGTCTTGAAATATTAATGGGCAAATTTTGGGGTATGACATCAGCCGTTCAGGTTCCCAGTTGATTGAATAGGGGCAGCTGTAGTACCTCAAATTTGCACCTCCCATTTGTACATTCATTTCATTTTTAGGTCATTAGCATTGCATAGCATGTTGCATTTCATCAGTCAAAACTGATCAAGAGAATCCATATGTGCAAGAGAGCAAAAGCATTTCCATGAGACAAAGGCCCTATGGTTGTTCTAGAGAGCTTACATGACCCAAGGTTCATTTTGATGCAACTTGACCATTGGTTTGAGGTTCAAAGTCCACAGTGCATGACCAAGTCATCTGAGGCCCATAAAAGTCAACTACAAGTCAACTGAGGGCTAGGAGAGGGAGAAATGGTTTGAGACATTTCGTTCATGTCCCAAAGAAGGTTATTCAACATGTCAAACATCTACCTTGAAGATTTTGAAGCCAGATCAAAAGTTTCTAAAAATGGAAAGTGACATGTAATTTGCAAGTTTCCAAAAATGGCAAGTTTTTGGACCAACTTCAACTCAACTTTCCAACATCAAAGAAGCTTCAAATGAATTTTTGTCCAACATGAAAGTTGAAGATCTTTCTCTCCCATTTCCAAAAAGTCCGAGATCATGAATTTCTAATGAATGGTTAAGGAGTTATGATCAAATCATGGCAAAGTATGCTTGAAACTTCAAATGGCCATATCTTTTGATTCATAACTCCAAACTTGATGGTTCTTTTTGCAAAATGCTTGTCATGACATGAAGTTTCCAAAACATCCATCACATTGCATGAAATTTGAACATATGATCATTTATGCATTCAAGTCAATTTTGGAGGGAAAATCATAAATTTGAAATTGGTGCATCATGGGAACAAATAACCATTGCTAACATGTGCATGGGAAGATTTTGAGTGAAAATGAGCTCTCATATGGTACTGTTCACGTTTGGAATTGCCATGCACCACCAAATTTCCAATTTTTGCCATGCACCCTTATCTTGCTTAACTCTAATTAACTTTGATTAATTTTAATTAAAATGAGATTAGGACATGGTATATATAGATAATTGTAACAGAATTTGGGAAGGTTAATCACAATTCACCATTTCTAGATCTAAGAATTTTTTCCCTCCAAATTTTCTTTCAATCTTAATTCAAATTTTTCTCACATAAACCTTGAATCTTCTTCCATATTCTGGTTCTCTAGTGTTGATTTAGCAGAGATCAAGCCTTGGATCATCAAGTTTGGACCAGAATTGTGCATGTGAAGCTCAAGAACATAACCATGGCATTTGAGATTTAAGCAAGATCTACACGTTTCCAAGCCTCAATTTCATCATCAAACTTCATAACAAGTGATTTGGAGTGGATTTGCATGCTTGCTTGGCCTTGGATCTGCAGAATTCGCCAATTGTTCTTCAAGAGGTCACATTTTTGATCTTCTTAATTCTCTATTTTATGTACATAATCTTGTAGATTTTGTTGTGGTGAGAATTCTGATATAAATTTTGTGGAATTTGGATGAAAATTGAGTGAGATATGATGATTTCAAGTTTAGATCTAGAAACTTCTTTGATTCGATTCAGAAAATCCATGGAGATTTAGGCTTAGATAATATGATATTTGAATTCTACATTGAAAGAGCTTTCCAACGATATATAATTTATAAAATTCTGGACGTTTCTGGAAATTCCGGAAAATTGCGCATGAATGTTCATCATCTTCATCTTCATTTTCATGAAGAAGATGAAGATCTTCATCATTAGTGACGGATCTGCATGGTAGCGACGGAATCTGGATTTTCGCTAGGGTTCTTGCTGTAACGCGCGCTCAGAACTCATTTAATCCATGGTCCTCACTTCGATTCCTGCTTCAGGCGTTTTTTGGAATTTATTTTTCACTTTTGCCATGCTATGCCATTTTTATTTCACATTTTTTCATCAACTTGTAAAATTCATAACAAATTGAAAATTGATCCAAAAAATACCTGGTTTTTTGCTAATTGATCCTTGAGATGTCTAGTTTTTAATGAAGATGATTTCAAAAGTTGTGCATGGATGGATTTTATTTGGTGCTATAATCTTTGATCATGTGTCCACTTGTGACCTTGCCTTGCTTATCTCATTGTGAAATGCTTGATTTTAATCCAATGGACTTGAAATTTTACATGTTGATTCTAGACACATTGATGGATGTTTTGGTTTTGGTTTGAAATTTTTCCCATGCTCCATTCCTGTTTTATGAATGTGTTTGCATGGTGTGACAATTTGTGTCACACCTTTGATTGCCTAACTTGTGCAATTTAATTTCCATGCCAAATGACCTTTGATGCTTCTGATTTTTTGTATGTTTATCATGTTGGATGTGTCGAATGTTCATGAATTTTTCCAGAATTATTTGAATAACTTCTGTTTTGATTTGGATTTTTCATTCATGATGACCATATATGAACTTTGAAATTGTCATTGACTTCTTTTGATCATGAAATACTTTTGCTTGATGATATTGTTGTGAGTCGTTATAGGACATGTCAATATGTGTTTGAAGTTGCATTGTGTTGAATTTCAGCCCCTGTTTTGGATTTTTTCTTCATCTTTGACCCTAGGCTTTGACCTAGTGGTTTGTTACTTACATTTGAGTTGTGATTTCAGGTTCAAGTGTGCATCTCCTTGATTGATGTTGCTCCTTCATTTGAGCTTGATTATTTGCTTTTGATTGCTAACATTGTGTGTTTTGTAGGTTGATGATAACTCATTTGAGTTTGCCTTATGGCTTTTGTGTTGCATATTGGGTTGTCTGTTGGATATTGACTGTTGCCTGATTGTCTGGATTTTATACTGATTGGTTTAGTTGTTTCCACAGGTACCTAAGTTGCTTTAAGTTCATTTGAACTTTGCTTTGCTTGCTTGTGGTTGGCATACCACTGAGGTATAATTCCTTGATCTTCATGTAGTCTGGAAGACCTGTCATGTTATGTTGGCAGGCACCTGTCTGAAGCCCTCCTTAAGAGGCAATGCTTGTGTTTGTTTAAGTTTGTGCCAAGCAGGTAAAGACCTCTTAAGAGGCAATTGGCAAATACAAGGGATGTGTAATCCATCCCCTGCTATTCAGTTGAGTCATTCATTTTGCTCACACACCATGTGTTGATGCATTGTGAATAAGAACCCAAGATCTTGTTGTGTCAGTCATGTGGAGAAGAGTTCCTACATTCTGAACTCCCACACTCTCTATTTGATTCAAGCTCTCCCAGGCCAGGGATAAGAGCTGTGAGGTCTTACCCTCATTCCCATTTCATATGCTTCACCCTAACTCTCAATGTTAGGGTTAAGAGCTAAAAACACCCCATTCCACTTGACTTGTTTCTACAACCTAGCCTTGTATAAGCCAATTGTTTGCATATAGTGTGTGTGCTTGCTTTATTATGCTTGTATTTGTTTGATTGTGCTGTTTAGGCTAGCTTGCTTCCTGTGCAAGTTAGGATAGAGACCTCAACATAGGGATCGTATGCATGACAACTTCTAGGCTCGAGTCGTAGTCTCCCTAGTAGCTTGTTATCTCCCTAGTCTCTGGTTAGGATAGAAGTTCTTTCCCTGTTTAGGGGAACTACGTCGCCCTGATCCTCATACCAGATGAGGTACGTAGGCAGGAGATGAGCTGATCTCTCCGGGCGCCCTTTTTCTTTTGCAACCCCTTTGTATGTGTTCGGAGTCTGACGTAAGTCCAACGATTGGCAGTTGGTTTCCTGTGTCTTGTTTGCTTGTTGGAGTCTGACGTAAGTCCAGCGATTGGCAGTTGGTTTCCTGTGTGTGTTTGTTGGTTCGGAGTCTGATGTAAGTCCAGCGATTGGCATTCAGTTTCCATGTTTGCCTGTTTGTGTGGAGTCTGACGTAAGTCCAGCGATTGGCAGTCGGTTTCCTGTGTGGGTTTTGTTTGGCGTGCGTTAGCCGAGCTACGAGTGCTCTGATTCTTCTTCGGTCATAGAAGATACGTATGCATAGGATGCGACATCCTAGCGAGCACATTTCCCCTGTCCCCGAACTACGTCGACTCTGATGTCTGTGTCTGACAGACTACGTAGGCCCAGGATGCGATATCCTGCCGAGTCCCGTTTCTTTCGTTTTCTGTGTTTCCTTCCAGCGTGTGTGCAGTGTTTGAGCAGTATCTTTAGCAACCTTTCTTCTATTCTTTCTGAGCGTGGATCCCGTCGAGTACGACGGATGCGTAGGGGTGCTAATACCTTCCCTTCGCATAACCGACTCCCGATCCCATCAATCTCCGGTCGCGAGACCATTCCTTTCCAGGTTTACTTCAAGCGTTTCCTTTCCCGCCTTTGGGATAAATAACGCACGGTGACGGCTCTGTTGTTTCTTTTTCCCGCCGGTTTTTCGCGTAATGCGACAATACTGCGCCTGGATCTGATTTTGTGAAGGTTTCATTTATAAATGTTTAGCTAAAAAGGGGGAGAGAAACATTGTCCTGAGGATGTACCAGAAGCAAGCAAAATATGGTAGCAAGGAGAAGTTGGGTTCAGGCACAAAAGTCACTAACTGGGTATATCACTTGTGACTTGTGATCTGAGTTAAGAGGACAATTGTGTCTTGTGATCTGAGTTACATTATCTATGTACTCAACATTACATATTCTTCAGGAAGCTCTAGTGTTGAAGGGAAGGGTTGTAATGCACCTGATTCCAATACAACTTCTTCTTCATGTACACCAAAGTTGGTGTTAGTGATGGTGCTGACAATGACAAAGAGGAAGTGCAAACCCATATTGGGATGTGGTGTCTAGTATAATGTTTATTTGTTTTAGCTAAAATTTTCCAAAGGGGGAGATTGTTAGTACCTTAGGATTGTCATTAATTTTGTAAAACAAATAATGTAATCACCTATGTTGTTTTAATATGTTGGGTTGAAGAAGTTGAACATCTGGACCAACATGTCATATAAGATGTCACGACATCGTGACTGTGACATCACGCATGTGTATAAAACTGAATTAGTTAATTCTGGTATATGTTAACTGATTTAATATTCTGGGATTAGTCAGAATCCTAGGTGGCGTTATTTGTGGAGATCTTGAAGACTCAATTAGAATATTTGGTGAATATACAGTTTCTAAATATGGAGATATATTAGGAAATAAAAGATTGAAGACCTTGATTGTAGCAGAAGTTTTCTGCTGGCTTTGTAACAGCAAAGGAGAAGTTTGTTGCGATTTCTGAAGGCCCAAATCCAGTTGGGTGTGTAGGTTATAAATAACAGATTGTAACCTGGGTTTTAAATAGCCTCAAATAATGTAAAATTAGGGGTGTGTGTGAGGTAAACCTCCCAACCTGTGGGAAGGTTACCAGGTGTTTCTCAGTGCTCAAAAGCATGAGATTATTTGTAACTCAAAGCCTGTAGGTAAGAGTTGTTATGTTCTTGAACGAAGATGTGAAGCAAGTTCAAGGTGTTGAGCATTACATTGTAATGGTAGTGATAGGAATGGAAACTGGAGGTTTCTATCTAGGAGTTCCTAGGTATATATTGCATTGGGTAGGGATTAAGTGAAGAGTTGTAAACGAGGGAGTTTAATTCTGAATTAATACTGCTGATAGTGGATCTTCTTCCTGGCTTGGTATGCCCCCAAAGTAGGTAATGTTGTACCGAACTGGGTTAACAATTACTTGTGTTTTTATGTTCTACACGTTACATTCTGTCTGTTATAACTCAGTATGTATTTCAGTCTGTTTATCAAGGGAATAACTGACCTGGCACATAGCATACTGTCTGAATGCCAAACAGAATGTTATGACATTCATCATTGATAGCTGATACTGATGTATAGACTGGTTGGTCTCTTACAGTACAACAAACTGTAATGCTGGAACAGGTGATGTTCAAATCAATGTTGAGACATCATGCTGATAACAGTGCAAGATCAATAGAAGTAAGTACTATGTTTGATCTCTGCTGTGTTTTTGGACCAGATGGACAAAACTGGGTGTTCTTCTTTTCTATGGTGGTATAGTAGCAGATGTCGTGACATCTGTGAATGTGTGCATATTAGTACTGGGTTTTAATTTTTATAACTGTCTTGCTGTATTAGTAACAATGTTGGATCAAATGTCATGACTTCAAGTAGAACATCTGAACTCTGACTACACCAGAATTTCAGACCCCTTTGGAGTTACTGGTGTCACACGAGTAAGTCGTAGATATGCACTACTTTCTTCGACCTGGGAGTCCGAGAAGCTGGGAACCGTAGAACATTTAACCCAAATTGGCCTATTTAGGACGTTGTGCAAAGATTGTTCAAGCGTATACTTGAAAACCATTGTAAAGCGATACTACACTCAAACGAGTTTCTTTTGAGAATACTATGGGTTGATGAGTCAGTCATCCAAACCTATAGTATTCGATAGATAGGATAATGACTCTAGGAACTTTTTAGAATATGATCTACATGTTTTTATCCTTAGTACACTCCTTTGGGACAATTATTAACCCGACTTCATGCTCGTGACTCATAACAAACCCTTTGATTCTTGGTTGATCTGATAAGTTATCATCAATATCAATGGATCTTGGGTGTTGATGGGGTGAAAACTCTAATCCACCAAAATGGATGATTGATCTTGATGATGAATTGATCCATCCTTTGACCTTTGTTTGTGTTTGCCTTGTGTGTGATTGTTGAATTCATCCATACATGCACATCATAACATTCATCACAAAAATAAATTTCAAGGAACTAAGGTCGTGTTTGCAAATATTTTCAGACCATGGATTTTGGACAAAGGAACACTAAGAAATACAGTTCCAGATGTCCAAATTTGAAAGAGTTAAGGAATCTAGCATCCTTTGTAGTTAATCCCTTGGAATTCAAAAGACGTCATGGAAAGCTTTTGTATGTGCTATCTGCCGAGGTTGTTGAAGGACTTTTGAGTGTGTTGGTTCATTTCTATGATCCTTTCTACTGATGCTTCACCTTTCTCGATTATCAGCTTATGCCTATGTTGGAGGAGTATGTCTATCTCTTGGGTATACCCATATCTGACAAGGTTCCTTTCAATGGATTAGAGGAGATTCCAAAATCTCAAGTCATAGCTGATGCTTTCATTTGAAGAAGTCTCAGATTGATGCAAATATGACGAAGAAAGGAGGTATCTGAGGTCTGACTTATGAGTTTCTGATTGGGAAGGCTAACACTTTTGCTCAAGCTGGTAGTATGGACACCTTCAAGTCTATCGTCATAATGCTTATCTATGGTCTAGCATTGTTCCCAAACATTGATAACTTTTTCGATCTTAACACCATTAGAATCTTCTTGATTGGAAATCCTGTTACAACTCTGTTAGGTGACATGTACTTCTCTCTATATCTAAGGAACTCTAAGGGTGGCGGAACCATTGTGTGTTGCATCCCTCTTCTATACAAGTGTTTTATTTCGCACTTGCCTCTGACGCTAATTTTCCTTGAGAATAAGTAATGCCTACGGTGGTCTCATAGACTTATGTCTCTCACTAATGATGATATTACTTGGTATGATTCTGCATGTGATGGCTTGAAGATTATTGATAGTTGTGGTGAATTCTATAATGTGCCTCTCATTGGTAGACAAGGAGGAATTAACTATAACTCTGCTTTAACTCATCGTCAACTTGGGTTCCCCTCGAAGGATAAACCTAATAACAACCAATTAAAATGTCTGTTATATCAAGAGGGTAAAAATCCCCAAAAATCGAAGGGTAGGATGATGCGTGCTTGGCATAATGTTCATAGGAAGTGAATAATCGAGCTTGGACCGTGCAATTATGTAGCTTTACAACATTACACTAGTTGGGTGAAGAAGAGAGCTTTGGAGCTTAAGATGTCGTATGCATGTGAAAGATTGTAAGACCCTAATTTTGACCCTAAGATCCCTCATGATATCTCATCATTTGCATTGGCTTTGGGATCACACCTTGGTATCCTCCTTACCCCTTATTCATTAGGTATGTATTGGGAGAGATCACCTAGCACATTTTGATTGTATCATATTTTATTTTATTTTGTTTACTAACCAAAATACCAAATATATGTCCATATATAACTTTATTTCTTTTGTAGGTAGTATGTGCATCAACCAATGCCTCATCAAACTCACAACTAGGGTTTGAGACCCTTAGTACAAGAGATCAACTAAGGAATGGCCCACAATGGTTCAAAACATAATATATGGACCCCATAATCTTCATTTATCATTTTGATCAAGAATTCATCAAGAGTTTGAAGCTAGTTTGCCTTGGAAGCCATAACTCATCTAGGTATCTTGTGTGACTTCCTCAACAAGTTTCATCAACAATTGGTCAAATATATCAAGGTATACTACATTATACATCATCTTATGCATATATGATCCTCCATGAGTCCTAGAGATCAAAAGAACTTCAAGTTTGCAAGTTGGTTCAAGATGGTTGACCAGAGAAAGTCAATTGGTCAAAACTGGGGTTCCCTAGATCCTATCTCCTACAATTTTTGTCATATGAAATTGATTACAAGAGAAAAGTAACTCTTTATGACATTACAAAAAACTTTCATGTTTACATCAATATCTAGTTATGCTTGGAAATTCATTTGTCATGGTGAAAGATTATAGGTCATTTTGTCTGTGCCCTAGTTAGGAGGTCAACTTCCAAGGACCATAACTTGCTCAATTCTTATGAGATGAAGGTCATCCAAGTTTCATGATCAATTTCAAGATGTATTATCCAACTATTATTCTTTTAGAAACTTCAAATTCATATTGCAAGGGCATGTTCCAAGAAGAAACATTATAAGTCATTTTGGGTCATCACTATTAAACAAGCAATTTTCCTCAACTTCTAAAATGCATAACTCCCTCATACCAAATCAAAATAATGTCAAATTTATGACCAAATTGAATAAGGGTGAAAGAGATACAACTTTTATGAAGGGACTTTTTCCATTTGAATCTCATAGAAAACGTTATTCAGGGTGGAAGAAGTGGTCATTTGACTTGGTACTTAGAAAATTTTCAAATATGTTTAATTTCTCAAACTTCCACCTCAAAATTTATTATTATCCAGGCTCCAAATGGAAAAGTGTTCAACATAAAAGTTGTTCCCCTTGATGTCACCTTTCTAAAAAGTCCAAGATTACCTCATTTGGACCAATATTAAGGGACTTGCAGATGGTTTCTTTCATAGGTTTGTTTTGGCAAGATTTGAAGTCAAATAACCATTTCTTATTGCATGCTTACATGTTAATGTTCCAGTACTCATTGTGCATGAATTGGAGCAAGATTACATCATGAATCGGGCCTAAATCAATGCCCATGCATCCATGCACCAAAGTTAAAAAATTTGGCCAAAATTCAAAGTATGTGAAAAGCAACTTGATACCCTATTAATACATGGCCATTGTGATCAGAAAGAGGATCCCTACTTGCCCAAGCTTTGAACCATTGCCTCCTTAACCTCCATTAAAGGATAAACGTGAGGATTTCACTTGAAATCGAGTTTCAAATCTCCTTCTATTTTGAGATTGAAACTCCCAGAATCCAAGCCTCTCTTTAATCCATTTTACTTCCTGCAAGCTTCTAGAGTCGAGCCAAGGCCAATTGGAAGCAAGATCAAGCTAGATTTAACCCACTTGAAGGTGATTTTTTAGAAACTTTGAGTTTTCGATTCACTCTCAATTCTTCACTATTCTCTTTGATTTTTGGATGGCCGAAGTCCTACCAATGTAGGCAACAAGATTGAGTTGCTTTGAGGTCAAATAGAAGCAACTCAGATCATGAACCTCAAATTTCAAATCCATGTATCTTTCAATATACTTGGAATTGGATGAAATGGAGTTCAGATTCGAGCTCTTAAGCATTTTTCCTTTAAAACCATGTCCTTACTTTTCATTTTTGTGATGGTTTGTGGTGGACCAGTCCGGTGAGGTCCACCGGAGAAGATGACCGGAGCTAGGGCTCTGATGGTGCGTTGGCACCTTCCAAACCATCTGATCCTTTTAAAATGTTTTAATCTTAGCCCTTTGTTCTGATTACCATTGGTGTGGCACATTGACTCAGGTCTTTGGTGGAACGCGTGTGCCTGGCCATCAGATCTGCCACCGCAATTAAAGAGGGAGATCTCATGGCCTTTTTTTTGTATTTTCTGAATTTCCATTTAATCCACTTATTTTATTTAATTCATAGAAATTTCATTTTTAATCCAAAAAATATGAGACTTTCACCAAAAATCTTTAAATATTTTTCTCTTCCATATTCCGAATTAAACTTATTTTTTGGGTTAGTTTTGGTATTTTTCATGAAATAAATGTTTTTGTGCATATTTTTAATTGTTTAAAAATACTTCTGACTTTCTAAAAATTGTGAAATTTTCCGTCTAAGGTCCTTTGACCTTGTTTGACCTAAGATAACTCCCTTGGCCATTTATTTGGTGTTTTGAAGGGATTTGAAATTTTGACCAAATTAAAATGCATTTTATTTTTAATGTGATTTTTAAATTGATTAAATGTTTAAAAATTATGTTTAGCCATTTTTATGGTCTTGTGATGTTTGACTTTCTGTTTGGGCCTTGGTCATGGTTGATTTGACTTTTGTTTGATCAAAACCATTGGATTTAGGGGATTGATGAAATGTACATTTCATCTCCCAAAATGAATGGATGGTATTGAT
Organism: Lathyrus oleraceus; assembly: GCF_024323335.1. Taxonomy (NCBI): domain Eukaryota; kingdom Viridiplantae; phylum Streptophyta; class Magnoliopsida; order Fabales; family Fabaceae; genus Lathyrus; species Lathyrus oleraceus. The sequence continues at coordinate 350,299,603 of NC_066582.1, read as the reverse complement.
CAGATGAAATTCCTCTCATGATCAATTTGTGTTTATATTTCCCATTCCCTCTTCATCTTCATCCCAATTCTTCCTCATTCCCTCATTTGACCAATGAAATCTCTAATGTCTAAATGCTAATTGATTCATCAATGACCTTGTGTCAGATGAATCAATACCAGTTTGACTGAGATAGATCCCTCCCATTTCTTTTAGTGTATGGTATGTTTTAGGAGTTTGGTTCTTTGTACCAAATCTCTAACATGCATTAACAACTATATTTTTATTGCCCGGCCTCAGATAGTCGTTACTTATACATAAGTCCAATTTCGATTGCTTAACGTAGAGATAAATTTGACCTTCAGAGCATAACATTCTAGTAAGTGAGATTGTAAGTCTCCCATTCTTCATCGCGTTGTGTAGAAACTTGACCTTTTTTCCTTTCTAGAGAGATAGTGGCATACTAGTTGAATTATCCAAGTTGGAGCCCTTCTCATGGAAGATGTCTTGGTTTAAGGATTCATACTTGTGAATGAATGGTTGAGTGTTCTCCAAAGAATGACTTAATCAATTAAAATTCAACACTAACATTTGACTAACCATTGACTAACTCTTATTCATTATGCTTTTACTTTTAAGTCATTTACTTTATGCAATTTAAATTTCAATAATTTACCATTCATTTGCCATATACATTTCATATAACTTGTTTAGGCTTCAAGTCCTTTTCGCTTTGCTCATTTGAGCCATATATTGTGTGTTTGCCTTTATTTTGTTTGTGGTCTTAGGATCTTAAAACACCTAATAACAATAAAAACTCTAAAAAACATTTGTTGGACTGTTGGGACTTGATATGCATTTTTGGACTTAGAACTGGGCAACATTTCCTACGCTAAAGGACTTGGCCAATGCCAACATCTGAGACTGAGCTATCTTTGACAGTGACTTTCATCTGATGCAAGACCTTGGATGTCCTTGATTCATATGCTACTCTGTCTCTGGGCTTCATTGTTATTCTGTTATTATTGTATATGTCTAATGTTTTGTTTTGAGTTGGTCAAGGAATATTTCATCTGATACATTGGAAGACACTGAAGACTGCTAGCTATTGGAGTTCTTGCTTGGATATGGCTATCTTTATTTGATGCATTGATCTTTATTGATGTCTGGATATTGCTCATTGCTTATTACTTATTGCTTCATCAAAGTCCAAAGGAAAATGGGTTTCTATATGACATTTTTGTCTATTGGATTGCATCCCATTGGTCATATCTTTTCAACTCTTAACTTTTAAATTTATGCTTAGGGTAGTCTCTTCATCTCCTCCCACTTCTTTAATTTCAAAATATCTCTCTCTCTCTCTCTCTCTCTCTCTCTCTCTCTCTCTCTCTTTTTAAAAACTTTATTTGCTTTTAAAATTCAAACTTAGACATGTTTTGATGATTAGAAACCTTGGCTTTATTGCCATTTAATTTTTTAAACCTTTTCTTAAATCAAACTTGTAAATAAACTTAACCATATTGACTTAAATTTCAAAAGATAAAGAGAACTGACAACCCCCATTCAAATCTTTGGCTTTTTATGCCCTTTTACTTAAACTTTTTGTTAAAATCAATTCACCAACTTCTTTGAAATTTTTACCACGAACTAAGGGGTTTTGATCCCTCATTTTTATGTTGGTCGTAGACATAAGACCGAAGGTTTTGTCAAACACAAAAATATAATCAATGAATTCGTTTCTCATCCCCACACTCTATATTTTATCAAACATCATTTATACCAAAAACATATGCACACAAAAGGGATCCTTAAGAAGACCTATGACACTTTGGATGCTGACACCTTCCCTCTGTGTAACCAACCCCCTTACCTATAATCTATGGAATTTTATTGGTTTTGATTTGAAAACTTCTTATCTTTGGGTTTTGTTCGTACTCTTCCCTTTTCCTTTAGAAACAATAAAAGCGCGGTGGCGACTCTAGTTTTATCAATGTCAAGTTTATCCGTAGCTTGATGGTCATGAATTTACCACTACAGAAATTAAGTGGAGACTCTGCTGGGGAGTAGTCCTCAGTGGGTTTAACCTACTTTTTATGTGTATATATTTGTATATTTGAAGTTTGTATATGTTGTTTGTATGATATAATCTGTCTGTTGTGCTTGGTGATCTCTGAGTGATGAGATAAGTTCTAACCCGAACTTGAGTGCAATTAAGATAGGAGGATGGTATAGTCATGTTTAACTTGTGTGGAGTAGTCCTTAACAAGTTGACTTGAGATCCATCTACTCGGTGGGGACCTCTTTAGAGTTACTGATGTCACACAAGTTATTTGTGGATATGCATTACTTTCTCTGATTTGGGGTCCGAGAAGCCGAGGACCGTAGAACATTTAACCCAACTTGGCCTATTTAGGACGTAGTGCAGAGACTGTTCAAGTGTAGACTTGATAAAAGTTGTTACGCGATACTACACTCAAACGAGTTTCTCTTGAGAATATTATGGGTTGATGAGTCAGTCATCCTAACCTATAATATCTGATAGATGAGATTAAGACTCTGGGAACTTTTTAGAATATGATCTACAGGTTTTTATCCTTAGTACACTCCTTTGGGATGGTTCTTAACCTGACTCCATGCTCGTGACTCACAATAAACCCTTTGATTCTCGGTTGATCTGATCAAGTCTCACCAATATCAATGGAACTTGGGTGTTGATAAGGTAAAAATCATAATCCACCAAAATGGATGATTGATCTTGATGATGACTTGATCCATACATTGACCTTTGTTTGTGTTTGCCTTGTGTGTGATCCCTTGTTTGTGATTATTGCGTTCATGCATACATGCTCATCATAACATTCATCACAGAAGAATAAATTTCAAGGAAACTGAGGTCTTATTTGTAAATACTTTTAGACCATGGATTATGGACGAAGGAACACTAAGAAGTATAGTTTCAGCTGTTTTGATTTGAAGGAGTTAAGGAATTTGTCATCCTTTGTATTAGATCCCTTGGACTTCAAGCAATGTCACTAGAAGCTCTTATTTGTGTTATCTACTGATGTGGTTGAAGGACTTCTGAATGCTTTGGTTCAGTTCTATGATCCTCTCTATCGATGCTTCACTTTTCCACATTATCAGCTTGTGCCAAGGTTGGAGGAGTATGCCCATCTCTTGGGTATACCCGTATCTGACAAGGTACCTTTAAGTGGATTGGAGGAGATCCCCAGATCTCATGTTATAGCTGAAGCTCTTCATCTAAAGAAATCTGAGATTGATGCTCATTTGGTGAAGAAGGGAGGAATTCTTGGATTGATTTCTGAGTTTCTCATTGGTAGAGCTACTGTTTTTGCTCAAGTCGGTAGCATGGATTCTTTTGAAGCTATCTTTATATTGCTCATCTATGGTTTAGCTTTGTTCCCTAACATTGACAGTTTTGTTGATGTTAACGCCATTAGAACTTTTTTGATTGGGAATCATGTTCCTACTCTTTTGGGTGACATGTATCTCTCTTTGCATTTGAGGAATTCTAAAGGTGGTGGGACTATTGTGTGTTGTGTTCCTCTCCTGTACAAGTGGTTTATTTCGCACTTGCCTCAGACGCCTTCTTTCTTGTAGAACCGACAATGTCTACGGTGGTCCCAGAGACTTATGTCTCTCACTAATGATGATATTGTTTGGTATGATTCTGCATTTGGTAGCTTGGATATTATTAACAGTTGTGGTTAGTTCTCTAATGTGCCTTTCATTGGTATACAAGGAAAAATCAACTACAACCCTGCTTTGTCCTGTCGTCAACTTGGGTTCCCCTTGAGAGATAAGCCTAATAACACTCAGTTAGAGGGTCTATTCTATCAGGAGGGTAAATATCCCCAACATTTAAAGAAAAGGATGATACATGCTTGGCATAATCTACATAGGAAAGGAAGATCCAAGCTTGGTCCATGCAACTGTGTAGCTTTGGAAGCTTACACTATTTGGATGAAGAAGAGAGATTTGGAGCTTAAGATGTCGTACGCTTGTGAAATACCTATGTCTTTGATTCTGGTTGAGCCATCAACTCTTCCTAACCAATATGTGGAGAAGTTGGAAGACGCACTTGCCAAGATGAAGCGAGAGAGAGATATGTGGGAAGGGAGGTTCCATGCTTTAAACTGAAAACATGAGGAGTTGCAGCTTAAGTCGAAAGACAAGGATGCACTTATTGAGATTCTTAAAGACCTTGCAGTGAAGAGACAGAGAGAGCCAGTGGATTTATTTTCCTCTAGCATACCTCCAGCTTCCGATGCTTGGAAGAAGATAGTTGATCAACTTGTCCTCGAGAAGGCTCAGATGAAGACGTCCTTTGAGTCCGAGATTCGACGCATCCGCACGAAATACACTCCTTTAGCCAAATTATCTGATACAGTTGCTAAGGATCCTTAGAATGATAGTTTCACTTTTCTCTTGTATTTGTACTTTGGTTTCTGAAGTTATACCCAGTGTAATCCTTCCAAATTTTATGAATAAAAAGAGATTTTATGGTCAATTGAATTATTATTGTTGATTATTATTATTATTATTATTTGCAAATAACGCTTCATATTGTAACACCCCGATTTAATTTCCATATTTATTTATTAGGTGTTTATTTTAATTAATTATTATTTGGTGTGATAATTAATTAAATATGTGTTCTGGTGATTATTTGAATTATTCGAATATATGTGTTATTTGAATAATTGAATTTTATGAGTAGAAATAACAATTGTCTAGTAATGGGCCTAATTAATTAGAATGGATGGATAAGTGGGTTAAACCCATTATGAGTTAAAAAGATAGTAAGGGTTTTAGAGATTAGAGTTAGTTTTGTAAAACAAGAGAAGAAGAGAGAATAGAAGAGAAGAGAAGAGAAAGAGGAGAAGAGGAAACTAGAAGAAGAAGGACCTAGAGATTTCATTTATACTAAGGTAAGGGTGAGATTTTAAGTGGTCATGGGTAAACATAATGTATGTAATGTATGTGGGTTAGATATCATGAACTTAGGATTTGGGGATTTTGATTTTTGAGAAACTCTAACATGTGTTTATGTTTTAATTCATGAAATTGATGTTTATGTTATGCTATGATGTTTCTATATTGAATTCCATGAATGAGTATATGTATAGAACATGATTTGGTGTATAATTGCATGTTTGAGTTTCACTTGAAAATGGTTGATTTGGGATTATATATATATATATATATATATATATATATATATATATATATATATATATATATATATATATATATATATATATATATATATATATATATATATATATATATATATATATATATATATATATATATATATATATATATATATATATATATATATATATATATATATATATAGTTTGTATAGCTATTTATTTCATGAAAAATGATGGATTAATGCGGTTTTATGATGAAAATTTGTGCTGGACAGTAACATTTTTGCAACAACATTTTTTCTGGTTTTTGATAGCATTTTCGCAATAGCAAATTTTTTGGTTTTTGATAGTATTTTGAAAAACTTGTAAATTCAATAACTTTTGAACCGTAACTCCGTTTGAGGTGCCGTTTGGACCGTTATGAAGCTAAGAATATTCTATGTAACGTGATATTCATTTTGATAATAGTAGATTAATTTTTTATCAAAAGAATCCTAATATAGATGTATGTTGTATGTGTGGTGAATGCGAATGATATGTTTTCTATTGTTTGGCGTGTATTGGATGGTTTTAGATGGATTTTATGAAGAAACATAATAATTGAAATTATGTATGTGATGATGTGAATTGGTGAATTTGATGAATAATATGAATTGGCTTGTTTGCTTTATGTTATTGTGTTGTGATAAGATGATGAATGATATTTGATGTATTGTTTGGGATTGAAATCTTGTTAGGTGTATGTTGTGCAAATGTTGGATGTGGTATGCTTATGTATGATTAAGGGGTTGCGATCGTCTTAATTGCATGAGTCTTATTGTTCTTGCACACTTACACTAGTATGAGTCTATGAAAGAGGCAATGTTGGATAATCTCGCGTAGATTATTTGCTTGTCCCAAACCTAATGTCGAACGGGATTTGAAAGCTTAAGGCCGAATCGAGCTTTAGAGGTGGTTATCTAGTCTATTTGAGAGACGTTCGGCAAGCCGGAAATGATAACGGATGGGATCCACATGCATATTGCATTGAGTCACACATTGAGTCGCACGTGTCAGTGTGAATTGTTGTTTTGTGTGATTATGTGATATGACTGTATGGATATGATTTTGGTAGATATGCATATACGTGGATTTTAGGTGATCCATTTGATATGAATTGTTGATGTGTTATTAATGTGATATATGTGCATATTTGTGATATATGTGATGAAATGGTGACTTGTATACATTATGGAATCATGTGAAAGTTGTATACATATTTGATGATGATTTGTAAATGATGATGGATGATAATATGTACATGAAATTGATATGTTGTGAAATATGACTTTTGTACATCGTTTAGTATTTATAAATGAATACTTGTAGATTGTTGAGCCATGTTGTATGATGATAAACATGTGATTCTTTAATAAGATGATATGATGCATGTTTGTATGAAGTGTGACGAATTCTAATAATATATGTATGTTTGTTATATATTTCATATTATTATGTTTTTCTATAATGATTTGAATTCTCACCCTTCTGTTGGAATGATGTTCTATCACGATATCGCTCAGGTACCGGAGATAGTGGTGCTTCGCACACGGATTAGATTCAGAGGCTAGTTCTTATTGTGTTTTGACTAGGTAGTCTATAGTGCTATGGTCATGTAACACTTGGGTTAATGGGATTATTTGTATTTGTTTTGATGTTGAGAGATATTGTTGTGCTATCTTTTATCTTGTTATTTAGATATGTTGGTTTTGATGTTGAGTGGCCTTAGAGACCAAAATGATATTTTATGGTAGATGATTTATGGGAATCATCACTATTTACCATTTATGAAGAGAGATGTTATTCCGCTGTGTGAGTTTGCATGTTGGTTATTTGGTTTCAATTTATAATTCGTGTTACTTGTATGTGACCATGGTATATGTTGTTTATCGCAGAAGTAAATGTGATGCCCTTGTGTATGCATGCTTTAATTTACTCTGATTATGCAATTGTATGTTGTATTTGAGTAGTTGAAGTTTGGGGGGTGTTACCTTAGTGGTATCAGAGCACAGTCGGTCATTCGGCCATGTTATGAATTTGTTTGATTCCGTTGTATCTGATTTGTATGTATGACACAATTGATACGGTTTGTTTAACAATACTTGTTGTTGTGGTTGTTTGGTTGGTGTAGCAGGAAGATGGTTGCTGGAAGGAATGATGACGCGCTTGTGGCGGCATTGACCCTGTTGGCTGGTGCCACTCTGCAAATGAAGTCTGGTGATTTGGAGCGTGATGCTGATGATTTTCATGCTCTGGGGAAGTTCCAGAGGAACAATCCGCTAACTTTTGAAGGAGCTCATGAACCTGACAAAGCTCAAGAGTGGTTGAAGGTGATTGAGAAAATCTTTCGAGTTATGAACTGTTCAGATGCCTAGAAGGTGCAGTTTGACACTCATATGCTTGAGAAAGAAGCTGAGGGTTGGTGGCACAACACTGTTCAGAGATTTGATGAGCATGGCATTGAAGTGACTTGGGCACTTTTCCATGATGCTTTTTTGGAGAAGTATTTTCCAGAAGATGTTAGTGGAAAGAAGGAAATTGAATTCCTTGAGTTAAAGCAAGGTAATGGTACCGTATCTGAGTATGCTGCAAAATTTGAGGAGTTGATCAAAGTTTGTCCCCATTACAATACTGCTAATGCTGAGAGATCCAAGTGTCTTAAGTTTGTGAATGGCTTAAGACCTAATATCAAGAAGGCAATGGGTTACCAACAAATTACGATATTTTCTGAGTTGGTTAACAATAGTAGGATCTATGATGAGGATAGTCGTGAGAGTGCTGCTCATTACAAGTCCTTGCATGATAAGAAAGGAAAAGGTAACTCCGAGGGAAGCCATATGATGGTAAGAAGAAAGCTGGTGATGGAAAGAAGTCGAGTGGGGGAGGATATCACACTCCTGTCAAGTGCTTCAGATGTGGTGTTGAGGGACATCATGCTCCTGAGTGTCCTAAGGGCGATGTGATTTGTTTCAAGTGTGGCAAGCAAGGTCACAAGTCTTTTGATTACATAGTTGGTTTGTGACTCGCTACAACTGTGGTGAGCAAGGGCACATTAGTACCAAGTGCAACAAGCCGAAGAAGGAGAAAGCCAAAGGGAAAGTGTTTGCATTGTTTGGTGCTGATACTTCTGCTGAGGAGATATTGATTCGAGGTATGTGCTTTATTAATAATATGCCTTTGATTGCTATTATTGATACCGATGCAACACATTCTTTTATTTCTTTGGATTATGCCAAGAAATTGAATCTTGAATTATCTATTATGCGTGAAAGCATGGTTATTGATACTCCGACTATAGGTTCAGTGACTACTTAATTTGTTTGTTTGAAATGTCCAATGAATATTTATGATAAAGATTTTGAAGTTGATTTAGTGCGACTTCCATTGAGTCAACTTGATGTTATTTTGGGAATGGACTGGTTGAGGGCGAACCATGTCTATATCAATTGTTTTATGAAAGCTGTTCTTTTTCTTCAGCCAGAGAAGGAAGGTGATTTATTCTTGTCTACTCAACAAGTGAATGAATCTGTGCGAGATGGTGATGAAGTGTTTATGTTGGTGGCAAGTTTGAAGCTTAGTGAAAATGGAATAATGTGTTAGACTATGGCACGGATCTAGAAGGGGGGGTTGAATAGATCCCAATTAAAAACTTGAGTCGGCGCTTCCAATTTGAAAGAAAATTGGTTTTGAAAATTTGTTTTAAATGCGGAAGCAGCCGAGGAAAATTTTAGTCTAAAACGAACCGTTATTGGAAAACCGGATATGCGTTAAGCTAATGGATTAGAGACAAAATGAAATACAAATCACTACACTATTTGCACACTCAATTGATATATTTCACTAACTAGCAAGCCTAGTTCCAATGATCCAAACTACCAAATTAAACTGAGTGCAAACTTAAGACAACTTTGGCTTATGCAAATTCACAAACACTTGGTGTGCATACACTCCAAGAGATATTTGAGTTGAGTAAGTAATTCAAAATTATCTAGTACAATATACTATTGTACTTTGTATTCAAACAGCAGTTTTAGTTTCTTACTCAACTTATATCAACGTTTGGTAAAATTGCTTAAACTAAAATCACTTAATTTTTAAGCTGAAAAGCACTTATGCAGAAAATTAAAGAAGACAGAGATTTGATGAGGCAGTTCCCCCGCCGTCCTCGCTTCGGGGTACGTCTGCCCTTAATTCTAAAATTAGAATTGAGATGATTAATTAGATATCACCTGTGAAATTTAACCGTTTATACAAGGATTGCAAAGCATGTAAACAACAGAACTTCCAATGTGTTGAATGATGCTTCCTATCCTTGCTCCTTGATTCAAGATGAATCAAGACCTTCGATCGTTGATGCTAGACCTCCGATTCCAGCCCCTTTGTTGAAGAATCTTCCGTTCTTCAAACCCTCGGCCCGACTGATCTCAAACACAACGAGTCGAACCCGAATCCTTCACTTCAATGTCACCGAATCAGCTACTAGACTGATGAAGACTTCCTCTTCTCAATCACCTTCGCTCGGCTGAATATTGATGAAGCGATTCGTGCAAAAACCCCCAAACACAAACCCGTATTGGAGGACAAAACCCTAACGCTTTTATTCAAGAAAGAACCTGCCACAAGCTTCAACTCGAACTGGATTCTTCGATCACAGCTTCGAACCTTATCACCTTTACTCGATCACGAACCACATCAAAAGTAATTGTTTGCAGATGATGAGTTGTGAAATGTTGAAGATGAAGATGATGAGTCTTGGACACCTTTTTCACTCTTTCTTGTTTCCTTGAACACTTGAACTCAAATTGGCAAATGTTAGTTAATAAAAGTGTTTTAACTTCTATATATAGTAACTGACAAAACCAATTAAAAATAACAGAATTTCAAACAGTGGAAATAACTCAGAAAACTGAGTTTACGCACGAGCGGTCGACCATAGGTCGGCGTGCGCTGAGCCGTGAGTGATGCGCCGACCTCTATGGTCGACCCATGGTTCCATGCGCTGACCCAGGATAACTTCATTAAGCCATGCGCTGACTTCTGGTCGACTCAAGGAATTTTTGCGCTAACCCGTGAGTTATGCGTCGACCCTTATGGTCGACGCAAAGAGGCATGCGCTGACCAATCTCAGTTCTGCTGAGCTTTGCGCTGACCCGTGAGCTTTGAGCTGACCCCTATGGTCGACTCAAGGCCTTCAAATCTGCATAAAACTGTGTTTTGTGATTTTCATGCATTTCGTCATGATCACACTTTGTCCACATATGTTTTTGATCATTATAATAGGTTTAGACAAACGTAGAAAAGGATATGGTGGGTAATGTGTTTCATTTGTTTGTAGACGTGCATAATGGTCTATTGTCATCATCGAAACTTGCGATCGTATGTTGTCTGACTCTTTGTCTTTACATACTCCCCCTTTTTGATGATGACAACCTGTATAAATCAACGTGACAAACAGCATGCGGTATTGACACATTTTCCACACTCCCCTTTTCTTTTGTAATCTAAGGCTATCTGCAGAAAGCTATTGTTAGTTGTGGGCATTTTTGTCTGCCTGCTTTGTGCACTTTTCTCCCCCTTTGACAACATCAAAAAGAGAGACAGAGTGATTATTCAAGATAACAAGGAAATTTCACAGGAAAGAACATAAACAAATAATAATAACACACCAATGTCATTTCTGAGCAATAGTCATTGATTAAGAACAAGTAAAATATAGAAATACATTCAAAATAACAATCAAATTACAAAATGCATGTGAATGTCTATGTCCTAGTGGCGGTGTCCTGGATGATAACAAATGCCCGGGTTTTTGTAAGGGTCAGCCAGAGATGATAGGTATTCGGTGACACCGTTCAGATTCTTGAGACTCACGTCGATCGACTTTTCTTGAAGTTCAAATGAAGCCGAAAAGGTTGCAAACCGGTCATTCATGCTTGTAGAGAAGGAGTCGAGACGCGCATTTTGGGCTTGAATTTGCTCGTTGATATGAGCATAGCGCTCATCTTGAGCTTGCATGAAGGACTGTTGAGCGATCTGCATATTGCGCATCATATCCAACAGTTCTGAAGAATCTGTTTGCTGTGGAGGGGACGGAGGAGATTCTTCCTCATCTTGGTAATACGGCTGGTAAAATTGACGTTGGGTTGACCAGCCCTTATGTTGCCATTCACCCCAGCCACCCCAGCGTGGAACATCTTCTTCATTTATATGCGACTGCTGAACCCAAGCCGAGCCGGAGTAGTCATGAGTGTCAACGGGTGAAGGACTATCATCTCCACCATTGTGATCAAAATCGTGCCTGGCTTCTTCTTCTTCATTTTCTTCTTCATCTTCTTGTTCTTCGCTTTCATCACTGTCATCATCTGCAGGAACATTTGCTCTGCGAATAAACTTATACATTCTCCGCTCATTGCACCAAAGATATCCCATCATAGACATAGTTTTTGTGCTAAACTCTTTGTCAGATGAGATGGAAGTGTACGGGAAAGACGGATGATTAACGTTGGCTGCAGTCAGGACCTCTTGAATGAAGGATCCGTAGGCAAGAGCCGTTCCTCGTCCGGAGTCACGTAGCCCAAACATTCTACTGGCAATGTAGTACGGCCAGTTGATTTTTATCTTATTTTTCAGAATGTAAATCAGATGAACCTCGGCCGGTTCGACTCTGGAGAGTCCGCCCTTCTTTGGTCGCAGGATTCGTGAGACAACCCACTGAAGAATCCTTTCTCCGGCTTTCAGCTTGCCGGTAGTGACAGTTCGTGGGAACGCGTCACTGTTCACAAACTGATCAGTATAGGGTCGTCTCAGCATGTTATTCAATGCACTCTTAAACTCATAGCCATCTATGTGGTGAGAGTCAGTTACCTCAGGTAGAGGGTTTCCAGCATCATCAACAGACATATCAAAATATTGGTTCCAGATATTTGATTTAAGCGGTACCTTTGTCGGACCAATTCTAGAGTGAAACTTGTGCCCTCGAAAGTTGTCATGAAGGCCGACATAGAACACTCGAACAAGGTCTTCACTGTATTTGGTATTACATTCCAAGAAGTTGATAAAGCCCTGATGCTGCAGCAGAGCCAGGACTTCAGGAAGGTGCATGCGTTCAGCGGTAAGTTTGTAGAACGCATGTTGTTGCACAACGCCTCTTTTGCTGATGTCTCTGTTAAAGACTTCGACGCGAGCGGGTGGAATGAGTGATACAACAGATATGGGTAGAGATGCGGCGGATGATTCTCGGGATCTCTTGCCGGAAGGTCTGCGTGATGAGGAAGCCATTTGAGCAAGTTTGAGACAGAGTGTTTGGGTATAGAGAGAAGGTTTAAGAAGGGTTTTGAGAGTGATTCTGCTAGGTAGATGTTTCTCCCAATTTATAGTGGAAAGGTTAGGGTTTTGGGAAGATGGAAGATCAAGGAACAATAGCCACTAGGTAGATGCAAGTTACAAAGTAGTGAGTAGTTTGAAAGGTGATGGAATGTAAATGCACATTTAATGATGATTTTTGAATGGGAATGCATGAAAAACGATTTAAATTTTTCTGCAGAAAAACGAAATTTTCGAGCGATGCGTCGACCATATCCCTGTATGCGTCGACGCATACTGTTTGGTTTTTGAGAAAATGCAGAAATTATTTTAGCTTGCGTCGACCATAGCCCTGCTGCGGTCGACTCATACAGTCCAAATTTCAAATTTTCACTATTTGCCACATGTGATGACAGGTTTGATGCATAATTAACACAACATACAACAATAAACATCCAAAGAGACAGATCATATATATATATATATATATATATATATATATATATATATATATATATATATATATATATATAAACAACATCATTATGAGATATAACTATTGTAGTCATGAGATTTTGCAGAGAGAGAAAGAGAGGAACAGTATCACCTCAATGCCGGAGTGACTTAGTGAACGGTAGACTTATGCTTACAACAACATAGATTGGTTAGAGGTACAAGATTAAAGTCTTATATGGAATAAGGTAAAACAGCAGATTATAGTGCCCGTTCCTAAATATCGAGAATGCCAAGTTCTCGGCGGATATGAAAGAAAGGTTCAGTGGCTAGCGGCTTTGTGAAAATGTCCGCTAGTTGATTTTCAGTATTGACATGTTCAAACACAATGTCACCTTTCTCTACATGATCCCGAAGAAAGTGGTGTCGTATTTCGATATGTTTGGTGCGAGAATTTAGCACAGGATTCTTGGTTAGGTTAATGGCACTTGTATTGTCACAAAAAATGGGAATCCGTTCAAGTTTGAGGTTAAAATCCAATAGTTGTTGCTTAATCCATAGGATTTGGGCACAATAACTACCGGCGGCAACGTATTCCGCTTCGGCGGTTGACAACGCAACAGAAACCTGTTTCTTGCTATGCCAACTGACCAAAGAGTTTGAAAATAAGTGACAAGTGCCACTGGTGCTCTTCCTATCCGATTTGCAACCGGCAAAGTCGGAATCGGAAAAACCTACCAATGAACAATCATTACCTTTGGAATATCATAGTCCATACTTCGGAGTACCGGATAGGTATCGAAGTATTCGTTTGACGGCTTTTAAATGGGATTCCTTGGGACATGATTGATATCTTGCGCACATGCATACGCTAAACATAATATCGGGACGAGAAGCAGTAAGATAAAGGAGTGAACCAATCATACCTCTATACCGTTTTACATCTACTTCCTTACCGTCTTCATCTTTGTTCAAGTTTGTACACGTAGGCATGGGGGTGTCTATGGCCTTAGCTTTTGCCATGTCAAATCTCTTGATAAGGTCCAAACAGTACTTTGTCTGGCTCACGAAAGTTCCTTCTTTGAGCTGTTTAATTTGCAGACCGAGAAAGTATGTGAGCTCCCCCATCATACTCATCTCGAATTCGCCCTGTATAAGGTCAGAAAACTTTCTCACAAGATTCATGTTAGTAGATCCAAATATGATATCATCTACATAAATTTGCACTAATATCAAGTGCTTTCCTTGACGTTTAATGAAGAGGGTTGTGTCAACCTTTCCTCTTGAGTATTTTTGATCGAGTAAGAATTTGCTTAGTCTCTCATACCAAGCTCTAGGAGCTTGTTTGAGGCCATACAAAGCTCTTTTTAGTTTATAAACATGATTAGGATACTCATGGGATTCGAAACCCGGAGGTTGTGCGACATAAACCTCTTCATTTATGTGACCGTTAAGGAACGCACTCTTGACATCCATTTGGAATAGCTTAAAGTCTTTCGCACAAGCGAAAGCAAGGAGAAGGCGTATAGCCTCGAGTCGGGCAACCGGCGCATAAGTTTCCTCATAGTCGATGCCTTCCTCTTGGTTATACCCTTGCGCGACTAAACGCGCCTTATTACGGGTTATTACCCCGTTTTCGTCCAGCTTGTTCCTAAACACCCATCGGGTGCCGATTACTCGATGATCTCGCGGAGGAGGGACGAGGTCCCAAACCTCATTTCTGGTGAACTGATTAAGTTCCTCCTGCATTGATAAAAACCAGTGTTCATCGAGTAGGGCTTCTTTAGGGTTTTTAGGTTCCATCTGCGAAACGAAAGCGAAGTGATAACAGAAGTTACTTAGCTTAGATCGAGTTGTTACACCCTTTGAGATGTCCCCGAGAATGTTGTCTATTGGATGGTCTTTGGAAGACTTCCAAGCTTGAGGAAGATCATCGTTTGAAGGCGGATGAACTACCTCGGTTTCCTCATGGTGTACATCTTTGTCCTCCTCAATTTTGACTATGTCGGGTTGATCAATCCCCGGCTCGCCACCTTTGAGTATGTCTTCGGTAGATGTACCTGCACCATGAAAAACACTACCCTTTCCGACATTTCTCGGATTGGATTCATCAAAAGTGACATGTACAGACTCTTCTACAGTAAGTAATCGCTTGTTGTATATTCTATATGCTTTGCTAGATTGAGAGTATCCGAGGAAGATACCTTCGTCGGCCTTGGAATCGAATTTCCCTAAGTTTTCCTTTCCATTGTTCAATACAAAACATTTGCAACCAAAGACATGTAAGTGAGAAACATTTGGCTTTCGTCCTTTTAAAAGTTCATACGGTGTTTTGTTTAGAATGGGGCGAATGAGCACCCTATTCAGAACGTAACAAGCCGTACTAATTGCGTTAGCCCAAAAATATTTCGGTAAGCCACTTTCATTGATCATTGTTCTTCCCAATTCTTCCAAAATTCGATTTTTACGCTCCACAACCCCATTTTGTTGAGGAGTACGTGGAGCGGAGAAGTTATGATCAATACCATGGTTACCGCAATATTCTTCAAATAAGTGATTTTCAAACTCACCTCCATGATCGCTTCTAATTGCAACAATGTTTGTATTTAGTTTATTTTGGGAAAGCTTAGCAAATCGTTCCAAGGCGGCGAATGTGTCACTCTTACTTACTAAGAAAATAGTCCAACAAAATCGAGAAAAGTCGTCCACTATTACGAAACCGTAATAGTTTCCTCCTAGACTTTTAATCCTAGATGGCCCAAATAAATCCATATGGAGAAGCTCGAGAGGTCTCGTTGTTGAAACGATATTTTTGGATTTAAAAGAGATCCTCGTTTGCTTCCCTTTTTGACAAGCATCACAAAGGTGATCCTTGGTGAACTTAATCTTTGGGAGACCTAGGACTAGATCTTTTGAGACTACTTTGTTGAGTAAGTCAAAGTTAACATGTGCTAAACGCCTATGCCATAACCATGAATCTTCACTCATTGTTACAAGGCATTTGTCACTTGTTAACGATACTTCCTTTAAGTCAAGCATATAGACATTGTTCACACGAAGACCATTAAACATGCTCTTCTTATCATCATTATGTACAATTTTGCAACAATCTTTTGAAAGCGATACATTGTATCCTTTGTCACATAATTGACTGATGCTAAGTAGATTGTGTTTAAGACCTTCGACAAGCAAAACATCAGAAATAGTAGTAGAGGAGGGATTACCTATACTATATTTACCAAGTATTGCTCCACGGTTGTTGTCACCATAAGTTACATATCCCTTCTTCTTAGCCACAAAGTCAATAAAGAGAGATATGTCACCTGACATGTGCCTTGAGCATCCACTGTCAAGAACCCATCTTCTCTCGGTAGTCTCGAGGCATTGTACCTATGACAAGATAATTAACAAGAGAAGGTACCCAATTGCTTATTGGGTCCTGAGTGGTGAGGAACGAAATGGTTGCATTTGGGCATCCATTGATAAATGCCTTTAGGAACTAAAAACCTCCTAAATCTACATTTAGCAATGGAATGGCCTTTCTTGCAACAATAGAGACAAGAGAAATTTACATTTGGATTGCTTTTGCTATCTTCATCCTTTATGACATATTTATATTTTTGATATGGATTAACCATACTTTTTCGAAAATTTGATTTGTCGATAGCAAAAGTAATCTTGGGCTCAAGAGCCTTGTCAAGTTTGACTTTTAGGTTTCTTACTTCACCTTGCCAAATGTAACAAGTATCACACCCAAAGTTCATCATTCTACTTTTAAGGTCCTCATAACTAGTTTTTGTGCTTTCCACTATAGAAGCTTTAAGTGCCTCAAGTTTCCGTTCGGATTCTTGAATTTTATGTTCCAAATGAGAAAAGATTTTCTTATTTGAGGCAAGCCTTTTAAAGGCTTCTTTTGCTTCATAGTGTAAAGTATCAAAAGCAGTTTGCAATTCATGATGAGACATACTAGAGGATTTTTCATATTTAGCATGTCGTACCTGTTTCTTTTTGTTCTTTTGATGAGCAGAAAGACATAGATTTGCATTTTCATCTTCATCACTAGAACTTTCATCATCGGAGGAGTCGCTATCGCTTTCCCAAGCGATGTATGCTCTCCTTGGCTTTGATGGTTTCTTGTGTGATTTGTATGAATCTTTTTCTTTTGTCTTTTTGTTCATCGGACAGTCCGGTTTGTAGTGACCCGACTTTCCACACTTATATCACGACCCTCTAGTTGTTTTTCCTTTTGAGTCATCATTTTTAGAGAACCTAGATTGCTTCCGGAAGTTTACCAAGTTCTTCTCGGAATGTTGGATGCCGTTCTTTCTCACGTAACGGTTGTAGCGTTTGACGAACATCCCCATATCTTCACTCTTGTCCTCTTCTTCTTCGTCACTCGATGAATAATCACTTTGCTCTTTTGCTTGAGACTTTGAGGAGGAAGTCTTTAGAGCTATTGATTTCTTTTCACTCACCTTTGCTTTGTCTTTCTTGTCTTTCTTTTCGTGTTGTTCCAGGCTTAAGAGAACTGGTTCGTGCTCTTGTAGTTTACCGAACAATGTTGTCAAGTCCAAAGTGGTAAGATCATTTGCCTCTTTGATGGCGGTCACTTTCGGCTGCCATTCCCTGTTGAGACATCTTAAGATCTTATTAGTAGCAGTATCATTGGAAACAGGCCTACATAGTGAATATAATCGATTGATGAGATGAGTGAATCTCTTTTGCATGTCGGCAATGGTTTTCCCTTGCTCCATGAAAAAGAGATCAAACTCTTGTGTTAGTGTATTGATTCTAGCCAATTTAACATCATTTGTCCCCTCATGGGCAATTTGTAGTGAATCCCACATGGCCTTAGCAGTAGGACAATGGGATACACGATAGTATTCATCTACACCTAATGAGAAGATTAGGATATTTTTGGCTTTCCAATCATAATTGTATTTCTTTTCATCATCATCGGTCCATTGTGCTTCGGGCTTAGGCACCACTTCGTTGTTCTCATTGGTCATGGTTATTTGAATTGGACCATTTAGAATAACATTCCATATTTTTCTATCTATGGAATTTATGTGCACCCGCATACAGTCTTTCCAATAATTATAATTTTCACCATTGAAAACGGGAGCTCTATTGTAAGCCCCTTTAGGTTCGTTAGCCATTTTCTATCAACGTTGTATTTTGAAGCACGGAATGAACCGGAGCTCCTGATACCACTTGTTAGACTATGGCACGGATCTAGAAGGGGGGGTTGAATAGATCCCAATTAAAAACTTGAGTCGGCGCTACCAATTTTAAAGAAAATTGGTTTTGAAAATTTGTTTTAAATGCGGAAGCAGCCGAGGAAAATTTTAGTCTAAAACGAACCGTTATTGGAAAACCGGATATGCGTTAAGCTAATGGATTAGAGACAAAATGAAATACAAATCACTACACTATTTGCACACTCAATTGATATATTTCACTAACTAGCAAGCCTAGTTCCAATGATCCAAACTACCAAATTAAACTGAGTGCAAACTTAAGACAACTTTGGCTTATGCAAATTCACAAACACTTGGTGTGCATACACTCCAAGAGATATTTGAGTTGAGTAAGTAATTCAAAATTATCTAGTACAATATACTATTGTACTTTGTATTCAAACAGCAATTTTAGTTTCTTACTCAACTTATATCAACGTTTGGTAAAATTGCTTAAACTAAAATCACTTAATTTTTAAGCTGAAAAGCACTTATGCAGAAAATTAAAGAAGATAGAGATTTGATGAGGCAGTTCCCCCGCCGTCCTCGCTTCGGGGTACGTCTGCCCTTAATTCTAAAATTAGAATTGAGATGATTAATTAGATATCACCTGTGAAATTTAACCGTTTATACAAGGATTGCAAAGCATGTAAACAACAGAACTTCCAATGTGTTGAATGATGCTTCCTATCCTTGCTCCTTGATTCAAGATGAATCAAGACCTTCGATCGTTGATGCTAGACCTCCGATTCCAGCCCCTTTGTTGAAGAATCTTCCGTTCTTCAAACCCTCGGCCCGACTGATCTCAAACACAACGAGTCGAACCCGAATCCTTCACTTCAATGTCACCGAATCAGCTACTAGACTGATGAAGACTTCCTCTTCTCAATCACCTTCGCTCGGTTGAATATTGATGAAGCGATTCGTGCAAAAACCCCCAAACACAAACCCGTATTGGAGGACAAAACCCTAACGGTTTTATTCAAGAAAGAACCTGCCACAAGCTTCAACTCGAACTGGATTCTTCGATCACAGCTTCGAACCTTATCACCTTTACTCGATCACGAACCACATCAAAAGTAATTGTTTGCAGATGATGAGTTGTGAAATGTTGAAGATGAAGATGATGAGTCTTGGACACCTTTTTCACTCTTTCTTGTTTCCTTAAACACTTGAACTCAAATTGGCAAATGTTAGTTAATAAAAGTGTTTTAACTTCTATATATAGTAACTGACAAAACCAATTAAAAATAACAGAATTTCAAACAGTGGAAATAACTCAGAAAACTGAGTTTACGCACGAGCGGTCGACCATAGGTCGGCGTGCGCTGAGCCGTGAGTGATGCGCCGACCCCTATGGTCGACCCATGGTTCCATGCGCTGACCCAGGATAACTTCATTAAGCCATGCGCTGACTTCTGGTCGACTCAAGGAATTTTTGCGCTAACCCGTGAGTTATACACCGACCCTTATGGTTGACACAAAGAGGCATGCGCTGACCAATCTCAGTTCTGCTGAGCTTTGCGCTGACCCGTGAGCTTTGAGCTGACCCCTATGGTTGACTCAAGGCCTTCAAATCTGCATAAAACTGTGTTTTGTGATTTTCATGCATTTCGTCATGATCACACTTTGTCCACATATGTTTTTGATCATTATAATAGGTTTAGACAAACGTAGAAAAGGATATGGTGGGTAATGTGTTTCATTTGTTTGTAGACGTGCATGATGGTCTATTGTCATCATCGAAACTTGCGATCGTATGTTGTCTGACTCTTTGTCTTTACATAATGGGTGAATTTCTAGTTGTTCGTGATTTTCCTGAAGTGTTTCCTGATGAGGTTAGCGATTTTCCTCCTAAACGTGAAGTTGAGTTCACAATTGATTTGATTCCTGGTACTAGTCCGGTATCGATGGCTCCATATCGGATGTCACCATATGAGTTGAAAGAGTTGAAGAGTCAACTAGAGGATTTGCTTGATAAGAGGTTTATTCCTTCGAGTGTGTCACTGCATTGTCTTGTTAGTTAAGAAGAAAGAAGATACTATGAGGTTATATCTCGATAAGTTTGTTGTTGTGTTTATCGATGATATTTTGATCTATTCGAAGAGTGAAGAGGATCATGCTGAGCATTTGAGGTTTGTTTTATCTGTATTGAAAGAGAAGCAGCTGTTTGCTAAACTTTCGAAGTGCGAGTTTTGGTTGAAGTAAGTGAGTTTCCTTGGCCATGTGATCTTTAGTGGTGGTATTTCGGTTGATGCTTCTAAGATTGAGGCTATATCTCAATGGGGAAGCGCTGAAATCTGTGTCTGAGATTCATAGTTTTATTGGTTTGGCAAGTTATTATCGAAAGTTTATTGAAGGCTTTTCTAAGTTATCTTTGCCATTAACGCAGTTGACTAGGAAAGGTAAAGCTTTCATTTGGACTGCACAGTGTGAAGCTAGTTTTCAAGAGTTGAAGAGGAGATTGACTACTGCTCCTGTTTTGATTTTACCGAATCCATCAGAACCATTTGTTGTGTATTGTGATGCTTCTTTGATGGGTTTAAGAGGTGTGTTAATACAGAATCAACAAGTTGTAGCTTATGCTTCAAGGCAACTCAAAGTGCATGAGAGGAATTATCTGACTCATGATTTGGAATTAGCTGTTGTTGTGTTTGTTTTGAAGATTTGGAGACATTATTTGTTTGGGTCGAGATACAATGTGTTTAGTGATCACAAGAGTTTGAAGTATTTGTTCGATCAAAAAGAGTTGAATATGAGGCAAAGTAGATGGTTGGAATTCTTGAAGGATTATGATTTTGGTTTGAATTACCATCCTGGCAAAGCGAATGTTGTAGCCGATGCTTTGAGTAGGAAATCTTTGCATATGTCAATGTTGATGGTGCAAGAATTGGATTTGCTTGAACAATTTCGAGATATGAGTTTGGTTTGTGAAGAGACTTCTTTCGGAGTGAAGCTTGGTATGTTGAAGCTTACTAGTGGAATTTTGGATGAGATTCGAGAAGGTCAGAAATCTGATTTGGTTTTGGTAGATCGATTGACGTTGATCAATCAAGGTAAAGGTGGTGATTTTCAGATTGATGAGAATGGTACCATAAGGTGTCATGATTTTCGGATTGTCAAAAATCGAAGGTTGAGCATCAGAAGTTGTCTGGTTTGTTACAACCGTTATCTATTCCTGAATGGAAAAGGGATAGTATTTCTATGGATTTTGTTTCTGGTTTACCTAGGAGTCCAAGTAATTGTGAAGCTATTTGGGTTATTATGGACAAGTTGACAAAATTTGCTCACTTTATTTCGATTAGAATGGATTATCCGATAGAGAGGTGTAGCGGGGTATTCGTTACCATTAGAGATATTGACTAAATCTAAGGTAAACCATACAAGTCGAGTCGCCACCGCACTTCTATTTATCCAAAGGAATGGTTATAAAGCGAACAAAAATCTAAAAGTTTTGTCGAATAAAAAACTAGTAAAAATGTCAGAGATCGGGGTAAGGGGGTTGGTTATGCAATGGGAAGGTTTTAAGCACCCAAAACATCCTAGGTACTCCTAGGGAGCCCTTTTCATATTTGTTGTAAGGTTGGTATTTTGTGAAAATTTGTTTGTGCAAAGATGATTGAAGAGATGAGAAGAGAATATACAAGTTATTTACATTTTGTGTTTGGATGGATAAACCCATTGCCTACGTACCATCTTAAAAAAGATTAGGATCAAAACCTCGTAGTTCGGGATAAAAATCTCAAAATGAGTTGGTGAATTGATTGGTCCAAAAGCCTTAAGGTCTTTTTATATCCAAGGGAGAAAACTCAACCTAAAACCACAAATCCACCATGTGAGGATAACTTCAACATGCTAGTGAGGGGTTAACCCTATAATAAGCATGGAAGACTCATTGTCCATCACTAAGGATATAGGTGAGTATTACATCTACCTCAAGGATAACTCAAACCTAATAGCTAAAGGTTATGAAAAAATTGATTAAGAGGGTGGCCATTGAAACCACAAAAGTATTTGAATGAGTTATATTTACCAATGAAAAGTACTTACAAAATATGGTCAAAGTTGGCTTAGAAGTTCTATTCAAAATAAGTGTTATGAAAATGAAAGTTTGAAAATCAAAAGCATAAAGCTTAGGTTTCTAATGTTTGAAAAGAAGTGTTAAATGTTTGCACAAAAGTTTTGGCTTGGGTTAGAGTGGAGGGAAGATGAAGAATGGCTAAAGTCCTAATCATACAAGAGATAAGGGATAAGAAACAAGACCACAAATGGAGTTCCTCTCTTGAGATCATATTGATGATCCAAGTAGCTCCAATCCTTTGGAATATGCAAGCAAAATAATAGTAAGCTCAAGCAATCAACATAATCAAACAAGCTCTTGGAAAGTTCCTTAATGGCTCTTAGATCTCTCTCTCTTAGAAGCTCATGGCAATGGTTCCTCACTTAGGCTCGATGTTGGAATCCCTAGCACAAGAACACACACATTAAAAAGTTCTATCAAACAAATCAAGAATGAACAAGCAAGAGTTTAGAAATTGGTCCCTCCAAAGTTCTCTTTAGCATTTATAGCATTCTAAAGGCCCAATGCCTAGTTGCTCTTTGAATTTTATAGCACTCTAAAGGCCCAACACCTAGTTTCTCTTTGACTCCAAATTTGCATAGGGGAAGTCCTAAAGCCTAAGTTCATTTGTCCATTTCTTTGCATTAGGTCCACAACAATCAAAACAAAACACAAACACAATGATATATACACAACTATGTGCTCAAGTGAGCAAAAGGCAAATTGCATTAGCATAAACATGTGCTCAAGTGAGCAAAGGGGGAAAAGCAAATGAATAATATGTACAAGAATAATAAATTGCATAAATGTAAAAAGCAAGAATTAAATGTTAATGGTTAATGGTTAGTGTTAGTAGTAAGTGTGCCATAGGGCAAATTTAGTGCTCTGTTAAGCAATCGTAATTAGACTTACGTAGAAGTCAGAACTATCTGAGGTCGGTCAATAATAATGTAGGCAACAACACAAGTTAGAGGTCTTGATTAGTGAATCAAACTCCAAGAACTTGCCATGCCAAAAAGAAGATGAGAAATGATCTTGTATTGATTTAGGTCCTTTGCATGATTTAGAAAGCAATCTATCCTTAATGCAAAGCCATTCACTTGATGCATGATCAAGATGAATTAGATTTGAATCAAGGAAGATTAAACCTCCATAATCAATGCTAACCACCAATCTTTAACTCATTGATCAAAAAAGAAAGAGAAGAAGGAGAAGAAGAAGAAAGAAATGAAGAAATAAAGTGCATTAAATGAAATGGTATGTATCAATCAACAAGTGTTGACCAAAGATAGAGAAGATCAAGGTCAAACAATAGAAAACAGAAGCAAAATGAATATTAGAAGTCAAGAAATAAACAAAATATTTTTGGCATTCTTAATATTAAAATAAAACTTGAATTAAAAATAAAAGGAAAGGTCAAACTTCAAACTCACTTCAAATCAAATTTGAAAAGTCCAAGTGAATTATCCCAAGTTCAACAAAGTCAAACAAAGTTTAACAAAAATTTTCAGCATAAAAATAACCTATTTGAACTAAAATCTCAAATAAATCACAAATTAGTTAATAAATTTATGAGAATATTTTTCATAGATCTATCATCATTTAAAGAGGTTGAGAAAATATTTTTATATTTTTGAATATCAAAAACTATTTTAAATGAATTAAAAATAACCAGAAAAGGGAAAATTACTAAAAAATAGCAAATGATAAAATAAAAAATATTAAAAATCATTTTTAGAAAGTAGAAAATAAAAGAGAAATAATGCAATTGGTCCCATAATTTTTGGACCAATAATGAAAGAGATATGAATTTTAGAAATAAAATGGAATTTAAAAAATAAAATGGATAAATTCATAAATAACAAAAATCCACACGCGTTGGATGGAACCTCATTAAATGACGTGGAGGATCTAATGGCAATGAGCTGCGCGCGTACCATAGTCCAAGGTCAATGAGAAACATAATGAATTAAATAAAGTCATAATGTTGGACAACTGAGATTAGATCTGGAAATGGAAATGGATGGTCCTGATCTGATCTGGAGACCAGACGGTGGCCAGCGCCACCGTCTTCTCCGGCTAGCTCCGATGAAGATCAAAATTTGCAGGGCAAAAAATGTTAACTAAAATACACGATCCAGGTACCATTCGAAAGGTGGAGTGATGTACATTACTCCTATTCCACTCAATTCCACTCTAGATCCCTATTGAGAGAGAAATCAGAGATGGAACTTTGGTGGTGTTCAACTGAACTTGCTTGATTTCAAAAATTAAAAACACAACAATGATGCCTCTATGCAGAGGACTTCAGATCACACAAAATCAAGGCAAATGGAATCATATATAAGTTGTTTCGAAGCAAAATGCAGTTGAGCAAAACCTTTGAATTGTGAAGAATTGAGTCACTCTCTTTGATTCCTTTTGCAAACAGAAGCTTTTATGGATCCAATGAAGAAGGTCTAGGAACTTTAGATCTGAAATTTCAATCGAGGAAATCAAAATTCAGATCTGAAATTTTTAGAGAAAAATGAGATTTGTTCCTTTGGTAGGGGTGTAGATTCAATTCAGCAGAGGTTTAGGCGCCATTAGGTTGAAGAATGAGAGCTCACATGCCATGTATTTATAGCCAAAGCTATGCTGAAAGTGTGATTTTAAATTTGCATGAATGGAAAGGGCCTCCATGCATGAGGCGCATGGAGGGCCCAATTCCACTTGATTTGGCAAGATGAGATCATAAATGAATGAAATGGACGTGTAATTTAGATGTAATCAGCTCATGCATGGCAATTGAATTAAGTTTTCCCAAAATGCACTAAAAGTTCTCCTCTTTGAAAATGATATTTGCACAATTAAAACATAGGCTTATGGGTAATGGTTGGAAAGCTTATTGCATAAGGAATAAATGTCATTTTGATCAAAACTTCATTTGGGCTTTGGAAATTAATGAAATTTGAGCTTGAAGTGTAGGGTGCAAAACATGCATATGTGAAATTTCCAAATTTGGCCAATGTTCAAGCCCCTCTGTCTCAATGATGCAAGCTCCAAATGATAAAATCTTAAACATGAAAGTTATATATCTTTTCAAGAAAATCAATTTGGACTCAAATTTTGCATCGTTTGGATTTTTGATGAAGACGTTATGGGCACTTGAAGTTGGACTTTTCACATTTCAATGCATTTGGTCCAAAGTGACCCATAATGTTTTGCATTATCACATGTATCTCTTTTGAGATTTTGCAATTTTCTCAACATAAAATTTGAATTAGACATAATAATATTTCCAATTAATTTGATCCCACCTCCAAATAATGAAAAATTAATGAGTTATGTCCTTGGGAAGTTGACCCTAAATTAGGGTTTCAGTAAAAATGACCTATAATGTCTTGGAATGGATGATGACCTTCCAAGCTTCAAATAAATTTTTGATGAACATGAAAGTTGTTCATATTGTTCTTAAGAACATTTTTTCTCTTGGTATCATTTACATTTGACCAACATATAAAACGTTATGTCTTAGTGTATTTCAACATAGTCAGATGAATTGACTGATCAACTTCTCAAGTCCAAATCTCTTATCTTGATGAATTGATGATTGAGGGCACTCAAATAAGTTCAAATATGCATGAAATTATGAATTAAAGAACTTCCCTTGATTGTATTTGACCATGGGATGAGGTTGCTTCATGAGCAAGGCATAGTTGATGAACATATGAATTAGGGTTTCCTTGGGAAACAAGCCTCAAACCCCATGGTTTGCTTTGATCAAAATGATGAATTGAGATACTTGGGAGGCATATTTGATGGATGGGAGCTTTGAGAACCATTGTTATGTTTGCTTTCATCTTCTCTTGACCATATCAATGCATATAGGATCCCCTAAAAGCTTTTGACCTTGTGATTGCTCAAGCTTCAAACAAGAAATGTTAGTGACATATTTTTGTGCTTTTGGTTAGTAAATAAAATGAGAAAAACAATGATATACAATTCAAGCATGCTTGGTGATCTCAAACCACTCACAAGAGGTCCCAACCCAAAGGCAAAGGGAACCAAGATGCTTATGATCCTTGAGGCAATGCAAATGCAATGTAATGATGCCATGAGGGATATTAGGGTCAAAATTAGGGTGTTACAGATGCCCATATTTAAGGTCATTCTAGCCGGAGAAGTGAAGGTTAAAATCTTCGTCTCGACGAGGTAGAATGATCTTAAATAATAACAAAGAGACAAATTTTGATCCCTAAGAGACCTCATGATGCAGATGTATGTATGCAAAAAGGTAATACTCTGTGGGGAAATGTGTCCACAAAGACGAAAAGAAATCCGGAGAAACTGACAATCCATATGAGTAATTCACTCCATGGGATAGAAACTCTGGGACTCTAATGGGGACAGAAAAGGAGATAAATTGCGTGAGCAGGTCACGACTTAGAACTTGCTGAGACACGAGAAAGATTCCATGAAAATACATCAATGGAAGGACTCGAGCTGACTCAAAGATGCATGTATTAGAGAATATGCAAATACAACAAAATTATCCATAAAGGATACCTCGGATAAAAATCCGGACTCAGGCTGGGAGAATCCACAAAGGGGCTTCGCTGGGGAAAAACCACAAAGGACCCTGATAGGGCAAAGTCCAAAGAGAAACTCAGCTGAGGAAACAACAAAATGAGGTATTACCGGTTATTGGGTAATAAGCTCAAGGAGACATGTGATCAAAACACCAGTATGAGGGTGAAAGAGCAACATGCTCGGGGAGAATGAATATCTAAGACCGGTATAAAGGTGAGAGATATCAAACATCCAAAATCATCTGAGGAAAACCTAAAAAGGTATATTTCAACTCAGGAAAATATGACTCCACAGGGGACAAAAAGTCATAATAGGGAGCAGAGAGGAAGGAACACCAGAGATACCGGTTACTGGGAATACAATAGGTGACCGACCAAGGCGTGAATTGGGGAATATTTCCAAGACACTCATCATCCGAAAGGAGGGCTGAAAAGCAAACTCTATTACAGGATGGGCATTCGATTCCACAAATGGGGATACAAATCTTACTCGACTAGGGAAGAATAGAAGACTTCGACCAAAGAGTGCATGAGATATATTATCTATTACCGTCAGAACGAAGATAACATGCTCGCATGGAAGATTATCCACAACCGGTTACTGGGTTAATAAAGGATAAATCGACCGAAAAGAAAGGACATCGGGGATACCGAAAACCAGGTATAAAATGATGACCAATCAAAGGGAGAAACGATCATTACCAACAAACGGCGAATGAGAGATGACCCGCTGGGGATGCATTGACAAAGGCAATGATCCGGGAGATATATCGCCGATTACCGGGAGATATACTCAAAAAGGGTGAAGGACTATCAATACCAAATATTGAATAAAGATAACCGTCAAGGAGGGGATTACATCTACCGGATACTGGGTAGAAAACCATGGAGGAGTAACCGTCATCGGTTAGGATGAACGAAAATAAGGTTAACTCTGCAAGGGGATAAAATAGGGTTTACAACTACCGGTATAAGGGTAGAAAACCACAGAAATAGGACTTATAACTACATGTATGAAGGTACAAGGCCAAAGACTCCGCCGAGGAAAAGATGGATAATTACTGATTACTGAGCAATCATTCATCTGAACTATGGGGAATCGCAGGAAAAAAAGACACGAGAAGCCAATCTAGGATCAAACTAGAGAGGCGCGACAAAAAAAGACTTGTCCCTATGAGGATATAACTCAATGGGGAATTCCATCCCAATATATGTGTTGGGAGGAAACAGAAACCACCATCATCCACGAGGACATAACTCGGTGGGGAATATGGAAGAAAGGATAAACACTTTCTGCTTATGGGGCTGACTCTACATGGAGAGATCAAACACAAACATCTGCTTGGGGAAATATATTACCAACTAGCAGGAGATAACAAACAAAGATATATGGCAAAGAATGCAACATGAATATCTGAATGTTAAAATTATGCATATATGCGTGGTTTATGTATGCTGAATGCTGACAAACAGACATTTCTAACACAAATAGGTCCAACGAACGATGGACAAACATCCGGTACTACATCTCAAGAGAGAAAGCCAGACCCATTGGAAAACATCCAATCTGATGAGGGGCAAGAGATACCAGGAAACAAAGATCTCTGCAGGGGAATGAACATCAGCCATTCCAACTGGGGACAGGATCATCGCATAGATAAACTCCGTCGTAGAAGTAACTTTACTGTGGAAATTATCAGAGGGGAGGATGGATCTCCGTGGGGAACAACCACCAATCAGAAGTTTCCGAGGATCACCAAATACTGTACTATCAAATAGATCACACCTGCTGAGGAGGAATGATCATTACTCTGCTGAAGGAAAGAGGGATGAATATCTTTACCAAACACTTTGCTCGGGAGAAAAATCGCAAAAGGCTCCGGAGGAAGAGGATACAAGCATGCCAGGAATATGAACAAATGTCTTACCCTGTTGGGAATCATACTATCCTTGGGAGAGCACTGAAGACATCCCCAGTATCCTTTATCATTGTGAATGTTCACTTTGTTTGAAAACAAGTTATGAAAAATTTAATTATTTAAAACCATGATATTTCTCAATTAAAACATGCAAAACATTTGTTGAATAAAAAACAAATAAGAGTGCAAATAATTGGATAAATGCTCAAATTTATTTGATGGAATGGTAGTCTGCAAATGGCAAGGCTCCATAGATCTTTACAAATTTGAAATTGGTGATATATATTGGAAAAAGGGCTACATTGAACATAATGACCATTTCTCCACCAACTCTGAATCCGATGTATTTGAAGCTTCAGTTGATGATGACTGAGTGAGAATCTCTGACAGATGACAGTTTGTAGAACAAAGTCTTGTCAGGATGCAGTTACTTGCCAAATCCCTAATTTTTGCCTAGATTGCCCCAGGGTGAGACACTCAATCTAGCGGGATACATATTCATTTTTTATGTCTCTAACTTTTGCCTGGATCGCCCTTTCGGGTTTTCAATCCACCGAGACGCTCATTTTTGCCTAAGCCGCCCTTTCGGGTTTTCAACTTAGCGAGTTATTCTGTTTTTTTTATTTTTTAGGCGAAGTATTTCTTGATTGCATCTGAATTCACAGGACGAGTGAAATCCTCCCCATCCATAGTTGTAAGTATCAAAGCACCTCCTGAAAAGGCTCTCTTAACAACATATGGACCTTCGTAGTTTGGAGTCCACTTGCCCCTGGAATCGGGCGCGAAAGACAAGACCTTCTTGAGCACAAGATCAACTTCTCGGAACACACGAGGTTTGACCTTCTTATCAAAGGCTTTCTTCATCCTTTGCTAATATAACTGACCGTGACACATGGCGGACAATCTTTTCTCTTCAATCAAATTCAGCTGGTCGTAACGACTCTGAACCCATTCACCATCAGTCAACTTGGCTTCTATCAAGACTCTCATTGATGGGATCTCCACCTCTACTGGGAGCACAACCTCCATGCCGTAAACAAGAGAGAAAGGGGTTGCCCCTGTTGAAGTGCGGATAGATGTGTGGTATCCATGCAAAGCAAATGGCAACATCTCATGTCAATCTTTGTACATAACAACCATCTTCTGGATAATCTTCTTGATATTCTTATTAGCAGTTTCAACAGCCCCATTCATCTTGGGTCTGTAAGGAGAAGAATTATGATGCGCAATCTTGAACTCGCTACATAGCTCTTTCATCATCTTGTTGTTCAAGTTAGATCCATTATCAGTAATGATCTTGTCTGGCACACCATATCGGCATATGAGTTGATTCTTGATAAACTTCACAACCACCTGCCTGGTCACATTTGCATATGATGTCGCTTCAACCCACTTGGTGAAGTAATCAATTGCTACGAGAATAAATCTGTGACCGTTGGACGCTTTTGGCTCTATCATGCCAATCATGCCAATTCCCCACATAGAGAAAGGCCAATGGTGATGAAATTACATTCAGAAGTTTCGGGGGAGTATGAATCTTATCCGCATAAATCTAACACTTGTGGCATTTCTTTACATATTTGCAGCAGTCAGACTCCATTGTCAACCAATAGTAGCCTGCTCCCAATATCTTTCTAGCCATGGCATGTCCATTGGAATGAGTACCAAATGAACCCTCATGGACCTCAGTCATTAACAGGTCTGCTTCGTGTCTATCCATGCATCTGAGCAGAACCATGTCAAAGTTTCTCTTATAAAGCACATCGCCATTGAGGTAGAAACTGCCAGACAATCTCCTCAAAGTCTTCCTATCTTTCACAGATGCCCCAGGCGGGTAAATCTGGCTCTGAAGAAAGCACTTAATAACATAGTACCATGGCTTATCATCTTGCACCTCCTCTACTGCAAATACATGAACTGGTCTATCCAAGCGCATCACAGTGATATTGGGAACTTCATTCCAAAGTCTAACCACAATCATTGAAGCAAGTGTAGCAAGAGCATCTGCCATCCGATTCTCATCTCGAGGAATATGATGGTGTAGCGGGGTATTCGTTACCATTAGAGATATTGACTAAATCCAAGGTAAATCATACAAGTTGAGTCACCACCGCACTTCTATTTATCCAAAGGAATGGTTAGAAAGCGAACAAAAACCTAAAAGTTTTATCGAATAAAAAACTAGTAAAAATGGTAAGGGGGTTGGTTATGCAATGGGAAGGTATTAGGCACCCAAAGCATCCTAGGTACTCCTAGGGAGCCCTTTTCACATTTGTTGCAAAGGTTGTTATTTTTTTTGAAAATTTATTTGTGCAAACATGATTGAAGGGATGAGAAAAGCGTGTATGTTTATCTAATGTACTACTTACTAAAAGAAGGGTAAAAAGAAAATGACTCGCACGGACGTCGCATCCACTGCATACGTATCTCATTTGAATCTGAGAATCAGAGTCTTCGTACCTCGGCTACCTATGGGTTAAAGAGGAGTGTGCTCGCTAAGACATCGCTACTTATGCCTACGTATCTCATCTGGGATGAAAATCAGAGCAAAACGTAGTTCGACCAACTACGGGGTAAGGGTTGTGTTTTGGGGTGAACGACGTTACTATGCAATCTACCGGATGCACGACCTTTGGAGACTTACTCGCCTGTAGTAGAAGGAGATAACATGTTCTTAGGAGAAGAAAAATCAATGAGTTATGGTGTTTAGGGATGCTTATGCAAAAAGGCAGTCCTAGATGAAGGAACCGCGCAACCTTAATTGACATGCCACGAAAGGCTATGCGAAACCTAAGAAAGCGGTAAAATGCGGGAAAAATAAAGTACCACGCGGATAAAGATCCGAAGCAACAACAATTTACGAGGTAAGAAAACCAGAGATTCCCAAGCTAAACACCATCAAAGAAAGTGAGTCAGTACAGGTAATCGGAATAGACCTCCAGGTGGTACCCCACAAATAAAGTGGAACACCAAGCAATCTATCCCTGCAAGAGTATGTGAGCCCTCACAAAAACTCAACAAACATGTTAGAGTAATATGACGGAATTAGGAGAAAACAATGCCATAACAAACACAAAACAGGTTAGAGCAAACAGGATAGAGTAATCAAGAGTTGCCCCCAAATCAAAATGTAACCACATGAATCATGCCATTAAAATTCACAAAAAGCTCACAAAAAGCAACCAAGGGTAGGAGGCCTAAACCTCTTGTCAAACACATGCATCAAAAAGGGTATCAAATTCACCCATAATACCTCATACATTCAGAGCATTCAAATTAAAAGCATAAAGTAATGGGAATAAGGCAAACCTGACTGGAGAGATCGAATGAAATTGAATTGCCCCGGTTGGGTTTGCAAAGCAATCTGAGGGTTTATATGAGAGGGAATTGGTTCTTTACCGATGAGTTCCCTTCAGCCTCTGGAGGTTGCTCTGAACTCTGTTAGCTCTTCTCTCACTATCTTTTTCCCTGCCAGGGTCATAGGAATAAAATTCTTTTGTTTCACTGAAACTCTGAATTTATAACCTGGTTTTTGTGGACCTGTGGGCTCAAATGAGAGAGGTCTAAGTCCAAAACTTTTCTGTTATATTTTATTTATTTATTTATTTATTTATTTATTTTATTTTATTTTATTTTATTTTTATTTTATTTTTTTTAAGCACGTGGGCTTCGCCTAGCGAGCATGACAGTTCAAGAAATTCCTCTGAGCGTAGGTGATTCTGGTGGCTTTTCTTGGGATTCGCTAGGCGACCAATTCTGCTCGCCTAGCGAGCATGACAGCTCATGAACAAACTTTTGCTCCTTCAAGATTAACGTTTTGACTGACGAATAGACCCCATTTGAACCTGTTGGAAGTATCTCAAGCCATTCCCTTGTGTTGACTGATCATCTAAATAGAACTCACAAAGTGTCTTGGATGATACTCAAGCTTCAAACAAAAGATGTTAGTGACACATTTTTGTGCTTTTGGTTAGTAAACAAAAGTAAGAGAAACAATGATGTATAATTCAAGCATGCTTGGTGATCTCAAACCAATCACAAGGAGTCCCACCCAAAGGCAAAGGGAACCAAGATGCTAAAGATCCTTGAGGCAATGCAAATGCAATGTTATGATGCCATGAGGGATCTTAGGGTCAAAATTGGGGTCTTACAGATGGAAGTCAACCTCATTAAAGAATGTTGAAATCCTCCTCGCGTAATCTCTATATGGGATGAGGCCAGGCTGATTCGTCTCCCATTCACCCTTAATCTGATTAACAACAAGGGCCGAATCACCATAAACATCGAGATGCTTGATCCTAAGATCAATACATTCTTCCAATCCCATAATACAGGCCTCGTACTCAGCCATATTATTCATGCATTTAAAAGTTAGCCTTGCTGTAAAAGGAAAATGTGTGCCCTGAGGAGTAATAATCACTGCCATAATACCATTTCCATATTGATTCACAGCGCCATCAAACACCATGCTCCACCTGGAACCAGGCTCTGGACCTTAATCGAGCGTAGGCTCATCACAATCTTTCATTTTCAAATACAGAATCTCCTCATCTGGGAAGTCATATTGAACTGACTGATAATCCTCAATTGGTTGATGTGTCAAGTGGTCAGCCAAGATACTACCTTTAATAGCCTTCTGAGCTCGATACTCAATATCATACTCAGATAACAACATCTGCCAAAGGGCAATCCTTCCAGTTAAAGCAGGCTTCTCAAAGATATACTTGATTGGATCGATTTTGGATATCAACCAAGTCGTATGATTCAACATATACTGGCGTAAGCGCTTAGCAGCCCAAGCCAAAGCACAACATGTCTTCTCAAGCATTGAGTATCAAGACTGACAATCAGTAAACTTCTTACTCAGGTAATAGATAACATATTCCTTCTTCCCTGACTCATCTTGCTGACTGAGAACACAACCCATTGAATCTTCCAGAACTGTCAGATACATAATCAACAGTCTTCCTTCCACAGGCGGAGACAAAATCGGAGGCTCAGACAAATACTCCTTAATACTATCGAAAGCTTTTTGGCAATCCTGGGTCCAATCATGAGACTGATCTTTCTGGAGGAGCTTGAATATTGGCGCACATGTGGCAGTTATGTGGGATATAAATCTAGAAATATAATTCAAGCGGCCAAGAAACCCTCGAACTTGCTTTTCAGTTTTGGGCGCAGGCATCTCTTGTATTGCTTTGACCTTTGCAGGATCAACCTCAATACCTCTTTCGCTGACAATAAAGCCCAATAACTTGCCGGAAAGGACTCCAAATGTACACTTGTTCGGATTCAGACGAAGTTTATACTTCCTCAAACGCTGAAAAAGTTTCAATAAGTGCTTTACATGTTCAACTTCTATTCTTGACTTTGCAATCATATCATCAACATATACCTCGATCTCCTTGTGCATCATATCATGAAACAAGGTAGTCATAGCTCATTGATACGTGGCTCCGGCGTTCTTCAAACCGAAGGGCATCACTCGATAACAGAATGTTCCCTAAGGTGTGATGAATGTTGTCTTCTCCATATCCTCGGGTGCCATCTTAATTTGATTATATCCAAAAAATCCGTCCATAAATGAGAAGACATTGAATTTAGCTGTATTATCTACCAACATATCAATATGTGGTAGAGGGAAATCATCTTTCGGACTAGCTTTATTCAAGTCTCTATAATCCACACAGATTCAGACTTTTCCATCTTTCTTAGGCACGAGCACGATATTAGCCACCCA
This sequence comes from Lathyrus oleraceus, assembly GCF_024323335.1. NCBI lineage: Eukaryota > Viridiplantae > Streptophyta > Magnoliopsida > Fabales > Fabaceae > Lathyrus > Lathyrus oleraceus. The sequence continues at coordinate 350,265,123 of NC_066582.1, read as the reverse complement.
TTGAGGATATGTAGAAGTCACCAGAAACCCCGCATCAATTTGCTTATGAACTTCCTCTTTGATCTTCACTGCCATGTCAGGATGAGTTCTTCTGGGCTTTTGCTTCACAGGCATGCACTCAGACTTCAAAGGCAGGAAATGTTGCACAATATCAGTATCCAGACCAGGCATGTCTTCATATGACCAGGCAAAGACGTCGACGTATTCTCGTAGCAACTCGATCAACCCCTTCTTAACAGATTCTTCCAGGAGTGCCCCAATCTTCACTTCTCGCACAATCTTCAGACCCCAAGTTGACTGTTTCTAGATTCTCAAGATGCGGCTGAATGACCTTCTCTTCATGCTCAAGTAGACGGGTAATCTCATCAGGAATCTTTTCATCATCATCTTCTTCTGCCTCAAATACAGGGAACTCAAAGTTGTGAGATGGTGTTGGATCATTATGTTCAATGGGTTTGATCAACCTGCATAATGATTTGGGATATAAAAGAGATTTTAGAATTCAAACAAGGCAAATCATTATGCAGATGAAAATATTGATTTTATTCTTATTTTTAAGGTTTTATGTGATCACCAATTTCATGCAAAAGCGAAAAGGGAAAATAATTGGAAAAACAAACATTTAAGATGAATCTATTGAATTAAAATATCATTGTATTTATGCGCCAACAATGTCATCACTCCTCCTTTTGGCATGGGAGGAGGGTCTTTTAAACACAATGAACATTACTTTGACTTATGGATAACTGTTGGAACATCAACAACGACCCAATTATTGCAGACCCCTCCAGGGATGACAAAGTTGCCCGAATCCTCTGCATCCTCTTCGAGAATGGCAGCAGCCTCTTCATCTTGACCGGTGTGGATAAATCCACCACTCTTGAACAACCCTTGCTTGTTGAAGACACCAGAGGAATAACATATGCCTGTAGTAGAAGGAGATAACGTGTTCTTAGGAGAAGAAAAATCAATGAGTTTGGGTGTTTAGGGATGCTTATGCAAAAAGGCAGTCCTAGATGAAGGAACCGTGCAACCTTAATTGACATGCCACGAAAGGCTATGCGAAACCTAAGAAAGCGGTAAAATGCGGGAAAAATAAAGTACCACCCGGATAAAGATCCGAAGCAACAACAATTTACGAGGTAAGAAAACCAGAGATTCCCAAGCTAAACACCATCAAAGAAAGTGAGTCAGTACAGGTAATCAGAATAGACCTCCAGGTGGTACCCCATAAATAAAGTGGAACACCAAGCAAGCTATCCCTGCAAGAGATTGTGAGCCCTCACAAAAACTAAACATACAGGTTAGAGTAATATGACGGAATTTGGAGAAAACAATGCCATAACAAACACAAAACAGGTTAGAGCAAATAGGATAGGGTAATCAAGAGTTGCCCCCAAATCAAATAACCACATGAATCATGCCATTAAAATTCACAAAAAGCTCACAAAAAGCAACCAAGGGTAGGAGGCCTAAACCTCTTGTCAAACACATGCATCAAAAAGGGTATCAAATTCACCCATAATACCTCATACATTCACAGCATTCAAATTAAAAGCATAAAGTAATGGGAATAAGGCAAACCTGACTGGAGAGATCGAATGAAATTGAATTGCCCCGGTTGGGTTTGCAAAGCAATCTGAGGGTTTATATGAGAGGGAATTGGTTCTTTGCCGATGAGTTCCCTTCAGTCTCTGGAGGTTGCTCTGAACTCTGTTAGCTCTTCTCTCACTATCCTTTTCCCTGCCAGGGTCATATGAATAGAATTCTTTTGTTTCATTGAAACTCTGAATTTATAACCTGGTTTTTGTGGACCTGTGGGCTCAAATGAGAGAGGCCCAAGTCCAAATTTTTTCAGTTATATTTTATTTATTTATTTATTTATTTATTTATTTTTAAGCACGTGGGCTTCGCCTAGCGAGCATGACAGTTCAAGAAATTCCTCTGAGCGTAGGTGATTCTGGTGGCTTTTCTTGGGATTCGTTAGGCGACCCATTCTGCTCGCCTAGCGAGCATGACAGCTCATAAACAAACTTTTGCTTCTTCAAGATTAACGTTTTGACTGACGAATAGACCCCATTTGAACCTGTTGGAAGTATCTCAAGCCAATCCCTTGTGTTGACTAATCATCTAAATAGAACCCACAAAGTGTCTTGGATGATACTCAAGCTTCCAACAAAAGATGTTAGTGACACATTTTTGTGCTTTTGGTTAGTAAAAAAAAAGTAAGAGAAACAATGATGTATAATTCAAGCATGCTTGTTGATCTCAAACCAATCACAAGGAGTCCCACCCAAAGGCAAAAGGAACCAAGATGCTAAAGATCCTTGAGGCAATGCAAATGCAATGTTATGATACCATGAGGGATCTTAGGGTCAAAATTGGGGTCTTACAGATGAAAGTCAACCTTAGTAAAAAATGTTGAAATCCTCCTCGCGTAATCTCTATATGGGATGAGGCCAGGCTGATTCGTCTCCCATTCACCCTTAATCTGATTAACAACAAGGGCCAAATCACCATAAACATCGAGATGCTTGATCCTAAGATCAATACATTCTTCCAATCCCATAATACAGGCCTCGTACTCAGCCATATTATTCATGCATTTAAAAGTTAGCCTTGCTGTAAAAGGAAAATGTGTGCCCTGAGGAGTAATAATCACTGCCCTAATACCATTTCCATATTGATTCACAGCACCATCAAACACCATGCTCCACCTGGAACCAGGCTCTGGCCCTTCATCGAGCGTAGGCTCATCGCAATCTTTCATTTTCAAATACAGAATCTCCTCATCTGGGAAGTCATACTGAACTGACTGATAATCCTCAATTGGTTGATGTGCCAAGTGGTCAGCCAAGATACTACCTTTAATAGCCTTCTGAGCTCGATACTCAATATCATACTCAGATAACAACATCTGCCAACGGGAAATCCTTCCAGTTAAAGAAGGCTTCTCAAAGATATACTTGATTGGATCCACTTTGGATATCAACCAAGTCGTATGATTCAACATATACTGGCGTAAGCGCTTAGCAGCCCAAGCCAAAGCACATCATGTCTTCTCAAGCATTGAGTATCAAGACTCACAATCATTGAACTTCTTACTCAGGTAATAGATAGCATATTCCTTCTTCCCTGACTCATCTTGCTGACTGAGAACACAACCCATTGAATCTTCCAGAACTGTCAGATACATAATCAACGGTCTTCCTTCCACAGGCGGAGACAAAATCAGAGGCTCAGACAAATACTCCTTAATACTGTCAAAAGCTTTTTGGCAATCCTCAGTCCAATCATGAGACTGATCTTTCTGGAGGAGCTTGAATATTTGCGCACATGTGGCAGTTATGTGGGATATAAATCTGGAAATATAATTCAAGCGGCCAAGAAACCCTCGAACTTGCTTTTCAGTTTTGGGCGCAGGTATCTCTTGTATTGCTTTGACCTTTGCAGGATCAACCTGAATACCTCTTTCGCTGGCAATAAAGCCCAATAACTTGCCGGAACGGACTCCAAATGTACACTTGTTTGGATTCAGACGAAGTTTATACTTCCTCAAACGCTGAAAAAGTTTCAATAAGTGCTTTACATGTTCAACTTCCGTTCTTGACTTTGCAATCATATCATCAACATATACCTCGATCTCCTTGTGCATCATATCATGAAACAAGGTAGTCATAACTCATTGATACGTGGCTCCGGCGTTCTTCAAACCGAAGGGCATCACTCGATAACAGAATGTTCCCTAAGGTGTGATGAATGTTGTCTTCTCCATATCCTCGGGTGCCATCTTAATTTGATTATATCTGAAAAATCCGTCCATAAATGAGAAGACATTGAATTTAGCTGTATTATCTACCAACATATCAATATGTGGTAGAGGGAAATCATCTTTCGGACTAGCTTTATTCAAGTCTTTATAATCCACACACATTCGGACTCCAAAACTCAGGGATAGAGGGTGAGAGATATCAAGACTTCAAAACATCTGAGGAAGACCTAAAAGGTATATTTCAACTCAGGGATTCTGACTCCACAGGGGACAAAAAGTCATAATAGGGAGCAGAGAGGAAGGGACACCAGGGATACCGGTTACTGGGCATATAATAGGTGACCAACCAAGGCGTGAATTGGGGAATATTCCCAAAACACTCATCATCCAAAAGAGGGCTAAAAAGCAAACTCGATTATAGGATGGATATTCGACTCCGCAAAGGGGATACGAATCTTACTCAACCGGGGAAGAACAAAAGGCTTCGACCGAAGAGTGCATGAGATATACTATCTATTACCGTCAGAACGTAGATAATATACTCGCATGGGCGATTATCCACAACCGGTTACTGGGTTAATAAAGGATAAATCGACCGAAAAGAAAAGGCATCGGGATACCGAAATTAGGTATATAATGATGACCAATTCAGGAGAGAAACAATCATCACCAACAACAACATTGTAGACGAGAGATGACCCGCTGGGGATAAATTGCGTAAACATGGCAATTATCCAGGCAAAAAGAGGGAATATCAACACCGAATATTGGATGAAGATAACTGTCACCAATTAAAGATGAGCAAAAATAGTTACTCTGCAAAAAGGTAGTCATAACTCATTGATACGTGGCTCCGGCGTTCTTCACTGCCATGTCAGGATGAGTTCTTCTGAGCTTTTGCTTCACAGGCATGCACTCAGGCTTCAAAGGCAGGAAATGTTGCAAATATCAGTATCCAGACCAGGCATGTCTTCATATGACCAGGCAAAGACGTCGACGTATTCTCGTAGCAACTCGATCAACCCCTTCTTAACAGATTCTTTCAGGAGTGCCCCAATCTTCACTTCTCGCACACAATCTTCAGACCCCAAGTTGACTGTTTCTAGATTCTCAAGATGCGGCTGAATGACCTTCTCTTCATGCTCAAGTAGACGGGTAATCTCGTCAGGAATCTTTTCAACATCATCTTCTTCCGCCTCAAATACAGGGAACTCAAAGTTGTGAGATGGTGTTGGATCATTATGTTCAATGGGTTTGATCAACCTGCATAATGATTTGGGATATAAAAGAGATTTTAGAATTCAAACAAGGCAAATCATTATGCAGATGAAAATATTGATTTTATTCTTATTTTTAAGGTTTTATGTGATCACCAATTTCATGCAAAAGCGAAAAGGGAAAATAATTGGAAAAACAAACATTTAACATGAATCTATTGAATTAAAATATCATTGTATTTATGCGCCAACAATGTCATCACTCCTCCTTTTGGCACGGGAGGAGGGTTTTTTAAACACAATGAACATTACTTTGACTTATGGATAACTGTTGGAACATCAACAGCGACCCAATTATTGCAGACCCCTCCAGGGATGACAAAGTTGCCCGAATCCTCTGCATCCTCTTCGAGAATGGCAGCAGCCTCTTCATCTTGACCGGTGTGGATAAATCCACCACTCTTGAACAACCCTTGCTTGTTGAAGACACCAGAGGAATAGCATATGTCAGCCCGGGATTTGTTGTCCTCCAACTTAATCATTTGCCCCAATCCAGCAGTTGCACCATGCTCAATGGCCAACTTTGCATCTTTATAGGAAGCAAATGAAGAAGTTCTCTTCTCAACAGGTTCAGCAATAGATAAAGCTTGGAACGGCGTTCCAACTTCATCCTCAGCATCTATATAAGAGAAGGAAGATAAATGGCTAACCAGGAGAGCCTTTTCTCCCTTACCACCACCAGCTTCTTATTCTTCACAAACTTCAGTTTCTGGTGTAGGGTGGATGTCATGGCGCCTGCCTCGTGAATCCATGGTCTGCCTAGGAGACAACTATACGACGGGTGAATATCCATAACCTGGAAGGTAATCTGGAAATCACTTGGTCCGATTTTGACTGGGAGATCAACCTCTCCAATCTTAGTTTTGCGAGACCCATCGAAAGCCTTCACAACTACTCTACTCTGCCTCATGGGAGGCCCCTGATATGATAACTTTGCAAGAGTGGACTTTGGTAATACATTCAATGATGACCTAGTGTCCACCAGCACATTGGACATGGCGTAGTCTTTGAAGCTCATAGATATGTGTAATGCCAGGTTGTGGTCTCTTCCCTCCTCGGGGAGATCAGCATCACAAAAACTTAAATTGTTACAAGCGGTGATGTTTGCAACAATACTATCAAATTGTTCAATCGTGACATCGTGATCCACATATGCCACATCCAACACATTCCGCAGAGCTTCGCGGTGTGGTTCTGAATTCATCAGCAAGGATAGTACAGAGATTTTGGATGGCATCTATAGAAGCTGATCTACAACGTTGTACTCACTTCTCTTGATGAGCCTCAGCATCTCATCATAGTCTTCTTTTGCATTGCAACTCGGGCCAACAGAGACAGAAGTTTTCAACATAGAGGCAGGTTTAGCAACAAGTGCCGGATTCAGAGCGTTCACAACATTCCCAATCGGGCGTTCAACATAATCAGCGGTATCATTTCTTCGAACATCAGCTTGCGGCTTTGGCGGGGCCGAGAAAACACGACCGCTGCGGGTTAGGCCGCTGACGTCGACAATATTAACAATAGATGAAGAGGGCAGGGGCACCTCTTTCCCATTCTCCAATGTTACAGCATTATAGCGATATGGGACCGCCTTCTCATAAGAATACGGTACAGGACCGGCTGGCTTATTGGTCAAAGCAGGAGAAGCCTTTTGCTTGCTACCATCATACTTGATGATAACAGGCTCGGGGATCCGGAATATTGGAGAAATTACGTTGACTTCATCAGCATCTTCGTCAACATTTCTGTTTCGAAGGATCTCAATGACTCCTTCATCCAGCATTTCCTGAACATCTTTGCGCACCTGGCGACAACCTCTTTGATTGACAGAACAAACTCGGCATCTATCGTGGTCGTGCTCATAATGACTATAATCATACAGCAATCGATGCATCTCGACCAGAGATTGTCGAATATGACTGACATATTTGACCTTGTATTTTCCAGGGCAACCCTGGACCATGTTGACAGATTTCCCATGCTCGGGCAATGAGTTCTACTTCACATTAGGACCTACGTCCTCGAAACACAGAATACCACACCTCACAAGGTCTTGAACCTTGGTCTTCAAAGGGTAGCAATTTTCCACGTCATATCCGGGAGCACCGGAATGATAAACACAATGTAATTCTGGCTTATACCACCACTGGGGGTTAGTAGGTATAGCCGGTGGGTCTCGCGGTGTAATCAACTTCCTCTCTATCAAAGAGGGATATAATTCTGCATATGTCATCGAAATAGGATCAAAGGTGACCCTTTTCCTCTCGTAGCTTGTGCTGGCTTGATTACTGTTTCGAGGCTGGTAGGCCTGCTGATGAGGACGGTGTTGTTGTTGTTGATATTATGGATGTTGTTGTTGCTGGTTATTGTTGTGTTGCTGATATTGCTGATTATCTCTAAAGACAGGTGCTATATGAGCCATCTGGTGCTGGTTACCGGCAGGACGCACGGTCTTCCTCCTCACAGAGGGTCTTCTTGGTTTCACATGGGAGGTCACAACATGTGCCTTGCCATCTTTCTTCTTCCCAAACGTCCCATACCGTTTGGTAGAAGAGCCTTCTTCTCTGGTCAGGCGCCCTTCCCTGACCCTTTCTTCCAGTCGCATCCCCATGTTCACCATCTCGGTGAAGTCAGAAGGAGCGTTGGTAATCATCCGCTCATAGTAAAAAGAACTCAAGGTCTTCAAAAAGATCTTGGTCATCTCTTTCTCTTCTAGCGGGGGCACGATCTGTGCTGCTACCTCTCGCCACCTTTGGGCGTATTCTTTGAATGTTTCTTTGTCCTTCTGGGACATGGCCCTCAATTGATCCCTATCGGGAGCCATATCCATATTATACTTGTATTGCTCGACGAAGGCCTTGCCAAGGTCGTTGAAGGATCAGATGTTCGCACTGTCCAAACCCATGTACCAACGCAGGGCCGCACCGGACAAACTGTCCTGAAAGTAGTGGATGAGCAGTTGGTCGTTGTCGGTCTGAGTCGACATTTTCCTGGCATACATGACCAGGTGGCTGAGAGGGCAAGTATTTCCCTTGTATTTTTCAAAGTCAGGGACCTTGAATTTCACAGGGATCTTCACATTAGGGACCAAGCAGAGTTCGGCAGCAGACTTATCGAAAAGATCCTTTCCTCTGAGAGTCTTCAATTCCTTGCGAAGCTCAAGAAATTGATCGTTCATAGCGTCCATCTTTTCATAGACATCAGGGCCCTCAAATGGCTCAGAATGATAGATGGTGTCGTCTACTCTAGGCATAGTATGCACGACAGGAGGAGGAACAACAAGGACCGGGCTAGATGTCGGCAGAGAAGCAAAGGTGGGTGCAGGACCCTCAGGCATGAAATTAGGAGGCATCCCCCACGGGAATCCGGCTGGCATGGCCGTTGGAGCAAAGTGTGCGCTGGCCGCAGGCACAGTTGAAGAGACAATCTCAGAGATGACTGTCCTTTGGGGAGGAGTTGAAGGTGTCAGAGAAGTCTGGCTCTGGGCAGCCATGAATGACTCCACCAGGGCAGTCAATCTGGATACTTCCTCCTTAAGCTTGCGGTTCTCTTGTTCCAAATGATCCATCAGTCTTGAAATGTTGGCTTTTGGTGTAGTACCGGTGAGTCAGCTTGTCTTCAAAATAAATGAAGAACACATAGTTATACCATATAACAAGAAGCCTGGAGCAAAACCTGTTGATGCACATGATGCATGCAATGCATATGATTTGTTTTTATTTATCAGAGGAACTTTTAGAGTTCTATTTGAAAATATTAGAAATATTAAACATTTATCACATATGGAAATATCTCATCAATAATATCTGGAAATATTTTTACACCAAAGAAGTACAGTTTTGGTAACCAAATACAATACAAGAGAGAAGGAAAATGAACATCCTATGGATCCCTAGAAGCAGTCATCTAAAGCTCTGGACACAGGAAGATAAGATGCACGAAGCCTCTTCACCTCCCTCTCGTAGGCTGCCTCCATGTCCGCCTTCTCTTTGGCTAGTCGATCATACGTCCTCTTCCAAAACTTAGAAGACTGAGGAAGTAGAGAAGTCCATGCATCATCGGGATCATCAATAACCTGATGCTCAAGGAACTCTATCAAAGCATCCTTCTCCTTGATTTGATGAAGCAACTCCTCTCGTTCACGGATCCAAGCACGTGAACGGTCTTAGTCTCTCAACTCCTCTACTCCTTGGTCAGGGAGGGTTGAAGGCCCAGCCACAACCAATGGTGTAGGTCTTGGATACTCGTAAGGCATGAGGTACTCGGAAGCTCTCCTCCTAACCCAAGAAGTATAAGGCTCCAAAGCGATACAATTCTTCGGACCTAGCACCTTCCTTCCTTTCCTATGGATCTTGCGCCAAGCGCGGACCATCCTGCCCTTCAAGCCTTGGGGATCTTTACCCTCCTGAAAGAACACACCCTCTAACAGAATGTTATTGGGTTTATCCTTTAGGGGGAACCCAAGCTGACGACGTGCCAAAATAGGGTTATAGTTAATCCCACCACATGTACCAAGAAGAGGCACATTGGAGAATTCACCACAAGAGTCGATAATTTGCACACCATCATACACACGGTTGTACCAAAAGATATCATCATTGGTGAGAGACATAAGTCTCGTGGACCACCGTAGACATCCTTTGTTCTCCTTGAAGGCGACCGTCTGCGGCAAGTGAGAAATAAACCACTTGTACAACAGAGGCAAGCAACACACAATGGTACCACCACCCTTTGCATTCCTCATACGCAAAGAAAAGTAAGTGTCATCCAACAGAGTCGGAACGAGATTAAGAGTAGAGAAAATCCTAATAGCGTTCACATCCACGAACTTGTCGATGTTGGGGAATAACACCAGCCCATAGACTAGAAGTACAAATATGGCCTCAAAGGTGTCCTCACTCATGGCCTTCCCATACATAGTAGCTTGAGCAATGAGGATTTCAGAAGGGAGACCTTGAATTCCACCTTTGGTAGTCATATGAGCACCAACCAGAGATTCATCTTTATGCAACATATCAACTATCTCTTGAGAAGTAGGAACACTCTCTAAGCCACTGAACGACAACTGGTCTAGAATAGGTATACCCACAAGGTAGGCATACTCCTCATGTGTAGGCAAAAACTGAAAATCTGGAAATGTGAAGCAACGGTACAAGGGATCATAAAACTGCACCAATACACTTATCAATCCTTCGTCCACTTGAGTAGTCAGAACAGATGGAAGCTTCCCAAAACGAGCCTTGAAACCCAAGGGATCTAATACATAGGATGTCAAATTCCTTAGCTCTTTCAAGTCGGGTTGTCTGAAACTGTACTTCTTTGTATTCCTTCTTTGTCTTTCCATGTCTGAAAATTTGCAAATAGACCTCTTAAGTTCCTTGAAAATTTTCTTATTATTGATGATATGGATGCAAATGGGTTCATGAATGCATGAATGCAACAATCACACTCAAGGATCAAGCAAAACACACCAAACAAAGGTCATGGGATGGATCATGTCATCCTTAATATCAATCATCCATTTTGGTGGATTATGGTTTACACCTTATCAGCACCCAAGTTCCATTGATATTAAGGATACAAGAATGGATCAACCATGAATCAAGGGTTTGTTGCAAGTCACGAGCATGGAGTCTCGGTTGAGAACCACCCAAAGGGAGTGTACTAGGGTTTAAACCTGCCAAACATGTTCTACAAGAGGTTCCCATAGTCATCATCCCATCTTTCGGATATTATCGGATAAACGACTACTCGTATTCCAAAAATATTCTCAAGAGAGACTCTTATGAGTGTAGTATCGCGTAACAATCGTATCAAATCTTACACTTGAACGACTTTCGCACTACATCCTAAGAATAGGCCAAGATGGGCTTGGTAAACTAAGGTCCTTGGCTTCTAAGGTCTATATTGGAAAGAGTAATGTCTAACCACAACTACTTGTGTGACATTATTGATCCCAACATAACCTCCACCAAGTGAATGGGCTTGCAAGTCAACTTGCTAAGGAATAACTCCACACAAGTCAACAAGACTATGCCATTCTCCTATCCTAAGTGCACTCGAGTTCGGGTACAGAACTCATCTCACAAAGATCACCAAGTACACAAAGAATTAATATTCAAGCAATTCAATCATTACATACAATACAGTAATCCCAAATTGCACAAAAATATGTCACAAAACAATATACACAACAATACAATAAAATATGAAAAGTAGGCAAAACCCACTAGGCAAATAAGTTTCCCCAGCAGAGTCGCCACTTTTCTGTAGCGGGGTATTCGTTACCATTAGAGATATTGACTAAATCTAAGGTAAACCATACAAGTCGAGTCGCCACCGCACTTCTATTTATCCAAAGGAATGGTTAGAAAGCGAACAAAAATCTAAGAGTTTTATCGAATCAAAAACTAGTAAAAATGTCAGAGATCGGGGTAAGGGGGTTGGTTATGCAATGGGAAGGTTTTAAGCACCCAAAACATCCTAGGTACTCCTAGGGAGCCCTTTTCACATTTGTTGTAAGGTTGGTATTTTGTGAAACTTTGTTTGTGCAAACATGATTGAAGAGATGAGAAGAGAATATACAAGTTATTTACATTTTGTGTTTGGATGGATAAACCCATTGCCTACGTACCATCTTAAAAAAGATTAGGATCAAAACCTCGTAGTTCGGGATAAAAATCTCAAAATGAGTTGGTGAATTGATTGGTCCAAAAGCCTTAAGGTCTTTTTTTATCCAAGGGAGAAAACTCAACCTAAAACCACAAATCCACCATGTGAGGATAGCTTCAACATTCTAGTGAGGGGTTAACCCTATAATAAGCATGGAAGACTCATTGTCCATCACTAAGGATATAGGTGAGTATTACATCTACCTCAAGGATAACTCAAACCTAATAGCTAAAGGTTATGAAAAATTTGATTAAGAGGGTGGCCATTGAAACCACAAAAGTATTTGAATGAGTTATATTTACCAATGAAAAGTATTTACAAAATATGGTCAAAGTTGGCTTAGAAGTTCAATTCAAAATAAGTGTTATGAAACTGAAAGTTTGAAAATCAAAAGCATAAGGCTTAGGTTTCTAATGTTTGAAAAGAAGTGTTAAATGTTTGCACAAAAGTTTTGGCTTGGGTTAGAGTGGAGGGAAGAAGAAAAATGGCTAAAGTCCTAATCATACAAGAGATAAGGGATAAGAAACAAGACCACAAATGGAGTTCCTCTCTTGAGATCATATTGATGATCCAAGTAGCTCCCATCCTTTGGAATATGCAAGCAAAATAATAGTAAGCTCAAGCAATCAATGTAATCAAACAAGCTCTTGGAAAGTTCCTTAATGGCTCTTAGATCTCTCTCTCTTAGAAGCTCATGGCAATGGTTCCTCACTTAGGCTCAATGTTGGAATCCCTAGCACAATAACACACACATTAAAAAGTTCTATCAAACAAATCAAGAATGAATAAGCAAGAGTTTAGAAATTGGTCCCTCCAAAGTTCTCTTTAGCATTTATAACATTCTAAAGCCCAATTCCTAGTTGCTCTTTGACTTTTATAGCACTCTAAAGGCCCAATGCCTAGTTGCTCTTTGACTCCAAATTTGCATAGGGGAAGTCCTAAAGTCTAAGTTCATTTGTCCATTTCTTTGCATTTGGTCCACAACAATCAAAACAAAACACAAACACAATGATATATACACAATTATGTGCTCAAGTGAGCAAAAGGCAAATTGCATTAGCATAAACATGTGCTCAAGTGAGCAAAGGGGGAAAAGCAAATGAATAATATATACAAGAATAGTAAATTGCATAAATGTAAAAAGCAAGAATTAAATGTTAATGGTTAATGGTTAATGTTAGTAGTAAGTGTGCCATAAGGCAAATTTAGCGCTATGTTAAGCAATCGTAATTGGACTTATGTAGAATCACAACTATCTGAGGTCGGTCAATAATAATGTAGGCAACAACACAAGTTAGAGGTCTTGATTAGTGAATCAAACTCCAACAACTTGCCATGCCAAAAAGAAGATGAGAAATGATCTTGTATTGATTTAGGTCCTTTGCATGATTTAGAAAGCAATCTATCCTTAATGCAAAGCCATTCACTTGATCCATGATCAAGATGAATTAGATTTGAATCAAGGAAGATTAAACCTCCCTAATCTGCTAACCACCAATCTTTAACTCATTGATCAAAAAAGAAAAAGAAGAAGGAGAAGAAGAAGAAAGAAATGAAGAAATAAAGTGCATTAAATGAAATGGTATGTATCAATCAACAAATGTTGACCAAAGATAGAGAAGATCAAGGTCAAATAATAGAAAACAGAAGCAAAATGAATATTAGAAGTCAAGAAATAAACTAAATATTTTTGGCATTTTTTAATATTAAAATAAAATTTGAATTAAAAATAAAAGGAAAGGTCAAGCTTCAAACTCACTTCAAATCAACTTTTAAAAGTCCAAGTGAATTATCCCAAGTTCAACAAGGTCAAACAAAGTTTGACAAAAAATTTCAGCATATTTAAAAGTCAGAAACTATTTTTAATCAATTAAAAATACATAAAAATAACCTAATTGAACTAAAATCTCAAATAAATCTCAAATCAATTAATAAATTGATGAGAATATTTTTCATAGATCTATCATCATTCAAAGAGGTTGAGAAAATAATTTTATATTTTTTGAATATAAAAAACTATTTAAAATGAATTAAAAATAACCAGAAAAGGGAAAATTACTAAAAAATAGCAAATGATAAAATAAAAAATATTAAAAATCATTTTTAGAAAGTAGAAAATAAAAGAGAAATAATGTAATTGGTCCCATAATTTTTGGACCAATAATGAAAGAGATATAGATTTTAGCAATAAAATGGAATTTAAAAAATAAAATGGATAAATTCAGAAATAACAAAAATCCACACGCGTTGGATGGAACCTCATTAAATGACGTGGAGGATCTAATGGCAATGAGCTGCGCGCGTACCATAGTCCAAGGTCAATGAGAAACATAATGAATTAAATAAAGTCATAATGTTGGACAACTGAGATTAGATCTGGAAATGGAAATGGATGGTCCTGATCTGATCTGGAGACCAGATGGTGGCCAGCGCCACCGTCTTCTCCGGCTAGCTCCGATGAAGATCGAAATTTGCAGGGCAAAAAATGTTAACTAAAATACACGATCCAGGTACCATTCGAAAGGTGGAGTGATGTACATCACTCCTATGCCACTCAATTCCACTCTAGATCCCTATTGAGAGAGAAATCAGAGATGGAACTTTTGTGGTGTTCAACTGAACTTGCTTGATTTCAAAAATTAAAAACACAACAATGATGCCTCTATGCAGAGGACTTCAGATCACACAAAATCAAGACAAATGGAATCATATATGATTTGTTTCGAAGCAAAATGCAGTTGAGCAAAACCTTTGAATTGTGATGAATTGAGTCACTCTCTTTGATTCCTTTTGTAAACAGAAGCTTCTATGGATCTAATGAAGAAGGTCTAGGAACTTTAGATATGAAATTTCAATCGAGGACATCAAAATTCAGATCTGAAATTTTTAGAGAAAAATGAGATTTGTTCCTTTGGTAGGGGTGTGGATTCAATTCAGCAGAGGTTTAGGCGCCATTAGGTTGAAGAATGACAGCTCACATGCCATGTATTTATAGCCAAAGCTATGTTGAAAGTGTGATTTCAAATTTGCATGAATGGAAAGGGCCTCCATGCATGGGCCTGTACAAGCGCATGGAAGGCCCAATTCCACTTGATTTGGCAAGCTGAGATCATAAATGAATGAAATGGACGTGTAATTTAGATGTAATCAGCTCATGCATGGCAATTGAATTAAGTTTTCCCAAAATGCACTAAAAGTTCTCCTCTTTGAAAATGATATTTCCACAATTAAAACATAGGCTTATGGGTAATGGTTGGAAATCTTATTGCATAAGGAATAAATATCATGTTGATCAAAACTTCATTTGGGCTTTGGAAATTAATGAAATTTGAGCTTGAAGTGTAGGGTGCAAAACATGCATATGTGAAATTTCCAAATTTGGCCAATGTTCAAGCCCCTTTGTCTCAATGATGAAAGCTCCAAATGATAAAATCTTAAACATGAAAGTTGTATATATTTTCAATTAAATCAATTTGGACTCAAATTTTGCATGATTTGAATTTTTGATAAAGAAGTTATGGGCACTTGAAGTTGGACTTTTTCACATTTCAATGCATTTGGTCCAAAGTGACCTATAATATTTTGCATTATCAAATGTATTTCTTTTGATATTTTGCAATTTTTCTCAACATAACATTTGAAGTATACATAATAAGCTTTCCAATTCATTTGATCCCACCTCCAAATCATGAAAAATGAATGAGTTATTTCCTTGGGAAGTTGACCCTAAATTAGGGTTTCAATCAAAATGACCTATAATGTCTTAGAATGGATGATGACCTTCCAAGCTTCAAATAAATTTTTGATGAACATAAAAGTTGTTCATATTGTTCTTAAGAACATGTTTTCTCTTGGGATCATTTCCATTTGACCAATACATAAAAAGTTAGGTCTCAGTGTATTTCAACATAGTCAGATGAATTGACTGATCAACTTCTCAAGTCCAAATCTAATATCTTGATGAATTGATGATTGAGGACACTAAAATAAGTTCAAATATGCATGAAATGATGAATTAAAGAACTTACCTTGATTGTATTTGACCATGGGATGAGGTTGCTTCATGAGCATAGCATAGTTGATGAACAGATGAATTAGGGTTTCCTTGGGAAACAAGCCTCAAACCCCTTGGTTTGCTTTGATCAAAATGATGAATTGAGATACTTGGGAGGCATATTTGATGGATGAGAGCTTTTAGAACCATTGCTATGTTTGCTTTCATCTTCTCTTGACCATACCAATGCATATAGGATCCCCTAGAAGCTTTTGACCTTGTGATTGCTCAAGCTTCAAACAAGAAATGTTAGTGACATATTTTTGTGCTTTTGGTTAGTAAATAAAATGAGAAAAGCAATGATATACAATTCAAGCATGCTTGGTGATCTCAAACCACTCACAAGAGGTCCTAACCCAAAGGCAAAGGGAACCAAGATGCTTATGATCCTTGAGGCAATGCAAATGCAATGTAATGATGCCATGAGAGATCTTAGGGTCAAAATTAGGGTCTTACAAGAGGTGAAACAACTACGTGGTAAAGAGATCGCTTTGGTGAAAGTCGTTTGGGGAGGACCGACTGGTGGAAATGTGACGTTGGAGCTTGAGAGTCTGATGAAGGATTCATATCCCGAGTTGTTTGCTTGAGGTGATTTTCGAGGACGAAAATATTTCAAGCGGGGGAGAGTTGTAACACCCCGATTTAATTTCCGTATTTATTTTTTAGGTGTTTATTTTAATTAATCATTATTTGGTGTGATAATTAATTAAATATGTGTTCTGGTGATTATTTGAATTATTTGAATTATTTGAATATATGTGTTATTTGAATAATTGAATTTTATAAGTAGAAATAACAATTTTCTAGTAAAGGGCCTAATTAATTAGAATGGGTGGATAAGTGGGTTAAGCCCATTATGAGTTAAAAATATAGTAAGGGTTTTAGAGATTAGAGTTAGTTTTGTAAAACAAGAGAAATAGAGAGAATAGAAGAGAAGAGAAGAGAAAAAGGAGAAGAGGAAACTAGAAGAAAAAGGACCTAGAGATTTCATCTATACTAAGGTAAGGGTGGAATTTCAAGTGGTCATGGGTAAACATAATATATGTAATGTATGTGGGTTAGATATCATGAACTTAGGATTTGAGGATTTTGATTTTTGAGAAACCCTAACATGTGTTTATGTTTTAATCCATGAAATTGATGTTTATGCTATGCTATGATGTTTCTATATTGAATTCCATGAATGGGTATGTGTATAGAACATGATTTGGTGTATAATTGCATGTTTGAGTTTCACTTGAAAATGGTTGATTTGGAATTTTGGTGAAAATTAGTGGAGCTTAGAATCTTGTTTCTATGATCCTAATAGTTGCTATATGATATATATATATATATATATATATATATATATATATATATATATATATATATATATATATATATATATATATATATATATATATATATATATATATATATAGGTTGTATAGATATTTATTTCATGAAAAATGATGGATTAATGTGGTTTTATGATGAAAATTCGTGCTGGACAATAGCATTTTCGCAACAACAGTTTTTCTGGTTTTTGACAGCATTTTCGCAACAACAATTTTTTTGGTTTTTGATAGCATTTTGAAAGAAGGTCTCTTTTGACCCTATTCTTATGACGTAACCCGTCTTTGATACTCAAGAATCTTATTCAGCCGAGAAATCCTCCGCAAATTCCTGAGTCACTACCATGGTGGTTCAAACCTGATCTTCATGATATAGAGAATTGTTATTCGCTGAAATATGAAGTTCTAAACTTGTGAAGAGTGGTATGGTGTCCTTCGAGGACAGAGCGCCAAATGTGAAAGCTACCCCGTTACCTGCTCATGGTAACACTTCTGTCAACATGGTGGACGGTTGCCCCAGAAATTTCAGAGTTTTTGATGTGCGACGTATCCAGAGATCTCTGGTGGAAATGCATAGAACTCTATGTTTAATTAGTGATTGTAAACATGACCATGATGGTTGTGTCATTTGCAGTGTGAACCCCCGTGGGTGTATGATTGTCAAAGGGGATATCCAGAAGTTAATGGATGAGAATGTAATCCAAATTTAATAGTCAAGGGATATGGGAAACGATGTGAATGTCATTGTACAGGTGTTCAAGACCCCTGAGCGAGTAATCATTCAATTTGATAGCAGTATCAACAATAATGTCAATAGATCGGTATCACTGTTGGTAACACAGTTGGCAAGCCCTGTCCCCTATTCATCTGATAAAGCGGTGCCATATCAGTATAATGCCACAATGATTGAAAATGGTCAAGAGGTTCCTCTCTCAGTTGCAGATTCAGTGGTAAATATTGCAGATATTGCAAAGGTGACCCGTAGCGGTCGTGTGTTCAGTCCAGTTTTTCCTAAGAGTGTGGAAGACGTTTCAGTGGGAAAGAAGGCAGAAGTTCCTGCAATGAATCCAGTTAGTGCTCCAATGTGTCAGTCTGGTGAATCCAGCAAATTGTAGGCTAATGATGATGGCGAAGTGTTAGGATTGATCAAAAGAAGTGAATTTAACATTGTGGAGCAGCTGCTTCAGACGCCGTCAAAAATCTCGGTGCTGTCATTATTGATGAATTCTGAGGCACACAAATAAGCATTGTAGAGAGTGTTGGAACAAGCTTATGTTGAACATGATGTTACTGTGGATCAATTTGACCACATTATTGCCAATATCACTTCTTGTAACAATTTATGTTTTTGTGATGAAGAGCTTCCCGAGGAAGGCAGAAATCACAATTTAGCACTGCACATTTCAATGAATTATAAAGAGGACGCCCTGTTCAATGTGTTGGTTGACACTAAAATCTTCATTGAATGTATTGCCAAAATCAACTTTGTCAAAACACTCCTATCAAGGCGCCCCGATGAGGTACAACATCGTAGTTGTTAAAGCGTTTGACTGTTCTCGTAAAACTGTCATTGGAGAAGTGGACCTTTTAGTTAAGATAGGTCAGAGTGATTTCCAAATTACTTTCCAGGTAATGGATATTCACCCGGCCTATAGCTGCTTGTTGGGGAGGCCATGGATTCATGAAGCTGGAGCTGTGACGTCTACTCTTCACTAAAAGCTGAAATTTATGAAGAACCGCAAGCTTGTTGTTGTTGGTGGTGAGAAGGCATTGTTGGCGAGCTACTTGTCATCTTTCACATATGTTGATGCTGAGGAGGAAGTTGGAACTCCGCTCTAAGCTTTTTCCATTGCTGATGAATTAAAGAAAGCTGGGGCACCCATGTCTTCTTTAAAGGATGCACAAAAGGTTATTTAGGTTGGTAGTATTGATAAATAGGATCGTGTTGTGGAAGTCACCGAGAACAAGAACATGGCAGGACTCAGATTTCAACCAGGGCCATTCAACGCCAATGTCAAGGTTATGCAACCAATTTTCCATAGTGGAGGGTTCATTCATGAGAATGATCAACACTCAGATGCAATTATTGAAGACAGTGGTGATGAAGACGAAGTTTGTGACAACTTTGTGACGCATGGATAGACTTGCAACAATTGGGTTGCTGTTGATGCTCCTACTGTCATTCACCGTTCTAAGTAATTTGTTTTTATTATTTTTGAGAAAAAATCCTTCTCCAATACCTAAGGGAGAAATGAACATTGTTGGGCATTTTTCCTTATTATCATCAATGAAATACAATTTTATTCATCCATAACTATGATGTTTTTATTTTTACTTTTTGTTTTTTCTGAAAATGGTAATCACAAAAAACATAAATAATAACAATCTTTCCATCTTCATAATATTTGTTTGCACTTCACTTCTCTAAAATCAAAATATCAAATTATTATGCAGGTTGGTCCTTAAACCCATTAAATATAATAATCTTACTCCCTCTCCAAACTTTAATTTCCCTGTGTTTGAAGCTAAGGAAGAGAATGATGATGAAGAAGTATTTGATGAGTTATCCCGTTTGCTTGAGCACGAGGAAAATCCATTCAGTTGTTCGAAGAGCAAATTGAACTAGTCAACTTGGGTTCCGAGGATGATGTGAAGGAAATCAAGATTGGGTCTCGACTGTGTCCAAAGGCTAAGAGGGGGTTGATGGATCTTCTTCGAGAATATTATGATGTGTTTGCTTGGTCTTATAAATATATGCCTGGTTTGGATTCTAAAATTGTGGAGCATAGATTGCTGTTGAAGCCAGAATGATCGCCAGTCATGTAAAAGTTGAGAAGAACTCATCCTAATATGGTAGTAAAGATCAAAGAGGAAGTGCAAAAACAGATTGATGATGGTTTTCTTGTTACCTCTGAATATCTGTAATGGGTGGCCAATATTGTGCCTATTCCGAAGAAAGATGGAAAAGTCTGCATGTGTGTTGATTACAGAGATTTAAACAAAGCTAGTCTGAAAGACGATTTTCCTCTGCCACACATTGATATGTTGGTGGACAATATAACTAAATTCAAAGTCTTTTCGTTTATGGATGGATTTTCCGGTTATAATCAAATCAAGATGGCACCTGAAGATATGGAGAAGACCACATTCATTACACCCTAGGGAACATTCTGTTATAGAGTGATGCCTTTCAGTTTAAACAATGCTGGTGCAATATACCAGAGAGCCATGATCGCTCTTTTTCATGATATGATGCATAAAGAGATTGAAGTCTATGTTGATGATATGATTGCTAAATCAAGTGATGAAGAAGAGCATGTTGAGAATTTGTTGAAATTATTCCAGCGTTTGAGGAAATATAAACTTCATTTGAATCCCAATAAGTGTACTTTTGGTGTTTGTTTTGGTAAGTTGTTGGGCTTTATTGTCAGCGAGAAGGGTATTGAAGTTGATTCGGCCAAGGTCAAAGCAATACAAGAAATGCATGCACCCAAAACTATGAAGCAAGTCAGAGGTTTTCTCGACCGCTTGAATTATATCTCAAGATTTATATCACATATGAATTCCACAAGTGCGCCTATATTCAATCTTCTTCGGAAAGATTAGTCTTGTGATTGGACCGAGGATTTCCAGAAAGCTTTTGATAATATCAAGGAGTATCTGCTTGAGCCTCCGATTTTTGTCTCCGCCTGTTGAAGGAAGACCATTGATCATGTATTTGGCTGTGCTTGAAGAAATTATGGGTTGTGTTTTTGGTCAGCAAGATGAATCCGGAAAGAAAGAATATGCAATTTACTACCTTAGTAAGAAGTTCACCGACTGTGTGACTCGGTATTCTATGCTTAAGAAAACATGTTGCACATTGGGTTGGGCTGCTAAGCGTTTGCGCCAGTATATGTTGAATCATACTACTTGGTTGATATCCAAAATGGATAAAATCAAGTACATTTTTGAGAAGCCTACTTTAACTGGGAGGATTGCCCGTTGGCAATTATTGTTATCAGAGTATGATATTGAATAACGATCTCAAAAAGCTATCAAAGGTAATGTCTTGGCTAACCATTTAGCTCACCAACCGATTGAAGATTATCAATCAGTGTAGTATGATTTTCCTGAACAAGATATTTTGTACTTGAAGATGAAATATTGTGATGAACCATTGCTTGAAGAAGGGCCAGAACCTGGTTCCCGTTGGGGCATGGTATTTGATGGAGCTGTTAATTCGTACGGTAATGGCATTGGGGCAGTGATTATTACTCATCGAGGATGTCATTCTCCATTTACAGCTAGATTGACCTTCAAATATACAAACAATATGGTTGAGTATGAAGCTTGCACCATGGGGCTTGAAGAGGCCATTGATCTCAGAATTAAATATCTTGATGTCTATGGAGATTCAACTTTGGTTGTGAACCATATCAAAGGTGAATGGGAGACCAATCAACCCGATTTGATACCATATAGAGATTACGCGAGGAGGATTTAAACTTTCTTTACAAAGGTTGAGTTTCATCACATCTCTCAAGATGAAAACCGGATGGCAGATGCTCTTGCAACATTGGCTTCCATGATTGTAGTGAAATTTTGGAATGAAGTTCCCAATTTGACTGTGATGCGTCTTGATAGGCTAACTCATGTATTTGTTATTGAAGAAGTCAAAGATGAAAAGCCATGGTATTATGATATCAAAAGTTTCCTCCAAGGTCAGATTTACCCGTCTGGGGTATCTTTGAAAAATAAGAAGACTTTGAGAAGATTAGCTGGCAACTTCTACCTGAATGGTGATGTGCTTTACAAGAGAAATTTTGACATGGTTTTGCTCAGATGCGTGGATAGACACGAAGAATACATGTTGATGACTGAAGTCCATGAAGGTTCCTTTGGTACTCATTCCAATGGACATGCTATGACGAAGAAGATGTTGAGAGCAGGTTACTATTGGTTGATAATGGAATCTGATTGTTGTAAGTTTGTGAAGAATTTCCACAAGTGTCAAATTTATGCAGATAAAATCCATGTTCCGTTGTCACTGTTAAACGTCATTTCCTCTCCATAGCCCTTTTCCATGTGGGGAATTGATATGATTGGCATGATTGAGCCCAAAGCGTTAAACGTGCATCGTTTCATTCTTGTGGCTATTGACTACTTCACAGAGTTAGTTGAAGCGACATCATATGTAAATGTGACCTAGCAGCTGGTGGTCCGATTTATCAAGAATTAAATCATATGTCGTTAGGGCGTGCCAAGCAATACCATTACTGATAATGGATCGAACTTGAACAATAATATGGTGGAAGCTCTTTGCAAAGACTTCAAGATTGCACATCATAATTCTTCTCCCTATAGACCCAAGATGAATGGGGTTGTTGAAGCTGCAAATAAGAATATTAAGAAGATCATTCAGAAGATGGTTGTGACGTACAAATATTGACATGAGATGCTCCCATTTGCTCTACATGGGTACCGTACATCCATCCACACTTCAACAGGGGCAACACCTTTCTCTCTTGTTTATGGCATGGAAGATATGCTCCCTATGGAGGTTGAGATCCCATCATTGTGTGTTTTGATGGAAGCCAAGTTGACCAAAGTTGAATGGTGTCATACCAGATATGATATGTTGAATTTGATTGAAGAGAAGAGATTGACTGCCTTGTGTCATGGTCAGTTATATCAATAGAGAATGAAGAAAGCGTTTGATAAAAGGTCAAGCCTCGTGTGTTCAGGAAAGGTGACCTCGTGCTCAAGAAGATTTTATCTTTCAAACCTGATGCTAGGGGCAAATTGACTCCTAATTATGAAGGCCCATATGTTGTTAAAAGAGCCTTTTCAAGCGGTGCTTTGATTCTTACAATTATGGATGGTGAAGAGTTCACGTGTCCTGTAAATGCCGATGCAGTCAAGAAATATTTGCCTAAAAAAGAAAAGAACAACTCGCTAAGTTGAAAACCCAAAAAGGTGACTTAGGCAAAAATGAGCGTCTCGGTGGATTGAAAACCCGAAAGGGCGATTCAGGCCAAAGTTTGAGACATAAAACATAAAATTTATCCTGGTAGATTGATTACCCCACCTTGGGCAATCTAGGTAAAAGTTAGGGATCATGGCAAGTAACTGCATTCGGCCGGTCCTGATCTTTGAAGCAGTTTTGAATAATCATTTGGTTTTGATTCATCATTCTCAACCGAGGACAAGCACAGTGGATTTTAAAGTTGATAGGGAGAGTAATGATCATTGTATTTAATGTAGCCATTGTCCATGTAAATTACCATTTCTCAAATTTTGTAAAGATCCACGGAGTCTCGCCATTTGCGGACTACCATTATATTAAATAAAGTTGAGCTTTTATCCAATTATTTCTATTCTTATTTGTTTCTGTTAAATAAAATTGAATTTTTATGATGATAATTTTGAAATAAATCAATGAATAATTATTTCTCTTAAAATAATAAAAACATGTACTTTAAGAATAATCGATTTTAGTAAGGAATGCCAACACCAATCTAAGAACATATAAGTCTTGAAGTGTGAAGAATTTGTTGTCTTCCCAAAGAAGTTGGTTTGGAAACCTTTTCCTCCCCAACAGTTCATCGTTCGTTCCCAACATGGCTAATAAGTTTCTCCCCGGGTAACCTATTATCCCCGGTCGAGCTGATGATTCGTCCCCTTTGCAAATTCATCTTCCCCAGCTGAGGTGTTCATGTTTTGCATCCCATAGTTTGTGATTTGATGATTGGACCCTGGATATCTCGGAACCTTTATTTGGGCTTCAGATCCCCATTTGCATTTGCTTGTGTTGCATAACCGCGATAGTTTCTCCCCTGTGTGAGTCATATATGGTTATCTTTGCTTTGGAATTGGCTTATTTCGTAATTTCCAGGAAGAATTTGATGATTATTGAGGACTGTGATGATCTTTGATTTTTAAAAGTCACAGCATCCCCAACAATTTGCTCAAATCCCCATTCAGAATTTTATCATTTGTATTCCCTGGCGGAGTTTGTCTTTTGATGGAAGTTCCCTCATTCCCGGTAGTGTTTGGTTCTGAGCAGTATTGATTTTTATGTACCCTGCAAGGTTGTCCTCCATTTGACATGGTGTTGACTTAAAATTCCCATCAACATTGACTTGTTTCGATCCTTAGCAGATCCTTCTCTATCCTCGGCATGTTTTATTGTTCATCCTTCAGCAGTGCTCTCTTCCTCCGCATAGTTTGCCATGATTTATTAGGAGCATGTTTTCCATGTCTTCCCCAGCCAGAGTTGATTTATTCGGAGCTAGATGATTTATTTTTATCCCTAGTAGATTCTCTAGTTGGTGTTTCCATCTTGTTGAGATTAGCCGAATGTTTTGTAGTGATTATTCAAATCTTCGTATCCTTTATGCCATTTTGTCAGCATAATCATAATCACATACATACATATTCATGCATAAAACACAATATCATATGTTTCATTGTGCATTTTATCGCATTGATTTTTTACTTCTGATCCCCTGCTTTGGTGGTATTTTCCCCCATACAGATTTGATGTGTCTGTCCTCCTTCAATTGTAGAGTGTCAGCCCCTTAAGTAGAAAGAGTTTATCCTTTCTCATTCCCCACTGAGTTATTTCCTCATGGATGTTGATTATTTTAGTTTCCTCCCCAGTTTATTATCTGGATGGAATCACTCCCCTTGAGTTATATCCTCATTAGGTTGAGTATTTGTTTGACCGTTTATTTCTAGTTCTTACCTAGATAGATCTTTTGGTCTCCGAGAGTCTGTTACCCGGTAATTGGTAATGTTCTTATTGATGTTAAGTACATTAACTTTACCCAATACCCGTATAATGTAATCTAATTCCTTTGTTTCCCCCCAACAGATTCGTTTTTACATTTCCCCAATAAGTTTATCCTTGATATGTTTGTCCTAACTGGTGACAAATATTTTTCCCTTCTGGTTTTCTACCTAGTAAAAAGGTAGTTGTAATCCCTTTTTTATTCCCTAGAGAGTCTATCATTGATATGTTCATTTTAACCGGTGACAAGTTTTCTCTTCTCTTTGGTATTCTACCCAGTAACTGGTAGATATAATTCCTATTTCTCACCGACAATTGTACTTTCTACTTTCCCCTGCGGAGTCTATCCTTGATATGTTCACTTTAACCGGTGACAAATATTCTCTCTTTGATATTCTACCCGGTAACTGGTAGATATAATTCCTATTTCTCCCTGATAGTTTATCCTTGATATGTTTACCCTAATCGGTAACTGATATTCTTCCTCATTCCCCAGGTGGTCTATCCTTGATATGTTCATTCTAATCGATGACAAATATTCTTTCTTCGAGTTTATCCTTGATATGTTCACTTTGACCAATGACATATACTCTCTCTTTGGTCTTCTGCCCAGTAACACATAGTTGTAAATCCTATTTAATCTTTTATCCCCAGTAGGTTATTCTTACCCAGTAACTTGTAATGAATACGTCTCTTTTTTCCTCAGCGAGTCATCCTTGATGTATTTACCCTAACTGGTAACAGAGATCCCTCTGTCAGAGTGTATTATCTTCTTACCCAGTAACTGGTAATAGATAATATATGTCTTTCCCTCCTGTGTTGAAGTTCGTTCTTCCCCAGTTGAGTTTGAGCGCGTATTTCCTCAGTGAAGTCGCGATCCCCCACAGATAACCTTATTCTCGGACCGAGTCTTTCCATTGATTTATTTTCATGGAAAATCCCTCATGTCTCCAGTAGTTTTCAAGTCGTAGCCTGGCCTACACATAGCATTTTATCTCCTAGAGTCTATGTCTCCTCAGTCAGTTTTCCTTATGGAATGCATTATGCTCCTTTGGAATTTTAGTCTCTCTGAATTCTTTTCCTTTTGTGGCAATATATTCCCCATAAAGATTACTCTAACATTCATATCATATGCATCATGAGGTCTCTTAGGGACTAAAATTTGTTTCTTGATGTTGTTATTTAAGTCCATTCTACTGAGTTGATACAAATATTTTAACCTTCACATCCTCAGTTATAATGTCCTTAAACAGGGGAAGCTGTAAGACCCCTATTTTGACCCTAAGATCCCTCATGCTATCTCATCATTTGCATTGGCTTTGGGATCACACCTTGGTATCCTCCTTACCCCTAATTCATTAGGTTTGTGTTGGGAGAGATCACCAAGCACATTTTGATTGTATCATATTTTCTTTTCTTTTGTTTACTAACCAAAATACCAAAAATATGTCCATATATAGCTTTATTTCTTTTGTAGGTAGTATGTGCATCCACCAATGCCTCATCAAGCTCACAACTAGGGTTTGAGACCCTAGGTGCAAGAGATCAACCAAGGAATGGTTAACAATGGTTCTAAACATCATATATGAATCCTCATGCTCTTCATTTATCATTTTTATCAAGAATTCATCAAGAGTTTGAAACTAGTTTGCCTTGGAAGCCTTAGTTCATCTGGGTATCTTGTGTGACTTCCTCAACAAGTTTCTTCAACAATTGGTCAAATATATCAAGGAATACTTCATTATACATCATCTTATGCGTATATGATCCTCCATGAGTCCCAAAGATCAAGAGAACTTCAAGTTTGTAAGTTGGTTCAAGGTGGTTGGCCAGAGAGAAAGTCAACTAGTCAAAACTAAGGTTCCCTAGACCCTATCTCCTACAATTTTTGTCATATCAAAATGATTCCAAGAGAAAAGTTACTCTTTATGACATTCCAAACAACTTTCATGTTTACATCAAGAGATATGTTTGCTTGGAAAGTCATTTTTTATGGTGAAAGGTTATAGGTCATTTTGTTTGTGCCCTAGTTAGAAGGTCAAATTCCAAGGACCATAAATTTCTCAATTCTTATGATATGAAGGTCATCCAAGTTTCATGATCAATTTCAAGATGTCTTGTCCAACCTTGATTCTTTGAGAAACTTATAATTCAACTTGCAAGGGTATGTGCCAAGAGGAAACATTATAGGTCATTTTGGGCCATCACCATTGAACAAGCAATTTTCCTCAACTTCTAAAATTCATAACTCCTTCATGCCAAATCCAAATGATGTCGAATTTGTGACCAAATTGAATAAGGATGAAAGATATACAACTTTGATAAAGGAACTATTTCCATTTGAAACTCATAGCAAAAGTTATTCTAGATGGAAGAAGTGGTCATCTGACTTGGTACTTAGAAAATTTTCAAATATGTTTGATTTCTCAAACTTCCACCTCAAAATTCATCATGATCCAACTCCAAATGGAAAAGTGTTCAACATCAAAGTTGTTCCCCTTGATGTCACCTTTCCAAAAAGTCGAAGATCACCTCATTTAGATCAATATTGAGGACCTTCACATGGTTCCTTTCATAGGTTTATTTTGGCAAGATTTGAAGTCAAATAACCATTTCCCATTGCATGCTTACATGTTAATGTTTCAGTACTCATCGTGCATGAATTGGAGCAAGATTACATCATTAATTGGGCCCAAACCAATGCCCATGGATCCATGCACCAAAGTTGCTAAATTTGGCAAAAATTCAAAGTGTGTGAAAAGCAACTTGATACCCTATAAATACATGGCCATTGTGATCAAAAAGATGATACTTCCTTGCCCAAGCTTTGAACCATTTCCTCCCTAACCTCCATTAAAGGATAAACGTGAAGATTTCACTTGAAATCGAGTTTCAAATCTCCTTTTGTTTTAAGATAGAAACTCCAAGAATTCGAGCCTCTCTTTGATCCATTTCACTTCCTGCAAGCTTCTAGAGTCGAGCCAAGGCCAATTGGAAGCAAGATCAAGTCAGATTCAAGCTACCCGAAGGTGATTTTTCAGAAATTTTGAGCCTTTGATTCTCTCTCAATTCTTCACTATTCTCTTTGATTTTTGGTTGGCTGAAGTCCTACTAATGTAGGCAACAAGATTTAGTTGCTTTGAGGTCAAATCGAAGCAACTCAGATCATGAACCTCAAATTTCAAATCCATGTATCTTTAAATATACTTGGAATTGGATGAAATGGAGGTTAGATCCGAGCTCCCGAGCATTTTTCCTTTAAAACCATGTCCTTAATTTTCATTTTTGTGATGGTTTGTGGTGGACCAGTTTGGTGAGGTCCACTAAAGAAGATGACCGGAGCTAGGGCTTCAGTGGTGCGTTGGCACCTTCCAAACCATCTGATCCTTTTAAAATGTTATAATCTTGGCCCTTGGTTCTGATTACCATTGGTGTGGTGCATTAACTCAGGTCTTTGGTGGAACTCGCACGCTTAGCCATCAGATCTGCCACCTCAATTAATGATACAAATCTTATGACCCTTGTTTTTTTGTATTTTTTGAATTTCCATTTAATCCATTTATTTTATTTAATTCATAGAAATTTCATTTTTAATCAAAAAAATATGGGACTTTCACCAAAAATATTTAAATATTTTTCTCTTCCATATTCAAAATTAAAATTATTTTTTGGATTAGTTCTGGTATTTTTCATGAATTAAATGTTTTTATGTATATTTTTAATTATTTAAAAATACTTGTGCCTTTCTAAAAATTGTGAATTTTTTTGTCTAAGCTTCTTTGACCGTGTTTGACCTAGGATAAAACCCTTGGCCATTTATTTGGTATTTTGAAGGGATTTTGGATTTTGACCAAATTAAAATGCATTTTAATTCATTTTTAATGTGATTTTTAAATTGTTTAAATGTTTAAAAATTATGTTGAGCCATTTTTATGGCCTTGTGATGTTTGACTTTATGTTTAGGTCTTGGTCATGGTTGATTTGACTTTTGTTTGATCAAAACCATTGGATTTAGGGGATTGATAAAATGTATATTTTATCTCCCAAAATAAATGGATGGTATTGATCAGATGAAATTCCTCTCATGATCAATTTGTGTTTCTATTTCCCCTTCCCTCTTCATCTTCATCCCTATTCTTCCCCATTCCCTCATTTGACCAATGAAATATTTAATGTCTAAATGCTAATTGATTCATGAATGACCTTGTTCTGATGAATCAATACCAGTTTGACTGAGATAAGTCCCTCCCATTTCTTTTAGTGTATGGTATGTTTTAGGAGTTTGGTTCTTTATACCAAATCTCTAACATGCATTAACACCTATGTTTTTATTGTCCGACCTCAGATAGTTGTGACTTCTACATAAGTCCAATTACGATTGCTTAACATAGAGCTAAATTTGACCTTCAAAGCATAACATTCTAGTAAGTGAGATTGTAAGTCTCCCATTCTTCATGGAATTGTGTGGAAACTTGACCTTTTTTCCTTTCATGAGAGCTAATGGCATACTTGTTGAATTATCCAAGTTGGAGCCCTTCTCATGGAAGATGTCTTGGTTTAAGGATTCATACTTATGAATGAATGGTTGAGTTTTCTCCAAAGAATGTCTTAATCAATTAAAATTCACCACTAACATTTGACTAACCATTGACTAACTCTTATTCATTATGCTTTTACTTTCAAGTCATTTACTTTATGCAGTTTAAATTTCAGTCATTTACCATTCATCTGTCATTTACATTTCATATAACTTGTTTATGTTTCAAGTCCTTTTCACTTTGATCATTTGAGCCATATCTTGTGATTGTATATATTGTGTGTTTGCCTTTGTTTTGTTTGTGGTCTTAGGACCTTAAAATACCCAATAACAATAAAAACCCTTAAAAACATTTTTTGGACTGTTGGGGCTTGATTTGAATTTTTGGACTTAGAACTAGGCAACATTCCTTATGCTAAAGGACTTGGCCAATGCCAACATCTGAGACTGATCTATCTTTGATCGTGACTTTCATCTGATGCAAGACCTTGGGTGTCATTTATTCATCTGCTACTCTTTCTTTGTGCTTCATTGTTATTTTGTTATTATTGTTTATGTTTGATGTTTTATTCTGAGTTGGTCAAGGAATATTTCATCTGATACATTGGAAGACACTAAAGACTGCTAGCTATCAGAGTGCTTGCTTGGATATGGCTATATTAATTTGATGCCTTGATCTTCATTGATGTCTGGATATTTCTCATTGCTTATTGCTTATTTCTTGACCAAAGTCTAAAGAAAAATGGGTTTCCATATGAAATTCTTGTCTATTGGATTGTATCCCATTGGTAAGATCTTTTCAACTCTTAACTTTTAAATTTGTGCTTAGGGTAGTCTCTTCATCTTCTCTCACTTATTTAATTTCAAAATCTCTCCCTCTTTTCAAAAACTTTCTTTGATTGTAAATTTCAAACTTAGACATGTTTTAATGATTAGAAACCTTGGCCTTATGCCATTGAATTATTTAATTTTTTTCTTAAATCAAACTTGTGAATAAACTTAACCATATTGACTTAAATTTCAAAATATAAAAATAACTAACAACCAACATTCAAATCTTTGGCTTTTTATGCCCTTTTACTTAAACTTTTTGTTAAAATCAATTCGACAACTTCTTTGAAATTTTTACCACGAACTACGGGGTTTTGATCCCTCATTTTTATGTTGGTACGTAGGTGTAAGACCCTAATTTTGACCCTAAGATCCCTCATGGCATCATATCATTGCACTTTGCATTTGCCTCAAGGATCATAGCATCTTGGCTCCTTAACCTTTGGGTGGGAACTTGTGTGAGTTGGCTTGAAACCACCAAGCATGAAATATATATTATTGCTTTTCTTATTTTGTTTACTATCCAAAAGCACAAAAATATGTCACTAACATCTTTTGTTTTGTAGCTTGAGCAATCATAAGATCCAAGGCTCCTAGGAGACCCTATGCTCATTGATATGGCCAGGTGAAGATGAAAGCAAGCATGACAATGGTTCCCAAATCTCTCATTCATCATATATGCCTCCCAAAGTTCTCAATTTGTCAATTTGATCAAAGCAAACCAAGGAGCTTGAGGATTGTTTCCCAAGGAAACCCTAATTCATCTGTGCATCAACTATGCCTTGCTCATGAAGCAACCTCAACCCATGATCAAATATAATCAAGATAAGTTCTTTAATTAATAATTACATGCATATTTGAGATTATTTGAGTGTCCTCAATCATTAATTCATCAAGATTTGAAGTTTGGACTTGAGAAGTTGATCAGTCAATTCATCTGACTATTTTGAAATCCACTGAGACCTAACTTTTGATGTGTTTGTAAAATGGAGATAACCTCAAGAGAAAAAATGTTCTTAATAACCATATGAACAACTTTAATGTTCATCAAAAATTTATTTGAATCTTGGAAGGTCATCATCCATTTCAAAACATTATAGGTCATTTTGACTGAAACCCTAATTTTAGGTCAACTTCCCAAGGACCTAACTCACTCATTTTTCATAATTTTGAGGTGGGATCAAATGAATTGGAAAGTTTAAGATGTCTAATTCGTTTGTTATGTTGAAAAAAATTTCATAATCCTAAAAGAGGTACATGTGATAATACAAAACATTATAGGTCACTTTGGGCCAAAGTCATTGAAATGTGAAAAAGTCCAACTTCAAGTGCCCATAACTTTCTCATCAAAATTCAAAATTATGAAAAATTTAAGTCCAAATTGATTGTATGAAAAATATCTACAACTTTGGTGTTGAAGGTTTTGTCATTTGAGGCTTGCATCATTAAAACAGAAGGGCTTGAAATTGGTCTATTTTGGAAAACTTCACATGCACATGTTTTGCACCTTGAACTTTATGACCAATTTTCATTAATTTCCCATTTCCAAATGGAGTTTTGTTCAACATGACAATTGTTCCTCATGTCAATATCTTTCCAACCATTACCTACAAGGCCATGTTTCATTTTGGTAAGAGGTAGTTTTTAAGAGGAGAAGATTCATGTGCATTTTTAGAAACCATTTGAAAACTCCATGCACACTCCAATTCCATTACATATGCACGTCCAAAACTATTATGCTGATGTTAAGCTTGCATTTACAATTGGATTTGGGCCCTCCATGCGCCTGTACAGGCCCATGCATGGAGGCTCTCATCACACATGCACATGAAGTTCCCATGACTTGCATTGCCTTTTGCTATAAATAAACATGCTCAGCCTCATTTGTAATCAACCTCAAGGCGCCTTAGATGCTGCAGAACTCAATCCAAACCTCACTCTAAAGGCAATTTTCCACTTTCATTTCATTTTTTCATATCCAATTTTCAATCTCCTTGATTATTCATTGGACTCTAATTCCCTAGCCTCACTTCCTTTCCACCTCAAAAGCAAACTGCAACAGAGAATTGTGAAGGATCGTGCTCCATAGATCTGCATTTTCAAGGTTGATGCTCAAACTTTTTTCAATCGAAACTCACTGATTATAGCTCTTTTCTTGTGTTTATCAAGTTTAGTTTGAACTCCATTATTTTCCATCTCTGATTTCTCTTCCTATGAGGATCTAGAGTGAAAACCAATGGTACAAGGGTGATGTACATCACCCCAGCTTTCCAATGATATGAGGATCGCTTGTTTTAGTTGAGTTTTCCATAACTGCAACTCTGGCCGGAATCTCCATGTTCGTCGGAGAAGACGGTGGTGTACACCACCGTCCCTTTGCCAGATGTGATATGGACCATTGGATTGTATCTCTAGATCTAATCTCAGCTCTCCATTCTTATAACTTTCATTAATTCACGGCGTGTCTCGTTTTACTTGGACCTATGATGCGCGCGCGCCTGAGAGCCACTTGATGTGCTAGGTCATTTAATGAAATGAATCCAACGCGCCTGATTTTTTCTATTTTTCTGATTTTTCCATTTTATTTCCTTAATTCCAATTTATTTCAAAAAATCATAACTCTTTTATTTTAATTCCAAAAAATATGAGACCAATTGCATTATTTCCCTTTTTAATTTCTAGTTTATGAAAATGATTTTTAATATTTTTTATTTTGTCATTTGATATTTTTTGTGAATTTTCTTTTTTCTGGTTATTTTTAATTCATTTGAAATAGTTTCCAATATTCAAAAAATACAAAAATATTTTCTTAACCTCTTTGAATGATGATGAATCTATGAAAAATATTCTCATTAATTTATTAATCGATTTGAGATTTATTTGAGATTTATTTGAGATTTTAGTTCAATTAGGTTATTTTTTATTCATTTTTAATTGTTTAAAAACAGTTTCTGATTTCTA
This sequence comes from Lathyrus oleraceus, assembly GCF_024323335.1. NCBI lineage: Eukaryota > Viridiplantae > Streptophyta > Magnoliopsida > Fabales > Fabaceae > Lathyrus > Lathyrus oleraceus. Next base: position 350,231,911 of record NC_066582.1, on the reverse strand, counting down.
AAAATGCTGAATTTTTTTGTCAAACTTAGGATGATCCATTTGGACTTTTCAAAGTTGATTTGAAATGGATTTGAAGTTTGACCTTTAATTGTTTATTTTAATTCAAGTATTATTTTAATTCTCAAAAATACCAAAAATATTTTATTTGTTTCTTGACTTCTAAGTTTCATTTTTCTTCTGTTTACTATTGTTTGACCTTGATTCCATTCATTTATGGTCAATGTACTTTGCTTATTCCATTTGAATGTCAATTCATGTATATTCTTATTCATCTTCTTCTTCATCTTTTTTTTTCTTTTTGATCAATGAGTTAAAGATTGGTGGTTAGCCTTGACATATGGGAGGCTTAACCTTCCTTGATTCAAATCTAATTCATCTTGATCATAGATCAAGTGAATGACTTTGCATTAAGGATAGGTTGCTTCTTGGTCAAGCAAAAAACCTAAATCAATACAAGATCATTCTTCTTTTCTTTTGGCATGGCAAGTTGTAGGAGATTGGCTTACTAGTCAAGGTCTCTAACTTGTGTTTGTTGCCTATATTTTTATTGATCGGCCTCAAATAGGTGTGACTACTACATTAGTCCACTTACGATTGCTTAACATAGCGCTAAATTGCCTTATGGAACACTAACACTAACTATTGACCATTAACTTTTAATTCAAGTCATTTAGTTCTTGCAATTTACTTTTATGCAATTTAATATCTTGTTCATTAATTCATTTGATTTTACCCTTTGCTCACTTGAGCTCATGTTTATGTTAATGCAATTTGCCTTTTGTTCACTTGAGCACATTATTGTGTATATACTATTGTGCTTGTATTTTGTTTTGATTGTTGTGAACCAAATGCAAATGGACAAAAGTACTTAGACTTTAGGACATTCCCTATGCAAAATGGAGTCAAAGAGCAACTAGGCCTCATGCCTCTAGAATGCTATAAAAGAAGAAAAATGTCAAAGAGAAACTAGGCCTCATGCCTTTAGAATGCTTAATCTTGAAGAGGACTTTGAAAGGACCAATTTCTAAACTCCCTCTTGTCCATTCTTTACTTGTTTTGTGGAACTTTTTGATTTGTGTATTCTTGTGCTAGGGATCCCAAATTTGAGCCAAGTAGAAGAACCATTGTCATGATCATCCAAAGTGAGAGATACAAAAGCCATTGGAAGATTCCTAGGAGCTTGCTTGTTTGGTTGATTGCTTGAGTTATTTGCTTATTTGCTTGCCTATTCCAAAAGAAAGAGATCAACTTGGATCATCACTATGATCTCAAGAAGGGAACTCCATTTGTGGTTTTATTTCTCCTCCTCCATCTTTGTATGTTTAGGACTTAGCCATTCTTATTCTTTCCTCCACTCTAACCCAAGCCAAAATTTTTGTGCAAACATTAACATTTGTTTTCAAAATTAGAAACCTAAGCATTATGCTTTTGATTTTTCAAACTTCTTTTCATAATACTTTTTTTTGAATTGAATTCTAAGTCAACTTTGACCATATTTTGTAAATACTTTTCATTGGTAAATATAACTCACTCAATTGTTTTTGTGGTTTCAATGGCCACTTTTGCCAAAGCTTTTCATAAACATTAGCTATTAGGTTTGAGTTATCCTTGAGGTTGATATAATACTCACTTATATCCTTAGTGATGGACCATAAGACTTCCATGCTTATTATAGGGTTAACCCCTCACTAGCATGTTGAAGCTCTCCTCACATGGTGGATTTGTGGTTTTAGGTTGAGTTTTCTCCCTTTGATAACAAAAGACCTTAAGGCTTTTGGACCAATCAATTCACCAACTTGTTTTGAGATTTTTACCCTGAACTACGAGGTTTTGATCCTAATCTTTTTTAAGATGGTATGTAGGCAATGGGTTTATCCATTCAAACACAAAATTGCAAATAATTTGTACATTCTTCTCTCATCTCCCCAATCATGTTTGCACAATTTTTTTTCCACAAATACCAACCTATCTTACAACGATTGTGAAAAGGGCTCCCTAGAAGTACCTAGGATGTTTTGGGTGCTTAAAACCTTCCCATTGCATAACCAACCCCCTTACCCAGATCTCTGACATTTTATTAGTTTTTGATTTGATAAAACTTCTCGGTTTTTTTCTCTTTCTAACCTTTCCTTTGGATAAATAGAAGTGCGGTGACGACTCGAATTGTATGATTCACTTTTGATTTAGTCAATAAATCTAAAGGTAACGAATACCCCGCTACAGAAAAGTGGCGACTCTGCTGGGGAAGATTTGCCTTGTGGGTTTTGCCTACTTTTCACCTTTGTTGTATTGTATTATTTATATTATTTGTGACATATTTTTGTGCAAATTTGGGATTACTGTATTGTGTGTAATGTATGAATTGCTTGATATATTAATTGCTTATATGCTTGTTAATCTTTGTGAGATGAGTTCTATACCCGAACTCGAGTGCACTTAGGATAGGAGAATGGCATAATCTTGTCAACTTGTGTGGAGTTATTCCTTAGCAAGTTGACTTGCAAGCCCATTCACTTGGTGGAGGTCATGTTGGGATCAATAATGTCACACGAGTAGTCGTGGTTAGGCATTACTCTTTCCAATATAGACCTTAGAAGCCAATTACCTTAGTTTACCAAGCCCATCGTGGCCTATTTTTAGGACGTAGTGCAAAGGTTGTTCAAGTGTAAGATTTGATACGATTGTTACGCGATACTACACTCATAAGAGTCTCTCTTGAGAATATTTTTGGAATACGAGTAGTCGTTTATCCGATAATATCCGAAAGATGGGATGATGACTATGGGAACCTCTTGTAGAACATGATTGGCAGGTTTAACCATAGTACACTCCCTTTGGGTGGTTCTTAACTGAGACTCCATGCTCGTGACTTGCAACAAACCCTTGATTCATGGTTGATCCGTTCTGGGGTATCCTTAATATCAATGGAACTTGGGTGTTGATAAGGTGTAAACCATAATCCACCAAAATGGATGATTGATATTAAGGATGACTTGATCCATCCCATGACCTTTGTGTGGTGTGCTTTGCTTAATCCTTGAGTGTGATTGTTGCATCCATGCATTCATGTATCCATTTGCATCCATATCATCAACAATGAGAAAATTTTCAAGGAACTTAAGAGGTCTATTTGCAAATTTTCAGACATGGATAGACAAAGAAGGAATACGAAGAAGTACAGTTTCAAACAACCCGACTTGAAAGAGTTAAGGAGTTTGACATCCTATGTATTAGATCCATTGGAGTTCAAGGCTCGCCATGGGAAGCTTCTATCTATTCTTGCTACTCAGGTGGATGAAGTTCTGATGAGTGTATTGGTGCAGTTCTATGATCCCTTGTACCGTTGCTTCACTTTTCCAGATTTCCAGCTTTTGCCTACGCTTGAGGAATATGCCTATCTTGTGAGTATACCTATTATAGATCAGTTTCCGTTCAGTGGCTTGGAGAGGGTTCCTACTTCTCAAGAGATTGCTGATCTGTTGCATATAAAAATGAATCTATTGTGGGTGCTTATATTACTACCAAAGGTGGAATTCAAGGTCTCCCATCTGATTTCCTCATTGCTCAAGCTACTTTGTATGGGAAGGCCATGAGTGAGGACGCCTTTGAGGCCATATTCGTACTTCTCATCTATGGGCTAGTATTATTCCCCAATATCGACAAATTTGTGGATGTGAACGCTATTAGGATTTTCTCTACTCTTAATCCCGTTCCTACTCTGTTGGGTGACACTTACTTCTCTTTGCATATGAGGAATGCAAAGGGTGGTGGTACCATTGTGTGCTGTTTGCCTCTGTTGTACAAGTGGTTTATTTCTCACTTGCCACAGACGGTCGCCGTCAAGGAAAACAAAGGATTTCTACGGTGGTCCATGAGACTTATGTCTCTCACTAATGATGATATCTTTTGGTACAACCGTGTGTATGATGGTGTGCAAATTATTGACTCTTGTGGTGAATTCTCCAATGTGCCTCTTCTTGGTACATGTGGTGGGATTAACTACAACCCTGTTTTAGCACGTCGTCAGCTTGGGTTCCCCATAAATGATAAACCTAATAACATTTTGTTAGAAGGCGTGTTCTTTCAAGAGGGTAAAGATCCCTAAAACTTGAAGGGCGGGATGGTCCGCGCTTGGCGCAAGATTCATAGGAAGGGAAGGAAAGAGCTTGGTCCGAAGAATTGCATTGCTTTGGAACCCTATACCTCGTGGGTGAGAAGGAGAGCTTCTGAGTACCTTATGCCTTATGATTATCCGAGACCTACACCTTTGGTTATGGCTGGACCTTCAACCCTCCTTGACCAAGGAGTAGAGGAGTTGAGAGACGAAGACCGTTCACGTACTTGGATCCGTGAGCGAGAGGAGCTACTTCAGCAGCTTAGGGATAAGGATGCGTTGATAGAGTTTCTTGAGCATCAGGTTATCAATGAGCCTGATGATGTGGTGACTTCTCTTCTTCCTCAGTCTTCCAAGTTTTGGAAGAGGAAGTACGATCGACTCGCCAAAGAGAAGGCAGATATGGAGGCAGCCTATGAGCGAGAGGTGAAGAGGCTTCGTGCAGCTTATCTTTCGGTCTCGAGAGCTTTGGATGATTATTTCTAGGGTTCTATAGGATGTTCATTTTCCTTCTCTCTTGTATTGTATTATTTGGTTACCAAGACTGTACTTCTTTGGTGTAAAATTTTCCAGATATTATTGATATGATATTTCTATATATGTCTAGTGATTAATATTTCCAAATATTTGCAAATAGAGCTCTAAAATTTCCTCTGATTAAAAATAAATCATATGCACAAGCATTGCATGCATCATGTGCATAAGCAGGTTTTGCTTCAGGCTTCTTGTTCAGTGGTCTAACTCTGTGTTCTTCATTTATTTTGAAGACAAACTGACGCACCGGTACTACACCAGAGCCAAATTTTCAAAGCTAATGGATCATCTAGAACAAGAGAACAGGGAACTGAAGGAGGAAGTGGCAACACTGACTGCCCTGATGGAGTCTTTCTTGGCCGCCCAAGGCCAGTCGTCTCCAACGCCTTCAACTCCTCCCCAGAGGACAATCATTTTTGAGATTGCCTCTTCAACAGTGCCTACTGCCAGTGCCCACTTCTCGCCTACTGCTATGCCATCCGGGTTTCCCTGGGGGATGCCCGCGAACTTCGTTCCTGAGGGTCCCGCCCCAACGTTTGCTTCTTTGCCGACATCTAGCCCGATCCTTGTTGTGCCACCTCCGGTCGTGCATACTATGCCGAGAGTAGATGACACCATTTATCACTCTGGGCCGTCTGAGGGCCCAGATGTGTATGAAAAGATGGATTCTATGAACGATTAGTTCCTTGAGCTTCGCAAGGAACTCAAAACTCTCAGAGGGAAGGACCTCTTTGGCAAGTCTGCTGCTGAGCTTTGCCTGGTTCCTAATGTCAAGATCCCCGTAAAATTCAAAGTGCCTGACTTTGAAAAGTACAAGGGAAACACTTTCCCGCTCAGCCATTTGGTTATGTATGCACGTAAAATGTCGACTCAGACCAACAATGATCAGCTCCTGATCCATTATTTCCAGGACAGCCTGTCCGGTGCCGCCCTGAGATGGTACATGGGTTTGGACAGCGCGAACATCTGCTCCTTCAACGACCTTGGACAAACCTTCGTCAAGCAATACAAATATAATGTTGATATGGCTCCCGATAGGGACCAATTGAGGGCCATGTCTCAAAAGGATAAGGAAACTTTTAAAGAGTACGCCCAGAGGTGGCGAGAATTGGCTGCACAAATTGTGCCTCCGCTGGAAGAGAAAGAGATGACCAAGATCTTTCTGAAGACCTTGAGTTTATTCTATTATGAGCAGATGATTGCTAGCGCTCCTTCTGACTTCACCGAGATGGTGAATATGGGGATGCGTCTGGAAGAAGGAGTCAGGGAAGGGCGCCTGACTAGAGAAGAATGCTCTTCTACCAAACGTTATGGGGCGTTTGCAAAGAAGAAAGATGGCGAGACACATGCTATGACCTCCCATATTAAATCTAGAAGACCCTCTGTGAAGAGGAAGACCGTGCGTCCCGCCAGTAACCAGCACCAGGTGGCTCATATAGCCCCTGTTTTCAGAGAAAATCAGCAATATCAACATCATAATCAGAACCAGCAACAACAACATCAACAGTATCAACAACAACAACACCGTCCTCAACAGCAGGCCTACCAGCCTCGAAACAACAATCAGACTAGTACAAGCTATGATAGGAAGAGGGTCAGTTTTGATCCTATTCCCATGACCTATGCAGAGTTATATCCTTCTTTAATAGAAAGGAAATTGATCACTCCACGTGACCCACCTGCTATACCTATCAACCCTTAGTGGTGGTATAAGCCTGAGCTTCATTGTGTTTATCATCCCGGTGCTCCCGGACATGATGTGGAGAACCGCTACCCGTTGAAAACCAAGGTTCAAGACCTTGTGAGAAGCGGTATATTGTTTTTCAAGGACATAGGTCCTAATGTCAAGAAGAACCCATTGCCCGAGCATGGGAAATCTGCTGTAAACATGGTTCAGGGTTGCCTTGGTAAATACAAGGTCCGATATGTCAGCCATATCTGACAATCGTTGGTCGAGATGCACAGACTGTTGTGTGGATACAGTCACTACGAGCATGACCATGACAGTTGTCGTGTTTGCATTATCAATGAGAGGGGATGTTGTCAAGTTAGAAAAGACATCCAAGAAATGCTGGATCAAGGTGTAATTGAAATACTTAAGAATCGTGACGAGGATGATGAAGTAAATATGATATCACCTGTATTCAGGATCCCCGAGCCTGTCATCATCCGATATGATGGCAGCAAGCAGAAGGCTTCTCCTACTCTCATAATTAAGCCAGTTGGCCCTGTGCCATATTCTTCTGATAAAGTTGTTCCCTATCGTTATAATGATGTGGCATTGGAAGATGGGAAGGAGGTGCCCATACCCTCCACTTCTGTTGTTAATATCGCTGATGTCAGTGGTCTGACCCGTAGTGGTCGTGTTTTCTCGACACCGCCGAAACCCCAAGCTGACACCAGAAGGGTTGATACTGCTGATAGTGTTGTTCGTCCTGTTGGGAATTCTTCCGATTCTCCGAATTCGGCACTTGCTGTTACCAGACCTGCCGCTGTTGTTAAAACTCCTGTTCCTGCTGGCCAGAATGGCATGATGAAAGAGGACTGTGATGAGATGCTGAGGCTCATCGAGAGGAGTGAGTACAACGTTGTAGACCAGCTTCTACAAACGCCATCAAAGATCTCTGTGCTATCTTTGTTAATGAACTCAGAACCACACCGTGAAGCTCTGCAGAAGGTGTTGGACGTGGCGTATGTAGATCATGAGGTCATAATAGAACAATTCAATAGTATTGTTGCAAACATTACTGCTTATAACAATCCAAGTTTCTGTGATGCTAATCTCCCCGAGGAGGGAAGAGACCACAATTTGACACTTCACATCTCCATGAACTGTAAGGATGATGCCATGTCTAATGTGCTGGTAGACACTGGATCATCATTGAATGTGTTGCCAAAATCCACTCTTGCCAGACTTTCATACCAGGGGCCTGCCATGAGGCAGAGTGGAGTGGTCGTCAAAGCGTTTGATGGATCCCGCAAGATAGTGATTGGCGAGGTTGAGCTCTCAGTCAAGATAGGACCAAGTGATTTCCAGATCACTTTTCAGGTCATGGATATCCACCCATCATATAGATGTTTGTTGGGCAGACCATGGATTGACGAGGCAGGCGCCGTGATATCCATCCTACACCAAAAGTTGAAGTTCGTGAAGAACAAAAAGTTGGTGGTAGTAGGGGGAGAGAAGGCTCTCTTGGTTAGCCATCTGTCTTCCTTTTCTTACATTGATGTTGAGGATGAGGTTGGGACTCCGTTCCAAGCCTTATCTATTGCTGAGACTTCTAAGAAAGGAACTTCTTCATTTGCGTCCTACAATGATGCGAAGTTGGCCATTGAGCATGGCGCAACTACTGGTTTAGGACAAATGATCAAGCTGGAAGACAATAAATCCCGGGCTGGCATAAGGTATTCTTCAGGCACTTTCAACAAGCATGGGTTGTTTCAGAGTGGTGATTTTATCCACACGGTTGAAGACCAGGAAGCTGCTGCTGTTGAGGAGGAGGATGCAAAGGAAGATTCTGGCAACTTTGTCATCTTTGGAGGGGTCTGCAATAATTGGGTCGCTGTTGATGTTCCAACAGTTGTCCATAAGTCAACGTAATGTGTTTACTTTGTTAAAAAACCCTTCTCCCATGCCAAAAGGAGAAGTGATGACATTGTTGGCCCATAAATACAATGATATTCATTCAATAAATTCATGTTAAATGTTTGTTTTTCCAATTTATTTTCACTTTTCACTTTTTGCATGAAATTGGTGATCACATAAAACCCTAAAAATAGAATAAAATTAAACTTTTCATTTGCATAATGATTTGCCTTGTTTGAATTCTAAAATCTCTTCTATATCCAAAATCATTATGCAGGTTGATCAAACCCATTGAACATAATGATCCAACACCATTTCCCAACTTTGAGTTCCCTGTATTTGAGGCAGAGGAAGATGATGTTGAAGAGATTCCTGACGAGATTACCCGTCTACTTGAGCACGAAGAGAAAATCATTCAGCCATATCTTGAGAATCTGGAAACAGTCAACTTGGGGTCTGAGGATTGTGTCCGTGAAGTGAAGATTGGGGCACTCCTGGAAGAATATGTTAAGAAGGGGTTGATTGAGTTGCTACGAGAATACATCGACGTCTTTCCCTGGTCATATGAAGACATGCCTGGTCTAGATACTGATATCGTGCAACATTTCCTGCCTTTGAAGTCTGAGTGTGTTCCAGTAAAGAAAAAGCTCAGAAGAACTCATCCCGACATGGCAGTGAAGATTAAAGAAGAAGTTCATAAGCAAATTGATGCGGGGTTTCTGGTGACTTCTACATATCCTCAATGGGTGGCCAATATTGTGCCCGTGCCTAAGAAAGATGGAAAAGTCTGAATGTGTGTGGACTATAGAGACTTGAATAAAGCTAGTCCGAAAGATGATTTTCCTCTACCACATATTGATATGTTGGTAGATAATACAGCTAAATTCAATGTCTTCTCGCTTATGGACGGATTTTCCAGATATAACCAGATCAAAATGGCATCCGAGGATATGGAGAAGACAACATTCATCACGCCTTAGGGAACATTCTGTTATCGAGTGATGCCCTTCAGTTTGAAGAACGTCGGAGCCACGTATCAACGTGCTATGACTACCTTGTTTCATGATATGATACACAAGGAGATCGAGGTATATGTTGATGATATGATTGCAAATTAGACATGGCATCACATTCAATGACGATCTAGTGTCTACCAGCACATTAGACATGGCATCATCCTTACAGCTCATAGATATGTGAAGTGCCAAATTGTGGTCTCTTCCCTCCTCAGGGAGATCAGCATTACAAAAACTCAAATTGTTACAAGCGGTAATGTTTGCAACAATACTGTCAAATTGTTCTATTGTGACGTCATGATCTACATACGCCACATCCAACACCTTCTGCAGAGCTTCACGGTGTGGTTCTGAATTCATCAACAAAGATAGCACAAAGATCTTTGATGGCGTCTGTAGGAGTTGATCTACAATGTTATATTCACTCCTTTTGATGAGCCTTAGCATCTCATCACAGTCTTCTTTCATGGTGCCACTCTGGCCAGCAGAGACAGGAGTTCTTACAACAGAGGTAGGTTTATTGGCAGCAAGTGCCGGATTCGGAGCAATAACAGCATTCCCAACCGGGCGTTCAACATAATCAACAACATCAGCCCTCCTGGTGTCAGCTTGGGGTTTCGACGGAGCTGAGAAAACACGACCACTACGGGTCAGGCCGCTGACATCGGCAATATTAACAACAGAAGTAGAGGGCAGGGGCACCTCCTTCCCATCTTCTAATGCCACAACATTGTAACGATAGGGAACCGCTTTATCAGAAGAGTATGGCACAGGGCCAGCTGGTTTAATAATCAAAGAGGGAGAAGCCTTCTGCTTGCTACCATCATACCTGATGACAACAGGCTCAGGGATCCGAAACACCGGAGATATCACATTGAGTTTATCATCATCAACATCTCGATTCTGAAGTATTTCAATTACACCTTCATCCAGCATTTCTTGGATGTCTTTACGGACTTGGCAACATCCCCTTTGATTGACAGTGCAAACACGACATCTGTCATGGTCATGCTCATAATGACTGTATTCACACAACAGACTGTGCATCTGGACCAAAGATTGTCGAATATGGCTGGCATATTTGACCTTATATTTACCAGGGCAGCCTTAGACCATGTTGACAGAGGATTTCCCATGCTCGGGCAATGGGTTCTTCTTTACATTGGGACCTACGTCCTCGAAACACAAGATACCATATCTCACAAGGTCTTGAACCTTGCTCTTCAGCGGGTAACAGTTTTCCACGTCATGTCCAGGGGCGCCTGAATGATAAACATAATGCAGCTCGGGCTTATACCACCACTGAGGGTTGGTAGGTATAGCCGGTGGGTCTCGTGGAGTAATCAGCTTCCTCTCTATCAATGAGGGATACAACTCTGCATAGGTCATAGGAATAGGATCAAAGGTGACCCTCTTCCTCTCATAGCTTGTACTAGTCTGATTGTTGTTTCGAGGCTGGTAGGCCTGCTGTTGAGGACGGTGCTGTTGTTGTTGATATTGTTGATGTTGTTGTTGCTAGTTATTGTTGTGCTGATAGTGCTGATTATCTCGGAAAACAGGTGCTACGTGAGCCACCTGATGCTGATTACCGGCAGGACGCACAATCTTCCTCCTTACTGAGGGTCTTCTTGGTTTAACATGGGAGGTCACAACATGTGCCTCGCCATCTTTCTTCATTCCAAACGCCCCATATCGTTTGGTAGAAGAGCCTTCTTCTTTGGTCAGGCGGCCTTCCCTGACTCCCTCCTCCAGACGCATCCCCATGTTCACCATCTCGGTGAAATTAGAAGGAGCCATGGAAATCATCCGCTCATAATAAAATGATCTCAAGGTCTTCAGGAAGATCTTGGTCATTTCTTTCTCCTCCAGCGGAGGCACAATCTATGCTTCTAGCTCTCGCCACCTCTGGGCGTACTTTTTGAAAGTTTCCTTGTCCTTCTGGGACATGGCTCTCAATTGATCCCTATCGGGAGACATATCCATATTATACTTGTATTGCTTGACGAAAGCTTCGCCAAGGTCGTTGAAGGATCGGATGTTCGCGCTGTTCAAGCCCATATACCATCTCAGGGTAGCACCGGACAAACTATCTTGGAAATAGTGAATAAGAAGCTGACCACTGTTGGTCTGAGTTGACATCTTCCTTGCATACATGACTAGGTGGCTGAGAGGGCAAGTATTTCCCTTGTATTTTTCAAAGTCGGGCACTTTGAATTTTACCAGGATTTTGACATTTGGGACTAAGCAGAGTTCGACAGCAGACTTGCCAAAAAGGTCTTTTCCTCTGAGAGTTTTCAATTCCTTGCGGAGCTCAAGAAATTGATCATTCATAGCATCTATCTTTTCATAGACATCTGGGCCCTCAGACGGCTTAGAATGGTAGATGGTGTCGTCTACTCTGGGCATAGTATGCACGACAGAAGGTGGAACGGCAAGGACCGGGCTAGATGCAGGCAGAGAAGCAAACATGGGAGCAAGACCCTCAGGAACAAAGTTGGGAGGCATCCCTCAAGGAAACCCGGCTGGCATAGCAGTGGGTGCAAAATGGGAGCTGGCCGCAGGCACCGTTGAAGAGGCAATCTCAGAGATGACGGTCCTCTGGGGAGGAGTTGAAGGTGTCGGAGACGACTGGCTCTGGGCGGCCATGAAAGACTCCATCAGGGTAGTCAATTTGGCCACTCCCTCCTTGAGTTCACGGTTCTCTTTCTCTAGATGATCCATCAGTCTTGAAGTGTTGGCTCGAGTGTAGTACCGGTGTGTCAGCTTGTCTTCAAAATAAATGAAGAACACAGAGTTAGACCATAGAACAAGAAGCCTGGAGAAAAACATGCTTATGCACATGATGCATGCAATGCTTGTGCATATGATTTATTTTTTATCAGAGGAAATTTAGAGTTCTATTTGCAAATATTTGAAAATATTAATTATTTAGACATATATGGAAATATCATATCAATAATATCTGGAAAATATTTTTACACCAAAGAAGTACAGTCTTGGTACCCAAATACAATACAAGAGAGAAGGAAAATGAACATCTTCTGGAACCCTAGAAGCAATCATCTAAAGCTCTGGAGACCGGAAGATAAGTTGTACGAAGCCTCTTCACCTCCCTCTCATAGGTTGCTTCCATGTCTGCATCCTCTTTGGCGAGTCGATCATACTTCCTCTTCCAAAACTTGGAAGACTGAGGAAGAAGAGAAGTCAATGCATCATCAGGCTCGTCAATAACCTGGTGCTCGAGAAACTCTATCAAAGCATCCTTCTTTCTAATCTGCTGAAGCAACTCTTCTCGTTCACGGATCCAGGCACGTGAACGGTCTTCGTCTCTCAACTCCTCTACTCCTTGGTCAAGGAGGGTTGAAGGCCCAACCACAACCAAAGGTGTAGGTCTTGGATACTCATAAGGCATAAGGTACTCAGAAGCTCTCCTCCTAACCCAAGAGGTATAGGGTTCCAAAGCAATACAGTTCTTCGGACCCAACTCCTTTCTTCCCTTCCTATGGATCTTGCGCCAAGCGCGAATCATCCTGCCCTTCAAGCCTTTGGGATCTTTACCCTCCTGGAAGAACACACCTTCTAACAGAATGTTATTAGGTTTATCCTTTAGGGGGAACCCAAGATGACGACGTGCCAAAATAGGGTTGTAGTTAATCCCACCACATGTACCAAGAAGAGGCACATTGGAGAATTCACCACAAGAGTCGATAACCTGCACACCCTCATATACATGGTTGTACCAAAAGATATCATCATTAGTGAGAGACATAAGTCTCGTGGACCACCGTAGACATCCTTTGTTCTCCTTGAAGGCAACCGTCTGCGGCAAGTGCGAAATAAACCACTTGTACAGCAGAGGCAAACAACACACAATGGTACCATCACCCTTTGCATTCCTCATATGCAAAGAGAAGTAAGTGTCACCCAACAGAGTCGGAATGGGATTAAGAGTAGAGAAGATCCTAATAGTGTTCACATCCACAAACTTGTCGATGTTGGGGAATAACACTAGCCCATAGATGAGAAGTACAAATATGGCCTCAAAGGCGTCCTCACATAGTAGCTTGAGCAATGAGGAACTCAGAAGGGAGACCTTGAATTCCACCTTTGGTAGTCATATGAGCACCAACCAGAGATTCATCTACATGCAATATATCAGCAATATCTTGAGAAGTAGGAACCCTCTCTAAGCCACTGAACGACAACTGGTCTAGGATAGGTATGCCCACAAGATAGGCATACTCCTCAAGCGTAGGCAAAAGCTGGAAATCTGGAAATGTGAAACAACGGTACAAGGGATCATAGAACTGCACCAATACACTCATCAAACCTTCGTCCACTTGAGTAGACAGAATAGATAGAAGCTTCCCATAACGAGCCTTGAAACCCAAGGGATCTAGTACATAGGATGTCAAATTCCTTAGCTCTTTCAAGTCGGGTTGTCTGAAATTGTACTTCTTCGTATTCCTTCTTTGTCTATCCATGTCTGAAAATTTGGAAATAGACCTCTTAAGTTCCTTTGAAAATTTTCTCATTATTGATGATATGGATGCAAATGGGTGCATGAATGCATGGATGCACACTACGCCAAATAAGGGAAAAGAGGGCGCTTATTTTGGCCTATAACAGCACTTTTAAGCGTCCTCTAAAGTGGCGTTGGCATAGGTAAAGACAACGCTTTGTTTTCCTGGAGAAAGCGCTGTCTAAAGTGGCCACATTATAGTGCGCTTTCAGAAAAAAGCGCCCTCTGGAGTGGTCCATAAAGGGACACCTTAGAGGGCGCTTTCTGGAAAAAGCGCCCTCTAAAGTTGTCAATGTAAAGTGTTTAGAGGGCGCTTTCAGGAAAAAGCGCCCTCTAAAGTTGTCAATGTAAAGTTATTAGAGGGCGCTTTCAAGAAAAAGCGCCCTCTAAAGTTGTCAATGTAAAGTGTTTAGAGGGCGCTTTCTGGACAAAGCGCCCTCTAAAGTGTTAGTTATTTTAAAAAAATTTGTTTGAAAAACAGTGGATATTTAATTGGTAACCTGTTCGCATGCTGCAAAAGTGTAAAATTCATATTGATTTCATCCTTTAATCCAATGTTATACACCATTAATCCATTGATATATACAACATGAATCCATTTATATACAACATTAATCCTCCATATATACAACATTAATATATGATTCTTTGATCAACAATATACAACAACATATTCATGATTTAGTAAAAGTACAACAACAATATACAACATATATACAACAACAGCATACAACAACAACATTCCATACATATATGTACAACAATATACAACCTAGCTATATGATTCTTTGATCAACAATGAATTGACACAATTCATCCTTCATTTCATCCAAATGAGCTCTTGAGTAAGATTTGTATTCCTCAAAGTACTACAATTAAGAGAATAAAACATATTCATGATTTAGTAACAAATTAGATGAAATATCCGATAATATTAAAATAAACCCTAAGTTATTATTCCATACCATTTTTGGGATGTCTATACGATTCAACGCAATGATATCTCTCATAAATCTCAATACAAAAAATCCGCAATCGACCGAATTATTTTGCTGAGGACACTACACAGAAAAACAAACAATATATATATAGTTAATTTCTTACAAACACTATTATAAGCAAAAAAACAAACACTATTATAAGCAAAAATAAGATACTTAATATATACCTGAACTCTGACCCAGGTAATGTCCTTCCTATTACGATAATTCTTTTTCAATCTAAATTTTATTATTGCCCTAACAAAATAAAAACGTATATTGAGATCAATCTGACAGACATAATTAAATATACAAATACACACGAATATTTAGGGGAATTTCACTTACGCGTCAACCGTCTTCTTCATACTCGGATATTTACTCCAATCACCCGATAACGAATCGAGATAATACACTATTAGTCTCGAAAGATCCATAGCAACCAACACCCAGTGACCACTGTATCCAAAAGCTGTCTAGTAGTTCTAACCAATACTAAACAAAATAACGCCCATCCACCCATGGTGGCAAACATGTTCTGTATATCCAAAAGCTGTCTAGTAGTTTTATCGCACATCCATACAAAATAAGGCTCAACCAAAAAAACAGATGGCAGCATAAGTAGTATATCCAAAAAAGGCATGGTGAATATCCTAACTCCCAAATCTATCCTCGAAGCTTGTACGACAAATCAAGATCAACAGTAAAACATTACTTCTTTGACGTTTTCCAAGATAGATGGCAGAGTCGACACAAAGTTGGTGGCACTCCTATTTCCACTTGCAGAACCAGAATCAGAATTTTCAACTTCACTTATGTAGTATCTAGCGCGGAAAGCTAGCAAGTGTGCATAATAGGCAGGAGGAACTGCATACAAGATAACATTTTTGTTAAACTAAAGTTTTGTATAGCCTAAAACAAAAACAAGCAAAGGGAATCGAGTAACAAACCTATTGAGACAGATCGAGTACACCTCGCATAACTGAATGGAAAAAAATAGTATCAGAAGGCTTCTAAAATTAAATGAAAACAGTACAAGTTTAGAAAACATTAATTAAGATTAAAAAAGCAAATCATATCATTACGTGTAGCACAAGTTATTGGTCAAACTCTGTAGCTGGTCTGCAGTGAATTTATTTTCATCATACAGCACATGATAATGCGTTGGTCGACTAGTCCCCTGCAAAAAGAACACGTCCAAATGCAAATAACACAGAACTGTCAAAAGGCGATTGAGCAACAAATAGTAAACAATGGCATAAAGTTAAATGACATAGCTAATATTACCTGAATTCCTGCATGGCTGTTAAGGTAAAAATCAAATTCCCTAGGGTGACAAATGCTGGTGTCTACCACGGTTCCTTTGACAATTTAGAACAACAAAATCAGCAAAAAGTGATAAATTCAAATGATAATATATACCAGCTGCGTTGAGAAATATATTGAAAAAACCTGGCATAATATTTCCACTTCTATCGGTCTCTTTGGGGTTGACAGGAAAGAGACGGGTGTGATGTCTCTTTTGGACCACTACAAAAGTAACTTTAGGTAGATACCCATCCTCTATTGAGACACAAGCCTGATGAAAAAAAATTAAAAATTAAACGCAGAGAATTTAGTGGTGTATTTTATGAACGACAAAGCAACAAGAAATCAACTTTGAGAAGTCCTAAATTCTGCCTACAATACAGGGCTGCAAAGTTGATGCAACAAAAAACAGAGTGTTTCTGTGTTCACCGTGTACAGCAGCAGTATTCTGCTTCAACAAATTTTCCTTCCTCATCCTTGAGAAATTTGTTGGACAAAAAGGATCGAAATCCTCGGAGTCTTTTTCCGGCCAATTGAATACAATATTTTTGCCGGCTTTCATCGATGTGAAAGGATCTCTAAAAAACATACACATGGAGTGTGTTATTATAAAGTAATATTATAACAATATATGGTCAACAAATAGTCAACAAAAAAAACATATAACAATATATGGTAAGTACCTGTATCTCCGACCATATTTTTTCTTTGCCAACCTTCAAGTCCGGACTTCTCCAATTATCACATGTAATCGGAATATGTTGTCGAACAAGGAAACCAATGTAACTTGCCAACATTGAACCGTTAGGCTCAATTAGTTGGTCTTCAGCACTCCAATGTACTTCAAATTTTACACCCTTGTCTCTTGCACGAATGATTGACTTCATAACAGTCAATCCTCGTTTGATTTCTTTTTCAACATTGTTACGTGATCCATTCGCGTCATGGGTATCGTCTTGGTTAGCCATTTTATCTGTAATATAGAAATAATTCAATAAGACCCAAGTAAGACAATGATTCAATACGTGAACAAATTCATATACCTTCCATTTCTCTCATGTTACAACAATCTAAACTCTTTTTTTATTTATCATTATTGAATACAAACTCACACACACCTACTGCATGCAAAAGACCAATGCAAACTTATGGTGTTTGGAACATGAACAAACTTGCATCCATAATCATCAAACTTCCAAGCACAAGCTCAAACACACTTCAAATGATATCAGTTTTCAATCAGAAATAAAAAACTCAGTTTGCCCTAAACAACATTAATCAACATAATGCACAAAATGTAAAACTAAGTTTAGAAAATGCCCTAATCAAACACATGAAGAAAGTGAACGGTAATGATGGAGAAGAGAAATACCTTCAAGGTGACGGTAACGATGGAGAAGAAAGTGAACAGTGACGGTGGACGCAGATAACTCAGTGAACGTGAACGCAGCAGCAGAAAAAGGCGACGACGACGATGACGGTGAGGGAGGGAGAACGAACGGAGGACGAGAGTAATCGCAGTAGAGAGTAATCGCAGTAGAGAGAAAACCCAGTTACGTAAACGAAATAGCTTATAGAGAGGGAAAATAAAGAGACATGCAGTATATGTTATAATTTTAATGTTTACTAAAGGGGACCTTAGAGGGCGCTTCTGAAAGCGCTCTCTAAGGCTTTCCAAAAGCGCCTTCTAAACTGGAAATGTACATGGACTTAGAGAGCGCTTTTTTAAAAGCGCCCTCTAAGGGTAACCTTAGAGGGCGCTTTCACTAAAGCGCCCTCTATTGTTGTCCCTCCATTTCCTCATTATTTTTTTTTTGGCCTCACTTTAGAGGGCGCTTTGTTACAAAAGCGCCCTCTAAAGGGGGCCTAAGAGGGCGCTTCTAAAAGCGCTCTCTAAGGCTTTCCAAAAGCGCCTTATAAACTGGAAATGTACATGGACATAGAGAGCGCTTTTTAAAAAACGCCCTCTAAGGTTACCCTTAGAGGGCGCTTTCAATAAAGCGTCCTCTATTGGTGTCCCTCCATTTCCTCATTATTTTTTCGCTTCACTTTAGAGTGCGCTTTGTTACAAAAGCGCCCTCTAAAGTGCGCTGTCTATTCCAATAGTATGCTCCTTATTTTTTCTCTTCACTTTAGAGTGCGCTTTTGTAATAAAGCGCCCTCTAAGGGGCGCTGTCTATTCCAGTTTTTGGCGTAGTGGCAAAAATCACACTTAAGGATCACGCAAAGCACACCACACAAAGGTCATGGGATGGATCATGTCATCCTTAATATAAATCATCCATTTTGGTGGATTATGGTTTACACCTTATCAACACCCAAGTTCCATTGATATTAAGGATACACAGGAACGGATCAACCATGAATCAAGGGTTTGTTGCAAGTCACGAGCATGGAGTCTCGGTTAAGAACCTCCCAAAGGGAGTGTACTAGGGTTTAAACCTGCCAAACATGTTCTACAAGAGGTCCCCATAGTCATCATCCCATCTTTCGGATATTATCGGATAAACGACTACTCGTATTCCAAAAATATTCTCAAGAGAGACTCTTATGAGTGTAGTATCGTGTAACAATCATATCAAATCTTACATTTGAACGACTTTCGCACTACGTCCTAAAAATAGGCCAAGATGGGCTTGGTAAACTAAGGTCCTTGGCTTCTAAGGTCTATATTGGAAAGAGTAATGCCTAACCATGACTACTCGTGTGACATTATTGATCCCAACATGACCTCCACCAAGTGAATGGGCTTGCAAATCAACTTGCTAAGGAATAACTCCACACAAGTTGACAAGACTATGCCATTCTCCTATCTTAAGTGCACTCGAGTTCGTGTATAGAACTCATCTCACAAAGATCACCAAGCATACAAAGAATTAATATTCAAGCAATTCAATCATTACATATAATACAGTAATCCCAAATTGCACAAAAAATATGTCACAAAATTATATACAATACAATACAACAAATATGAAAAGTAGGAAAAACCCACTAGGCAAATCTCCCCAGCAGAGTCGCCACTTTTCTGTAGGGGGGTATTCGTTACCATTAGACATATTGACTAAATCCAAGGTAAACCATACAAGTCGAGTCGCCACCGCACTTCTATTTATCCAAAGGAATGGTTAGAAAGCGAACAAAAACCTAATAGTTTTATCGAATCAAAAACTAGTAAAAATGTCAGAGATCGGGGTAAGGGGGTTGGTTATGCAATGGGAAGGTGTTAAGCACCCAAAACATCCTAGGTACTCTTAGGAGCCCTTTTCACACTTGTTGTAAGGTTGGTATTTTGTGAAAAAAATTGTTTGTGCAAACATGATTGAAGAGATGAGAAAAGAATATACAAGTTATTTACAATTTGTGTTTGAATGGATAAACCCATTGCCTACGTACCATCTTAAAAAAGATTAGGATCAAAACCTTGTAGTTGGGGGTAAAAATCTCAAAACAAGTTGGTGAATTAATTTGGTCCAAAAGCCTTAAGGTCTTTTGTTATCCAAGGGAGAAAACTCAACCTAAAAACCACAAATCCACTATGTGAGGATAACTTCAACATGCTAGTGAGGGGTTAACCCTATAATAAGCATGGAAGACTCATTGTCCATCACTAAGGATATAGGTGAGTATTATATCTACCTCAAGGATAACTCAAACCTAATAGCTTAAGGTTATGAAAAGTTTTTGATAAGAAGTGGCCATTGAAACCACAAAAAGTATTTGAATGAGTTATATTTACCAATGAAAAGTATTTATAAAATATGGTCAAAGTTGACTTAAAGATTCAATTCAAGATAAGTGTTATGAAAAGAAAGTTTTGAAAATCAAAAGCATAATGCTTAGGTTTCTAATGTTTAAAAAACAAGTGTTAAATATTTGCACAAAAGTTTTGGCTTGGGTTAGAGTGGGGGGAAGAAGAAGAATTGCTAAAGTCCTAATCATACAAGAGATGAAGGATAAGAAATAAGACCAAAAATGGAGTTCCTCTCTTGAGATCATATTGATGATCCAAGTAGCTCCCATCCTTTGGAATAAGCAAGCAAATAAGTAAAAGCTCAAGCAATCAAATTAATCAAGCAAGCTCTTAGAAGATTCCCAATGGCTCTTGTATCTTTCTCTTTGAAGCACATGATAATGGTTTTTCAATTTCTCTCAAATAGGATTCCCTAACACAAAAGCACACACATCAAAAAGTTCCATGCAATAAATCAAGATTGGACAAGAGTGAGTTTAGAGGGTTGGTCCTTCTAATCCATCTTCAACATTAAGGCCTTTTTACTCCATTTTTGCATAGGGAATATCCTAGAATCTAAGTCCATTTGTCCATTTTTGCATTTGGTCCACAACAATCAAAACAAAACACAAGCACAATAATATATACACAATTATGTGCTCAAGTGAGCAAAAGGCAAATTGCATTAACATAAACATGTGCTCAAATGAGCAAAGGGGCAAAAGCAAATGAATAATATGTACAAGAATAGTAAATTGCATAAATGTAAAGAGCAAGAATTAAATGTTAATGGTTAATAGTTAGTGTTAGAGTTAGTGTGCCATAAGGTAATTTAGCGCTATGTTAAGCAATCGTAATTGGACTTATGTAGAAGTCACAACTATCTGAGGCCAGTCAATAATAATGTAGGCAACAACACAAGTTAGAGATTTTGATTAGTGAATCAAGCTCCTATAACTTGCCATGCCAAAAAGAAGATGAGAAATGATCTTGTGTTGATTTAGGTTCTTTGCTTGATTAGGAAGCAACCTATCCTTAATGCAAAGTCATTCACTTGATCCATGATCAAGATGAATTAGATTTGAATCAAGGAAGGTTAAACCTCCCATGTATCAAGGCTAACCACCAATCTTTAACTCATTGATCAAAATAAGAAAAAGAAGAAGAAGAAGAAGAAGAAGAAGAAGATGAAGAATATTAAAGTACATTAATGGAAATGAAAAGAAATAATCAACAAGCATTGACCAAAGAGATATGAAATCAAGGTCAAACAATAGTAAACAGAAGCAAAATGAAGATTAGGAGTCAAGAAACAAATAAAACATTTTTGGTATTTTTCAAAAGTAAAATAATAAAGAAAGGTCAAACATAAAATTCATTTCAAATCAACTTTGAAAAGTCCAAGTTAATTATCCTAAGTTCAACAAGGTCAAACAAAGTTTGACAAAAAATTTCAGCATTTTTAGAAGTCAGAAACTATTTTTAATCAATTAAAAATGCATAAAAATAACCAAATTGAATTAAAATCTCAAATAAATCTCAAATCAATTAATAAATTAATGAGAATATTTTTCATAGATCTATCATTATTCAAAGAGGTTGGAGAAATATTTTTGTATTTTTTGAATATCAAAAACTATTTTAAATGAATTAAAAATAACCAGAAAAGAGAAAATTCATAAAAAATATCAAATGATAAAATAAAAAATATTAAAAATCATTTTTAGTAACTAGAAATTAAAAGAAGAAAAATGTAATTGGTCTCACATTTTTTGGACCAATAATGAAGGAGATATGAATTTTTAAAATGAAATGAAATTAAAAGAAATAAAAGGAAATTAAAATCAGAAATTAAAATGATGGAAAAACATGGAGCGTCTGATGTGATCTCATTAATTGACGTGGATCATCACGTGGCCAGGAAGCGCGCGTTCACCATACACACCAGTCAACTGAATAACACATGGCATATGGAAAAGTCATAACATTGAGTGGACGAGATTAAATCTGGAAAAGGAAATGGATGGTTCAGATTCAATCTGGAGATTGGACGGTGACCTGCGCCACCGTCTTCTCCGGCCAGCTTCCGGCGAAGGCAAAATTTACAGAGAAATAAACGTGCACCAAATGCCACGATCTAGGTACCAATCGAAAGCTGGGATGATGTACATCACCCCTGTACCAACCAAATCCACTATAGGTTTCTACATTGAGAGAAATCAGAGATGGAATTTCTATGGTGTTCAACTGAACTTGCTAGAATTTAAAAATTTAAAGCTCAAATCGACTGCCTCTATGAAGAGGACTTCAGATCACACAACAACAGCAAGAACCAAGCAGTATATGAGTAGATTCGAAGGAAATGAAAATTGAAGCAAACCTCTGATTTGCAGAGTTTGAGAGCACAATTCCTTGGAGTTAATGCTTGCAGTTTGTTCTAGGGAATGAGGTAGCAAGGCTTAGGAACTTTTTAGATCTAAGAAACAATCAATGCAATTGAATTTTAGATCTGAAAATTGAGAGAAAAATTAGTGAGTTCCTTTGGAGTGTGGTTGAGGGATTAGTCGTGCAGCATTTAGGGTGCCTTTAGGTTGCTGAAATGAGAGGCATGGGCATTGTATTTATAGCAAAAGCATGGCTGAAATGCATGATCAAAATGCTTGCATGAATGGAAGGGCCCTCCATGCATGGGCCTGTGCAGGCGCATGGAGGGTCCAATTCCACTTGGATTTGGCAGCTAATCATCAGCATATACAAACTGGACGTGCAGATGGTGTAGTATTGGCTCATGCAATGCAAATTAATTGATTTTCCAAAATTGTACCAATGTGTTCATGCCTTCGAAAATGCCATGTCCATAATTGAAACACAACCTCATGAGTAATGGTTGGAAAGATTTTTGCATGAGGATCATTTGTTATGTTTATCAAAACTTCATTTGACAATTGGAAATTGATGAAAAATGATCATGAAGTGTAGGGTGCAAAACATGTACATGTGAGATTTTCAAAAATAGCCAAACTTTAAGCACCCCTGTTTCAATGATGCAAGCTCCAAATGACAAAATCTTCAACATCAAAGTTGTAGGTCTTTTTAAGAAAATAAATTTGGACTTAAATTTTCCATCATTTGGATTTTTGATGAAGAACTTATGGGCACTTGAAGTTGGACTTTTTCACATTTCAATGCCTTTGGTCCAAAGTGACCTATAATGTTTTGCATTATCACATGTATTTCTTTTAGGATTTTGAAATTTTGCTCAACATAACATTTTAAGTAGACATCTGAAGCTTTCCAATTCATTTGATCCCACCTCAAAATAATGAAAAATGAATGAGTTATGTCCTTGGGAAGTTGACCTAAAATTAGGGTTTCAGTCAAAATGACCTATAATGTCTTGAAGTGGATGATGACCTTCCAATCTTCAAATCAATTTTTGATGAACATGAAAGTTGTTACTATGGTTCTTAAGAACATTGTTTTTCTTGGGGTCATCTCCATTTGATAAACACATCAAAAGTTAGGTCTTAGTGTACTTCAAAATAGTCAGATGAATTGACTGATCAACTTCTCAAGTCTACACCTCATATCTTGATGAATTGATGATTGAGGACACTCAAATAAGTTCAAATATGCATGAAATTATGAATTAAAGAACTTCCCTTGATTGTATTTGATCATAGGTTGAGGTTGCTTCATGAGCAAGGCACAATTGGTACACAGATGAATTAGGGTTTCCTTGGGAAACAACCTCAAACCCTTTGGTTTGCTTTGATCAAAATGATGAATTGAGATACTTGGGAGGCATATTTGAAGGATGTGAGCTTTGGGAACCATTGCCATGCTTGCGTTCATCTCCTCTTGGCCATATCAATGCACATAGGATCTCCTAGAAGCTTTGGATCTTGTGACTACTCAAGCTACAAACAAAAGATGTTAGTGACATATTTTTGTGCTTTTGGTTAGTGAATAAAAATGAGAAAAGCAATAATATACAATTCAAACATGCTTGGTGATCTCAAACCCACTCTCAAGAGATCCCACCCAATGGTAAGGAGCCAAGATGCTATGATCCTTGAGGCAATATGCAAATGCAATGTTATGATGCCATGAGGGATCTTAGGGTCAAAATTAGGGTCTTACACTTCCCAGATGAGGAGATTCTGTATTTGAAAATGAA
Organism: Lathyrus oleraceus; assembly: GCF_024323335.1. Taxonomy (NCBI): domain Eukaryota; kingdom Viridiplantae; phylum Streptophyta; class Magnoliopsida; order Fabales; family Fabaceae; genus Lathyrus; species Lathyrus oleraceus. The sequence continues at coordinate 350,207,938 of NC_066582.1, read as the reverse complement.
AGATTGCGACGAACCTACGCTCGATGAAGGGCCAGAGCCTGGTTCCCTGTGGAGCATGGTGTTTGATGGCGTTGTAAATCAATATGGAAATGGTATTGGGGCAGTGATTATTACTCCTCAGGGCACACATTTTCCTTTTACAACAAGGCTCACTTTTAAATGCACGAATAATATGGCGGAGTATGAGGCCTGTATTATGGGTTTAGAATAATGTATTGATCTTAGGATCAAGCATCTTGATTATGGTGATTCGGCCCTTGTTGTTAATCAAATTAAGGGTGAATGGGAGACGAATCAGCCTGGCCTCATCCCATATAGAGATTATGCGAGGAGGATTTCAACTTTCTTTACTGAAATTGACTTCCATCATATTCCTCGAGATGATAATCGGATGGTAGATGCTCTTACTACGCTTGCTTCTATGATTGTGGTAAATTCTGGAATAAAGTCCCCAATATTATTGTGATGCGCTTGGACAAACCAACTCATGTATTTGCAGTTGAAGAAGTGAAAGATGATAAGCCATGGTATTATGATATCAAATGTTTTCTTCAGAGTCAGATTTACCCGCCTGGGGCATCTGTTAAAGATAGGAAGACTTTGAGGAGATTATCTGGTAGTTTCTACCTCAATGGTGATGTGCTTTACAAGAGGAATTTTAACATGGTTTTGCTCAGATGCATGGATAAACACGAAGCAGACCTGTTGATAACTGAAATCCATGAGGGCTCATTTGATACTCATTCTAATGGACATGCCATGGTTAAGAAGATGTTGAGAGCAGGCTACTATTGGCTGACAATGGAGTTAGACTGCTGCAAATATGTGAAGAAATGCCACAAGTGTCATATTTATGCGGATAAGATTCATATTCCCCTGACACTTCTGAATGTGATTTCATCACCATTACCTTTCTCTATATGGGGAATTGACATGATTGGCATGATAGAGCCGAAAGCGTCCAACGGTCACAGGTTTATTCTCATAGCAATTGATTACTTCACCAAGTGGGTTGAAGCGACGTCATATGCAAACGTGACCAGGCAGGTGGTTGTGAAGTTTATCAAGAATCAACTCATATGCTGTTATGGTGTGCCAGATAAGATCATTACTAATAATAGATCTAACTTGAATAACAAGATGATGAAAGAGCTGTGTAGCGAGTTCAAGGTAGCACATCATAATTATTCTCCTTATAGACCCAAGATGAATAGGGCTGTTGAAGCTGCTAATAAGAATATCAAGAAGATTATCCAGAATATGGTTGTTACGTACAAAGATTGGCATGAGATGCTGCCATTTTCTTTGCATGGATACCGTACATCTGTCCGCACTTCAACAGGGGCAACCCCTTTCTCCATTGTATATGGCATGGAGGTTGTACTCCCAGTAGAGGTGGAGATCCCATCAATGAGAGTCTTGATAGAAGCCAAGTTGACTGAGGCTGAATGGGTTCAGAGTCGTTATGACCAACTGAATTTAATTGAAGAGAAGAGATTGACTGCCATGTGCCATGGACAGTTATACCAGCAAAGGATGAAGAAAGCCTTTGATAAGAAGGTCAAGCCTCATGTGTTCCGAGAAGGTGACCTTGTGCTCAAGAAAGTTTTGTCTTTCGCGCCCGATTCTAGGGGCAAGTGGACTCCAAACTATGAAGGTCCGTATGTTATTAAGAGAGCCTTTTCAGGCGGTGCTTTGATACTTACAACTATGGATGGAGAGGATTTCACTCGTCCTGTGAATTTAGATGTAGTCAAGAAATACTTCGCCTAAAATAAAAAAAACAGAATAGCTCGCTAAGTCGAAAACCCGAAAGGGCGGCTTAGGAAAAAATGAGCGTCTCGGTGGATTGAAAACCCGAAAGGGCGATCCAGGCAAAAGTTAGAGACATAAAAAATGAATATATATCCTGCTAGATTGAGTACCTCACCCTGGGGCAATCTAGGCAAAAATTAAGGATTTGGCAAGTAACTGCATCCTGACAAGACTTTGTTTTTCAACCATCATTTGTCAAAGAATGTCGCTCGATCATCGTCAACTGAAGCTTCAAATACATTGGATTCAGATTTGGTGGAGAAATGGTCATTATGTTCAATGTAGCCCTTTTTCAATATATATCACCGATTTCAAATTTGTAAAGATCCATGGAGTCTTGCCATTTGCAGACCACCATTCCATCAAATAAATTTGAGCCTTTATCCAATTCTTTGTACTCTTATTTGTTTCTGTTCAACAAATATTTTGCATGTTTTAATTGATAAATTTCATTGTTTTAAATAAATTAAGTTTTTTTTATAAACAGTCTTTAAACAAAGTGAACATTCACAATGACAAAAATGATAATTGGGACATCTTCAGTGCCCTCCCAAGGATAGTATGATCTCCAAAAGGGTAAGGTATTTGTTCACATTCCTAGCATACTTGTATCCTCTTCACCATCTTTCAGGTCGTCTCCTCCGCAAGCGCAGAAGAAGATTATGCATCACCAAATTCCCCAGAGAGTCTGGAGTTTTGGTCCTGTTTTGCTTTGAGAAGTATTTCTCTAACTCCCACCAAATCCCCAAAGACTCTGGAGTTTGGTTTTAATCTTCTTGATCCCCAGTAAGGCTGGATCTAGCATTTGTGTTATCAATTATATGGTTGTCATCCCTTGTGTGGATTGACTTAAAATCCCTTATAAATTGATAAATTGACATGCTATCTTTTCGAGGAAGTTGATCTTCCCTCATTCAGATTGGAATTCTCCCGCAGAGTGAGTAGGAAATCCCTAGCCTGAGTGGAATTCTAAACAATTTGGTTTGTAGCTTATCCCTTGTGGACTCACCTACATTGATCTTCAGCAGATTTGCCTTTTGATCATCCTCATCAGGGTTGATCCCATTTAACTCCCCAGTACGGTCACCAGCAGGTTATCTCCAGCTGATTGCCTACAGGTTGTTCCCGGTTCAGTCATCAGCAGTGTTTCCCTAGTGGAGTTGTCTGATTAGAACCTGTCTGTTGATTCCTCCTTCTTGGATAGTGTTCCTCCTGAGCCGAGCGGGTGATGAAAATGTTTATTTTTCTATCCCCAGCGGAGTGGTGTTTTATTTCTCCTCGGCAGAGATGATTTCTCCAGCAGTACGAGGAATTGTGTGGGTTTTGGAACTTTTGATTGGTGGTTGTCCCCCACAAAGCTTCCTCTTGATCCCCGATAATTTCCCCAGTAGAGTTACTTCTACAGTGGATCCTACTTGTGTTAAGCTCCTTAGTGGTGTTTGAGCAGATTCCCCAGCCGAGACTTTGCCTGATTTCAGTTTAGCGTTGGAACTCCTGAGGAAGATATGTTGATTCCTCCCCCAGCGGAGTGACTGGTTCTCTTTCTCCTTAGCAGAGATATTTCCTTCCGTGATTAGAAGGGAATATTGTTTGATGTGCTTCTGTTGGTTGGTTGTTCCCCACAAAATTCTACATCACTGCCTGATAAGATCCTAGGTAGATTTCTCCTCTAGCTGATCTTATCCTTACCTCTGCATACTGTTGGAAGATCCTCAACTTTGGTGATTGTGATCCCTTGCTTATTCCCAACAGCCTTCTCTAGTCCCCGGTAATCCTTCCTATTTCCCTAGCAGTAGCTTTTGTGCCCGACAGCAGCTCTGTCTGATCCTCAACATTGGCCTTGTTCCCTTGCAGAGATTGGTCTTTCCTGGTATCTTTTTCCCCCATCAGATTGGGAGTTTCCCCAGTGGGTCTGGCTTTCTCTTTTGAGATGTAGTAATGGATGTTTGTCCATTGATTCTTGGACATGGTTGTGTTAGATATGTCTGTTTGTCAGCATCAATCATACATAAACCACGCATATACATGCATAATTATAACATTCATATATTCATGTTGCATTCCTTGCCATATATCTTTGTTTGTTGTCTCCTGCTATTTGGTGATATATATTTCCCCAAGCAGATATTGGTGTTTGATCTCTCCATATAGAGTCAACCCCAAAGGCAGAAAGTGTCTACCCTTTCTTCCATATTCCCCACTGAGTTGTGTCCTCGTGGACGATTATTATTTCAGTTTCCTCCCAAAATATGTATTGGGATGGAATTACTCCCCTGAGTTATGTCCTCATCGGGTTGAGCCTTGTTTCATTGTATCTCTCTAGTTTGTTCCTAGATTGACTACTCTTGTTATTTCCCCTGCACTTCCCCGTAGTTTAGATGAATGATTACTCAGTAACCAGTAATTGTCCATCTTTTCCCCGACGGAGTTTTTGTGGCCTTCTACCCAGTAACCAGTAGTTGTAAGTCCTATTTTTGTGGCCTTCTACCCAGTAACCGGTAGTTGTAAGTCCTATTTCTGTGGTTTTCTACCCAGTAGCCGGTAGTTGTAAACCCCCATTTTATCCCCGTGCAGAGTTAACCCTTGATTGTTGTTCATCCTAACCGATGACGGTTACTCTCTTCTGTGGTTTTCTACCCAGTAGCCGGTAGATGTAATCCCCTCCTTGTTGGTTATCTTTATCCAATATTCGGTATCGATATTCCTTCACCTTTTTAAGTATATCTCCCAGTAACAGGTGATATATCTCTTGGATAATTGCTCTGATCAAGCAATTTATCTCTAGCGAGTCATCTTTCATTTACCCTTTTTTGGTAATGATTGTTTCTCCCCTTTGATTGGTCATCATTTTATACCTAGTAACCGGTATCCCGATGTCCTTTCTTTTCGGTCGATTTATCCTTTATTAACCCAGTAACCGGTTGTGGATAATCTTCCATGCGAGTATGTTATCTACGTTCTGACGGCAATAGATAATATATCTCAGGCACTCTTCAGTCGAAAGTCTTTTTCTTCCCCAATCGAGTAAGATTCGTATTTCCTTATGGAATCGAATGCCCATCCTGTAATCGAGTTTGCTTTTTCAGCCCTCCTTTTGGATGATGAGTGTCTTGGAAATATTCCCCAATTCACGCCTAGTTGGTCACCTATTATATGCCCAGTAACCGGTATCCCTGGTGTTCCTTCCTTTTTGCTCCCTATTATGACTTTTGTCCCCTGTGGAGTCATATTTTCCTGAGTTGAAATATACCTTTTTAGGTCTTCCTCAGATGTTTTGAATGATTGATATCTCTCACCCTTATACCGGTCTTAGATATTCATTCTCCTCGAGCATGTTGTTCTCTCACCCTTATACCGGTGTTTTGATCACATGTCTTTTTGAGCTTATTACCCAGTAACCGGTAATACCTCATCTGCTTCCTCAATTGAGTCCTTTGTGGACGTTCCCAGCCTGAGTCCCTTAGTGGGTTTTCCCCATCTAAGTCCGGATTTTTTTTCCGAAGTATCCTTTGTGGATAGTCTGTTGTATTGGCATATTCCCCAATATATGCATCTTTGCGTCAGCTCGAGTCTTTCCATTGATTTATTTTCATGGAATCTATTCGTGTCTCTCAGCAATTTTTAAGTCGTGACCTGCTCACGCATTTTATCTATTTTACTCCTCAGAGTCTCTGTCCCATTTATGAGCGTGTTACTCGTATGGATTTTTCAGTTTCTCCCGGTTTCTTTTTCCTTTGTGGACACATATCTCCACAGAGTATTAACTTTTGCATACATAAATTTGCATCATGAGGTCTCTTAGGGACCAAAATTCGTCTCTTTGTTATTATTTAAGCCCATTCTACCTCGTCGAGACAAAGATTTTAACATTCATATCTCCGGCTAGAATGACCTTATATAGGGGCATCTGTAAGACCTTAATTTTGACCCTAAGATCCCTCATGGCATCATATCATTGCACTTTGCATTTGCCTCAAGGATCATAGCATCTTGGCTCATTAACCTTTGGGTGGGAACTTGTGTGAGTTGGCTTGAGACCACCAAGCATGAATTGTATATTATTGCTTTTCTTATTTTGTTTACTAACCAAAAGCATAAAAATATGTCACTAACATCTTTTATTTTGTAGCTTGAGCAATCATAAGACCCAAGGCTCCTAGGAGACCCTATGCTCATTGATATGGCCAGATGAAGATGAAAGCAAGCATGACAATGGTTCCCAAATCTCTTATTCATCATATATGCCTCCCAAAGTTCTCAATTTGTCAATTTGATCAAAGCAAACCAAGGAGCTTGAGGATTGTTTCCCAAGGAAACCCTAATTTATATGTGCATCAATTGTGCCTTGCTCATGAAACAACCTCAACCCATGATCAAATATAATCAAGGTAAGTTCTTTAATTCATCATTTCATGCATATTTGAGCTTATTTTAGTGTCCTCAATCATTAATTCATCAAGATTTGAAGTTTGGACTTAAGAAGTTGATCAGTCAATTCATCTGACTATTTTGAAATCCACTAAGACCTAACTTTTGATGTGTTTGTCAAATGGAGATGACCCCAAGAGAAAAAATGTTCTTAAGAACCATATGAACAACTTTCATGTTCATAAGAAAATTTATTTGAAGCTTGGAAGGTCATCATCCATTTCAAAACATTATAGGTCATTTTGACTGAAACCCTAATTTTAGGTCAACTTCCCAAGGACCTAACTCACTCATTTTTCATGATTTTGAGGTGGGATCAAATGAATTGGAAAGTTTAAGATGTCTACTTAATTTGTTATGCTGAACAAATTTCCATAATCCTAAAATAGGTATATGTGATAATACAAAACATTATAGGTCACTTTGGGCCAAAGTCATTGAAATGTGAAAAAGTCCAACTTCAAGTGCCCATAACTTTCTCATCCAAATTCCAAATTATGCAAAATTTAAGTCCAAATTGATTGTATTTAACAGATCTACAACTTTGGTGTTGAAGGTTTCGTCATTTGAGGCTTTCATAATTAAAATAGAAGGGCTTGAAATTGGTCCATTTTGGAAAATTTCACATGCACATATTTTGCACCTTGAACTTTATGACCAATTTTCATTGATTTCCCATTTCCAAATGGAGTTTTGTTCAACATAACAATTGTTCCTCATGTAAAGACCTTTCCAACCATTACCCAGAAGGCCATGTTTAATTTTGGTAAGAGGTAGTTTCGAAGAGGAGAAGATTAATGTGCATTTTTAGAAACCATTTGAAAACTCCATGCACACTCCAATTCCATTACATCTGCACGTCGAAAACTATTATGCTGATGTTAAGCTTGAATTTCCAATTGGATTTGGGCCCTCCATGCGCCTGCACAGGCCCATGCATGGAGGCCCTCATCACACATGCACATGAAATTCCCATGACTTGCATTGCCTTTTGCTATAAACAAACATGCTTAGCCTCATTTGTAATCAACCTCAAGGCGCCTTAGATGCTGCAGAACTCAACCCAAACCTCACTCCAAAGGGAATTTTGCACTTTCATTTCATTATTTCAGATCCAATTTTCAACCTTCTTGGTTGTTCATTGGACTCTAATTCCCTAGCCTCACTTCCTTTCCACCTCAAGAGCAAACTGCAACAGAGAATTGTGAAGGATCATGCTCCATAGATCTGCATTTTCAAGGTTGATGCTCAAACTTTTTTCAATCGAAACTCAATGATTATACCTTTTTTCTTGTGTTTATTGGATGGTCTGAAGTCCTCTCATAAGAGGCAATTGAATTGTGTCTCTAATTTTGCAAATCCATCAAGTTCAGTTTGAACTCCATTATTTTCCATCTCAGATTTCTCTTCCTATGAGGATCTAGAGTGAAAACCAATGGTACAGGGGTGATGTACATCACCCCAGCTTTCCAATGATATGAGGATCGCTTGTTTTGGTTGAGTTTTCCATACCTGTAACTCTGACCGGAATCTCCATGTTCACCGGAGAAGACGGTGGTGTACACCACCGTCCCTTTGCCAGATGTGATATGGACCATTGGATTGTATCTCCAGATCTAATCTCAGCTCTCCATTCTTATGACTTTCATTAATTCACGGTGTGTCTCGTTTAACTTGGACCTATGATGCGGGCGCGCGCCTGAGAGCCACTTGATGTGCCAGGTCATTTAATGAAATGAATCCAACGCGCCTGATTTTTTCTATTTTTCTGATTTTTCCATTTTATTTTCTTAATTCCATTTTATTTCAAAAAATCATAACTCTTTCATTTTAATTCCAAAAAATATGGGACCAATTGCATTATTTCCCTTTTTAATTCTAGTTTCTGAAAATAATTTTTAGTATTTTTTATTTTGTCATTTGATATTTTTTGTGAATTTTCTCTTTTCTGGTTATTTTTAATTCATTTTAAATAGTTTCCAATATTAAAAAAATACAAAAATATTTTGTTAACCTCTGAATGATGATGAATCTACGAAAAATATTCTCATCAATTTATTAATTCATTTGAGATTTATTTGAGATTTTAGTTCAATTAGGTTATTTTTTATTCATTTTTAATTGTTTAAAAATAGTTTCTGATTTCTAAAAATGCTGAAATTTTTTGTCAAACTTTGTTTGACCTTGTTGAACTTAGGGTGATCCATTTGGACTTTTCAAAGTTGATTTGAAATGGATTTGAAGTTTGACCTTTAATTGTTTATTTTAATTCAAGTATTATTTTAATTCTCAAAAATACCAAAAATATTTTATTTGTTTCTTGACTTCTAAGCTTCATTTTGCTTCTGTTTACTATTGTTTGACCTTGATTCCATTCATCTATGGTCAATGTACTTTGCTTATTCCATTTGAATGTCAATTCATGTATATTCTTATTCATCTTCTTCTTCATCTTTTTTTTCTTCTTTTTGATCAATGAGTTAAAGGTTGGTGGTTAGCCTTGACATATGGGAGGCTTAACCTTCCTTGATTCAAATCTAATTCATCTTGATCATAGATCAAGTGAATGGCTTTGCATTAAGGATAAGTTGCTTCTTGGTCAAGCAAAAAACCTAAATCAATATAAGATCATTCTTCTTTTCTTTTGGCATGGCAAGTTGTAGGAGCTTGATTTACTAGTCAAGGTCTCTAACTTGTGTTTGTTGCCTATATTTTTATTGACCGGCCTCAGATAGGTGTGACTACTACATTAGTCCACTTACGATTGCTTAACATAGCGCTAAATTGCCTTATGGCACACTAACACTAACTATTGACCATTAACTTTTAATTCAAGTCATTTAATTCTTGCAATTTACTTTTATGCAATTTAATATCTTGTTCATTAATTTATTTGCCTTTTCCCTTTGCTCACTTGAGCTCATGTTTATGTTAATGCAATTTGCCTTTTGCTCACTTGAGCATATTATTGTGTATATACTATTGTGCTTGTGTTTTGTTTTGATTGTTGTGAACCAAATGCAAATGGACAAAAGGACTTAGACTTTAGGACATTCCCTATGCAAAATGGAGTCAAAGAGCAACTAGGCCTCATGCCTTTAGAATGCTATAAAAGAAGAAAAATGTCAAAGAGCAACTAGGCCTCATGCCTTTAGAATGCTTAATCTTGAAGAAGACTTTGAAAGGACCAATTTCTAAACTCCCTCTTGTCCATTCTTCACTTGTTTTGTGGAACTTTTTGATTATGTTCTTGTGCTAGGTGTAATACCCCAAAATTTACCCTTCATTTATCCTGGAAGCATGGGATTATGTTTTACACTTCATTAGCATCATATTAGGTCATACTCATTGCATACTACATTAGTGACATGGAGATCAGGTTTTGATCGATCACTCCTTAACAGAAGGAGCCCACACAAAGCAAGATTGAGAATTGAACTTCATTTTCTAAGTATACAAGTCTCAAGGGTCTCAGGGGGGTCCAAGTATCTTATTATGGTCCTCAGTTCATCAGTGAAGGATTCAAAGCTATCAGAGTGTTCATCTAGATTTAATCAAAAATTAGGGTTTCATGGCTATCTGCAACAGGCAATGTTTGGTTGGAAGTAGAGGAGCTCATCCATGTCATGATTAGAGAGGCATCTTGGCCTAGGAAGATTCAAAAATATCTCAGAAAGATCCATTGGCAATCAGTGCAATCAGTTCCTGATCATTTTGCCCTAAAACTAGGGTTTGGTATAAAATCAATTTATTTCTGATTCTTTGGGTGAAACTCTGTTTAATGGCCCTCCATATGTCCACAAGGGTCTACATACAAAAAAATCAGCTCTTTATTTGAGTTAGAAGTGCTTTAATTGATCAACGGAATCGGGAATCAGACAGTTTGGGAAAAGTCAACTGTGGGGCCAGAAAAGTCAACTCTTGACATTTTGAGAGTGGAATCTCAAAATCCATGCCTAGAGGATCCTACATGTGAAATTTGATCAAGGTTGGATCATGGATTCATCATTTAATTAGGAATTGGAAAAGTTACTTAATTTGAAAATGGTTGACTTTCCATTTAGGGCAAGTTTTCATGATCGTTGCACTCACTTTAAGCCCATTTTGCATCATGATAAAAGCTCCATTTGAAACTTTCTCCAACATGAACGTTGTTCCTCTTATTCCAAGCTTTCTAGAGATATAAAGTTTGCTCCATTTGGATTAGAATTTAGAAAGTTATGCTTAGTCAAAGTGAGACATTTTTTTTAGGACACTTAGAAAAATTTCTAAGTCCAAAATCTTCAAAATTTGTCAAGACATCTTGGCCAGTTTTCTTGCACTTCAAGGAATTATTTGAAAATATCTTATTCACAACAATTGTACCTTGACATATCCTCTTTCACATCCTTTTGGAATCATCTCATCTGGATCCATGGTTTGAGAGATGCATTCATTTAAAGTGGGCATCATGATTTGATTTTCTAGGCAGATTTTGGGCATGGCTGGCCCAATCAGATTTCCTAAGCATGCTGCACAAACTAGTCACATTTTTTACCTCTTTTGGCCATGCATTGGACATCCATTCACTTAATTTTGGCCCAAAATAACAACATTTTACACCTCACTTCACACTTTTATTCTTATGGATAAATCACTTATTAAAAAGCCCATGAGAACACCAATCCACCCTATTTAAGAAGCTGAAACCCTAACCCTAAAGGAGTAATGGAATTTCGTGGCAAGGAGGAAAAACTTCATCACATATCAGATTCCATTCCACTTCTATTTTCCATTAGGTAATCATCTCTTCCATGGTCATGTTTTGATATATCTACGCTTGCTTACCATGTTCATCACTAGTAATCCTTCCATTTTCATATTTCTTTTTCTTATTTAAAATATTTTCTTCGTCCACAAAATTACCCAAAAATATTTTTCAGTTTTCTTAACGTTTTATTTAATTTTATATAATTTTTATTTTTGTATTTTTTTAATATTAATATTTTATTTTAATTATTTATTCTAAATGGTCCATTTTAACACACTTTTTCTTATTGATTTTATTTTTATAACTTGAAACTATTGTTAGCATTTGATTTTTGGGATGAAGGTTGACCACTGTCTCTTGGTCAACCTGACCTTTTCGTGGAATTTTATTTCACATTTTCAATTTATTTTGGATTTATTTTTGACCTAGTTTGGTTGGTGAACTTTTAATTTGACTTCTGTTTTGTTTTAATTAATTCACGTACTAATTTTCGTTATTTTTAAAATCTTTTTGGGGGATGATGATTTCCTGACCCCACCTCATTTATTTTAATTTTTCATAATTTTTTTGATTAATTTACTATTTATTCTTGATTTATTTCTAACCTAGTCTCATTAATTGACTTTTGGTTTAACCTCTGTTTTATTTTAATCAATTTATGTACCAATTTTCGTTATTTTAAAAATATTTTTGGGGAATGATGATGTCATGACCCCACCTCATTTAGTTTAATTTTTCATAATTTTCTTGATTAATTTGCTATTTATTTGTTATTTTTTTAGTTGACTTGAATTTTCAGTTGACTTCTTTATGATCGATGTTTGACTTAGGGATTGCTTATGGCAATTGAAGAGATCTTTTGATCCTCCCTTGTTCATCTCATATGCCATGTATTAGAGGCCTTTTACCTTGATTTTATTTGGTCCTTACGTCATTTCCTGATTAAATTATTCAGTGGACCCTTCATGTGTATATTTTCATTTGTTTGATTCATCTGTTATCTTTTATACTTGTTTCTCTCATTCATGCTTTCTATTGCTTGATTATTTAATATGTTCATACTCCCATGCATTGTTTAAATGCTCCATTATTGATTCTTTGGTCTGATTATATATTGTTTATTTATCTGATCTGATTGATAACTGTTGCCTACTTGTATGATGTATGAGGCATATATTCTTATTGTTTGTTTGCCATGAACAAATTCATAACAAATGTACCCCTCTACCATAAAGTGTATAATATTTATTTCTTTATTTCTTTAGTCACCTGTTAATATAAGAAATAAAACGAACATCCGATAACCATTTCAAAATAAGATCAAAAGCTCGATCCAAGATCGAGTAATCATTTTCCAAACTTAACAGAACCAGCACGCATTCATCCATCCTCTTGTAAGTCGATTGCCTCATGCATCGTCATCTACTTGTAAGTTGATTACCTCCGGCATCGCCATCTACCCTTACCCGTAATTCCTCTCCGCACTCCATCCGTCGACTCTTGTTCTGTTTAGGTAGCACCCATTAAGTAGAACCCTTTGTATGATAACATAGGTAGAATTCCCCTATTCTTTGCATGCTAACATTAGGTAGATGTTCCCCTTTGTAAATCCTAACACATAGGTCCATATTGCATGACAACTCAAGAGCAGAGCTTCCCCACTTTTAGACCTTCCGTGCGTCTCCGATCTTGTGGCATGTCAGTCCGTTCTATTGCAAAGAGGTAACTGCCTAAGACTCGATTCAGCGAGCTGCGACACCTACTGCTAGGACGTTGAACACACTGCCCACCCTCCTTTGACACAGCTGGTGTCTTCTTTTGTAAGTCCATGTTCAGATGGCAATCCTTAACCCCTAGTTAGCCGAACTACGTTTTTCTCTGATTCTCATTCCAGATGAGATACGTAGGCATAAGACGCGACTTCTTACCGAGCACACTTCTCTTTAACCCATAGGTAGCCGAGCTACGAAGACTCTGATTCTCATACTCAGATGAGATACGTAGGCAGTGGATGCGACATCCTTGCGAGTCATTTTCCTTTAACCTTCCTTTTAGTAAATAGTACTTTAGATATACCCACACCCTTTAGACTAGAACACCACTTATGAAAAGGGCTCCCTAGGAGTACCTAGGATGTTTTGGGTGCTTAAAACCTTCCCATTTCATAATCAACCCCCTTACCCAGATCTCTGACATTTTTACTAGTTTTTGATTCGAAAAAACTTTTAGGTTTTTGTTCGCTTTCTAACCATTCCTTTGGATAAATAGAAGTGCGGTGGCGACTCGACTTGTATGGTTTACCTTGGATTTAGTCAATATCTCTAATGGTAACGAATACCCCGCTACAGAAAAGTGGCAACTCTGCTGGGGACTATCATTTGCCTAGTGGGTTTTGCCTATTTTTCATATTTGTTGTATTGTATGGTATATTGCTTTGTGACATATTTTTGTGCAATTTGGGATTACTGTATTGTATGTAATGATTGAATTGTTTGAATATTAATTCCTTGTATGCTTGGTGATCTTCGTGAGATGAGCTCTATACCCGAACTCGAGTGCACTTAGGCTAGGAGAATGGCATAGTCTTGTTGACTTGTGTGGAGTTATTCCTTAGCAAGTTGACTTGCAAGCCCATTCACTTGGTGGAGGTTATGTTGGGATCAATAATGTCACACGAGTAGTCGTGGTTAGGCATTACTCTTTCCAATATATGCCTTAGAAGCCAAGGACCTTAGTTTACTACGCCCATCTTGGCCTATTTTTAGGACGTAGTGCGAAGATCGTTCAAGTGTAAGATTTGATACGATTGTTACGCGATACTACACTCATAAGAGTCTCTCTTGAGAATATTTTTGGAATACGAGTAGTCGTTTATCTGATAATATCCGAAAGATGGGATGATGACTATGGGAACCTCTTGTAGAACATGATTGTCACGTTTAACCATAGTACACTCCCTTTGGGTGGTTCTTAACCAAGACTCCATGCTCGTGACTTGCAACAAACCCTTGATTCGTGGTTGATCCATTCTTGTGTATCCTTAATATCAATGAAACTTGGGTGTTGATAAGGTGTAAACCATAATCCACCAAAATGGATGATTGATATTAAGGATGACTTGATCCATCCCATGACCTTTGTGTGGTGTGATTTGCTTGATCCTTGAGTGTGATTGTTGCATCCATGCATTCATACACATCCATATCATCAACAATGAGAAAACTTTCAAGGAACTTAAGAGGTCTATTTGCAAATTTTCAGACATGGATAAGCAAAGAAGGAATACGAAGAAGTACAGTTTCAGACAACCCGACTTGAAAGAGTTAAGGAGTTTGACATCCTATGTATTATATCCCTTGGAATTCAAGGCTCGTCATGGGAAGCTTCTGTCTATTCTGGCTACTGAAGTGGATGAAGGTCTAATGAGTGTGTTGGTGCAGTTCTATGATCCCTTATACCGTTGCTTCACTTTTCCGGATTTCCAGCTTTTGCCCACACTTGAGGAGTATGCCTATCTTGTGGGCATACCTATCCTAGACCAGTTGCCGTTCAGTGGCTTGGAGAGAGTTCCTTCTTCTCAAGATATCGCTGATCTGTTGCGTATACATGAATCTATTATTGGTGCTCATATGACCACCAAAGGTGGAATTCAAGGTGTCCCGTCTGATTTCCTCATTGATCAAGCTACTATGTTTGGGAAGGCCATAAGTGAGGACGCCTTTGAGGCCATATTTGTACTTCTCATCTATGGGCTAATGTTATTCCCCAACATCGACAAGTTTGTGGATGTGAACGCCATTTGGATTTTCTCTACTCTTAATCCTGTTCCTACTCTGTTGGGTGACACTTATTTCTCTTTACATATGAGAAATGCAAAGGGCGGTGGTACCATTGTGTGCTGTTTTCCTCTGTTGTTCAAGTGGCTTATTTCGCACTTGCCTCAGACGCTCGCCTTCAAGGAGAACAAAGGATGTCTACGGTGGTCCACGAGACTTATGTCTCTCAGTAAGGATGATATCTTTTGGGACAACCGTGTATATGATGGTGTGCAGATTATCCACTCTTATGGTGAATTCTCCAATGTACCTCTTCTTGGTACATGCGGTGGAATTAACTACAACCCTATTTTGGCACGTCGTCAGCTTGGGTTCCCCTTAAAGGATAAACCCAATAACATTCTGTTAGAGGGTGTGTTTTTTCAGGAGGGTAAAGATCCCCAAGGCTTGAAGGGCAGGATGGTCCGTGCTTGGCGCAAGATCCATAAGGAAGGAAGGAAGGAGCTAGGACCGAAGAACTGTATCGCTTTGGAACCCTATACCTCTTGGGTTAGGAGGAGAGCTTCTGAGTACCTCATGCCTTATGAGTATCCAATACCCACACCTTTGGTTGTGGCTGGGCCTTCAACCCTCCATAGCCAAGGAGTAGAGGAGTTTAGAGACGAAGACCGTTCGCGTGCTTGGATCCGTGAACGAGAGGAGTTGCTTCAGCAGATCAGAGAGAAGGATGCTTTGATAGAGTTCCTTGAGCACCAGGTTATTGATGATCCTGATGACGCATTGACTTCTCTACTTCCTCAGTCTTCCAAGTTTTGGAAGAGGAAGTATGATTGACTCGCCAAAGAGAAGGCAGATATGGATACAACCTATGAGAGGGAGGTGAAGAGGCTTTGTGCAGCTTATCTTCCAGTCTCGAGGGCTTTGGACGATTGCTTCTAGGGATCCATAGGATGTTCATTTTCCTTCTCTCTTGTATTGTATTTGGTTACCAAGACTGTACTTCTTTCGCGTAAAAACATTTCCAAATATTAATTGACGTGATATTTCCGTATGTGATAAACGTTTAATATTTCTAAAATTTGCAAATAAGACTCTAAAGTTCCTCTAATATAAAAATTAAATTATAAGCATTGTGTGCATCATGTTTATCTATTCATAGGGGTTTATATCTTCTTCTTGATTCTAGTCGGGGTTTTCTTACATTGTTTATCTAATATGAGACTGGAATCAAGGGGTAGAATACCCTTTGAAATTGATAAACATGTCATTGCATTTGCATATTCATTAGCATGTCTTGCATAACAGGTACCGCCGCAGTGTTCTCATCTTGTTTGGTATTCCATTATTAGGATAACTGACTCAGGCATTCACCGATACGGTACCCGAAGAAATCAACAAAGAGCAATGGAAGGTCTACAAGCAGAGCTCGCTGAGATGAGGATTCGCATGAATCAGTTCATGGAAGTGGTCCAAGGAGTGGCTCAGGGACAGCAGGAGATTAGATTGTTGGTACAGGGGAATCCCCCTACTACTCAACCGGAGGTTGTGGCTGATCCTCCCGCTGGAGAGGCTAATGGACCAAATGGACCGGGGCCAATCCCAATCCCAATCCCACATGGCAACCTTGGTCAACAACCCATCCAAGATATCTATTCTCTCACTCCTGCTGTGTTCGGAGGCACACAGGGAGGCACTCCTGAAGGTCCTTAATGCTGCATATGTGCCTCAGGAGATCTCAGTGAACCAACTAGAAGGGATCGTTGCAAATGTTCATACAAGCAACGGGTTGGGTTTTACTGATTCTGACTTGACGCCAGCTGGACGCGATCATAACAAGGCTTTGCACATCTCGATAAAGACACTGTGCTATCCCATGTTCTGGTGGATACAGGTTCCTCTCTCAATGTGCTACCCAAGAGAGCCCTGTCAAGGTTAGATGTATAAGGTTTGATCTTGAAGCCTTCTGATCTTGTGGTAAGAGCCTTCGATGGTTCTAAGAGGTCGGTGTTCGGAGAGGTAGAATTGCCAATTCAGATTGGATCACAAACCTTTAACACCGTATTCTATGTGATAGATATCAGTCCTTCGTATAACTGCTTGTTGGGTCGTCCTTGGATCCACAATGTTGGGGCAGTCTCCTCGACCTTGCATCAGAAGATCAAGTTCCCAGTCAACGAAAGAATTATCACTGTCTGTGGTGAGGAGGATATTCTGGTCAGTAACCTGTCTACATTCAAGTATGTAGAAGTAGAAGGTGAGATTCATGAGACCCTGTGTCAGGCCTTTGAGGCAGTTCAAGTCAAGGATGCAGCTCCAGTGGAAGAGGTTGAAGCAGGTGCATCTTTGTCGTCTTTTAAGCAGGCACAAGCCTTGGTAAATTCAGGTGTTGCTCCCGGTTGGGGACGTCTGGTGGATTTACCTGTAAAGGAAGACAAGTTTGGGATTGGGTATCAGCCGACATTGACTTCTACAACTTCAACGCCTCAGACTCGTTAGGGGCCGATTACTTTCTCCAGTGTTGGCATCATTCAGTACGGCTAGGTCTCTGCAATCAACAAAGAAGACGGGGATAGTGATTGCGACATTGACAACTGGGTGCGTCCAAGGGTCCCGGGTGAAGTTCTCTGCAACTGGTCTTCTGAAGAGATTATCCAAGTCACTCTTCTTAAAGAGTAATTTTCTTTGTTTATTCATGCATATCCAAGTCTTACGTTCCGCCCAGGGCGTGATGACTCATTGTAGGGCTCATCTATGTGGATACCTGCATTTTTTATCATAAATAAAGGACGTCTTTTTGCATTCAAATATTTTGTTCACTGTCTTTCTATTTTTGCAGTTTTCAAAAATAAAAAATATAAAAAATATATATACATTTGGCAATGTTTTGTTTAGTTTCCACTTCTTGTTCACACTCATAAGCACATACCATCACTCATGCAGATGCACGTCACCGGATCCTATTGATAACAGTTCTGCTATGGCTCGCTTCGACTTTGAAAATCCAATCTTTCAAGCTGAAGAAGAGGGTGATGAAGACTGTGAACTCCCTGAAGAACTTGCCAGGTTGTTAAAACAAGAAGAAAGGGTCATTCAACTGCATCAAGAGTCTACTGAAGTGATTAATCTCGACACCGAGGACGTCAAGAGAGAGATCAAGATAGGGGTTGCTTTGGAAGATAATGTGAAGAAGGGGCTGATTGAATTGCTGCAAGAGTATGTTGACATCTTCGCGTGGTCTTATCAGGACATGCCAGGGCTTGACACAGACATTGTGGTACACCGTTTGCCTCTCAAAGAGGATTGTCCTCCGGTCAAGCAGAAGCTCAGAAGGACAAGACCAGAGATGGCTATCAAGATAAAGGAAGAAGTGCAAAAACAGTTGGATGCGGGGTTTCTAGCGGTTACAAATTATCCGCCATAGGTTGCAAATATCGTTCCAATACCTAAGAAGGATGGAAAGGTACAGATGTGTGTTGACTACCGGGACCTGAACAGAGCTAGTCCTAAAGACGATTTCCCATTACCTCACATTGATGTTTTGGTGGATAACACGACTTAGTTCTCGGTATTCTCCTTCATGGATGGCTTTTCTGGCTATAATCAGATTAAGATGGCACCAGAAGACATGGAGAAAACAACTTTCATAACCCCATGGGGCACCTTCTGCTACAAGGTGATGCCGTTTGGTCTAAAAAACGCTGGGGCAACATATCAACGAGCTATGGTAACTCTTTTCCATGATATGATTCATCATGAAATCGAGGTTTATATTGATGATATGATTGCCAAATCTCAGACAGAAGAAGAGCATTTGGTGAATTTGCAGAAACTGTTTGAGCGTTTGAGGAAATTCAAGCTGAGGCTTAATCCGAACAAGTGTACTTTCGGGGTGAGATCTGGAAAACTGCTGGGTTTTATTGTTAGTGAAAAAGGGATTAAGGTGGATCCGACCAAAGTGAAAGCGATACAAGAAATGCCTGAGCCAAGAACAGAAAAACAAGTCTGTGGTTTCTTAGGAAGGTTGAACTACATTTAAAGGTTCATCTCTCACCTAACAGCCACGTGTGAGCCAATATTCAAATTATTGAGAAAAGATCAGGCTATCAGGTGGAATGATGATTGCCAAAGGGCTTTCGAAAAAATAAAAGAGTATTTGCAGAATCCTCCTATCCTTATGCCTCCAGTCCCAGGGAGACCGCTGATTATGTATTTGACAGTACTCGATAATTCCATGGGAACACGACGAGACAGGTAGGAAAGAGCATGCCATCTACTACCTGAGTAAAAAGTTCACAGATTGCGAGTCGAGATACTCAATGCTTGAAAAGACATGTTGTGCACTTGCATGGGCTGCTAAGCGATTGAGACAATACATGCTGACTCACACAACCTTACTGATCTCCAAAATGGATCCAGTCAAGTATATATTTGAGAAGCCAACTCTCACCGGAAGGGTTGCTCGTTGGCAAATGGTAATGACAGAGTACGACATCCAATATACATCCCATAAAGCCATCAGAGGGAGTATTCTGTCAGACTATCTTGCTCAGCAGCCGATTGATGATTATGAGCCGATGAAGTTTGATTTTCCGGATGAAGACATCATGTTCCTCAAGATGAAAGACTGTGACGAGCCAGTTGTTGAGGAGGGACCTGATCCAGATGAAAAGTGGACTTTAATGTTTAATGGGGCCGTCAATGCCAAAGGAAGTGGAATTGGTGTTGTCATTACCACTCTGAAAGGTGCCCACATGCCTTTCACCGCTCGTCTGACTTTTGAGTGCACCAATAATGAAGCTGAGTATGAAGCCTGTATCTTGGGTATCGAGCAAGCCATTGATTTGAGAATCAAGACTCTGGACATCTTCGGAGATTCAGCTCTAGTGATCAATCAAGTGAATGGTGATTGGAATACTCTCCAGCCTAATCTGATCCCCTATAGAGACTACACAAGAAGACTGTTGACTTTCTTCACAACAGTAAAGCTGTATCATATACCTCGTGATGAGAACCAGATGGCAGATGCTCTTGCTACTCTATCCTCCATGATCAAGGTGATTCGGTGGAACTATGTTCCCAGGATCGATATTATGCGCCTTGATAGGGCCGCGTATGTGTTTGCTATTGAACTGGTAGTTGATGACAAGCCCTGGTATCACGATATCAAGTGCTTTCTGAAGAATCAAGAGTACCCTGCAGGGGCATCCAACAATGATAGAAAGACTTTGAGAAGATTGGCAGAAAGTTTCTTCTTGAACAAAGACGCTGTGCTGTATAAGAGAAACTTCGACATGGTTTTGCTCAGATGCGTGGATAGACACGAAGCGGACATGTTAATGCAGGAAGTTCATGAAGGCTCATTCGGTACTCATGCCGGAGGACATGCAATGGCTAAGAAATTGTTGAGAGCGGGTTATTATTGGATGACCATGGAATCTGATTGTTTCAAATATGCTCGAAAGTGTCATAAATGCCAGATTTATGATGATAAGGTGCATGTGCCGCCAAATCCTCTGAATGTGATGTCTTCGCCGTGGCCGTTTGCTATGTGGGGCATTGATATGATTGGAAAGATTCAGCCGACTGCTTCCAATGGGCATCGTTTCATCCTTGTTGCCATCGACTATTTTACCAAGTGGGTCGAAGCAGCGTCATTTGCGAAGGTCACCAAACATGTGGTTACCCGATTCATTAAGAAAGAAATCATTTGTCGTTATGGGATTCCCGAAAGAATCATTACTGATAATGGTTCTAACCTCAATAACAAAATGATGAAGGAATTGTGCAAGAACTTCAACATTCAACATCACAACTCTTCCCCTTATCGTCCTAAGATGAACGGTGCTATTGAGGCAGCAAATAAGAACATAAAGAAGATTGTGCAGAAGATGGTCGTTACGCACAGAGATTGGCATGAGATGCTACCCTTCACCTTGCATGGGTACCGTACCTTAGTACGTACATCGACCAGGGCAACCCCTTACTCCTTTGTGTATGGTATGGAAGCAGTCCTACCTGTTGAAGTGGAGATTCCTTCTCTAAGAGTCCTGCTAGATGTCAAGTTAGACGAAGCTGAATGGGTTCAGATAAGGTTCAATGAGTTGAGTCTTATCAAAGAGAAGCGAATGGTAGCCATTTGTCATGGGCAGTTGTATCAAAGTCGGATGAAGAGAGCCTTTGATCAGAAAGTGCGTCTCCGATGCTTCCAAGTCGAAGATTTGGTGTTGAAAATGATCCTTCCTCCTCAGACAGATCATAGGGGCAAGTGGACTCCTAACTATGATGGACCGTATATTGTCACCAAAGTGTTTGATGGTGGAGCCTTAATGCTTGCAACTTGTCGCAACCTGAAAAATGGAATGCGAAAAAAAAACAACCGGCGAAGAAAGATAGGAGAGTCGCCACCGTGCGTTATTTATCCCAAAGGAGGAAAATGAAACGCTCGAAGTAAACCTTGAAAAAGGAAAGGACAAGACAGGGTCTCGCAACCAAATCTTGGGTTCGGGAGTCGATGATGCGAAGGGAAGGTATTAGCACCCCTACGCATCCGTAGTACTCTACGGGATCCACTTTTGTAGTTCTTGTCTAAAGGGTGTGGGTTTATCTAATGTGTTATTTACTAAAAAAAAAGGGGTCAAAAGAAAATGACTCGCACGGATGTCGCATCCACTGCATACGTATCTCATCTGAATATGAGAATCAGAGTCTTCGTAGCTCGGCTACCTAGGGGTTAAGGGTAATTGTGCTCGCTAAGACATCGCGTCTTATGCCTACGTATCTCATCTGGAATGAGAATCAGAGCAAGTCGTAGTTCGGCTAACTACGGGGTTATGGATTGGGTTTTGGACGAACGACGTTACTACGCAATCTACCGGATGCTCGACCTTTGGAAAATTACTCGCCTGTAGTAGAAGGAGTTAACGTGTTCTTAGGAGAAGAAAAATCAATGAGTTGGTAGGGTTAGGGATGCTCATGCAAAAAGGCAGTCCTTGACGAAGGAACCGCGCTACCTGTGGGGATACGAACACATACAAAACAAACATGTATAAAGTAAACGTGCCAACAAGGAAATCAGAATAAATCTCCCAAATGGTATCCCACAAGCAAAGTGGAATATCCAGCGAGCTATCCCTAAAAAAGTCATGTGAGCCTTCACAAAAACTCAACAAAAGGGTTAGTGAAACACGATAAGGATTAGGAGAAAACATGCTATGACAAACGTAAGTCAGATTAGAGCAAACAGAAAAAAGCAAATGCTACTGTCGCGATCGCTACTGTCTCGCCTAGCGAAGGCTTGGTGAAGCGTCGCTGCGTGCTCGCCTAGCGAAGGTGCTAGCGAGCGCCTGCGGGTTTTGGATTTTTCATGGATAACAATATGGTTTCAGAAACCTCAAACCTTGTGGCATACACTTCAGAAATTAAACGATTAAGCATTCAAGGTATTATTTATACATTCATACATAATTATGAACCTGTGGGCAAAAACCTAATGAAATTCATCCATCATACCTCAAACATTCAGAGTATTCAACTTCAAATCACAAAGGTAATGGGAATAAGGGCAAACCTGATTGGAGAGATCGGTTGAAATCAAATGGCACGACTGGATTTGCAAACCAATGTTAGGGTTTGCTTGAGCTGAAAGTGTGTGAGTCAGAATGAACCTTTCAGAGTTGCCTGGAGGTTGTTGCAGATTAGTTCTCACTCTCTCTGTCTAGGTTTCTCTCCAGGTTTTGTCCAGGGTCTTGTTTCAATGAAAACTCTAGTATTTATAGCCTAATATTGGTAGTTTAGTGGGCTTTTGAGAGAGGTCCAAGTTTGAGATTTTTTCTTTTATTTATTTATTTATTTTTTATTTATTTATTTATTTATTTATTATTTATTTATTTATTTATTTATTTAATTTTTATTTTTATTTTCGTTTTTTTTTTGTTTTTTTTGTTTGCATAACACGTGGGCTTCGCCTAGCGAGCATGACAGCTCATGAACAAACCTTTGCTCCTTCAAGATTAACGTTTTGACTGACGAATAGATCCCATTTGAACTTGTTAGAAGTAACTCAAGTCTTTCCCTTGTGTTGACTGATCATCTAAATAGAACCCACAAAGTGTCCTGGATGATGTTCAAGCTTCTTGGAGCTAATCCCGATTGACATGATGAAATGCAATGTATCTAATGTTAAATGACCTAAAAATGAATGTGTGAGTAAGGAGGGCAAATTTTGGGGTGTTACACAACTATGGATGCTGAAAACTTCACTTCCCCTGTGAACTCAGATGCAGTTAAAAAATACTTCGCATAAAATAGACCCGCTGGACGATAAAAAGAATAGTCCAGGCAAAAAAATGGGCATCCCAGCGAACCAAGAAAATGAAAAAGGTTCGGGCAAAAGTTAGGGATTAAAAAATGAAAAGATTGTACACCCGGTAAGTTGAAAACCTGAAAGGGTAACTTAGGCAAAAATGGGTATCCCGGTGGATTGAAAACCCGAAAGGGCGATCCAGGAAAAAGTTAGGGATTAAGCGAATGACTGCGTTCTGAGTAGTTCTGAATATCATCTCGTGTCAATAACCGGAAACTTCCGAAGGATAGGAAATAATCCAATCACCTTTTTCGGAAAGCTGATCATCTGGAGGATCTTGAAGACGAGCCAATCATAGCAGAATTGGAACCCGATAGAAATCCATTTCACATTGCCATTAGATTAATTTCTGTTTTTATCTGTTGTGCAATTACCTCTTTCCAGGGATTGCTTCCTGATGTAAATACCTATTCAGAGTCCATTCAATCAATAAAATCATGTTATTCAGTATATCTCTGTGTTCATTTTCATTTTACTATTTTGTTTGCAAAAATGACGTCCGAATTTTTGATAAACATTGCATCATGAAACATAAGAGCTTTACAGGTACGTGCTTAATAAACATTGAAAATTGCTGTAAATTTTAAGTGCTTTGGATCATCTATTCAGAACAGGTACACTCGGGGCATTTCCTTAAGGTCCCCATCAAATGATCGCGGATGTTTTTCCTCAACAGTTGGAATTTGGTATCTTATCCCTGCAGAGCTGGTCCGAGCGTTGGATTCTTCAATCCCCAGCAGGCTCTCACTGCTGTACTTCCCTAAGCATTTGTTTCAGATTATACATTCACCAGTAGAGTCGATAGTGTCAGACTGTATATCCCCAGCAGAGTTGACAGTGTCAGATTGTATATCCCCAGCGGAGTTGACAGTGCCAAACTGTATCTTCCCAGCAGAAACAGCTGCTCCTCAGAGTTCGATGCCAGATCAATGGTCTCTTTCCTTGAAGCAGAATCTCGGTACCGTATCGGTGTTTGCTTCTCCTGCCGAGTCGTCTCTCTCGCAGATTATGGTTGCCAGAACCACTGTCGCTTTCCTCAGCAGCAAGTTTTCAGTGCCATTCTCTCCCCAGTCAGAGCCTCGGTATTTTGTTATTTGCCAGAACACCGTGTGGCGGGTCATTTCCCCACAGAGTTCTTTGTGCTGTGCATCTCCAACAGCCTTTCCATGATCCAGAAGATGGTGATCATTTCCACAGCAGAATTCCTTGCCTCAGCTTGGTGTTCTCTCTAATCAAGCATTTCGCATCCCTGCATGTAGAATCATATTGAATTGCATCCTCCCAAATTGCGTAGCATTTCCATTTTCATGGAGCATTACGCCATTGAAAAATTCAAACATACACATGTAAATCATAAGGCATTCTCGGTATCCCAAGTGATAAGCCAGAAGTTGTTTCCAGTACTTAGACTGAAGATTGTTCATGACTTATCTTTATTATTCCCAACAGGGGTCGTTGGCCCACGCGCCACCTCAATTATCATTTTCCCTGTTTCTGTCGATGCTGACAGGCATGAAAGTTTCCAGTATTCAGACCGAAGTGGCATTCAGGCCAGTTTTCCGATGTTCAGATCGAAGAAGTTTCCGACATTCAGGTCGATGCCACTTGTGGCATTTATGCCAAGTTTCCGGTATTCAGACCGAAGTGGCATTCAGGCCAGTTTTCCGATGTTCAGATCGAAGAAGTTTCTGACATTCAGGTCGATGCAACTTGTGGCATTCAGGTCAGTTTTCCGATATTCAGACCGAAGTGGCATTCAGGCCAGTTTTTCGATGTTTAGATCGAAGAAGTTTCCGACATTCAGGTCGATGCAACTTGTGGCATTCAGGCCAGTTTTCCGGTATTCAGACCGAAGTGGCATTCAGGCCAGTTTTCCGGTGTTCAGACCGATGTTTCATAATCAAGTATCGTCCGATGCTCAGATCGAAGTCATTTCCAGTATTCAGATTGATGAGCGACATTCAGGCCATGGTTATTTCTGTGTTACCATTTATTTTGGTATTCAGGCAAACATTCCTTGTTTCGGTGTTCAGACCGACTCTCACCGTACCAGACAAATTCTTTTTCAAGACCACCTCTTGGCCGATTCTGACAGGCATTGTTACTTCATTTTTTCACTTCAGTGCAAATTTTTTGGCTTTTATCGTATTCAATCACTTGATACCTCGAAAGTGCGAAAGCCGTTGCTATCTTCCTTTCGGGTTTCGAGTTGATTGAATACCCTAACATTTACCCTTCATTTTTCCTGGAAGCATGGGATTATGTTTTACACTTCATTAGCATCATATTAGGTCATACTCATTGCATACTGCATTAGTGACATGGAGATCAGGTTTTGATCGATCACTCCTTAACAGAAGGAGCCCACACAAAGCAAGATTGAGATTTGGACTTCATTTTCTAAGTATACAAGTCTCAAGGGTCTTAGGGGGGGTCCAAGTATCTTATTATGGTTCTTAGTTCATCAGTGAAGGATTCAAAGCTATCAGAGTGTTCATCTGGATTTAATCAGAAATTAGGGTTTCATGGCTACCTGCAACAGACAATGTTTGGTTGGAAGTAGAGGAGCTCATCCATGTCATGATTAGAGAGGCATCTTGTCCTAGTAAGATTCACAATTATCTCAGAAAGATCCATTGGCAATCAGTGCAATCAGTTCCTGATCATTTTGCCCTAAAACTAGGGTTTGGTATAAAATCAGTTTATTTCTGATTATTTGGGTGAAACTCTTTTCCATGGCCCTCCATATGTCTACAAGGGTCTACATACAAAAAATCATCTCTTTATTTGAGCTAGAAGTGCTTCAATTGATCAATGGAATCGGGAATCAGACAGTTTGAGAAAAGTCAACTGTAGGGCCAGAAAAGTCAACTCCTGACATTTTGAGAGTGGAATCTCAAAATCCATGCCTATGGGATCCTACATGTGAAATTTGATCAAGGTTGGATCATGGATTCATCATTTAATCAGGAATTGGAAAAGTTACTTAATTTGGAAATGGTTGACTTTCCATTTAGGGCAAGTTTTCATAATCGTTGCACTCACTTTAAGCCCATTTTTCATCAAGATAAAAGCTCCATTTGAAAATTTCTCCAACATTAAAGTTGTTCCTCTTGTTCCAAGATTTCTAGAGATATAAAGTTTGCTCTATTTGGATTAGAATTGAGAAAGTTATGCTTAGTCAAAGTGAGACATTTTTTTTAGAACACTTAGAAAAATTTCGAAGTCCAAAATTTTCAAAATTTGTCAAGACTTCTTGGCCATTTTTCTTGCACTTCAAGGCATTATTTGAAAATACTTTCTTCACAACAATTGTACCTTGCCATGTCCTCTTTCACATCCTTTTGGAATCATCTCATTTGGATCCATGGTTTGAGAGATATATTCATTTAAAGTGGGCACAATGACTTGATTTTCTAGGCAGATTTTGGGCCTGGCTGGCCCAATCAGATTTCTTAAGCATGCTGCACAAACCAGACACATTTTTTTTACCTCTTTTGGCCATGTATTGGACATCCATTCACTTAAGTTTTTCCCAAAATAACAACATTTTACACCTCACTTCACACTTTTATTCTTATGGATAAATCACTTATTAAAAAGCCCATGAGAAAACCTAATCCACCCTATTTAAGAAGTTGAAACCCTAACCCTAAAGGAGCATTGGAATTTCGTGGCAAGGAGGAAAAGCTTCATCACATATCAGATTCCATTCCACTTCTATTTTCCATTAGGTAATCATCTCTTCCATGGCCATGTTTTGATATATCTACGCTTGCTTACCATGTTCATCACCAGTAATCCTTCCATTTTCATATTTCTTTTTCTTATTTAAAATATTTTCTTCGTCCACAAAATTACCCAAAAATATTTTTCAATTTTCTTAACATTTTATTTAATTTTATATAATTTTTATTTTCGCATTTTTTTAATATTAATATTTTATTTTAATTATTTATTCTAAATGGTCCATTTTAACACACATTTTTTTATTGATTTTATTTTTATGACTTGAAACTATTGTTAGCATTTGATTTTTGGGATGAAGGTTGACCACTGTCTCATGGTCAACTTGACCTTTTCTTGGAATTGTATTAAACATTTTCAATTTATTTTGGATTTATTTTTGACCTAGTTTGGTTGGTGGACTTTTAATTTGACTTCTATTTTATTTTAATTAATTCACGTACTAATTGTCGTTATTTTTAAAATCATTTTTGGGGATGATGATTTCCTGACCCCACCTCATTTAGTTTAATTTTTCATAATTTGCTTGATTAATTTACTATTTATTCTTGATTTATTTCTAACCTAGTCTCATTAATTGACTTTTGGTTTGACCTCTGTTTTATTTTAATCAATTTATGTACCAATTTTCGTTATTTTTAAAATATTTTTAGCGGATGATGATGTCCTGACCCCACCTCATTTAGTTTAATTTTTCATAATTTTCTTGATTAATTTTCTATTTATTTGTTATTTTTTTATTTGACTTGAATTTTTAGTTGACTTCTTTATGATCGATGTTTGACTTAGGGATTGCTTATGGCAATTGAAGAGATCTTTTGATCCTCCCTTGTTCATCTCATATGCCATGTATTAGAGGCCTTTTATCTTGATTTTATTTGGTCCTTACCTCATTTCCTGATTAAATTATTCAGTGGACCCTTCGTGTGTATATTTTCATCTGTTTGATTCATCTGTTATCTTTTATACTTGTTTCTCTCATTCATGCTTTCTATTGCTTGATTATTTAACATGTTCATACTCCCATGCATTTTTTAAATGCTCCATTATTTGATTCTTTGGTCTGATTATATATTGTTTATTTATCCGATCTGGTTGATAACTGTTGCCTACTTGTATGATGTATGAGGCATATATTCTTATTGTTTGTTTGCCATGAACAATCCCCATTCATAACAAATGTACCCCTCTCCCATAAAGTGTATAATATTTATTTCTTTATTTCTTTAGTCACCTGTTAATACAAGAATTAAAACGAACATCCGATAACCATTTCAAAAGAAGATCAAAAGCTCGATCCAACGTCGAGTAATCATTTTCAAAACTTAACAGAACTAACACGCATTCATCCATCCTCTTGTAAGTCGATTGCCTCAGGCATCACCATCTACCTGTAAGTCGATTGCCTCCGACATTACCATCTACCCTTATCCGTAACTCCTCTCCGTGCTCCATCCGTCGACTCTTGTTCCGTTTAGGTAGCACCCATTAAGTAGAACCCTTTGTATGATAACATAGGTAGAATTCCCCTATTCTTTGCATGCTAACATTAGGTAGATGTTCCCCTTTGTAAATCCTAACACATAGGTCCATATTGCATGATAACTCTAGAGCAGAGCTTCCCCACTTTTAGACCTTCCGTGCGTCTCCGATCTTGTGGCATGTCAGTTCGTTCTATTGCAAAGAGGTAACTGCCTAAGACTCGATTCAACGAGTTGTGACACCTACTGCTAGGACGTTGAACACACTGCCCACCCTCCTTTGACACAACTGATGTCCTCTTTTGTAAGTCCATGTTCAGATGGCAATCCTTAACCACTAGTTAGCCGATCTACGTTTTGCTCTGATTCTCATTCCATATGAGATACGTAGGCATAAGACGCGACGTCTTACCGAGCACACTTCTCTTTAACCCATAGGTAGCCGAGCTACGAACACTCTGATTCTCATACTCAGATGAGATACGTAGGAAGTGGATGCGACATCCTTGCGAGTCATTTTCCTTTAACCTTCCTTTTAGTAAATAATACTTTAGATATACCTACACCCTTTAGACTAGACCAACACTTATGAAAAGGGCTCCCTAGGAGTACCTAGGATGTTTTGGGTGCTTAAAACCTTCCCATTGCATAACCAACCCCCTTACCCAGATCTCTGACATTTTTACTAGTTTGTGATTCGATAAAACTTTTAGGTTTTTGTTCGCTTTCTAACCATTCCTTTGGATAAATAGAAGTATGGTGGCGACTCGACTTGTATGGTTTACCTTGGATTTAGTCAATATCTCTAATGGTAACGAATACCCCGCTACACTAGGGATCCCAAATTTGAGCCAAGTAGAAGAACCATTGTCATGATCATCCAAAGTGAGAGATACAAAAGCCATTGGAAGATTCCTAGGAGCTTGCTTGTTTGCTTGATTGCTTGAGTTATTTGCTTATTTGCTTGCCTATTCCAAAAGAAAGAGATCAACTTGGATCATCACTATGATCTCAAGTAGGGAACTCCATTTGTGGTTTTATTTCTCCTCCTTCATATTTGTATGTTTAGGACTTAGCCATTCTTCTTCTTCCCTCCACTCTAACCCAAGCCAAAACTTTTGTGCAAACATTAACATTTGTTTTCAAAATTAGAAACCTAAGCATTATGATTTTGATTTTTCAAACTTCTTTTCATAATACTTATTTTGAATTGAATTCTAAGTCAACTTTGACCATATTTTGTAAATACTTTTCATTGGTAAATATAACTCACTCAATTGTTTTTGTGGTTTCAATGGCCACTTTTGCCAAAGCTTTTCATAAACATTAGCTATTAGGTTTGAGTTATCCTTGAGGTTGATATAATACTCACCTATATCCTTAGTGATGGACCATAAGACTTCCATGCTTATTATAGGGTTAACCCCTCACTAGCATGTTGAAGCTCTCCTCACATGGTGGATTTGTGGTTTTAGGTTGAGTTTTCTCCCTTTGATAACAAAAGACCTTAAGGCTTTTGGACCAGTCAATTCACCAACTTGTTTTGAGATTTTTACCCCGAACTACGAGGTTTTGATCCTAATCTTTTTTAAGATGGTACGTAGGCATTGGGTTTATCCATTCAAACACAAAATTGTAAGTAATTTGTACATTCTTCTCTCATCTCCCCAATCATGTTTACACAAATATTTTTTTTTCACAAATACCAACCTACCTTACAACGATTGTGAAAAGGGCTCCCTAGGAGTACCTAGGATGTTTTGGGTGCTTAAAACCTTCCCATCGCATAACCAACCCCCTTACCCAAATCTCTGACATTTTATTAGTTTTTGATTTGATAAAACTTCTCGGTTTTTGTTCACTTTCTAACCTTTCCTTTGGATAAATAGAAGTGCGGTGGCGACTCGAATTGTATGATTTACTTTTGATTTAGTCAATAAATCTAAAGGTAACGAATACCCCGCTACAGTAGGCATAAGACCGAAGGTCTTATCAAACACAAAAATATAATCAATGAATTCTTTTCTTATCCCCACACTCTATATTTTATCAAACATCATTTATACAAAAAACATATGCGCACAAAAAGGGCTCCCTATGAGTACTTAGGACACTTTGGATGCTAACACCTTCCCTCTGTGTAATCATCCCCTTACCTATAATCTCTGGCATTTATTAGTTTTGATTTGAAAACTTCTTAGCTTTGGGTTTTTTTCGTACTTTTCCCTTTTCCTTTTGAAACAATAAAAGTGCAGTGGCGACTCTGGTTTTATTGACGTCAAGTTTATCCGTAGCTTGATGGTCATGAATTTACCACTACAAAGACCTATGTATATGGTTGTGGTTGAGCTGTCAACTCTCCCTAACTAAGACGTATAGGAATTGGAAAATGCACTAGCTAAGATGAAGTAAGAGAAGGACCTTTGGGAAGAACGGGTCCATGCTTTGAATCGAAAGCAAGTGGAGTTGCAACTTGAGTTGAAAGACAAGGATGCACTCATCGAGATTCTTGAAGATCGTTCATTTAAGAGAGAGAAAGCCAGAGGATTTATTTTCCTCTAGTATTCCTTAGTCTTCTGGTGCTTGGAAGAAGATTGTCGATTAGCTCGTCATTGAGAAAGCTCATATGAAGACCGCCTACGAGTCATAGATCAAACACATTCGAAGGAAGTACACGTCCATAGCCAGTTCATCTGATGCAGTTGCTTGGGATCCTTAGGATTCTATTTTCCTTTTCTCTTGTATTTGTATTTTGGTTTCTGAAATTGTACTCAGTGTAATCCTTCCAAATTTTATGAATGAAAATGAGATTTTATGGTCAATTAAATTGTTATTATTTATTATTATTGTTGAAATATTTGCAAATAAGTCTTTGTATGTTCCTTGAAAATAATAAAGTCAAAAACATTACATTCATGCATCATTTGCATCGCAAGTTTCTTGCATTCTAGCCCTTCGGGCAGGTGTCTCATGATCTTCATCTTTGTATCAGTCAAGTTGACTCATCAATACAACACTCACGCTAATCGTCAAAGCAAGATGGATCATTTGGAACAAGAAAAACGTGAACTCAAGGAAAAGGTTTCCAAACTTACCGCTCTCATGGAGTCTCTCATTATAGCTCAGAGTCAGGCGGCTCCAACTCCCACAACTCTGCAACAACGGACACTTATCTCTGAGATTACCTCAACGTAAGTGTTTGTGGCTTTTGTCAACCAACCTACACACTCTATGTCTGCTAGATTCCCTTGGAGAATCCCTCCAAATTATATGCCTGAGGGTTATGCTCCTACTATTGATCCTATGCCGACATCTCGCCCGATCATGTCTACTCCTTCTCCCGTTGTGCATGTCATGCCTCGTGTTGAAGAGACTATCTACCATTCTGAGCCATCTGAAGGTCCAGATATGTATGAGAAGATGGATAAAATGAAGGATTAGTTTCAAGAGCTGAAGAAGGAAATGAAGACCCTGAGGGGAAAATATTTGTTTGGGAAGAGCGCTTCTGAGCTCTACTAAATGCCCAATGTGAAGATCCCTGTTAAGTTCAACGTCCTTGACTTTGAGAAATACAAGGGGAACACTTGTCCTTTAAGCCATCTTGTGATGTATGCCCGTAAGATGTCAACCCAGACATACAATGATCAGTTGCTCATTCATTATTTCCAGGATAGCTTGGTCGGTGCCGCTCTTCGTTGGTACATGGGTCTAGACAGTGATAGTATTCTTACTTTCAATGACTTAGGCGAGGACTTTGTCAAGAAATATAAGTATAACATGGATATGGTGCCTGATCGTGACCAGT
This sequence comes from Lathyrus oleraceus, assembly GCF_024323335.1. Taxonomy (NCBI): domain Eukaryota; kingdom Viridiplantae; phylum Streptophyta; class Magnoliopsida; order Fabales; family Fabaceae; genus Lathyrus; species Lathyrus oleraceus. Next base: position 350,175,774 of record NC_066582.1, on the reverse strand, counting down.
TGTGGTCCATGTCTCAGAAGGACAAAGAGACATTTAAAGAACATGCACATATATGGAGAGAGTTAGCTGCTCAAATCAGTCCTCCGTTGGAAGAAAAGGAAATGGTGAAGATCTTTCTCAAGACTTTGAGTTTATTTTACTACGAGCGTATGATTGCTAGCGCTTCCAATGATTTCACCGAGATGGTGAATATGGGGATGCGTGTAGAGGAAGGTGCCCGTGAGGGCCGATTGTCTAGAGAAGAAGCATATACTGGTAAGAAGTATGAGGGTGGTTTCTCGAAGAAGAAAGATGAAGAAAATAATTCAGTAACTGTGGAGAGGCGAAGGAGGCCTTATATGAAGAAGATTTCCAGATCTCATTAACAACATCATCAAATATCCTCTGCTATTCCAGTGTTTGCCAATAATTTTGCCGTTCAATCAACACCAGTTCAACAACCACAACAACAACAATGTACTCACAACAACAATTACAACAATAATCAACATAACAATTATGAGAGGAATAAGGTCACGTTTGATCCTATTTCAATGTCCTATGCCTAATTTTATCCGTCTCTCGTTGTTAAGAATTTGGTTCAGCCGAAGAATCCTCCGCATATGCCGGAACCTCTGCCATGGTGGTATAAGCCTGGTCAACATTATGCCTATCAACAAGGGGCACCAGGCCATGATATTGAGAATTATTATTCATTGAAATACGAGGTTCAACAATTAGTAAAAAGTGGGATGGTGCCTTTTGAAGACCGTGCACCGAATGTTAAAGCCAATCTGTTACACGCTCATGGTAACTCTTATGTAAATATGGTGGACGGTTATCCCGGTAAGTACATAGTTTTTGATGTCCGACGTATCCAAAGATCTTTGGTGGAACTTCACAAAACATTGTGTCAGATTTGTGAATGTGGGCATGGTCATTATGGTTGTGTTATTTGTAGTGTTAATTCACGTAGGTGTAAGATTGTGAAGGGGGACATTCAAAAGTTAATGGATGAAGGTATGATTCAAATCAACCAAGCCAGAGATCTGGGTGATGACGTGAATGTGATTGTTCTAGTTTTCAAGACTCCCGAACGAGTGGTGATTCAGTATGATAGCAGGAAAAGAAGTAATAGATCGGTATCACTATTAGTGATACGGCTGGTGGGCGTAGTCTCGTACACATCCGATAAAGCTGTGCCTTCCAAAAATAATGCTACTATGATTAAAGATGGGCAAAAGGTTCCTCTTTCCGCATCTAATTTAGTAGTAAGCATTTCTGATGTCGTTAAGGTGACCCGAAGCGGTCGAGTATTTAGTTCGGTATCCCCGAAGGTTGTGAAGGATGTCATAGTTAGGAAGAAGGTCGAGGCGGTTATTCATTTGGTTGATCATATTAAAATTCCAATTTGTCAGTCTGGTGACTCTAGTGATTGGAAGGTTAAGGATGATAATGGTGAACTACTCCGTATGATAAAGAAAAGCGAGTTTAACATTATGGAACAGCTACTACAAACACCCTCCAAGATCTCTATTTTATCTCTGTTGATAAATTTTAAAGCACACCAAGAGGCGTTGCAAAAGGTACTTCAGCAAGCCTATGTTGAACATGATGTTACAGTTGATCAGCTTGTTCACATCGTTGCTAATATCACTTCGTGCAACAATTTGAGTTTTTGCGACGAGGAGCTTCCAGAAGAAGGAAGGAATCATAATCTGACTCTCCATATATCTATGAATTGTAAGGAAGATGCTTTGTCAAACGTATTGGTAGAAACTGGTTCATCTTTGAACGTTCTACCCAAGTCTACTTTGGCTAGGCTATCTTATCAAGGAGCACCCATGATATATAGTGGTGTGATTGTGAAGGCGTTTGATGGTTCTCGTAAAACTGCCATTGGAGAAGTTGACCTCCCAATTAATATTGGTCTGAGTGATTTCCAAATTAATTTCCAGGTAATGGATATCTACCCGACCTATAGTTGTTTATTGTGTAGGCCATGGATTCATAAGGCAGGTGCTATTACGTCGACTCTACATCAGAAGCTCAAATTTGTCAAGAATGAGAAGTTTGTTATTATTGGGGGTGAGAAAGCGTTATTAATAAAACACTTATCATCTTTCACGTATGTTGAAGTCGAGGAAGCTGTTAGAACTCTATTCCAAGCTTTGTCTGTGGCTAATGTGATCCAGAAGACTGGGGCATCCATGTCTTCTTTTAAAGATGCGCAAAAGATTTTTCAGGCTGATGACACAGACAATTGAGGTCGTGTCGTGGAAGTGGTTGAGAACCAGAATCGGGCCGCTTTAGGATTCGAGCAAGGGTCGTTCAAGAAGGAAGTCAAGGTTATGCAACATATTTTCCATAGTGGAGGGTTCATTCACAAAGAAGAACAACACTCAGCTGTGATCATTCATGAAGATGAAGATGAAGAAGAAGATAGTGCCAACTTTGTAACACGTGGACATATTTGCAACAATTGGGTTGTTGTTGATGTTTCTGTTATAATTTATAGTTCAAAGTAATGTGCCTTATTATTTAAAGAAAAACCATTCTCCTATGCCTAAGGGAGAAGTGAAAACATTGTCAGGCATTTTCTATTATCATCAATAAAATGCAATTTTATTCATCCACATTTATGTTGTTTTTACTTTTTGTTTTTTTCTTCTTGAAAATGGTAATCACAAAAAACATAAATAAACCATAATTTTCCCCATATCTGCATAATTTATTTTGCACTTCATATTTCTAAAATCAAAATATCAAATCATTATGTATGTTGCTTCTCAAACCCATTGAAAATAATGACCCTACTCCCTCTCCGAACTTTGATTTCCCTGTGTTCGAAGCCGAGGAAGAGAATGATGATGAATGAGTTATCCCGTTTGCTTGAGCACGAGGAAAGATCCATTCAACCGTTTGAACAACATATTGGGTTTGTCAACTTGGGTTCCGAAGATGATATCAAGGAGGTCAAGATTGGGTCACAATTTCATCCAGAGGTTAAGAAGGGGTTGGTTAAACTTCTACGAGAGTACTCTGATGTGTTTTCTTGGTATTATCAAGACATGCCAGGTCTTGATACCAATATTGTGGAGCATAGGTTATCGTTGAAGCAAAAATATCCACCAATCAAGCAAAAGTTAAGAAGAACTAATCCTGACATGGCAGTGAAAATCAAGGAAGAAGTGCAAAAGTAGATTGATGCCGATTTCCTTGTTACCTCCGAGTATCCGTAGTGGGTGGCCAATATTGTGCATGTTTCGAAGAAGGATGGAAAAGTTCGCATGTGCGTCGATTATAGAGATTTGAATAAAGCTACTCCTAAAGATTATTTTCCTCCTCCACACATTGATATGTTGGTAGATAATACAACTAAGTTCAAAGTCTTCTCTTTTATGGACAGATTTTCCGGCTATAATTAGATAAAGATGGCAGCCGAAGATATGGAGAAGACCATATTCATTACGCCTTTGGGAACATTCTGTTATCGAGTGATGCCTTTCGTTTTGAAGAATGCTGACGTAACATACCAAAGAGCCATGACCACTCTTTTCCATGATATGATGCATAAATAGATTGAGGTCTATGTTGATGACATGATTGCCAAATCAAATTCGAAAGATGAACATGTTGAGCATTTATTGAAGCTATTCCAACATTTGAGGAAGTTTAAACTCTTATTGAATCCCAATAAGTGTACATTTGGTGTCCGCTCTAGTAAAACCATCAAGCAGGCGAGAGAAGAATTTTGGATATCCATGAATTAGAAGAACTTAGATTAGATGTCTATGAGAGTTCCCATATCTATAAAGAAAGAACCAAACAGTGGCATGACAAACGAATTACAAGGCGAGAATTCAATCAGGGTGACATAGTCCTTCTCTTTAATTCTCGACTCAAATTATTTCTAGGCAAACTTCGTTCTATGTGGTCTGGCCCTTTTGAGGGCACGAGATCTTTCCAAAACGGAGTTATGGAAATAAGAGGTAAAACTAATCAACCATTCATTGTAAATGGGAAGCGACTTAAGCACTACACCAATGTAGAAAATAAGGATTTATGAATGAGCTATATATTAGAAGAGCTGCCCGCTCTTTCAAAAGATTAGCATTGTTCCAAATTAATGTCGAGCTCCTGACATTAAACGAAGCGCTACGTGGAAGGCAACCCATGATCTTTAGTATTTATCATTTCTTTTTAGTTGTTTTCATTTTCATTTTTATTTTTATTTTTTTTTATTCTAAGTTTTTTATTATTATTACTATTACTATTATTATTATTACTAACTATTCTAACACTTCCATGCGGTACCTTTTACTAATAAAATAACCTTTCTTTACTTTCAGGCTAACATAGCTTAGGATAACTTATCACTAACTTAGGAGTATGAAGCCTATTGACAATATGGAGATTATATTTAGAAGCGAATCAGAGGCGCCATTTTGACATGTTAGCACATAGGGAAATGCAACTTTCTATATATCCCGATGGATTGACCCTGACTACCTTAGGATTAAGAGACAATGTTATGTATCTTCTCAACCAAGTTGGTTGGGATAGTTTTGCTGTGAGGAAGAGGTATAGCCAATACCGTAGGCTCACCCTTGAATTCCTGAGTTCCCTTTATTATGACCCTAACAGAGGAATATGATTTGGTAGAGGCCTGACTACATTTAGGCTCTTCAGAACCAAGTACCATTTCACCCACCGTGAGATGACTAACTTACTAGGATTTCCTAGTGGCCCTGATGCATACACCATTGCCCCTGATGATGCCTTTACAAACCTGGACCTTGACTTTTTTTGGGGAACCATGACCAGAAATTACCACCCTGAACCTCACACCATGTTTTCTAGAAACATCCACAACCCCGTTGTTCGATACTTTCATAAAATCCTGGCCCATACCCTGTTCGGCAAGGAAGAGAACATCACCGTTGTTTCTTGGGACGAACTTTTTATCCTCTATTGTGCCTCCCAAGGGAGACCAGTGAATGCTACTGCCTTTATGTTAACAAACCTCAACAAGATTGCCCGAGAAACCCATAATACTATTATCATGGGTGGGTTAGTAACCATGATTGTTGATGCTTTAGGCCTTATATACCCACTTAACCGCTTACCTTCTTTTAGAGGTATCCGTCCCATGCACCTAGACTTCTGTTTCAACCGAGGCATCATTGTCAATTTAGGATCGACAAAGTTTGAATTGTCGATTGATAACGAAGTAGTCTGGAACTTTACACTTCCAAACCATGAGAAAACTAATGTCCACAATCGTGATAACTAGTTTTACAACTTAGAGGGCCAAAGTGAGTCTCCTACACTTCCTTATAGCCCTCAACATTAAGAGAACCCATAATCCATTTTCCCTGATGCTAATTCACACACCCCTGGTGCACATCATATTGTTCCTCCTGTTGATTTCGGCACTGCTATACATGCTCTGCAATCTGAAGTTGATTTCATTAGAGGAGAAGAAAATTCTATTCAAGTGGATCTCCTTGGATTTATGGATGTTGTTAATGAGCAGTTCAATCATGTTTTCCAGTAAGTTCATTCCTTGCAATGCTCTTTTGGACCGAAGTGATGGCTAGTGTTGATCGATTGTACTAGAGTTTCCCTATTTTCTAATTTAGTATTTTTAATTGTCATTGGTATTTCCCCTTTATTGTTAATTTTCAGTTTGTGTTTACTTTATCGTCGGTGTATCGACGTGAACATGTGTTACTACTATCTTTAATTAATATAATTTCTATTTCAGTCAATTATTTTATTTAATCGTTTATTATTTTTTATTCTTGCAAATTTTATGCTTCTTAATTATGGCTATTAGCTTTAATTATTTCCACTAACAGTTGTATAACCTTAGGAGGATTTACCTGCAGTAATCTTAAGAAAAAGCTGAAAATTGTGCATTTTAAGTAAATGGCATCCACCATTATGCTAACGGCGTTCGCCATTAGCTTCGGACATAAAGCCCTTCAAATTAGGGAAATGGCATTCGCCATATGCCTAATGGCGACCACCATATCAGGAAAGCATACCGTTTTTCTTTCTTTTCCTTTCCCTCCTGCGCATTTTTTCCAATACATTTCATTTAAATCTCCTAAACTTCCTACTCTAAACATCTATAACTCCAACCCTTCAACTCCCAACCATTCCACTTCTTCCAAATCATTATAAAATCCACAAACACCCACTTTCTAACTTCACAATCCTTTCCTCTCACTCTTCTTTCCTACAACACCCATAACCTTTTCTGCCAATTTTTCTTTCCCTTTGTTCAACATGCCTCATAGAGTAGTTAGACCAAGAAGAGAGATTGACTATATAGGAATTGCGTTCGGCGAGGGAATCGATGGAGAAAATCAAAGGAGCAGATACCACAAACTTTTCAAGAGGGACGTCTTAGCAACGAGGTACCCCGATGATGGTGCCCTTCGTGATTTGGGTTTATTTGATAGTGTCCATTAGATTCTTAATAATCTAGGTATGTCTCACTTTTTCTCTTTAATCAATCCTACCTATATTCGACTTACCTACGAATTCTTAAGCTATTTTTGATACACCACCCCTATAGGAGGATCATATACCACTGACACTATACACTTTAGGATATTCAATAGAAGTTACGATATTAGTCAAGACCAAATGGCCGATTTATTTTCGTTTCCTCATGGAGATGAGTATGCTTGCCAACACCCTTTAGAGAGTGATTGGGAATCCAACGCTCTCGAATTTTGGAAACAACTAACGGGCAAAACCACCACCGACTAGGAAGGCCTTAAAGCTACCTTTATTCATAACCCAACCATTAGGTATTTGCACCATATTTTGGCTAGAACTATATTTGATCGAGAAAATACTGGAAACGTAAATTCTAGAAACCTTTTCCTTATTTATTGTTCCTTATCTCAAACCAAAGTTAACCCAACACCATTCTTATTAGCACACTTCTAGTCCATCAGTGTTAGGACATGAGGTCCTATTTATGTTGGAAGGCTGATTACATCTATAGCCCTTGCGTTAAACTTAGGCACAGAGTTGGCTACGCTTGAGCCGTTAGAGACTTCTTTTGTCGACCTTGACTATTTCCGTAGCATGCGCCTTATCAAGAATAAACCAGATGACAAATATTTTTTGATGATTAGTAACCGAGAGGTTATGGGGTTACTTTACCTTGCGCCGCATGCATCGACGTGCAAATGAGTGCTAATTCGACTTTTGATCTTATCTCCCCTGAGCCTGATCATATGGAGCAAGATGCTCCCCAGATTAGCACCCATGCACACACCACACATGCTTTTCCTGACTCTTTTGCACACACCTCATCCGGATATCAACCCCGTGAGGAGTATGACTACACCACCATGAGGACAATTATTGATGACATCCTAAGTGAGCTTAGACATTAGAATGATGTTGATACGAACTGTGATATCCTACTTAGGAATATTCAGAGGCAATAGGAAGATATGAGGGTCACCATTGATCATATTAGAGAGACTCAGCTTCACTTTGTCGAGAGGAACGAGCCCAACATGGGTGACCTCACCGAGCAGATGAACGAAGTGCTCATTGAAGTGTCATATATGAGGGAGTACATGCAGTATGTGCCCCATCCTGCGTTTTGTAGAGGAGGTATTGGACGACACAAAGGCCGTGTCACTGAGTCCCCTACCAGGTTTTACTACTCCTTTCTCCGCCTTGCACTGAAACATTGAGGACAATGTTTGGTTTAAGTATGGGGGAGGAGCTTTACCACTTTACTTTTTTATTACTTACTATTTTATTTTTCATTGTTTTCCTAGTTAGTTCGTTTTAGATTTTGGTCGAGTCATACATGTGTTGTTGAGTCCTATTGCATGATATTTTTCTTTTGTTTGAAAATTCCTTTAGATTTGACCCCCAATGATAAAAAAATTCAGTTCTGATTCAATGGCATCACACATCTATAGTATAGTATGTTTCTCATTTTTAGGCTTTGTTAGATAAACTTGGGAAAGTGTCGATAATATCGGTACCGTCCTAACACCCTAAATTCCATAAGTATGTGAAATTAATTTGACTAACCATTATGCCAAGACCTTAATTTTAAGTTTCTTTAAATAGCCCCTTGAGTAGTTTATACTAGCAGTCAACATCATTCTAATGCACACATGAGTAAGGAAGCCGATGCAAATAAGTGTATGATCTCAAGCCCAAAAATAAAAAAATATATATGTACATATAATGAAGAAAACCTGTGATAAGATTTGTCCCTTCTAAGTTAGGTGATCCTCACCTGATCATTTAGCCAAATGGTATGAACTCTTAAAGATTTAGTTGGTACTTAAGCAAAATTTTCGAAGTAAGTGCGAAAAAGTTGAAAACGAGATCATAGTCACTAACAGGTTCACCTGCCTTGAATGTGTATGGATAACGAGCTTAATGTGATTGTGCTAGAATGAAAAAGAGGTTGAAAAAGACAAAGAATTTAGGTCGAGTTATAATGGCATGATTCTAATTGGTTTTATATAGGGTTTTTTTGTCCTTGTAAACGCAGATGTGTGTCACTACGATATCCTTGTTATTGTTATCTAGTACCTATTTATCTAGCATTAGATTAGCAGTCTCATACTACTTAGAGTGTCGTCGTGCCTATGTTTCAGACATTGTACTTCATTGTTTTTCATGTACGTTGAGTGATTGCTTGAGGACAAGCAACAGTCTAAGTATGAGCGGGTTTGATAACAAGAAACCGTATCGTGTTTTTAGGATTATTTCACATGTTATTCGTCTATGTTTTTATGTATTTTATCGCCTTTTACTCCCGTTTTATTTATTTTGCAGTTGTTAGCCGACTTCATTGGAGATTTGGAAGCCCTATGGAAAAGGAGCTAAAAAGTAGATAGAGAGGAGAAAAAGAGTTAGATTGGGCCAATCTGAGCAAATGGTGTTCGCCACCTGCTATATGGCGTTCGCCATTGAACTGCCTGCCACATCATTTAATGAGCAAGGCAATGGTGTTCACCATTGCCCTAATGGCATTCGCCATTGTCAAGCAAAAATAGAATTGCGCTAGTGGGCAGTTCTGGGCAGTTTTCTCAACCGCCACTTCCTCCACTAGGTATGCACGTCCAAGTGGTTCCCAAGGGTCTGAACTCTCTATATAAGGCCATTTTTGAAGTGTTAAGCATCCATCGAATTCGCGTGGAAGTTCTGTCAAAATTTCTTCTTAGTTTCAGGAAGAAAATTACCTGTAAAGTGACAATAACTCACATCGAGGGATCGTCACACCTTTTTTTATTTCTGTAACGTTTTTACTTTGGATCAGGAACAAGCTTTCTGCCATTTTCAAGTTCAATTTAATTCCAGTTTCATTTTATGTAATTTCAGCTTCTTTTTACCGCTTTTAATATTTGTATGCTTTACCGTTTTTCATTACTTGCATGTCATGCTATTCTCAATTTTAAATGCTTTGATCATGTTATTTTTAATTAAAATTATGTCTTACTAATTATGTCCGAGTCCGGCGTATGAGGATCGTTGTTACTGACGAGACTCGGTATAAATAATAGTCGCGATTATATAATTTAATTATGTTCTGGCTTTAGTTTCCAAATGTATGTTTTATTGTTTTGGCACGAGAGTGAAGAACAAATCAAGGTTCAGTCCGATAGCGCGAGAGTGTGAGGAAGGAACCGAATATTGGAAACTAGGCATCGATCCTAAAAACAGAGAGAGTGCTTTAGGCATCATTTAGGTCTCATTTACTTTCAAAACACGCTTTCTAATTAGAACGGACGAGCGAGAGCAAAATCCTGTGGTTAGGAGGTGTGGTCTTTGTCGATAGCGCGAGAGTGTGAGATGGAACCTTTAAGTTGATATTTTATACATAACGTAATAGAGTCGTATTTAGTGCTCGAGTTCTACCTAAGCCCTTAGGAACATGAAATTCATATTTCAGCCTCATTTTATCATAACTTTTAAACCTTTAGAAATTAGTATATTTATTCCCGTTCGTACCCTTATAACCTCTAGCCTTAGCTTTGCACTACAACGATAGATAAAATTAGCTTGACTGTTAGTCTCTGTGGGTTCGATAATCTTTTAAAACTAGATGATAGACTAGGCACTTGTAGTCATCATTCGACAAACATGCCTGTCGTGATCAGTATGCAAACTGAGTTGCTTCAATTTGACCTCAAAGCAACTCAATCTTGTTGCCTACATTGGTAGGACTTCAATCAACCACAAATCAAGTAAAATTATGGACAAATGAGGGAGAATTGAAGACTTGAAGTTTGAGAAAATTCACCCCCGGGTAGTGAATTCTGAGCTAGATCTCAATGCAAATTGAATTGGCCTTGCTTCCTCTTGCTTGAGGAAATGATTAGAACACAAATGGCTTTGAATCCTTGGAGTTTTAGCTCTCAAGAAGAATTTGAACTAAAACTCAATTTCGAATTAAACCTTCAAGGTATTATTTCAATGGAGGTTTAGGATTGATGATCAAAGCTTGGGCAAGGCTCATTCTTAATTCTAAGGCCAATGAGCTCATTATACAGGCATTGCAAAGTGATTTCCACACCATTCCAATTTGAATCCAAAAATAGCAATTGATGTGCATGGGCATGCATTTAGACCCAAATAATTATTGCAACAGGTCCAAATTCATGCACAATTGATGCTGAAATCACTTCATAAAGCCATTCAAAGTTGTTTGAAAATTGAATTCAAAAATTTCGAGATAGGGCCATCGAAAGGAACCATGCGCAAGTCCCTTAATTTTAATCCAAATGCCATGATGTTGGACTCTTTGAAAAGCTAGAATGAATGGGAACAACTTTTATTTTGGAACTTTTTCGATTTGGATCTTGGATCATGATGAAGTTTGGTGTGGAAGTTGGAGGAATCAAACATACATGAAAATTTTCTAAGTTAAAAGTCAAATGACCCATTTTTCCACCTTGAATAACTTTTTCTATGAGACTTAAATGACTTTGGTTCCTTATTAGAAGTTGTATCTCCTTCAATTATATTCAATTTAGTCACAAATTTGACACCATTTGAATCTATCATGATGGAGTTATGGATTTTAGAAGTTGAGGAAAATTGCTTGTTCAATGGTGATGGTCCAAAATGATCTATAATGTTTCCTCTTAGTACATGCCCTTGCAAGTGGAATTTGACCTTTCTCAAAGAATAAAAGTTGGAGAAGCCACCTTAAAATTTATCATGAAACTTGGATTATCTTCATATCATATAAATTTAGCAAGTTATGGTCCTTAGAAGTTGACCTTCTATCTAGGGCATAGACAAAATGACCTATAATCTTTCACCATGAAAAATGACTTTCCAAGCAAACTTAGATCTTGATGACAACATGAAAGTTTTTTGTAATGTCATAAAGAGTAATGTTTCTCTTGGAATCATTTTCATATGATAAAAATTGTAAGAGATAGAGTCTAGGGAACCCTAGATTTGCCCAATTGACTTTTCTGGTCAACCTCTTTGAACCAACTTGCAAACTTGAAGTTCATTTGCTCTTAGAGGCTCATAGAGGACAATATATGTTTATGATTAAGTACAATGGAGTATCCCTTGATAGTTTTGACCAATGTTTTGAAGAAACTTGCTGAGGAAGACACACAAGATACCCGAATAAATTAGGGCTTCCATGACAAACAAGCTTCAAACTCTTGTTGAATTCTTGATCAAAATGACAAATAGAGAACATGGGGATCCATATATGATGCTTTGAATCAATGTAGACCTTTGATAACTTGATCCCTTGCACTGAGGGTCTCAAACTCTAGATGCGAGCTTGATGAGGAACATATGGATGCTCACACTACCTACAAAAGAAATAACACTACACTAGACATATTTATGGTATTTGGTTAGTAAACAAAGAAAGATAAAGTATGATACAAAGATATGAGTAGGCTAGACTACGACTTAAAAACTGTTGGAGACACAAGGGGATTTCCACGAAAATAAATCAATGGAAAGACTCAGACTGGGGAAAAATTTGCATGTATCGGGATAACACCAACACTGCAAGAAATACCCACTGGGGAAATACGTAAATCTGAACAAAGCTGAAATACCTAGACACCAAAGGAAATTTGATTTCACAAAGAAATATGAATCCAAACTCAACTGGGGAAGAAAAAACTTCAACACAGGAGTAAAAGAGATATATTATCCACCACTTGTTACTGGGTAAGAAGATAATATACTCCGGCAGAGGGATATCCATTACTGGTTAAGGTAAACATATGAAGGATGACTCGCTGAGTAAAACTAGGAATATTCATTGTCGGTTACTGGGTAAAAATGGCCTATTGGGAAAAAGAAACAATAGGATTTACAACTATCGATTACTAGGCAGAAGACCAAAGAGGGAGTATTTGTCACCAGTTAAATTGAACATATCAAGGATAAACTCAGAAGGAAGATTATTCGTCATCAGTTAAAGTGGACTTATCAAGGATAAACTACCAGGAAAAATAGGATTTACAACTACCGGTTACTGGGTAGAAGACCAAAGAGAAAGCATTTGTCACTAGTTAAAGTGAACATATCAAGGATAAACTCAAGGGAGAGTCACCAACTACCGGTTAGGACAACTTAACAAAGGTGATCGTCCTCAAAATAATAGGATTTATATCTATCATTTACTAGGTAGAATGTCGAACAAGAAGAATATTTGTCACCGGTTAAAGTGAACATATCAAGGATAGACTTGCTGGAAAAGAAGGATTTACAACAACCAGTTTACTGGGTAGAAGACCAAAGAGATAGTATCCGTCACTGGTTGAAGTGAACATATCAAGGATAAACTCAGAAGTAAGAATATTTGTGATCGGTAAAGGGAACATATCAAGGATAGACTGCCGGGGAAACGAAAAAACGAATCCGCTGGAAAAAACAAAGAAGTAAATTACCTTTTACCGGTTACTGGGTAAATTATCACAGGTGTAGTACTCAACATCAAGAAAAATATTATCGGTTACTGGGCAATAAACTCTTGGGGGACCAAAAGATCTATCTAGGTAAGAACTATAAAGAAACGATCAAACAAGACTCAAACCAATGAGGATATAACTCAAGAGGAGTGGTTCCATCCAGATAATGAACTGGGGAGGAAACAGAAATAATAATCATTCACGAGGAAATAACTCAGTGGGGAAGAAGAAAGGATAAACTCTTTCTGCTTAAGGGGATGACGCTCTACATTGAAGAAGTACAGACACACCAAATCTACATGGGGAAATAATATCATCAAAGCAGAGGATCATAAAAAAGGTCAAATGCGTAAAATACCCAATGAAATATCTGATGTTATGTTTATCCATGTGTATGCATTAGTACGTATACGACTATGCTGACAAACGAGCACAAAGGATACAAACATGAAGATCCAATCATCACAATTAGATTATCGGCTAATCTCAACAAGATGGGAACACCAACTGGAGAACCTGTTAGGGATGAAAATAAAATAATTGAGGATATAAATCCTAACTTCAAATATATTCAATTCCTTGGGGATGACACACAACCAAGTTCTCAAGGAAGACCGAGGAGATCACAATCCAAATTCAATGCTCAACTATGGTTGGGGAAAGACATGGAGAACATGCATCCGACCAAAAACTACTGAAGACTCAGCGCTCAGAGGAAACAAAGAATATATATATATATATATATATATATATATATATATATATATATATATATATATATATATATATATATATATATATATATATATATATATATTCAAAGGGATTGAAACAAAACTCAACTCTCGAAAGAGGAGGAACAACTGCTAGGGGATAAGAAATGATTGACACAAATCTTGCTTAAAGCTCAAACTCTCTACGAGAGGAGAAAATACAGCTTGGCAACTTCCCGGGGAACGAAAGTACTACTTGAGAAAATCAACCAACATGTTAAGGATGCGAGAGATCTGTTGAGGAACAACATCTTCAAGTTGAGGGATATATACATACTTCAAAGCAACAAGTCAACACTGCGGAGAATTTTAGGTCAACACCATATCAAATGGAAGACAACCTTACAGAGGACGACTGCATCGATACTGCTCAGAATCAACACTGTCTCAAATGAGGAGATCTTCCATCAGAAGAGGAAACTCCACGGAGAATCCATGTCACAACAAGAGGTAAAACTCTGAGTGGGGAACCTGACGACTTACTGGGGATTCCAATAATCAAAATCTATGGGGGACTCCACTGGGGAATAAGAATCCTGCTAGGATAAATCAATGCACCACACGAGGATGTAAGTCCGTAATAAATTCCTCAAAAGGAAAACAACAATCACAAGACTCTTCTTGGAGATTGGGAAATAAACCAATTCTAAGGTACCAAATAAAGGTGTGTTAGGGATCTGAGAACCAAATAAAGGTTTCACTGGAGATCCAAGGTTCAATCACAAAGCAAATGCAATTTGAAAATGAAAACTCAAGAAAGCCTCAGCTAGGGAAGGATGAACTTCGAAGAGAACAACACATCAGCTATACCAAAGATAAATGATAAGCTACTTTGGGACAAATTCATCAACTATGCTAGGGAGAACAACGAACTATTAGGGAAAGAAAATCACCAACAACTGCTTGGGGAAGACAACAATGCTTCACACATCAAGACTTATTGTTCTTAGATTGTTATTGACATTCCTTTTGAATTTGATGTTCTTAAAGTAAATGCCTTATTATTTTAGAAAAATGATTATTCATTGATTTATTTATTTCAAAAATTATCATCATAAAATTTCAATTTTATTTAAACAGAAACAAGTAAGAATAATAAATAATTGGACAAAGGCTCAACTTTATTTAATAGAATGGTAGTTCGCAAATGGCAGGACTCCATGGATCTTTACAAAAATTGAAAATGGTAATTTACATGGAAAAAAGGCTACATTGAGTACAACGACCACTACTTTCCCTACCAACTCTGAAATCCATTATGTTCTTGTCTTCAGTTGAGAATGATGAATCATAACCAAATGACTGTTCAAAACTGCTTCCATGATCAGATCTAGACGAATGCAGTTACTTGCCATAATCCCTTATTTTGGCCTAGATTGCCCCAAGGTGGGGTACTCAATCTACCTGGATGATTTTTCAGTTTTATGTCTCTAACTTTTGCCTGAATCGCTCTTTCGGGTTTTCAATCCACCGAGACATTCATTTTTGCCTAAGCCTCCCTTTCGGGGTTTCAACTTAGCGAATTATTCTTTTCCTTTTTTAGGCGAAGTATTTCTTGACTACATCGGTATTCATAGGATGAGTGAACTCTTCACCATCTATAGTTGTAAGAATCAATGCACTGCCTAAGAAGACTCTCTTAACAACATATGAGCCTTCATAATTAGGAGTTCATTTGCCCCTAGAATCAGGTTTGAAAGATAAAATCTTCTTGAGCACGAGGTCACCATCTTGGAACACACGAGGCTTGACCTTCTTATCAAAAAAATTCTTCATTCTCTGCTGATACAACTGACCATGACACATGCCAGACAATGTCTTTTCTTCAATCAAATTGAGATGGTCATATTTGGTCTGACACCATTCAACTTCAGTCAACTGGGCTTCCATCAGCACACACAATGATGGGATCTCAACCTCTACGGGGAGTACAACTTCCATGCCATAAACAAGAGAGAAAGTGGTTGCCCCTGTTGTAGTGCAGATGGATGTACGATACCCATGCAAAGAAAGTAGGAGCATTTCATGCCAATCTTTGTACGTCACAACCATCTTCTGGATAATCATCTTGATATTCTTGTTTACAACTTCAACAACCTCATTCATCTTGGGTCTATAGGGAGAAGAATTATGATGTGATGTCTTGAAGTCTTTGCAAAGAGCTTCCACCATATTATTATTCAAGTTTGATCCATTATCAGTAATGATCTTACTTGGTACACCATAATGACATATAATATGATTCTTATAAACCTTACAACAACTTGCTTGGTCACATTTGCATACGATGCCGCTTCAACCCACTTTGTGAAGTAATCAATAGCCACCGAAATGAAATGATGTATATTTGATGCTTTGGGCACAATCATGCCAATCATATCAATTCCCCACATGGAGAAGGGCCATGGGAAGGAAATAACATTCAACAGTGTCGGAGGAACATGAATCTTATTTGCATAAGTTTGACACTTGTGGCATTCTTTCACAAACTTGCAACAGTTAGATTCCATTGTCAGCCAATAGTAACCTGCTCTCAACATCTTCTTTTCCATAGCATGTCCATTGGAATGAGTACCAAAGGAACATTCATGGAATTATATCATCAATAGGTCTACTTCGTGTCTATTCACGCATCTGAGTAAAACCATATCGAAATTCCTCTTGTAAAGCACATCACCATTCAGGTAGAAGTTGCCAGCTAATCTTCTCAAGGTCTTCTTGTCTTTCAAAGATGCGCAGACGGGTAAATTGGACTTTGGAGGAAACATTTGATATCATAATACCACGACTTTTCATCCTTGATTTCTAAAACACCAAATACATGAGTTGGCCTATCAAGACGCATCATAGTCAGGTTGAGAACTTCATTCTGAAACTTCATCACGATCATGGAAGCCAACGTTACAAGAGCATCTGCCATCCGGTTTTCATCTCGAGGGATATGATGAAACTAAACCTTTGTAAGGAAAGTTGATATCATCCTTGCATAATCTATATACGGTATCAAACAGGGTTGATTCGTCTCCCATTCACCTTTGATCTGATTAACCACCAAATCTGAATCTCCATAGACGTCAAGATATTTAATTCTGAGATCAATGGCTTCTTCGAGCCCCATAATGCAAGCTTCATACTCAACCATATTATTTGTACATTTGAAGGTTAATATAGTTGTAAATGGAAAATGAGTGCCTTGAGGAGTAATAATCACTGCCCCAATGCCATTACCATATGAATTAACAACTCCATCAAATACCATGCCCAATGCAAACTTGGTTCTGGCTCTTCTTCAAGCAACGGTTCATCATAATCTTTTGTCTTCAATATAAAATCTCTTCGTCAGGGAAATCATATTGCACTGACTAATAATCATCAATAGGTTGATGAGCCAAATGGTAAGCCAAGACACTACCTTTAATAGCTTTTTGAGCTCGATATTCAATATCATACTCAGATAACAACATCTTCCAACGGACAATCCTCCCAGTTAAAGCACGTTTCTCAAAAATGTACTTGATTGGATCCATTTTGGATCAACCAAGTAGTATGATTCAACATATATTGGCACAAATGCTTAGCAGCCCAAGTGAAGGCACATCATGTCTTCTCAAACATAGAATATCGAGTCTCACAATTGGTGAACTTCTTACTGAGGTAGTAAATTGCATATTCTTCCTTACCATATTCGTTTTGCTGACCAAGAACATAACCCATACTCTCTTCAAGCACAATCGAATACATGATCAACGGTCTTCCTTCAGCAAGTGGAGACAGAATCAGAGGCTCAAGCAGATACTCTTTGATACTGTCAAAAGCTTTTTGGAAATCCTTGGTCCAATCACAAGACTGATTTTTCTAAAGAAGCTTGAATATAGGTGCACATGTCGCAGTCGTATGTGATATGAATCTTGAGATATAGTTTAAGCGGCCGAGAAAACCTATGACTTGCTTCTCAGTTTTGGGCGCATGCATCTCTTATATTGCTTTAACCTTGGAAGGATCAACTTCAATACCCTTCTCACTAACAATAAATCCCATCAAATTACCAGAGCGAACACCAAAAGTACATTTATTGGGATTCAAGCGGAGTTTATACTTCCTCAAAAACTGGAATTGCTTGAACAAATGCTCAACATGTTCATCTTCAGTCCTTGATTTAGCAATCATATCATCAACATATACCTTAATCTCTTTATGCATCATATCATGGAAAAGAGTGGTCATGGCTCTCTGGTACGTTGCACCAGCATTCTTTAAACTGAAAGGCATCACTCGATAATAAAATATTCCCTAAGGTGTAATGAATATGTTCTTCTCCATATCTTCAGGTGTCGTCTTAATTTGATTATAATTGGAAAATCTATCCATAAAGGAAAAGACTTTGAATTTAGTTGTATTGTCTACCAACATATCAATGGGTGGCAGCAAAAAATCATCTTTTGGACTGGCTTTTTTCAAATCTCCATAATCAACACACATGCGGACTTTTCCATTATTCTTAGGAACAAGAACAATATTGGCCACCCATTGCGGGTATTCGGAGGTAACAAGGAAACCGTCATCAATCTGCTTCTGCACTTCCTCTTTAATCTTCACTGACATATCAGGATGAGTTCTTCTCAACTTCTGCTTGACTGGCAAGCATTCTGACTTCAACGAGAATCTATGTTCCATAATATCGGTATCAAGACTTGGCATATCTTGATAAGACAAAGCAAACACATCAGAGTATTCTCGAAGAAGATCAACCAACCCCTTCTTAACCTCTGGACAAAGCTGCGACCCAATCTTGACTTCCTTGACATCATTTTCGGAACCCGAGTTGACTAATTCAATAGGCTCTTCAAACGACTGAGTAGCTCTCTCCTCATGCTCAAGCAAACAGGATAACTCATCAGGAATATATTCATCATTATTCTCTTCCTCAGCTTCAAACACAGGGAAATCAAAGTTTGAAGAGGGAGTATGATCATTATGTTCAATGGGTTTGAGAGCCAACCTGCATAATGATTTGATATTTTAATTTTAGAGAAATAAAGTGCACACAAATATTATGCAGATATGGGAAAGTTATTGCTCATTTATGTTTTTTTGTGAATACCATTTTTTCAGAAAAATAAAAAAGTAAAAAACAAACATCATAGATGTGGATGAATAAAATTGTATTTTATTGATGACAAATTTGAAAATGCCCAACAATGTTTCACTTCTCCCTTAGGCATAGGAGAAGGATTTTTCTTTTAATAATAAAACAAATTACTTTGAACGATGTACAATGACAAGAACATCCATAGCAACCCAATTGTTGCAAGTCTGGCCATGTGTCACAAAGTTGCCACAAGCTCCGTCTTCATCGTGATCTTCAATAATTGTATCTGCGTGTTATTCATTTTCATGAATGAACCCTCCGCTATGGAAAACTGGTTGCATAGCCTTGACGTTGTCATTTTATAACCCTTGTTGAAATCCCATACCAACTTTATTCTTGTTCTCGGTGATTTCTACAACACGACCCACTTGTCGGTGTCACCGGTCTGAACAATTTTGCGTGCATCTTTCAGAGAAGACATGGATGGCCTAGTCTTATAAATCTCATTAGCAATAGACAAAGCTTGGAACAACGTCCCAACTTCTTATTCAGCTTCTACATAGGTGAAGGATAATAGATGGCTCACTAAAAACGTTTTCTCTCCACCAACAATGACGAGCTTTCCATTCTTAACAAATTTTAGCTTCTAATGCAGCGTCGACGTGACGACACCAGCCTCATGAGTCCATGGCCTTCCCAATAAACAGCTATAGGCCAAATGAATATCCATTACTTGGAAAGTAATCTTAAATTCACTCGGACCAATCTTAACTAGGAGGTCCACTTATCTAATGATAGTTTTTTTAGAACCGTTGAACGCCTTTACTACCACACCGTTGTACCTCTTAGGTGCGCCTTGATAAGACAACCTTGCCAAAGTTGATTTCGGTAGCACATTCAATGATGAACCAGTATCCACCAAAACATTGGACATAGCGTCCTCTTTGCAATTCATGGATATGTGGAGTGCCGAATTGTAATTTTACCTTCCTCGGGAAGCTCTTCATCACAAAAGCTCAAATTTTTGCATGAAGTGATGTTGGCGACAATATGATCAAACTGGTCCACTGTGACATCGTGCTCTACATACACTTGCTCCAACACTTTATGCAAAGCCTCTTTATGCGCTTAGGAGTTCATCAATAAAGATAACACAAAAATCTTTGATGGTGTTTGGTGAAGCTGCTCTACAATGTTGAACTCACCCTTCTTGATTAATCGCAGAACTTCATCATTATCATCATCTTTAACCTTCAACACACTAGATTCACCAGACTGGTAAGTTGGAGTGTTAGCAAGGTCAACTGAAGGAACATTTGCCTTCTTACCAACATCTTCCACAACTTTAGGAGATACAAGGCCAAATACACGACCTCTACGGGTCACCTTAACGACATCTGTAATGCTTACTACTGAATTTGCAGTGGAAAGAGGAACCTCTTGCCCATTCTCAATCATAGTAGCATTATACTTATAAGGCACAACTTTATTGGATGAACACGAGATTGGGCCCGCTAACCGTATTACCAACGATGATACCGATCTATTGTCATTCTTGCTGCTGTCATACTGGATAACTACTCATTCGAGAGCTTTAAACATTGGCACGATAACATTTACATCATTACCCATATGTTTGGATTACTGACGCTGAATTACCCCATCATCTACCAATTTTTGAATATCCCTCTTGACAATCACACATCCCCTAGGGTTGACACTACAGATAACACAACCATCTTGGTCATTCTCACAACCACTAATCAAAAATAAAGTTCTATGGATTTCTACCAAAGACTGACGAATATGACAAACATCGAAAACCCTGAAATTCCCAGGACAACCACCTACCATATTCGCAGAAGTATTGCCATGAGTGGGAAACATATTAGCTTTGACATTAGGCGCGCGGTCCTTAAAGGACACCATACCACTCTTGATCAATTTCTGGACCTCATGCTTCAAAGGATAGAAATTTTCAATGTCATGGTTGAGAGCTCCCTGATGAAAAGTGCAGTGCATATCGGGCTTGAGCTACCATGGCAAAGGTTCAGGTGTATGTGGAGGATTTATTGGTTGAATCAAATTCTTGACAACCAAAGAAGGATATACTTTTGCATAAGTCATCGAAATAGGATCAAAAGAGACCTTCTTCCTCTCAAAATTTTGTTGATTGTTGTTGTAGTGATTGTTGTAGGTACGCTATTGCGGTTGCTGATGTTGTTGTTGAACGGGTATTGATTGAATTGCTGAATTGTTAGTAAAAACATGAATAATTGATTATACTTGATGCTGCTACTGAGATCTGGCATTCTTCCTCACATGAGGCCTCATCTGCCTCCCTACAGACACTGCATTGGTTTCCCCTTCCTTCTTCTTGGAGAAACTACCTCCATATTCCTTGATCGTAGATGCTTCATCTTTAGAAAAACGACCCTCTCGGACCCCCTCTTCTAACAACATCCACATGTTCACCATTTCAGTGAAGTCATTGGGAGCACTGGCAATCATACATTCATAATAAAATGAACTCAGAGTCTTGAGGAATATCTTGGTCATCTCTTTCTCCTCCAAGGGTGGGCTTATTTGAGCAGCAAGTTCTCTCCATCTTTGTGCGTACTCCTTGAATGTATCCTTATACTTTTGAGACATCGACCGTAACTGATCATGATCGAGAGCCATATCAATGTTGTACTTGTATTGCTTGACGAAGGCCTCATCCAAGTCATTGAAAGTACAAACACTAGCACTGTCTAAACCCATATACCACCGAAGTGCAGCACCAGTTAAACTATCTTGGAAGTAGTGGATGAGTAGTTGATCATTGTCTGTCTGAGTAGACATCTTGTAGGAATACATTACAAGATGACTCAGAGGATAGGTATTTCCCTTATACTTCTCAAAGTCCGGGACCTCGAATTTGACAGGGATTTTGACGTTGGGCACTAAGCAGAACTCAACAACACTCTTATCGAACATATCATTACCCCTCAGGGTCTTCAATTCCTTTCTCAGCTCAAGAAATTGGTCTTTTATCTCGTCCATCTTCTCATAAACATCATGGCCCTAAGACGGCTCGAAACGATAGATGGTTTCCTCAACACGAGGCAAAGTATGCATGATAGAATGAGGTACATACATGACTGGGCTAGATGTCGGCATAGGAGAAAAAGTTGGAGCATATCCTTCAGGCACAAAGTTCGGAGGCATTCCCTACGGGAATCCTGCTGGCCTAGCTCGCACAGACTGGCTAGCGGGAACCACAAGCACTAGTGCAGAAACAACTTTAGAGATAACAGTCCTTTGAGGAGGAGTTGCAGGAGGCGGAAATGGTTGATTCTGAGCAACAATGACAGACTCCATCAAACTAGTGAGCCTAGCAATCTCTTCCTTGAGCTCTCAGTTTTATTTTTCTAGATGATCTATTCTTCTCTGCCAATTAGTTCGAGTATTATAGTGATGAGTCGGCTTATCTGATACAAAGAGGAAGAACAATAAGACATCTGGCCGAAGGCTAGATTGTAAGAAACCTGTTAAGCAAATGATGCATGAAATGCAATGTTTTTTTTTTAAATTTTAATTTTAAGGAACATACAAAGTCCTACTTGCAAATATTTCAGTAATCAATAATAATAATCAGTAATAATAATTTTGAATTGACCAAAAAATGTCTCATTTTATTCATAAAATTTTGGAAGGATTATACTGAGTACAATTTCAAAAACCAAAAAGTACAAATACAAGAGAAAAGAAGAGTCTCGTCCTAAGGATCCCTAGCAACTGAATTAGCTGAACTAGCCAAGGGTGTATACTTCCTTCGGATGCGTCTAATCTCTGATTCAAAAGTTGTATTCATATGAGCTTTTTTGAGGACGAGCTGATCAACAATCTTCTTCTAAGAACCGGAAGGCTGAGGAATATTAGAGGAAAATAAATCCTCCGCCTCTCTCTGTCTCTTCACTACACTCTCTTCAAGAACCTCAATGAGTTTGTCTTTATCTTTCGACTCGAGTTGCAACTCCACATGCTTTCGGTTCAAAGTATGGAACCGCTCTTCCCAAAGGTCCCTCTCTTGCTTCATCTTGGCGAGTGCATCTTCCAACTCCTCTATATACTGGTTAGGGAGAGTTAATGGCTCAGCCACAACCATAGACATAGGTCTTTCGTAGGCGTACGACATCTTAAGCTCCAAAGCTCTATTCTTCACCCAAGTAATATAAGATTCCAAAACTACACAATTACATGGACCAAGCTCGACTCTTCCCTTTCTATGAACATTATGCCAAGCATGCACCATTCTACTCTTCAAATTTTAGGGATCTTTACCCTCTTGATAGAATAGACCTTCTAACTGAACATTATTAGGTTTATCTTTCAAGGGGAACCCAAGCTGAGAACGAGCCAAAGTAGGGTTGTAGTTGATTCCTCCTTGTGTACCAATAAGAGGCACATTAGAGAACTCACCACAACTGTCAATAATCTCCAAGCCATCATATGCAGAATCATACCAAAAAATATCATCATTAGTGAGAGAGATAAGTCTCTGAGACCACCGTTGACATTTTTTGTTCTCCAAGAAGACCGGTGTCTGAGGCAATTGCGAAATAAACCACTTGTAAATAAGAGGAATGAAACACACAATAGTTCCACCACCTTTAGAATTCCTTAAATGCAAAGAGAAATATGTGTCACCCAACAAAGTCGGAACAAGATTCCCAATAAAGAATATTCTAATGGCGTTAGCATCAAACAAGTTGTCAATGTTAGGGAACAATGCTAAACCAAAGATGAGCAAGACAAAGATGGCTTCAAAAGCGTCCATGCTACCAGCTTGAGCAAAAGCAGTAGCTCTACCAATGAGAAACTCAGAAGTCAAACCTCGAATCCCTCCATTCTTCATCATATTAGTATCAATCTCGTGTTTCTTCAAATGAAGAGCCTCAACTATGATTTGAAACCTGAGAATGTCCTCTAATCCACTGAAAGGCACCTTGTTAGACACGGGTATACCCAAGAGATGGGCATACTCTTCCAACATGGGCAAAAGCTGATAATCAGGAAAAGTGAAGCACCGATAAAGAGGATCATAAAACTAGACCAAGACACTCAAAAGTCCTTGCATAACTTCAATAGACAGCACGAATAGAAGCTTCCCATGACGTTGCTTGAAATCCAAAGGATCTAATACAAAGGATGATAGCTTCCTTTACTATTTCAAGTCGGGACATCTGAAACTTTACTTTTTGGTGTTCCTTCTGTTGGTGTAAGCCCTAGAGGCTAATACTTTTGATACTTGTATCGAATTATTTATTAATAATAAAAGGCTTTTTCTTTATTATGTTTGTTTAGTAAAGTCCCTAGAATAGCTAGTCCGTTTAATGTATCAAGTGTGACTTAATCATGAGATCCCATTAAACATAAGGACACTATTCTTAAAGTATCTGTAGTCAAGATTTGTTGTGAAGTTGGATAACATTAAAGCATTAAGACTATTATGTATATAGACTGATGATCACATCTCATAGATCATGGATAAGGAGTTATCAAGTCTTAAACATAAGTATGAATATTGAGAGTAATATTTATACTGGATTGACCCGCTATGAGAATACTATATAGAATGTTATGCTAAGTGTCATAAGTTATTCTCATGGTGATAATGGTGTATACCACCCTTTGACCTGAAACCACTATGTACCCTAGATGTAGAGTCAAGTGCCTTATTGCTGATCAAACATTGTCTGTAACTAGATAAAGACAGTTGATGGGTACTCCACAAAGCATGTTGAGGGGCATGAGTGACCTAGATGGAATTTTCCCATCCTGCGTAACAGGATAAATGTCCACGGGCCCAATATTGAACTAGACAAGGATGACACAATTTATGCCTTTTGTTCAATATAGATATAAGGGCAAAAAGGTAATTATACACATAAGTATTATCACAAAAAAAATTGTCAGATTACATGACATTTTCGTGTCTTGGGTAGCAGTGATATGTTGCTAGATACCGCTTACTGTTTATTATGTTAAATAGGTGATTTAATATAACTGCCAATGCCGCGAAAACCTACAGGGTCACACACAAAAAGACGGATTGATGAGAGATAAAGTAACTAAGGAACACCATAAGGTACGGTGCACTTAAGTGAATTGTAGGACATCGTAAGGTACAATGTACTTAAGTAGAGTACGAAATATGGTAAGGTACCACGCGCTTAAGTGATTTTGGCATATTATAAGATATGGGTCACATACACTTAAGTGGACTTTTTAGCTTGCAGCCCACACAAGTGGTTCTATAAATAGAACCCTTGTGCAGAAGCATTTGTGCAGTTGCAATTTCATTTCTCGCTCTCTCTCTCTCTCTCTCTCTCTCTCACACACACACACACACACACACACACACACACAGACACACACACACTCAAAGCCTTCTGATCGCGACTTTATGAGTCGATTTGGGGTACTAACTGCAAGTGCACAGTTCTATCGCGTAGTTTTAAAAGATATCGATCCCACAGGGACTTATGAATCGATGTACCGTTTTCTAAGGTTACTTCGTAAAGCTAAGTCGGATGATACTTTGATTGTTTGGGGGAAAAGTAAAACTAAAATTAGATTTAAATTAAATATCAATTAAGCGGATATCGGTATGTAGTTCGTCGTAATTAGGGAATCAAATCTTCGTTGGTTTCTTGGTTTTTAAAATAAATCTTTTCGGTAGATACTATTGATTAAAAGTCTTATCTCAAACTCTCGCTCTATTGAATAGACTATGACTTTATATTAACGTAGCTGTCACTTATTAGTTAAGTCCAAAATCACTTTTTGAAAACAACAGAATCTATAAAAACTCTTTTCATTAAAATAATAACCGTTTAAACACCCTCGTCTCAAACTCTCGCTCTATTGACTTAGATTATATAATTAAACTTAAATGCTTAACTCTCGTCCTCACATTTAACCTTTAAAAATACTTTTTGAAAAAGATTAGAATTTAATTAACTCTAAAAATTGCTTTCGCCCTGATTTAGAATTAATGTCCAATTTACACTGTCCAGTTAAAAACTCAAACTTTCGTTCTATTGATTTTAACTTCTTTACGTCTTTTACTCTCGTACAAAAACTTTGGGATTAACCCTGTAAATTGAGACCATAAAAAGAGTGACTTTATTTTTAAATGAAATTAAACCAACTTAGCTTTGACTCCTTCATTCCGCTTACTTTACATACCGGTATCTAAAATACTTAGCCGGACATGCTAAACGGGTCTAAACAATCATCATGCTTAAATAAAACCATCTCAGGCAAACAGTATAAATAAACAGCAATGCAGAGCATGTATAAATTAAAATAATAAATTAAAGAACCTGAATTATTAATAGCAATCTTGAACACTCCACCACAGACCGGTTGGATTTGTTCTTGAACTCTTCAATCGGACAGGAAAACAAAAGCGAAGGAATAAAATACTATGATCTAACGTAAGGTTAGATCCAGTAAAAGATACACAATAGTTTCCGGTGTAGAAACTATTGTGTGAAAAATTAATTAAGTGCTCTGAAAATTGACTGGAAAAGAAGAGAAATAAAAATTGCTAATAAAATAGAAAGCTGTAGAAAATTAATGCTGTAAAAATGCTTGCACGGCGGAAAAAGGAAGGAGAGGGCTTCAGGGTTGGATAAAAGCAACTATTTATATTAATCCACTTTTGTAACGGTTTCCAAAAATGCCTTCCGTAAGTAGTCTTCACGTTCCAAGAGTCAAGCGGAAGAATAGGCTTCAACGTGCCTCTGTTGCGCGTTAAAAGCCAAAAATATAGGAGAGGGGTGTGACGTTCGTCACACCATATGTTACGCTCGTAACACAAGGTAGCAGGGCGTGATGCTCGTCACACCTTGTGTGGCGGTTGTCACAGCTTCAGCGCTCCTGGCTTGTGATTGTGGGCTGGGCTTTAGTGGAATTTGCTTCTCATTATCTTTTTGCACCCCCCTTTTCTTCCTTTTTCACTTATGCTTCAAATAAGTTACCTGAGACAAATAAAAGGAAAAATACCAAGTAATATCGATTAAAATGAAATAAATCGAAACAAATAATAATATAATTTAATTAAATCGAGTCCAAAAATGTGATAGTATTTCATGTTTTCAAACTCCCCCATACTTAGACCTTTGCTTGTCCTCAAGCAAGATACAGTATAGAAATCGTTTAAAAATTTATCCAGATGAAATTTCAAAACACACATCAATTCGTACTAGGTTGCAAGTAAACCTTGTTTAGAAGTAACCTGGGTTTAATCTTGACATCAGCAACTACCGTTACAACCTCAGATAACCTCACCTTATGCAAACCAGTTCGAGTCATGCTATTATAACTAGCCTAGTTCCTTTACTCTTATTTCACCCGTTTTCATTCTAGCGAAATCACATTAAGCCCTTTATCGTTTCGCGCACATAGTGGAGTGACTGGTTAGTGATTCTGATCCCCTTTTTAGCTTGAAGTTTTGGTACATAAGTTGGATAACTTCGTTATTTAGTCCATTGAAAATTGCGGGGGATCAGACCGTAGTCCGCCCTACCAAGTTCAGCACCAGATACCTGCTGAACCAACTCATAATGGATCTTTTGTATGATTTGCAACCTTTAGATTAAATGATCTGGTAAGGATCACCTAACTTAATTAGTGCATTTCCTGATATATATATATATATATATATATATATATATATATATATATATATATATATATATATATATATATATATTTGTTTTGGGAATCATTCACTTATATTCATCGGCTCTCCACGTAGTTTGCTATTAAGATGGTGATGATTTCTTGTATAAACTACTCGGGGTTACTATAAAACTAAAAGTTCAAGGGATTGGTATAATAGGTACTTTTCCTTATCTAACATGTTCAGGTTTGTTTAGAGCGTTGGGGCGGTAATAATTTTTGTCTTAATTTTACTCAAGTTTTGTAAAATAAGCAACCTTTATACTTATTGAGTGTATTAAATTTTTGTTATGCCTCAAGAAAATTTGAGGGGAATAGATAATAAGAATTTTTCACACTAGGGACTTAACTTAAAATAAATATATATTATAGAATTTTTTTTATTTTTTTTATAAGAAAAGGAAATAATAATGAAAGGGAAAATAACATACTTGAAAAGGGAAGGTTGAAAGAGCAAGGTTTCCCCCCCCCCCCCCCCCCCCCCCCCACACACACACTTATATGAAACATTGTCCCCAATGTTTCAAAGAAAACAAAAGAAATAGAAAAAAGAAAAAGAAACTAAAATCAATGCTGCCTGCCGCCTTTTGTTCTTGGACTTGGTGATCGTTGACGTACTTCTAAGTCGTCAAACCTGTTGAGCAACTCAGTGAACCGCTGGTCGGTTATTGCATTCCTCGCTTCCTGTTGTTGTTGCATCTGGCGTATCATTTGCATCACTTCGAGATTCTGCGCTTGCATGCCGTCAATAGCATCCATGATGTCATCATTAGTGGCTGGCCTTCTTCGTCGACGACGTCGTGAGGATGGACCAGTTGCATTATCGGAAGGGTTGAGCGGGATTGATTGTTGCTCAGGACCTTGATCACCTTGCTCCATTTCTTCAAATTCGTTTGTAGGCGGGTTTGCGTGTGTAGGCTCGGTAGCTTCGGGAGCATTAAGGTCGTAGATGAAGCGGTTGGGGTTGGTGACATCTGTGAGGGCAATGTTGGGTAAAACAACGCTTGGGACTTCTTGGTTGTTTACCATAAGATAGTACCTTCCGCCTACCCTGTTTTTGATTAGGCGGCTGGACCGACAATAGCTTATATCCATAAATAGGGGTGGGAGAGCTTGTAAATTTTGAAGTCGGTCTCCTAGATTCAAACCAAGTGCTATGGAGGTTATTAATCCTCCAATCACGAAAGGTTGGCGGCCTCTAGCACATAGGGTGCGGATATGATGAAACAAGAAAGAAGCAGTGTTTACCTTTGTATCCATTACAAAGACGCAGTGGAGGAAGAATAATTCCTTGGCATTGACTTTGCTCTTGTTCGGTCTTCCAAAAACTGTGTTTTGCAGGATGCGGATAAAATACCGGATGGTTGGGTTATGTATATGCGAAGCAAGCAGTACATCCCAGTTGTTGGTTTCCACACCGGATATTTTCCTAAAGAGGTCGAAGGCGTTTATTTGCCACTGGGAGTTCGGAGGGATTCTTGGGTGGACGCGGTCGCCTACAGGGAACTGCAGCATGGCACTCAGCTGATCCTGGGATAGTGAGTATTCGATGTTGAACATGCGGAAGTTTACGGTACCGGTTAAGTACTCGTCTTCACCGATAGGAGTGTTGTACGAATTAGAACTTAAAAATTCTAAGGTGAGAGATGGGTAGGTAGGTTGATTGTGTGTGTATAGAAAGGTTAAATCAGCAAGGCGGAGCATCCATTGTATACCTTGAAGTAATCCTAATTCTTGTAAACAAGTTGAATCAGGATACCTGGTGGATACGACACCTCGCTGTTGGAACCGCTCGAACTGCTCCCTTTGATAATTATCATCTTCGGATCGGAAGATGATATTTCCGAATTCTTGGTTTCCCGCCATACTGATAAGTGGGTTGAAGAAATGGTTTATGGTGTATGAAGAAATGTATGGTGGGTATTTATAGGAAAAAATTTGGAAGTTGGAAAGGGAGTGGGTGAAAAATAAATAAATGTGGGTAAATGTGAGTAAATGGGTGAATGAATGGGGAAGGTAAAAAGTGGGGTGGTGTAACGGTCATGTCTCCAACGGTTACTAACGTTCACCTAGTCTGAAGGTGTCACGCTCGTGACAGAGGTGTTACGGGCGTCACAGGCACTTGGTGTGACGACCGTGATGGCTAGTGTGACGCTCGTCACACAGTCAGCTTGCAACGGTCACTGCTTTTGTTTTTATTATTATATTTTATTTTTTTGTTATTTTTTTTTTGCTTCTGTTTATTTTATTTTTCTATTGTGATACTTTTAAATTTCCTTGCATGCTATTCCACTACCATAATATGTGTATTTCTTTAACAGGCATAGTAATTATTAGCATATAGTGGATATCATTATTTGTAATTATAGAAATTGCATAGATCAAAATAAAATAAACCAATAATGCAATAGCTTCATAAAATAATCATAATGTAATATTGGAAAACAAAAGCAAACATGCGAAAGAAAAACAAATACTAATATTAAAAATAATGTGAAACAAAATTAATAAATAGCCTAAACTAAAACTAAGTAACTAAGAAAAACAACTTCTAGCCATTTGCAGGATCTCTGGCCGGAGGAGCAAAGGAGTTAACACGGTTTAGCAACTCGTGGAATTGATTTGTCATACTGCTCATGTATCCCAGAAATTCTTGTCCCATGTTAGCTAACTCTTCTCTGAGGGCGTCTTGTTTTGACATCAAGGCTTGAATGATGGTGTTATAATTATCTCCGGGCATATGATGTCTAGGATCGGGTATTACCGACTCTTCGGTCGGGATGGGTTGAGGAGGAGGGTCAATATCATAATAACCAGATGGTGTCTGAGGGTCAGACTCAGCATAAGGAATCTGGTCGTCACAAATCTCATAGTCCTGGATGGATTCAGTAGATCTAGCAGGAGAGGGTATTCCGTTCAGATTGTAGAGCCAGTTATTGCGGTTATGAACACTAGTCCTCGGACTAGGCAAGGTGAATAGGCAAAGAACTTGGTTGTTAATTATAAGCTCAAACTCTTCAGGCCCGAGGTTTGCTATAAACATAATGTTGAAGAGGAAAGGTATACTCATAGTCGCAATGCCACAAAAAGGGCTTAGGTCAAGCATAGGTTGACGTAATCCGATAGCATTACCAATCATGGTTATCAATCCGCCTATTTGAATCGGTGCTCGTTCATCTTGGATAAGGCGGTCAAAGTTTGCCAACATAAAAGTGGCACCATTCACTGGACGGTTCTGGGAAGCACAAAATATGATGAAGAGTTCATCACGTGATACTGTAGTAATATTTGACTTCTTCCCAAAAAGGGTGTGGGCCAGGATCTTATGGAAATAACGAAAGGCCGGATTATGTATGTTTCCAGAAAGAAACTCATGTTCCTCGGGGTCGTCATTTTCAGTCAAGCTTCCCCAAAAATGTTCAAGTTCTCTATATTCAAAAAGGTCTTCTTGGCTCACTGTGAATGTATCAAAAGAGATAGGGAAACCTAAAAGGTTGGTAAAATCTTGAATGTTAAATTGATACTCCATGTTGAACATTCTGAACTGAATGAAAACTCTGCTTATTCCTTTTCCATGGCTGGGTAGATAGATCAGGGAGCTAAGGAATTCTAGCGTTAGTCTCCGATAAGTGACGAATTGTCTTTGAATAGGAGTGGTTTCCCACCCTATTTGACTCAGCAAATACATGACACTTTCTCTTAGTCCAAGGGCAGTCATTGCCCAATCATCAGCATACAAACTAGGTAGCATCTCTCTCTCTGCTAGTTCCTCAAACTTTTGTTTCTGAGCTTTCCCTCTGAATTTGATACCCATACGATCAATTTGTCCCATCAGGTTAGTGTTAGCTAGAGAAAAGAAAAACAAGAGTTTTAGTCAGGGTTTGGCCAAATGCCGAAAGAAGAAAAGAAGAAAAATTTTATAAGTTAAAATAAATTAAGAATGAATACTAAATAAAATTTAAAAGAATAATTAAAGAAGAAATAAAAATGAAAATATTTGTGGGTTGTCTCCCACTAAGCGCTTTGTTTAATGTCGCAAGCTCGACATAAAAACTATCAAATATAATCTATAAATTCTGGAGGCATTACGTCTAAGTGCAGGACTTGCGAATCTTCATTGTTCTCTGCATAGTGATAATGTTTTAGACGCTGCCCGTTTACGATAAATGGTTCAATAGATTTTCCTTTAATTTCCACCGCTCCACTTGGAAAGACATTGGTGATTTGGAAAGGGCCTGACCATCTAGAACGTAGTTTTCCTGGGAATAACTTAAGTCTAGAGTTGAACAAAAGGACTATATCGCCTTGTTTGAAGATTTTTCTTGATATGCGTTTATCATGCCATTTTTTCGTTCTTTCTTTATAGATTCTGGCATTTTCGTAGGCGTCTTGTCGAAGTTCCTCTAATTCGTTTATGTCAAGAATTCGCTTTTCACCAGCGGCCTTATAGTTTAAATTTAGATTTTTAATAGCCCAGTAGGCCTTATGTTCTAATTCTACCGGAGGTGGCAAGATTTTCCATAAATAAGCTTAAATGGGGTTGTCCCTATGGGAGTTTTGTAAGCGGTTCGATATGCCCATAAAGCTTCCGGTAGTTTCGATGACCAGTCTTTCCTTGAGGTAGCGACTGTTTTTCCCAATATTTGTTTGATTTCTCTGTTAGACACCTCCACTTGTCCACTGGTTTGAGGATGGTAAGGTGTCGCTACTCTATGTCTTACACCATACTTAAACAGTAGTTTTTCGAGTATCTTAGATATGAAATGCGATCCACCATCACTGACTACTATTCTTGGGACACCAAACCTCGGAAATATTATATTCTTAAAGAGTCTAGTTACTACTCGTGTGTCGTTTGTTGGAGAAGTTATAGCTTCAATCCATTTTGATACGTAGTCAACCGCTACGAGTATGTACTTGTTACCGAAAGAAGGTGGAAAAGGTCCCATGAAATCTATTCCCCACACGTCGAAAATCTCTACTTCCAAAATTCCCTTTTGTGGCATCTCGTCACGTTTAGATATGTTTCCTGTGCGTTGACATCTATCACATTTCTTGATAGCCGCATGCACATCCTTCCATATGTTTGGCCAATAAAGACCGGCTTGTAGGATTTTAGAACAGGTCTTGGATGTACTTGCATGTCCACTATAAGGTGCGGAGTGACAGTGTTGGATTATATTTTCTATCTCTTCTTAAGGTATACAGAGACGGAAAATACCATCGAGGCCTCTTTTGAAAAGTAAAGGGTCATCCCAGTAATAATGTTTTATGTCATGGAAGAATCGTTTCTTTTGTTGGTAAGATAAATTAGGTGGAACTATTCTGGCAGCTAAATAATTGACGAAGTCAGCGTACCATGGTGTAACACATATAGCTAAGGTGGTCTCTACCTGCTTATCAGCTTTATTTTCTTCCAAAGTAGCTATAAGTTTATCGTACGAGAAATCATCGTTGATCGATGTTCTTTCCGGTTCCAGGTTTTCGAGTCTAGAGAGGTGATCTGCTACTACGTTTTCAGTTCCTTTCTTATCTTTGATTTCCAGATCGAATTCTTGTAGCAACAAGATCCACCTTAGGAGTCTAGGTTTAGCATCCTTTTTTGTTAAGAGGTACTTAATGGCGGCGTGGTCAGTGTAAACGATTATTTTAGCTCTGACCAAGTAAGAACAAAATTTATCTAGTGCAAATACTACTGCTAAAAGTTCTTTCTCGGTCGTGGCGTAATTCATTTGTGCTTCGTCTAGGGTTCTACTTGCGTAATATATGACGTGAAGCTTTTATCCTTTCGTTGTCCTAAAACAGCGCCTACGGCGTAGTCACTTGCGTCACACATTATTTCGAATGGTTCATTCCAATCCGGAGTCTGCATTAT
The DNA here is from genome assembly GCF_024323335.1 of Lathyrus oleraceus. Lineage (NCBI taxonomy): Eukaryota > Viridiplantae > Streptophyta > Magnoliopsida > Fabales > Fabaceae > Lathyrus > Lathyrus oleraceus. The sequence goes on along the minus strand of NC_066582.1, from coordinate 350,142,357 downwards.
GGGCGCGGAGATTAACGCTTGTTTAAGCGTTTGAAATGCTTCCAAACATTTATTGTCAAAGATGAATTCAGCATCTTTCATTAATAATCCGGTCAAAGGTTTAGTTATTTTAGAGAAATATTTAATGAATCGTCGGTAAAAACCAGCGTGTCCTAAGAAGCTTCGTACTTCTCTCACAGTTTTCGGAGGTTAAAGGTTTTCGATTACTTCTATTTTGGCTTTGTCTACTTCAATTCCTCTATTTGATATGATGTGTCCTAAAACAATTCCTTCTTGTACCATAAAGTGACATTTTTCCCAATTAAGTACTAGGTTTACTTTTACACATCGCTCTAGAACTCTTTCTAGGTTTTCAAGACATTCTTCAAAGCTTTGTCCGCATACGGAAAAATCATCCATAAATACTTCCATGATATTTTCGAGAAAATCGGCGAATATTGCCATCATGCACCTTTGGAAGGTTGCGGGAGCATTGCACAAGCCGAACGGCATTCGTCGATAGGCGAAGGTACCAAAAGGACATGTGAATGTTGTCTTTTCTTGGTCATCAGGGTGAATTGGTATTTGAAAGAAGCCTGAGTACCCGTCTAGATAGCAGAAATGAGAATGTTTTTCTAATCGTTCTAACATCTGGTCTATGAATGGTAAAGGGAAATGATCTTTTCGGGTTGCTTTGTTTAGTTTCCTATAGTCAATGCACATTCTCCATCCCAATTCGATTCGTTTGGTTATAGTTTCTCCTTTTTCATTTTCAATAACTGTTATACCTCCTTTCTTTGGTACTACGTGTACAGGACTAACCCATTTGCTATCAGATATAGGATATATGATACCTGCCTCTAATAACTTTGTTACTTCCTTCTTCACTACCTCACTCAGGATCGGGTTTAGTCTCCTCTGATGTTCCCTAGAGGTTTTACAGTCTTCTTCTAGCATGATGTGGTGCATACAAATAGAAGGACTTATTCCTTTAAGATCGGTGATGTTGTATCCTAGTGCGGTTGGATATTTTCTTAAGATATGTAAGAGTTTTTCGGTTTCGAGTTTTCATAGGTCTGCATTAACTATCACTGGTCGTTCAAGTTCTAAGTCTAGGAATTCATATCTCAGATTTTTGGGAAGTGTTTTCAGGTCGAGGGTTGGTTTCTTAAGGCATTGCGTAGGGTCCGGTGTTATTGCTAAACATTGGTTAAGTTTGTCTTCTACACGATAGTCAGACAATTTGTCATTCTCTAACTCTGTTTCTTTTATGCATTCATTGATGATATCCATGAAGTAACATGTGTCTTCTATTGCAGGTGCTTTCAAAAATTTGGAAAGAATGAACTCAATTTTCTCTTCTCCTACTTCGAAAGTGAGTTGTCCTCGTTTTACGTCTATGATCGCACCGGCGGTTGCTAAGAATGGTCTTCCCAATATAATGGGTGTAACTTCATCTTCTCTAATGTCCATAATTATAAAATCGGTTGGAATGTAGAATTGACCTATGCGCACGGGAACATTTTCAAGAATTCCTACAGGATATCTAACAGAACGATCTGCTAGTTGCACAGACATTTTAGTTGGTCTTAATTCTCCCATTTCCAGTTTCTTGCATATGGATAAAGGCATAACACTGATACCGGCTCCTAAATCGCATAGAGCTTTGTCTATGACAAATTTTCCTATGTGACAGGGTATAGAGAAACTACCAGGGTCTTTAAGTTTAGGAGGCATATTCTGGATTATAGCGCTACATTCAGCAGTGAGTGTAACGGTTTCGCTATCTTCAAGTTTCCTTTTATTAGAAAGAATTTCTTTTAAGAACTTAGCATATGAGGGCATCTGCGTAATAGCTTCTGTAAACGGAATTGTGACGTTTAATTATTTCAGTAGGTCAACAAATTTTTTAAATTGGCCCGCATCTTTGGTTTTAATAAGCCTTTGAGGGTAAGGGATAGGTGGTTTATATGGTGGTGGAGGTACATAAGGTTCTTTCTTTTCTACGGTTTCCTTATTACTCTCTTCCTTTTCCTTAGGTTTACTTTCTTCCTCAGTTGACTTTTTAGAGTTTTGGTTTTCCATCCTTGGATCAGACGGTCCTTCTACTTCCGTTCCACTTCTTAATATGATTGCATGAGCGTGGCTTTTCGGGTTAGGTTGGGGCTGTCCAGGAAATGTACCAGTTGGGGCAGCAGTAGGCGCTTGTTGTTGAGCTACTTGTGATATTTGTGTTTCCAGCATTTTGTTATGGGTAGCCAGGGCATCTACTTTACTTGCTAGTTGTTTAATTTGTTCGCTAGTGTGTACATTCTGGTTTAAGAAATCTTTATTGGTTTGCTGTTGAGAAGCTATGAAGTTCTCCATCATGATTTCCAAGTTGGATTTCCTAGGAACGTTATTGTTAGGTGTAGATGGGATCGGCTTTTGATATCCCGGAGGTATAGCTGGGGCTTGATTGGGAGCTTGTCCTGGTGCGTATAAAGCATTATTACTCTTATATGAAAAATTAGGATGGTTCTTCCAGTTAGAGTTATAGGTATGCGAGTAGGGATTTCCTTGAGCATAATTCACTTGTTCTGCTTGGATTCCTGTTAGGAGTTGACAGTCTGCAGGAGTGTGACCTTGGATTCCACAGACTTCGTAATTTTGAGTTGCGGCAACCACGGTGGCTGGAGGTGATACATTTAAACTTTCAATTTTCTGGGCCAGAGCATCCACTTTTGCATTAACATGATCAAGGCTACTTATCTCGTACATGTCACTTTTCGTTTGAGGTTTCTCTACCATTGTTCGATCGCTTCCCCACTGATAATGATTTTGGGCCATGCTTTCGATAAGTTGATAAGCATCGGCATAAGGTTTATCCATAAGCGCACCACCTGCGGCGGCGTCTATTGTTAACCTTGTGTTGTACAAGAGACCATTATAGAAGGTATGAATTACTAACCAGTCCTCTAAACCATGGTGTGGACAAAGTCTTATCATGTCTTTGTATCTTTCCCATTCTTCGAAAAGAGACTCGTTTTCTTTCTGTTTAAATCCATTTATCTGGGCTCTCAACATAGCTGTTTTGCTTGGAGGAAAATATCGGGCAAGAAAGACTTTCTTCAACTCGTTCCATGTGGTGACTGAGTTGGAAGGAAGAGACTGAAGCCATCTTCTAGCTTTATCTCTTAACGAGAAAGGAAAGAGACGAAGTCGAATTGCCTCTGAAGTGACACCATTAGCTTTAACAGTATCAACGTATTGGACAAATACGGATAAATGAAGGTTTGGATCCTCGGTAGGATTTCCAGAGAATTGATTCTGTTGCACTGCTTGTAGCAGCGAAGGTTTAAGCTCGAAGTTGTTTGCTTCGATTGCGGGTGGAGCAATACTCGAATGCGGCTCATCTTGCGATGGAGCGGCGTAATCTCGAAGAGCACGAGCTGGTTCTGCCATCTCGGGTATCGGCGAAGGAAGAAGATTTTTGAGGTCGGGCACTTCGATAGGAGGGAGATTGTTTGCAGCACGATATTCCCGAATTCGTCGTAAGACTCGGAGATATAGTTCAACGTCGTTGATTCGTAACTAAAACGGCTCGCCTTGTGAGCGAGTGTGTGGCATACAAATCAACGAAAGAAAAAAAAAGAAAAAGAAAAATTGCCTTAGTCTCTACAGCGTAACAGAAGAGTTACGATATTGACTAAATAAAAGTCCCCGTCAACGGCGCCAAAAACTTGATCGTGACTTTATGAGTCGATTTGGGGTACTAACTGCAAGTGCACAGTTCTATCGCATAGTTTTAAAAGATATCGATCCCACAGGGACTTATGAATCGATATACCGTTTTCTAAGGTTACTTCGTAAAGCTAAGGCGGATGATACTTTGATTGTTTGGAGGAAAAGTAAAACTAAAATTAGATTTAAATTAAATATCAATTAAGCGGATATCGGTATGTAGTTCGTCATAATTAGGGAATCAAATCTTCGTTGGTTTCTTGGTTTTTAAAATAAATCTTTTCGGTAGATACTATTGATTAAAAGTCTTATCTCAAACTCTCGCTCTATTGAATAGACTATGACTTTATATTAACGTAGCTGTCACTTATTAGTTAAGTCCAAAATCACTTTTTGAAAACAACAGAATCTATAGAAACTCTTTTCATTAAAATAATAACCGTTTAAACACCCTCGTCTCAAACTCTCGCTCTATTGACTTAGATTATATAATTAAACTTAAATGCTTAACTCTCGTCCTCACATTTAACCTTTAAAAATACTTTTTGAAAAAGATTAGAATTTAATTAACTCTAAAAATTGCTTTCGCCCTGATTTAGAATTAATGTCCAATTTACACTGTCCAGTTAAAAACTCAAACTTTCGTTCTATTGATTTTAACTTTTTTACGTCTTTTACTCTCGTACAAAAACTTTGGGATTAACCCTGTAAATTGAGACCATAAAAAGAGTGACTTTATTTTTAAATGAAATTAAACCAACTTAGCTTTGATTCCTTCATTCCGCTTACTTTACATACCAGTATCTAAAATACTTAGCCGGACATGCTAAACGGGTCTAAACAATCATCATGCTTAAATAAAACCATCTCAGGCAAACAGTATAAATAAACAGCAATGCAGAGCATGTATAAATTAAAACAATAAATTAAAGAACCTGAATTATTAATAGCAATCTTGAACACTCCACCACAGACCGGTTGGATTTGTTCTTGAACTCTTCAATCGGACAGGAAAATAAAAGCGAAGGAATAAAATACTATGATCTAACGTAAGGTTAGATCCAGTAAAAGATACACAATAGTTTCCGGTGTAGAAACTATTGTGTGAAAAATTAATTAAGTGCTCTGAAAATTGACTGGAAAAGAAGAGAAATAAAAATTGCTAATAAAATAGAAAGCTGTAGAAAATTAATGCTGTAAAAATGCTTGCACGGCGGAAAAAGGAAGGAGAGGGCTTCAGGGTTGGATAAAAGCAACTATTTATATTAATCCACTTTTGTAACGGTTTCCAAAAATGCCTTCCGTAAGTAGTCTTCACGTTCCAAGAGTCAAGCGGAAGAATAGGCTTCAACGTGCCTCTGTTGCGCGTTAAAAGCCAAAAATATAGGAGAGGGGTGTGACGTTCGTCACACCATGTGTTACGCTCGTAACACAAGGTAGCAGGGCGTGACGCTCGTCACACCTTGTGTGGCGGTCGTCACAGCTTCACCGCTCCTGGCTTGTGATTGTGGGTTGGGCTTTAGTGGAATTTGCTTCTCATTATCTTTTTGCACCCCCGTTTTCTTCCTTTTTCACTTATGCTTCAAATAAGTTACCTGAGACAAATAAAAGGAAAAATACCAAGTAATATCGAATAAAATGAAATAAATCGAAACAAATAATAATATAATTTAATTAAATCGAGTCCAAAAATGTGATAGTATTTCATGTTATCACCTTCATTCGTAGCAGCTAGCGCTGAGATTGAAGGATTCCGTTTGTGTGGACTGAGTAGAGGTGTTGTCACCATTCAACGTTCGTGATCGCTCCGTTGATCTACATCAAAGGTTTCAATCGCCACAAGAGGTAACAATTCTATCACTGATCATGCCCATTCGTAAGGATCACTAAAGGATATTTTTTTTAAAATTCCGTTGCGTTTTGCATCGCTCTTCTCCTTCACCTTCGTCACAATCCATGGTCTGAAAATATTTGCAAATATGACCTTAGTTCCTTGAAAATTATTACTGTGATAAATGTTATGATGTACATGAATGCATGAATGCAACAATCACACACAAGGGACCGCAAACAAGGAAAACACAAACAAAGGTCAAGGGATGGATCAAGTCATCATCAAGATCAATTATCCACTTTGGTGGGTTATGTTTTTTTCACCTTATAAACACCTAAGATCCATTGGTTTTGACGATAACTGATCGGATCAACCGAGAATTAACATGTTTGTTGTGAGTCACGAGCATGGAGTTAGGTTAAGAACCATCTCAAAGGAGTGTACTAAAGATAAAAACATGTAGAGCATGTTCTAAAAAGTTCTCAGAGTCGTGATCCTATCTATCAGATACTATATGTTAGAATGACTGACTCATCAACTCATAGTATTCTCAAGAGAAACTCGTTTGAGTGTAGTATCGCGTAACAACCGTTATCAAGTCTAACTTGAACAGTCTATACACTATGTCATAAATAAGCCAAGGTGGGTTAAATTTTCTACGGTCCTCAGCTTCTCGGACTCCCAAGTCGGAAAAAGTAATGTCTATCCATGACTTACTCGTGTGATATCAGTAATTCCAAGGGGGTCTCTACTGAGTAGATGGATCTCAAGCCAACTCATTAAGGACAACTCCACACGAATCAAATATGACTATACCATCCTCCTATCTTAATTGCACTTAAGTTCAGGTTGGAACTTATCTCACCACTCAAAGACCACCAAGCACAACAGACAGAGAGTATCACACATATATACAAACAAACATCAAATATCATCAAATATAATACATATAAAAAGTAGGCTAAACCCACTGAGGACTACTCCTCAGCAGAGTCGCCACTTTATTTTTGTAGCGGTAAACTCATGACCATTGAGTTATTGGTTAGCTTAACGTCAATAAAACCATAGTCGCCACCTTGCTTTTATTGTTTCCAAAGGAAAAGGGAAAGTTACGAACAAGACCCAAAGATAATAAGTTTTCAAATCAAAACTAATAAAATGTCAGAGATTACAGATAAGTGGGTTGGTTACACAGAGGGAAGGTATTAACACCCAAAGTGTCCTAGGTACTCCTATGGAGCCCTTTTTGTGTGTAAGTGTTTTAGTTGAAAATGATGTTTGTTAAAAATATAGAATGGGGAGATGAGAAAAATGATTCATTTGTTATATTTTTGTGTTTGACAAGACCTTCAGTCTCATGTCTACGTACCAACATAAAATGAGGGATCAAAACCTCGTAGTTCGTGGTAAAAATTTCAAAAAAATGGGGGATTGGTTTTAACAAAATCTTAAAGATCTTTTGTTATCAATGGGATAATACTCAACCAAATATCCATCGATAATGAGTGCTTTACAACATTTAAGAGGGAGGGCTCCAACTTGGATTCAATCAACAAGTACGCCACTGACCCCTAATAAATGGAAAGACTTATGATTAATATCATGGAATGGGAGAATTATATCTCAACTAAGGATAACTCAAATATAGATGCTCTCTTTTGAAAAATTTAAAAGCAAAAGGCATAAAATGGCCAAAAGGATTAGATGAGGTTGTTAGTTTTTTTGTCTTTTTTGAAATTAAAGTCAATATATAAGTTTATTCACAAGTTTGATTAAGAAAATATTTTAAAAATCAATGGTATAGGGCCAAAGTTTCTACTCATTAAAACAAGTCTAAGTTGAAAACACAAACAATGAAGGTTTTAAAATGAGGGAGAAATTATAAAATTTAAGAAGGAAAGGAGGAGATGAAGGGACTATCCTAGACAAAGTTTAAAAGTTTAGAGTTGAAAAGATCTGACAAATGGGATGCATCCACGAGACAAGAATGTCAGATAGAAATCCATTTCCTTTGGACTATTGTGCAAGAAACAAGCATAACCATCAAAGAAACTAATATGAAGATCAAAGGCATCAAATAAAGATAGCCAACATCCAAGCAAGCACTCCAAAAGCAAGCAGTCTTCAGTGTCTTCTAATGTATCAAATGAAATATTCCTTGTGGCAAACTCATAGAAACAATCATCAAATATAAACAATAAGATCAAAATAACAACTTAAGCACAGAGACAAAATAAGAGATAAACCAAAGGAGTTCTCAAGGCTTGCATCAGATGAATGGCATTGGCCAAGTTAGCTCAGTCTCAAGTAATGGCATTAGCTAAGTCCTTCGAAGCATATGGATATTGTCTATTCTAAGTCCAAAAACTCATATCAAGTTAAGGGCAGAGTTCCAATAGTCCATCAATATATTTTTTAGGGTTTTTGTTGTTATTAAGTATTTTAAGATCCTAAGACCACAAACAGAACAAAATTACAAGCACATAGTATATCATAAGCACATATACAATGGCTCAAGAAAAGTGAAGATAACTGAAACATAAATAACTTGCATGAAATGTAAATGATAATGAACGATAAAGGTTCTAAATTTCATTAAGTAAATGACATTGAAAGTAAAACAATAATAAATAGAAATTAATCAAATGTTAGTGGGAGAAGAAAATTATTTTAAGTCATTCTTTGGAGAACACTCAACCATCCACTCATAAGCATGAATACATGAACCAAGACATCATCCATGAGAAGGGCTCCAACTTGGATACATTAGAAAGTATGCCACTAGCTCTCACAAATGGAAAAAAGGTTAGGTCTTCAAACAATACCATGAGGAATGAGAGACTTACAATCTCACTTACAAAAATGTTATGCCTATGGGGACAAATTTTGCTCTATGTTAAGCAATCGTAATTGGACTTATGTAGAAGTCACAACTATCTAAGTTCGGGCAATAAAAATATTGGTGTTAATGCATGCTAGAGACAAGGTATAATGACCAAGCTCCTAAAGCATGTCACACACAAAAATAAAATGGGGTGAACATATCTCAATCAAGCTCATGTTCATTCATTTGATACAAGGTCATTGATCAATTAACTAGCATTTTGATTTGTTGAGAAATCATTGGTCAATAATGGATTAGGGAAGAAGGAGATGAATATAAAGAGATGAAATGAAAAGGGAATCCCAAATTGATCAAAGAAGTAATTTCATCTGATCAATACTATTCATTCATCTTGAGGGATGGAGTTTACACTTTATCAACCCCCTAAATCCAATAGTATTGATCAAATGGAAGTTCAAATAAACCATGATCAAAGCCAAATAGAACATGAAACAACACAAGGTCAACCACATAGCTCAACATAATATTTAAACAATTAATCAAATTAAAATCAATTTTTAAATGAATAAAAATGCATTTTAAAAGAGGAAAAACCTCAAATCCGTTCAAGTCACCAAATAAATTTCCAAGAGATTTATTATAGGTCAAACAAGGTTAAAGGACCTTACATAAATTTTTTGGGAATTTTCGGAAAGTCATAAGTATTTGAAATTAATTAAAAATAAGTTAAAAACTATTAAATTCACAAAAAATATCAAATCCAATCCAAAAAAATTATTTTAATTCAAAATATGGAAGAGGAAATTATTTAAAGATTTTTGGTCAAAGTCCCATATTTTTTGGATTAAAATTGAAATTATTATCAATTTAATAAGAAAGGGCTATTTAAAATATTAAAAGGGAAAACCAAATAATCAGAAAAAATGAGGGCCATCAGATCTCCCTCATTAATTGAGGTGGCAAATCTGATGGCCATGCGCATGCATTCCCTGGTGGTCTCAAGTCAATGTGTGGTAAACAAGGTAATCAGAAGCAAGGGTCAAGATTATAAGTTGGGGACAAGATCAGATGGCCTGGATCACTCCAGCGCACCACCGAAGCCCTAGCTCCGGTCATCTTCTCCGGTCAACCTCATTGGACTGTCAGGACCAAACCATCACCAAAATGGATGGATCATATATGGTTTTTAACATAAAATCAAGGGGAACACAAATCTAACCTCCATTTCTTCCAATTCTCACTATATAGAAAGATATGTGGAATTGAAAAATGAGGTATGCAAACTGGTTTGCTTCGATTCGACCTCAAAGCAACTCGATCTTATTGCCTACATTGGTAGTACTTCAGCCAACCATAAATCAAATAAAAATTATGGAGATATGAGGGAGAATTGAAGACTGTAAGTTTGAGAAATTTCACCTTCGGGTAGTGAATTATGAGCTAGATATCGACGCAAATTGAATTGTCCTTGCTTCCTCTTGCTTGCGGGAAATGATTAGAACACAAATGGCTTTGAATCCTAGGAGTTTTAGCTCTCAAACAGAATTTGAACTAAAACTCGATTTCATATGAAACCTTCAAGGTATTCTTTCAATGGAGGTTTGGGATTGATAATCAAAGCTTGGGCAAGGCTCCTCCATAATCTGAGGCCAATGAGCTCATTGTATAGGCATTGCAAAGTGATTTCCAAACCATTCCAATTTGAATCCAAAAATAGCAAGTGATGTGCATGGGTGCATGGGCATGTATTTAGGCCCAAATGATGATTGCAACAGGTCAAATTTTGTGCACAATTGATGTTGAAATCACTTCATGAAGCCATGCAATTTTGTTTTAAAATTGAGTTCAAAAATTGCCAAATAGGGACATGCAAAGGAACCATGCGCGAGTCCCTCAAGTTTAATCCAAATGACATGATCTTGAACTCTTTTGAAAGCTAGCATGAAGGGGAACAACTTTGATGTTGGAAATTTTTCAACTTAGAGCTTGGATAATGATGAATTTTGGTGTGGAAGTTGGAGAAATCAAACATACTTGAAAATTTTCTAAGTTAAAAGTCAAATGACGCCTTTTTCCACCTTGAATAACTTTTGCTATGAGCTTCAAATGACTTTGGTTCATTATTCAAAGTTGTAAATACTTCAATTATGTTCAATTTGGTCACAAATGTTACATCATTTGGATCTATCATGATGTAGTTATGGATTTTAGAAGTTGAGGAAAATTGCTTGTTCAATGGTGATGGCCCAAGATGACCTATAATGTTTCCTCTTAGTACATATCCTGGAAAGTGGAATTTGACCTTTATAAAAGAAGAAAACTTGTACAAGACACATTGAAATAGATCATGAGACTTGGATGATCTTCATATCATAAAAATTGAGCAAGGTATGGTCCTTGGAAGTGACCTTCTATCTAAGGCACAGACAAAATGACCTATAATCTTTCACCATAAAAAATGACTTTCCAAGCAAAATTAGCTCTGGATGACAACATGATAGTTGTTTAGAATGTAATAAATAGTAACTCTTCTCTTGGAATAAGTTTCATATCATAAATATTGTAGGAGATAGAGTCTAGGGAACCCTAGATTTGCCCAATTGACTTTTCTAGTCAACCTCTTTGAACCAACTTGCAAACTTGAAGTTCCTTTGCTATTAGAGGCCCATGGAGGATCATATATGTTTATGATGAAGTAAAATGGAGTATAACATGATATTTTTGACCAATTTGTTGAAGAAACTTGTTAAGTAAGGCACACAAGATACCTAGATGAATTAGGGCTTCCATGACAAACAAGCTTCAAACTCTTGATGAATTCTTGATAAAAATGACAAATAGAGAACATGGGGATCCATATATGATGCTTTAAATCAATTTAGAAATTTCCTAACTTGATCCCTTGCACCGAAGATCTCAAACCCTATATGTGAGCTTGATGACACTACGCCAAATAAGGGAAAAGAGGGCGCTTATTTTGGCCTATAACAGCGCTTTTAAGCGCCCTCTAAAGTGGCGCTGGCATAGGTAAAGACAGCGCTTTGTTTTCCTGGAGAAAGCGCTGTCTAAAGTGGCCCTTTAAGGGCCACATTATAGTGCGCTTTCAGAAAAAAAACGCCCTCTGGAGTGGTCCATAAAGGGACACCTTAGAGGGCGCTTTCTGGAAAAAGCGCCCTCTAAAGTTGTCAATGTAAAGTGTTTAGAGGGCGCTTTCTGGACAAAGCGCCCTCTAAAGTTGTCAATGTAAAGTGTTTAAAGGGCGCTTCCTACATAAAACGCCCTCTAAAGTTTTAGTTATTTTAAAAAAATTTGTTTGAAAAACAGTGGATATTTAATTGGTAACCTGTTCGCATGCTGCAAAAGTGTAAAATTCATATTGATTTCATCCTTTAATCCAATGTTATACACCATTAATCCATTGATATATACAACATGAATCCATTTATATACAACATTAATCCTCCATATATACAACATTAATATATGATTCTTTGATCAACAATATACAACAACATATTCATGATTTAGTAAAAGTACAACAACAATATACAACATATATACAACAACAGCATACAACAACAACATTCCATACATATATGTACAACAATATACAACCTAGCTATATGATTCTTTGATCAACAATGAATTGACACAATTTATCCTTCATTTCATCCAAATGAGCTCTTGAGTAAGATTTGTATTCCTCAAAGTACTACAATTAAGAGAATAAAACATATTCATGATTTAGTAACAAATTAGATGAAATATCCGATAATATTAAAATAAACCCTAAGTTATTATTCCATACCATTTTTGGGATGTCTATACGATTCAACGCAATGATATCTCTCATAAATCTCAATACAAAAAATCCGCAATCGACCGAATTGTTTTGCTGAGGACACTACACAGAAAAACAAACAATATATATATATATAGTTAATTTCTTACAAACACTATTATAAGCAAAAAAACAAACACTATTATAAGCAAAAATAAGATACTTAATATATACCTGAACTCTGACCCAGGTAATGTCCTTCCTATTACGGTAATTCTTTTTCGATCTAAATTTTAGTATTGCCCTAACAAAATAAAAACGTATATTGAGATCAATCTGACAGACATAATTAAATATACAAATACACACGAATATTTAGGGGAATTTCACTTACGCGTCAACCGTCTTCTTCATACTCGGATATTTACTCCAATCACCCGATAACGAATCGAGATAATACACCATTAGTCTCGAAAGATCCATAGCAACCAACACCCAGTGACCACTGTAAAATAAAACAAAAATTTAGATGCATGCAAATTTTCTACGTAAAAGATATACATAGATTAGAATGAAATTATTAGAAAGAAAATCTAACCCGTTGCCAGAATTAAACGGTAAAAAATATAAACTGGGTGTAGTATTATCGTCGGCCGCCATGAATCTATCGACTAGTTCATTCTTTACGGATGTTGGATTTTTCGGTATAAACGTTGTGTTGATACGGGAAGCAGCAATAAAATTGAATCGGTTACACAATTCAGTTCCCCGCATCAATGTTACATACATATACCTTAAATAGAAACATAATAAATATTAGACTACTCATTGAAATGTGTAAATAAATTGTTCAACTAAGTAAATAATAGATTGATCGGAGTACCATATGTATGTATGAATGACAGCGATGCCCAATTCTTCGTGTTCAAAAAGTTGTTGCATGTCCTCCTTTGCAATTATTTCGGAATGAGCAATTCCGAAAACACCTTCATCAAAATCTACACTACGGATGGCGCCGTGCATAATATCGGACTCTTCCACCATTTTCTCAAGACGCATCATAATTTGAGATTTTGTCCCGGACGTCGTTGGAATATCGTTACCATCTTTTTTCAACTTTCGACCGAGAACCTAAAAATTCATATAAATTAAATCATGACTTTTTGTGATGCAACATAATCGTTGCGTATATAATTCAATGGGTATATATATTTGTACCTCTTTTTGAGATGCAACCGACTCGATGCGTCTTGAAATCCCTTTACCAGCTTTATGTGTGGGTCTTGTAGGAGTCTAACATTACCATGTAATAAGGATTGATTAAATATCATAATTGTAGCTGAATTGAAATGTGAATACTAAATATTCATAATCATTTAGAACATATATACCTCGGCATCTGGGAAAATTAGATCTGACGGCCATCCAACAAAGGATCCGACTGCATCTCGCATCAACGTTGTCTCTGAAACAACGTCAGGTAATGGTAGAAGCGCGTCGGTATCTAATACAAGGTCAACCGAAACTTTCATATATCCCACCGGGAGGGGATTATGGTGAAGTAATTCACCCGAAGTGTTGTGCATTTTTCCCTTGCCAACTATGCGATAAGTTGGTGACGATAGATACAGCTGACAAGGTGTAATGCCCTAAACCAATAATAAATGTTATTGTTAACGTGTATATGTGTCAAGTAAAAAAGTGCTATTTTAATTTCATAATAACATATATAATTACCTCGGGAAATTTCGGTTGACAATTGATACTAGCTCGGTCACTAGTATCTTTTGCCTCAGAACCGCACATTTCCTCTCTATACCTTGCATTCTCCTTTTGCAGTTCGAGTACTTGTGCCCTTAACTCCGCCAAGGTCTCCATCACCTCTTTGTTGGTAGGATTTTTTGTTTTTGGTTTTTTATAAAATGACGACGGAGTCACACCAAAACCCTTACCCCTCACACGACCGGAATACTCAGGAACATTTAGTACTCGACTAAGTACGCTCCTGCAATCCTGGACCTCGGTTGAAGGTAAGGTTTAGGATAAAGTCTCCTGAAATATTATTAGAGGAGATTAAAAATGAATTATATGTCTAACAAAATTTTCGATATAATTAAAGAAATAATGTTACATATACTTACACATTCGTCATAAACATTTTGAACCGCTTCAACGACAGCCCCATCCTTCCCAACCCGAGCAGCCTTCCACAATACGTGCTCCGGAAGAGATGTTGCGTCACTTTTCTCCTCGGCTAGCTACAAATTGAATCAGATTATAAGATCATCAATTATAACATATTGTGACAATGTATAAGCTCATAGCATTTGAATATACTCACAATTCTTTGTTGTAACCGTGCATATCCCGTACGCCATTTTTTGTACAGATACGCGGGTTTTGATGCCCTTTTACGATTTTTGTCGCTTACTTCCTGGATAAAAAAGTTTAAGGCATATTAGAACCAAGTAACTTAACAATTGTATAATACCATAATTAATAGACATTACATGGAATTTTTCGTTTCTTCGTTTGGCGACAAAGTTATCCCATTCTTCGGCTGAAATAATCTCCGCATACTTCATTGGCCGTTCTGCTTCAACAAAGTTTCCTTCCTCATCCTTGAGAAATTTGTTGGACAAAAAGGATCGAAATCCTCGGAGTCTTTTTCCAGCCAATTGAATACAATATTTTTGCCGGCTTTCATCGATGTGAAAGGATCTCTAAAAAACATACAAATGGAGTGTGTTATTATAAGTAATATTATAACAATATATGGTCAACAAATAGTCAACAAAAAAAACATATAATAATATATGGTAAGTACCTGTATCTCGGACCATATTTTTTCTTTGCCAACCTTCAATTCCGGACTTCTCCAATTATCACATGTAATCGGAATATGTTGTCGAACAAGGGAACCAATGTAACTTGCCAACATTGAACCGTTAGGCTCAATTAGTTGGTCTTCAGCACTCCAATGTACTTCGAATTTTTCACCCTTGTCTCTTGCACGAATGATTGACTTCATAACAATCAATCCTCGTTTGATTTCTTTTTCAACATTGTTACGTGATCCACTCGCGTGATGGGTATCGTCTTGGTTAGCCATTTTATCTGTAATATAGAAATGATTCAATAAGACCCAAGTAAGACAATGACCATATTCGTGAAGCTACACAAAAAACACATTCATATACCTTCCATTTCTCTCATGTTACAACAATCTAAACTCTCTTTTTTTTCATCATTATTGAATACAAACTCACACACACCTACTGCATACAAAAGACCAATGCAAACTTATGGTGTTTGGAACATGAACAAACTTGCATCCATAATCATCAAACTTCCAAGCACAAGCTCAAACACACTCCAAATGACATCAGTTTTTAATCAGAAATAAAAAACCTTACAACAAGGTGCTCATGAACACCATATAGTGCTCGTTTGCCCTAAACAACATTAATCAACATAATGCACAAAATGTAAAACTCAGTTTAGAAAATGCCCTAATCAAACACCTGAAGAAAGTGAACGGTAACGATGGAGAAGAGAAATACCTTCAAGGTGACGGTAACGATGGAGAAGAAAGTGAACAGCGACGGTGGACGCAGATAACTCAGTGAACGTGAAGGCAGCAACAGAAAAAGGCGACGGCGACGACGACGGTGAGGGAGGGAGAACGAACGGAGGACGAGAGTAATCGCAGTAGAGAGTAATCGTAGTAGAGAGAAAACCCAGTTACGTAAACGAAATAGCATATAGAGAGGGAAAATAAAGAGACATGCAGTATATATGTTATAATTTTAATGTTTAATAAAGGGGACCTTAGAGGGCGCTTGTGTAAAAAAAGCGCCCTCTAAAGGGGGCCTAAGAGGGCGCTTCTAAAAGCGCTCTCTAAGGCTTTCCAAAAGCGCTTTATAAACTGGAAATGTACATGGACTTAGAGAGCGCTTTTTCAAAAGCGCCCTCTAAGGGTACCCTTAGAGGGCGCTTTCATAAACGCGCCCTCTATTGGTGTCCCTCCATTTCCTCATTATTTTTTTGCTTCACTTTAGAGGGCGCTTTGTTACAAAAGCGCCCTCTAAAATGCGCTGTCTATTCCTCCTTATTTTTCTCTTCACTTTAGAGTGCGCTTCTTTAAGAAAGCGCCCTCTAAGGTGCGCTGTCTATTCCAGTTTTTGGCGTAGTGTGAGGCACAAGTGGATGCACACACTACCTACAAAAGAAATAATACTACACTAGACATATTTTTGGTATTTGGTTAGTTAAACGAAGAAAGATAAAGTATGATACAATCAAAAATGCTTGGTGATCTCTCCTAATGCAAACCTAATGAATGGGGGTGAGGAGGATGCCAAGGTGTGATCCCAAAGCCAATGTAAATGATGAGATGGCATGAGGGATCTTAGGGTCAAAATTAGGGTCTTACATAATGCACCTCAAAGATCACCTGGTTTCCAAGGCCAAAGGCCGACTTAACCTATACAAGTTACTCATTTCATTTCAGCTCAGACTCAACGGAATAAAGAATTCATGAATCAAAACATTATTAATGGACTGATTACACAACTAGGTAACAAAGTCGATTTTATGGTAACTCATAATAAAATGTTGGAAACCCAAATCTCTCAAGTAGCACAGCAACAAGCTGCTTCGACTACACCAGGAGGATCATTTTATGGACAACCTCAAACTAACCCTAAAGGTCATGCTAATGCTATTTCACTATGAAGCGGAACTACATATGATGAGCATGTAGATCCTAGGTTAAACAACAAGCCAAAGCCACAGGAAGGAAACGTTGTGACTACATCGGAAAAACAAGCAGTAGAAAAACTAGTAGAACCAGTGAAACCAAGAGAAGAAGAAGTTAAAGATAAAAAAGAAGTGAATGGTAGTCAAGTCTATGTACTACTCCCTCCTTATAAACCCCTGGTTCCTTATCGGCAAATACTTAAACAAACTAAACAATATACCCAATATAAGAAGTTCGTGAAGGTATTTGAGAAACTTCATGTCGAAATACCTTTCACTAAGGTTATTACCCAAATACCATCATACGCTAAATTCCTGAAAGACATCTTAACAAACAAGAGCAATCTTGACGATCCCAAACCTTTAGAGTGCAACGCAATTGCTGAGAACAAAGTAGCCAAGAAGGAGAAAGATCTCGAAAGGTTTTCGATACCATGTGTTCTAGGAAGACATGTTATTGACAAAGCACTACTGGATTTATGCGCAAGTGTAAGTATGATGCCTTTAGCTGTCTGCAATAGACTAAACCTGAGAGATATTCAACTAACTAGGATGCCCCTTCAACTGGTTGATCGATCAGTTAAGTACCCGATCAGTATGTTAGAAGATATTCCAGATTGGATTGGTCAACTTTACATCTCAATCGACGTTTTTGTAATGGACATCAAAGAAGACGAAGATATCCTTATTCTTATAGGTAGACCTTTCTTATCAACTGTTGGAGCCATAATAGATGTCAAAAGAGTAAAAATGACTTTCGAAGTAGGTGACGAGAAAGTCGAGTTTATAATATCCAAGTTTCTAAAAGCAACTGCCATTGATGCCTCGTGTTGTGCCATCCACATTGTTGATGAGTGCATAAGAGAGTTGGATAAGGAATCACCTACCGAAACAATAAAACTTCCCTCGACACCCATAATGGAAGACGATGGATTTAAATCAATGACACTGTATATGGATGACAGTCTTTACGAATGCCTAGCACTCACCTAGACCATATGCCCGATCATAAGAAACCGTCAATAGAGCTTAAGGAATTACCTAAGAATCTGAGATATGAGTTTCTTGATAAGGAACTAAATCATCCAGTTATAGTAAGTGTGAATCTAAAAGGGACGAAACTAATCAACTCTTGGATGTCTTACGAAAATACCCTACAACCATAGGTTATCATATCTCTAACTTAACGGGGATAAGTCCGTCGGTATGTATGCACCGGATAATGTTCGAGGAAGAATCTAAACCCTCCAGAGAATACCAAAGAAGGATAAACCCTATAATGAGTGATGTGGTTAAGAGGGAAGTGCTTAAATTGCTTGATGCTGGTATAGTTTACCAAATCTCTGATAGTAAGTGGGTTAGCCCTGTACATGTGGTACCAAAGAAAGGAGGTGTCACAGTTGTACAAAATGAAAAAGGAGAATCTGTTGCGAAGCGTATAGAAAATGGATGGCGCATGTGCATAGACTATCGAAAACTTAACAAAGAAACTAGGAAAGACCATTTTCCCCTTCCAGTCATTGATCAGATGCTCAAGCATTTAACTCGACACTCTTATTTTTATTATTTAGATGGATATTTCAAAAATTTCCAAATTTGTATCCACCCGGATGACCAAGAGAAAACAACCTTTACATGTCCTTATGGAATATTTGCCTATCGATGAATGACATTCGGACTATGCAATGCTCCTGCAACTTTCAAATGGTGCATGTTGCTAAATTCGCAGATTTCCTTGACAAGATCATGGAAGTTTTCATGGATGACTTCTCAATATGCGGATCTAGTTTTAAAAACTACCTTGATAACTTAGACATAATTTTGGAAAGATGCGTACAAGCCAATCTCGTGCTAAACTGGGAGAAATGCCACTTCATGGTTACAAAAGGTATGGTTCTAGGACACATAGTATCGGAAAGGGGAATTGAGGTTAACAAGGCTAAGATTGAGGCATTGAGGGTAACACATATTATATACACTGATCACACTTCCATTCAATATCTTATGAGCTAAAAGGATGTGAACCCTAGATTGCTTTGTTGGATCCTTCTGCTATAGGAATTCGATTTGGAAATCTGTTATAAAAAGGGGACGGAAAATATGGTAGCTGGCCAACTTTCGAGACTCGAATATTTGAAACTAGACCATGTGCCCATAAACGGTGATTTCACTTATGATAGATGTAGTGGTAAATTCGTGACCATCAAGCTATGGATAAACTTGACGTCAGTAAAACCAGAGTCATCACCACGCTTTTATTGTTTCCAAAGGAAAAGGGAAAACTACGAACAAACCCCGAATATAAGAAGTTTTCAAATCAAAACTAATAAAATACCAGAGATTACAGGTAAGGGGGTTGGTTACACAAAGGGAAGGTGTTAGCACCCAAAGTGTCCTAGGTACTCCTTGGGAGCCCTTTTTGTGTGCATATGTTTTTTGGTATAAATGATGTTTGATAAAATATAGAGTGAGGGGATGAGAAAAGAATTCATTGATTATATTTTTGTGTTTGACAAGACCTTCGGTCTTATGCCTACGTACCAACATAAAAAATGAAGGATCAAAACCCCGTAGTTCGTGGTAAAAATTTCAAAGAAGTTGATGAATTGATTTTAACAAAAGTTTAAGTGAAAGGGCACCAAAGGCCAAATATTTGAATGTGGTTGTTAGTTATTTTTGTCTTTTGAAATTTAAGTCAATATGGTTAAGTTTATTTACAAGTTTTATTTAAGAAAAAGTTTGAAAATTCAATGGTATAAGGCCAAAGTTTCTAATCATTAAAACATGTCTAAGTTTGAAATCATAAGCAAAGAAAGTTTTTGAAAAGAGGGAGAGATTTTGAAATTTAAGAAGTAGGAGGAGATGAAGAGACTACCCTAGGCAAAAATTAAAAGTTAAGAGTTGAAAAGATCTGACTAATGGGATGTAATCCAACAGACAAGAATGTCATATAGAAACCCATTTTCTTTTGGACTTTGACAAGCAATCAAGCAAGAAGAAATATCCAAGCATCATATGAAGACCAAGGCATCAAATAAAGATAGCCATAATATCCAAGCAAGAATTCCAATAGCTAGTAGTCTTCAATATCTTCCAATGTAGCAGATGAAATGTTCCTTGATCAACTCAGAACAATCATCAGACATAGGCAAAAATAACAATATAATAATAAGCACAGAGACAGAGTAGCAGATGAATAGAGGGCATCCTAGGTCTTGCATCAGATGAAGGCACAAGCAAAGATACTCAGTCTTAAATGTTGGCATTGGCCAAGTCCTTTAGCAATGGGAATGTTGCCTAATTCTAAGTCCAAAAGTTCAGATCAAATCCCAACAGTCCACCAAGATGTTTTTTAGGGTTTTTGTTGTTATTAGATGTTTTAAGGTCCTAAGACCATAAACAAAATCAAAACAAACAAACAATATATACAATCACAAGATATGGCTCAAATGAGCAAAGCCAAAAGGACATGACACATAAACAAGTTGCATGAAATGTAAATGGCAATGAATGATAAAGGTACTAAAAATTAAATTGTATAAAGTAAGTAACTAAAAAGTAAAGCAAAGTTAATTAAGAAGTGAGTCAATCATTAGTCAAATGTTAGTGATGAGTTTTAACTGATTAAGTCATTCTTTGGAGAACACTCAATCATTCATTCACAAGTATGAATCCTTAAACCAAGACATCATCCATGAGAAGGGCTCCAACTTGGATAAATCAACAAGTATGCCACTAACTCTCATGAATGGAAAAAAGGTCAAGTTCCCACACAATGCCATAAAGAATGGGAGACTTACAATCTCACTTACGAGAATGCTATGCCTTTAGGGTAAAATTCATCTCTATGTTAAGCAATCGTAATTTGACTTATGTAGAAGTCACAACTATCTGAGGTCGGGCAATAAAATATGGGTGTTAATGCATGTTAGATATTTGGTACAAAGAACCAAACTCCTAAAACATATCACACACTGAAAGAAGTGGGAAGGACCTATCTCAGTCAGACTTGTGTTGATTCATCTGACACAAGGTCATTGATGAACCAACTAGCATTTAGACATTAGAGAAATCATTGGTCAAATGAAGGATTGGGAAAGAGTAGGATGAAAATGAATAGGGAAGGGGAAATAGAAATACAAATTGATCATGAGAGAAATTTCATCTGATTAATACCATTCATTCATTTTGGGAGATGAAATGTACATTTCATCAATCCCCTAAATCCAATGGTATTGAGCAAACAAAAGTCAAATCAACCATGACCAAGGCCCAAATAGAAAGTCAAACATCATAAGACCATAAGAATGACTCAATATAATTTTTAAACATTTAATCAATTAAAAATCAAATTAAAAGGAAATTAAAATACATTTTAATATGGACAAAACCTCAAATCCCTTCAAAATACCAAATAAATGGCCAAGGGATTTGTCCTAGGTTAAACAAAGTCAAAGGACCTTAGACAAAAAATTAATAATTTTTGGAAAGTCATAAGTATTTTAAAATAATTAAAAAATAAGTCAAAAACATTTAATTCATGAAAAATATCAAAATTAATCCAAAAAATGATTTTAATTTAAAATATGGAATAGGAAAATATTTAGAGATTTTTGGTGAAAGTCCCATATTTCTTGGATTAAAATAGAAATTTCTATGAATAAAATAAAATAAAGGTATTAAATGAAAAAATCAGAATTAAAAAAGAAATTAGAAAAAACGAGGGCCATCAGATCTCCCTCATTAATTGAGGTGGCAGATCTGATGGCCAAGCGCGCTCGTTTCATGGTGCACTGCAGCCAACGTGTTGCAAACTTAATATTTAAAATCAAGGGATCATATTAAAACGTGGGATCATGATCAAGGGGTTTGGAGAGTGCAAACACACCACCGGAGCCCTAGCTCCGGTCATCTTTTCTAGTGGACCTCACCGGACTGGTCCATCCTCAACTAATTAGAAAATGAAAAATGAGGACATCATTTTGAAGGAAAAATGCCCAGGAGCTCGAATCTAACCTCAATATCTTCCAATTCCAAGTATATTTAAAGATACATGGATTTGAAATTTGAGGTGCATGATCTGAGTTGCTTCGCTTTGACCTCAAAGCAACTCAATATTGTTGCCTACATTGGTAGGACTTCAGCCAACCAAAAATGAATCAAAATAGTTGAGAATTGAGTGAAAATCGAAGAAGAGAAAAATGAGTAAATTCACCTTTTGTTGGGAAATGATGAAGCTCGATCTGGACCTCAATTGGCTTGGCTTGCTTCTGATTGCTTGCAGGACGTGAAATGGAAGCTTAAATGGTTTAGACTCTTAGAGTTTCAACTTCAAAATAGAAGTGAATTTGAAACTCGATTTTTAAATGAAAACCTTCAAGATTATCCTTTAATGGAGGTGAGGGTGTTTGTAGATCAAAGCTTGGGCCAAGGGTCCTTGATTTTGAGCAAGAGGACATGTATATATAGGGTTTTGCATTGCTTTTCACACACTTTCCAAATTTTGTCAAAAATAGAAACCTTGGTTGCATGGAGGCATGTGTGTGTACAAGGCCTATTGAATGATGACAAAAGGTCCAATATTCTATGCTAATCAATCTGAAATGATATCATGTGATCATGCATTATGGAAATGGAAATTGGACAAAGATCTTACCGAATGAAGCCATGTAAAGAACCCATGCACAAGTCCTTCAATTCTTGTCCAAATGAAGTGATCTTGGACTTTTTGGAAATGTGACATCAAGAGGAACAAAATTTATGTTGAAAACGTTTCTATTTGGAGCTTGGATCAGGATGAATTTTGAGGTGGAAGTTGGAGAAATCAAACATCGTTGAAACTTTTCTAAGTACAAAGTCAAATGACAACTTCTTCCATCTTGAATAACTTTTGCTATGAGATTCAAATGGAAATGGATTCTTCATAAAAGTTGTATCTCTTCCATTACTCTTTAATTTGGTCAAAACTTTGACATCATTTGGATTTGGCATGAAGGAGTTATGAATTTTAGAGGTTGAGGAAAATTGCTTGTTCAATGGTGATGGCCCAAAATGACCTATAATGTTTCCTCTTGGCACATGATATTGCAAGTTGAATTTGACATTTCTCAAAGAACAAAAGTTGGATAAGACATATTGAAATTAATCATGAAACTCGGATGACTTTCATATCATAAACATTGAGCAAGTTATGGTCTTTGGAAGTTGACCTTCCAAATAGGGCACAAACAAAATGACCTATAATATTTCACCATAAAAAATGACTTTCCAAGATAAAATAGCTCTTGATGCCAACATGAAAACTGTTTGGAATGTCATAAAGAGTAATTTTTCTATTGGAATAATTTTCATATTACAAATATTGTAGGCGATAGGGTCTATGGAACCCCAGTTTTGACCAGTTGACTTTCTCTGGTCAACCTCTTTGAACCAACTTGCAAACTTGAAGTTCTATTGATATTTAGGGCTCATGGAGGATCATATATGCTTAAGATTATTTATAATGAAGTATCCCTTGATATATTTAGCCAATTGTTGAATAAACTTACTAAGGAAGTCACACAAGATACCCAGATGAATTTGGGCTTCCAAGGCAAACAAGCTTCAAACTCTTGATGAATTATTGATCAAAATGACAAATAATGAACATGTGGATCTATATATGATGCTTAGAACCAATGGTGAACCATTCCCTGATTAATCTATTGCTATGAGGGTCTCAAACCCTAGTTATGAGCTTGATAGGACATAGGTGGATGCACACACTACCTACAAAAGAAACAAAGCTATACATAGACATATTTTTGGTATTTTGGTTAGTAAACAAAAGAAAATAAAGTATTATACGTTCAAATGTGCTTGGTGTTCTCTCCCAATGCAAACCCAATGAATGAGGGGTAAGGAGGATGCCAATGTGTGATCCCAAAGCCAATGCAAATGATGAGATAGCATGAGGGCTTTTAGGGTCAAAATTGGGGTCTTATAGTTGACCCTATTTAATGACATTCTAGTGAGGATGTGAAGGTTAAAATCTTTGTATCAACTCAGTAGAATGGACTTAAATAACAACATCAAGAAATAAATTTTAGTCCCTAAGAGACCTCATGATGCATATGATATGTATGTTAAAATAATCTTTGTGGGGAATATATTGCCACAAAGGAAAGGAATTCGGAGAGACTAAAAATCCACAGGAGCACAATGCATTCCGTAAGGAAAACTCATTGGGGAGACAAAGACTCTGGGGAATAAAAGTTATGCATAGGTCAGGCTATGACTTGAAAAATTGCTGGGAGAT
This sequence comes from Lathyrus oleraceus, assembly GCF_024323335.1. Classification (NCBI taxonomy): domain Eukaryota; kingdom Viridiplantae; phylum Streptophyta; class Magnoliopsida; order Fabales; family Fabaceae; genus Lathyrus; species Lathyrus oleraceus. The sequence goes on along the minus strand of NC_066582.1, from coordinate 350,118,137 downwards.
ACGAGGGGATATCCGTGAAAATAAATCAATGGAAAGACTCGGACTGGGGATAATGGAATCTGCAGGAGACAAGAGTAGATTAGAACAAAATCGAAATACTCAAGCCAAAAGGGAATTCGATTTCAAAGAATATGAACTCAAACTCAACCGGGGAAGAAAAACTTTAACACAGGATTAAAGAGACATATTATCTACCACCGGTTACTGGGTAAGAAGATAATAGGCTCTGACAGAGGGACATCCGTTATCGGTTAGGGTAAACATATCAAGGATGACTCGCTGAGGAAAAATAAGGCGCATTCATTACCAGTTACTAGGTAAGAACGACCTACCGGGGAAAGGAAATCAAATAGGATTTACAACTACCCGCTACTGGGCAGAAGACCAAAGAGAGAGAGAGAGAGTATTTGTCACTGATTAAAGTGAACATATCAAGGATAAACTCAAAGGAAGAATATATGTCATCGGTTAGGATGAACATATCAAGGATAGACCACCTGGGGAATGAAGAAGAATATCCGTTACCGGTTAGGGTAAACATATCAAGGATAGACTGTCGGGGGAAAATATGAATTACGACTACCGGTTACTAGGTAGAATACCAAAGAGAGAGTATTAGTTATCGATTAAGATGAACATATCAAGGAAGACTCAGAGGGGGAAAATAGGATTTTATATCTACCAGTTACTGGGTAGAATACCGTAAAGAAGAGAAAATTCATCATCGGTTAAAGTGAACATATCAAGGATAGACTCCCTGTGGAAAATAGGATTTTATATCTACCATTTACTGGGTAGAATACCGCAAAGAAGAGAAAATCCGTCACCAGTTAAGGTGAACATATCAAGGATAGACTCTCTGGGGTATAAAATAGGGATCACGACTACCTTTTTACTGGATAGAAAACCAAAGAGGAAAAATATCTGTCACCGATTAAGATGAACATATCAAGGATAGACTTGTCGGGGAAACGTGAAAACGAATCCGCTGGGGAAAACAAAGAGATAATTTACCTTTTACCGGTTACTGGGTAAAGGTAAATTACTCAATCATCAAGAAGAATATTACTAGTTACTGTGTAATAAACTCTTGGGGACCAAAAGATCTATCTAGGCAATAACTAGAAAGAAATGGTCAATCAAAGACTCAACCTAATGAGGATATAACTCAGAGGGAGTGATTCCATCTAGATGATAAACTAGGGAGGAAACTAAAATAATAATCATCCACGAGGAAATAACTCAGTGGGGAATGAGAAAGGATAAACTCTTTCTGCTTAAGGGGCTGACACTCTACAATTGAAGGAGGACAGACACACCAAATTCATATGGGGAAATAATATCACCAAAGCAGGGGATCAGAAGAAAAATCAATGTGATAAAATGCACAATGAAATATCTGATGACGTGTTTATGCATGTATACGATTATGATTATGCTGACAAAATCATCACAAAGGATACAAATAACGAAGATTTGAATCATCACTACAAAACAAACGGCTAATCTCAACAAAATGGAAACAACTACTAGAGATTCTGCTAGGGATGAAAATAAATCATCTAGCTCCGAATAAAATAAACTTCGGCTGGGGAAAGACACGAAGAACATGTTTCCAACCAAACATGGCAAACTTTGCGGGAGAAGAGAGCACTGCTGAAGGATAAAGATGGATCTGTTGAAGATCCTAAAACGAGTCAACGCTGCAGGGAATTTTAAGTCAACACCATATCAAATGGGAGACAACCTTGCTAGGGACTTAATTAGTACCGCTCAGAACCAAACATTGCAGGGAATGAGGGAACTTCCATCAGGCGAAGAAACTCCTCCTGGGATTCAAGAGGTAAATCTCTGAATGGGGAGTTGTGCAAATTACTCGGGATACCGGGACCTTCCGGGATAAAACAAAGACCACCAGACTCTCAATAATCATCAGATTCTTCTCGAAGATTGTGAAATAAATCAATTCCAAGGCAAATATATCCGGATCTGACTCACACAAATGCAATTGGGGATCTAGAGACTAAATATAGGTTACGAGATATCCAGGGTTCTATCATTAAGGCATAATCTGGGGAATGTAGAAACACATGAATGCCTCAGCTGGGGAAAGATGAATTGCAAAGGGTACCAATCATCAGATCAATCGGGGACAACAGGTTGCTTGAGGAGCAACTTATTATTCGTGTTGGGGATGAGCGACAAACTATTGGGGAGGAAAAAGTCACTAAACCAAGTGCTCGGGGAAAACTAACAGTGTTTCACACATCGAGACTTACCGTCCTTGATATTGTTGTTGATGTTCCTTGCTGAAATTGATTATTCTTTAAGCAAATGTTTTTATTATTTTCAGAAAAATAATTATTCATTGATTTATTTCAAAATTATCATCATAAAAATTCAATTTTAAAACAGAAATAAATAAGAATATCAAATAATTGGATAAAAGCTCAACTTTATTTAATAGAATGGTAGTCCGCAAATGGTGGAACTCCATGAGTCTTTACAAAGTTTGAAAATGGTAATTTACATGGAAAATGGCTACATTGAATACAATGATCACTACCCTTCCTACCAACTTTGAAATCCACCGTGCTCTTGTCTTCGGTTGAGAATGACGAATCAGAACTAAATGACTGTTCAAAACTGCTTCAAAGATCAGGACCCGTCATATGCATTTACTTACCATAATCCCTAATATTTGCCTAGATTGTCCCAAGGTGGAGTACTCAATCTACCGGGATGAATTTTCTGTTTTATGTCTCTAATTTTTGCCTGGATCTCCCTTTCGGGTTTTCAATCCACCGAGACGCTCATTTTTGCCTAAACCGCCCTTTCGGGTTTTCAACTTAGCGAGTTGTTCTTTTCTTTTTAGGCGAAGTTTTTCTTGACTGCATCGGCATTCACAGGACGAGTGAACTCTTCACCATCCATAGCTGTAAGAATCAAAGCACCGCCTAAAAAGGCTCTTTTAACAACATATGTGCCTTCGTAATTAGGAGTCCATTTGCCCATAGCATCAGATTTGAAAGATAAAATCTTCTTGAGAACGAGGTCACCTTCTCTAAACACACGAAGCTTGACATTCTTATCAAAATCTTTCTTCATTCTTTGCTGATATAACTGATCATGACACATGACATTCAATCTCTTCTCTTCAATCAAATTTAGCTAGTCATATCTGGTCAGGAACCATTCAACTTCAATCAAATTGGCTTCCATAAAAACACACAATGATGGGATCTCAACCTCTACGGGGAGCATAACTTCCATGCCATAAACAAGAGAGAAAGAGGTTGCCCCTGTTGAAGTGCGGATGGATGTACGGTACCCATGTAGAGCAAATGGAAGCATCTCATGCCAATCTTTGTATGTCGCAACCATCTTCTGAATGATATTTTTAATGTTCTTATTTGCAGCTTCAACAACCCCATTCATCTTGGGTCTATAGGGAGAAGAATTATGTGTTGGTGTAAGCCCTAGAGGTCAATACTTTTGGTACTTGTATCGAATTGTTTATTAATAATAAAAGGCTTTTTCTTTATTATGTTTGTTTAATAAAGTCCTTAGAATAGATAGTCCGTTTAATGTATCAAGTGTGACTTAATCATGAGATCACATTAAACATAAGCACACTATTCTTAAAGTATCCGTAGTCGAGCTTTATTGTGAAGTGGGATAACATTAAAGCATGAATACTATTATGTTTATAGACTGATGATCACATCTTATGGATCATGGATAAGGAGTTATCAAGTCTCAAACATAGGTATGAATATTAAGAGTAATATTTATACTGGATTGACCCGCTATGAGAATACTATATAGAATGTTATGCAAAGTGTCATAAGTTATTCTCATGGTGATAATGGTGTATACCACCCTTCGACCTGAAACCACTATGGACCCTAGATGTAGAGTCGAGTGCCTTATTGCTGATCAAACATTGTCCGTAATTGGATGACCATAAAGACAGTTGATGGGTACTCCACGAAGCATGCTAAGGGACATGAGTGACCTAGATGGAATTTGCCCATCATGCGTAACAGGATAAATGTCTATGGGCCCAATATTGAACTGGACAAGGATGACACGGTCTATGCCTTGTGTTCAATATAGACATAAGGGCAAAAGGGTAATTATACACATAATTATTATCACAGAAGGATTTGTTAGATCACATGACATTTTCATGTCTTGGGTAGCAGTGATGTGTTGCTAGATACCGCTCACTATTTATTATGTTAAGTACGTGATTTAGTATAATTGCCAATGCCGCGAAAACCTATTGGGTCACACACAAAGGACAGATTGATGAGAGATAGAGTAATTAAGGAATACTGTAATGTACGGTGGCCTTAAGTGAATTAAGTGAATTATAGAACATCGTAAGGTAAGGTGTACTTAAGTAGAATACGAAATATGGTAAGGTACCACGCGCTTAAGTGATTTTGGCATATTATAAGATATGGGTCATATACACTTGAGTGGGCTTTTTAGCTTGCAGCCCACACAAGTGGTTCTATAAATAGAACCCTTGTGTAGAAGCATTGTTACACTTGCAATTTCGTTTCTCTCTCTCTCTCTCTCTCTCTCTCTCTCTCTCTCTCTCTCACTCAAAGCCTTCATTGGTAGCAGCTAGCACTGAGATTGAAGGAATCCATTCGTGTGGACTGAGTAGAGGCGTTGTCATCGTTCAATGTTCGTGATCGCCACAAGAGGTAACGATTCTATCACTGATCATGCCTATTCGTAAGGATCATTAAAGGAGAAATTTTAAATTCTGCTGTGTTTTGAATCGCCCTTCTCCTTCGTTATGATGTGTAATCTTTAAGTCTTTGCAAAGAGCTTCCACCATATTATTATTCAAGTCCGGTCCATTATCAGTAATGATCTTGCTCGGCACACCATAACTACATATAATCTGATTCTTGATAAACCTTACAACAATTTTCTTGGTCACATTTGCATATGATGTCGCTTCAACCCACTTTATGAAGTAATCAATAGCCACCAGAATGAAACGATGTCCGTTCGAAGCTTTTGGCTCAATCATGCCAATCATATCAATTCCCCACATGGAGAAGGGCCATGGGGAGGAAATGACGTTCAACAGTGTCAGAGTAACATGAATTTTATCTGCATAAATTTGACACTTGTGGCACTTCTTCACAAATTTGCAACAGTCATATTCCAATGTCAGCCAATAGTAACCTGCTCTCAACATCTTCTTTGCCATAGCATATCCATTGGAATGAGTACCAAAGGAACCTTCATGGAATTTTGTCATCAACAGGTTTACTTCGTGTCTAGCTACGCATATGAGTAAAACCATATCAAAGTTTCTCTTATAAAGCACATCGCCATTTAGGTAGAAGTTGCCTGCTAATCTTCTCAAAGTCTTCTTATCTTTCAAAGATGCCCCAGACGGGTAAATTTGACTTTGGAGAAAACATTTGATATCATAATACCATGCCTTTTCATCTTTGACTTCTTCAACAACAAACACATTAGTTGGCCTATCAAGATGCATCACAGTCAAAATAGGAACTTCATTCCAAAAATTCACCAAGATCATTGAAGCTAACATTGCAAGAGCATCTACCATCCGGTTTTCATCTCGATGGATATGATGAAACTCAACCTTTGAAAATAAAGTTGATATCCTCCTTGCATAATCTCTGTATGGTATCAAATCGGGTTGACTCGTCTCCCATTCACCTTTGATTTGATTGACTACCAAAGCTGAATCTTCATAGACGTCCAGATAATTAATTATGAGATTAATGGCTTCCTCAAGCCCCATAATGCAAGCTTCATACTCAGCCATATTGTTTGTAAACTTGGAGGTCAATCTAGCTGTAAATGGAAAATGAGTGTCGTGAGGAGTAATAATCACTACCACAATGCCATTACCATATGAATTAACAGCTCCATCAAATACCATGCCCCAACGGGAACCAGGTTCTAGCCCTTCTTCAAGCAATGGTTCATCATAATCTTTCATCTTCAAGTATAAAATCTCTTCATCGGGAAAATCATACTGCACTGACTGATAATCCTCAATAGGTTGGTGAGCCAAATGGTCAGCCAAGACACTACCTTTAATAGCTTTTTGAGATCGGTATTTAATATCATACTCAAATAACAACATCTGCCAACGGGTGATCCTCCTAGTTAAAGCAGGCTTCTCAAAAATGCACTTGATTAGATCCATCTTGGATGTCAACCAGGTAGTATGATTCATCATATATTGGCGCAGACGCTTAGCAGCCCAAGCCAATGCGTAGCATGTCTTTTCAAGCATGGAATACTGAGTCTCACAGTCATTGAACTTCTTCCTGAGGTAGTAAATTGCATTATCTTTCTTTCCAGACTCATCTTGCTGACCAAGAGCACAACCCATACTCTCTTTAAGCACAATCAAATACATTATCAAAGGTTTTCCTTTAACAGGTGGAGACAGAATCAGAGGCTCAAGTAGATACTCTTTGATAATATCAAAAGCTTTCTGGCAATCCTCGGTCCAATCACAAGACTGATCTTTCCGAAGGAGCTTGAATATATATGCACATGTGGAAGTCATATGCGATATAAATCTTGAGATATAGTTCAAGCGGCCAAGAAAACCTCTGACTTGCTTCTCAGTTTCGGGCGCAGGCATCTCTTGTATTGCTTTGACCTTGGCAGGATCAACTTCAGTACCCTTCTCGCTGACAATAAAGCCCAACAACTTACCAGAACGAACACCAAAAGTACAATTATTGGGATTCAAATGGAGTTTATATTTCCTCAAATGCTGAAACAACTTCAATAAATTCTTAAGATGCTTTTCTTCATCACTTGATTTAGCAATCATATCATCAACCTAAACTTCAATCTCTTTACGCATAATATCATGGAAAAGAGTGGTCATAACTCTCTGGTACGTTGCACCATCATTGTTTAAACCGAAAGGCATCACTCTATAATAGAATGTTCCCCATGGTGTAATGAATGTGGTCTTCTCCATATCTTTAAGTGCCATATTGACTTGATTATAACCGGAAAATCCATCCATAAACAAAAAGACCTTGAGTTTAGTTGTATTGTCTACCAACATATCAATGTGTGACAGAGGAAAATCATCTTTTGGACTGACTTTATTCAAATCTCTATAATCAACACACATGCAGACTTTTCCATCTTTCTTAGGAACAAGCACAATATTGGCCACCCACTGCAGATACTCGGACGTAACAAGAAAACCAACATCAATCTGCTTCTGCACTTCCTCTTTAATCTTCACTACCATATCATGATGAGTTTTTCTCAACTTCTGCTTGACTGGCGGGCATCCTGGCTTCAAAGGCAAAATATGCTCCACAATTTCAGAATCCAAACCAGGCATGTCTTGATAGGACCAAGCAGACACACCAGAATATTCATGAGGAATATCAATCAACCCCTTCTTAACTTCTGGACACAGTTGAGACCCAATCTTGACTTCCTTCACATCGTCTTCGGAACCCAAGTTGACTAATTCAACCTGCTCTTCAAACGGCTGAATGGATTTTTCCTCATGCTTAAGTAAACGAGATAATTCATCGAATACTTCTTCATTATCATTCTCTTCCTCAGTTTCAAACACGAGAAAATCAAAGTTTAGAGAGGAAGTAGGATCATTATATTCAATGGGTTTGAGAACCAACTTGTGTAATGATTTGATATTTTAATTTGGGAGAAGTGAAGTGCAAACAAATATTATGCAGATGGAAAAATTATTATTTATTTATGTTTTTTGTGATTACCATTTTCAGGAAAAGCAAAAAGTAAAAATAAAACACCGTAGATGTGGATGAATAAAATTGTACTTTATTGATGATAATAAGAAAATACCCAACAATGTTTCACTTCTCCCTTAGGCATAGGAGAAGGATTTTTCTTAAAATAGTGAAAACAAATTACTTAGAATAGTGCATAACAAATGGAAAATCAACAACAATCCAGTTGTTGCAAGTCTGGCCATGTGTTACAAAGTTGGCGCAAGCTTCGTCTTCATCACTGTCTTCTATAATGGTAGCTGAGTGTTGATCATTCCCATGAATGAACCCTCCACTACGGAAAACCGGTTGCATAACCTTGACATTGGCGTTGAATGGCCCTTGTTGAAATCCTAGTCCTGATTTGTTCTTATTCTCGATGACTTCCACAACGCGACCCCACTTATCAATATTGCCAGCCTGAATAACCTATTACACATCTTTTAAAGAAAACATGGGTTCCCCAGTTTTCTTCAATTCATCAGCAATGGACAAAGCTTGGAACAACATTCCAACTTCCTCCTCAGCATCAACATAAGTAAAATATGACAAATGGCTCACCAACAATGCCTTCTCTCCACCAACAACGACAAGCTTTCCGTTCTTCATAAATTTCAGATTTTGGTGTAGAGTAGGCGTCACAACTCCAGCTTCATGAATCCATGGCCTTCCTAACAAGCAGCTATAGGTCGGGTGGATATCCATCACTTGAAAAGTAATTTGGAAATCACTCGGACCTATCTTAATTGGAAGGTCCACTTCTCCAATGACAGTTTTCTAAGAACCATCAAACGCTTTAACAATCATGCCATTGTACCTCATCAGGGCACCTTGATAGGAAAGTCTTGCTAGAGTTGACTTTGGAAACACATTCAATGATGATCCAATGTCAACCAACACGTAGGACAAAACATCCTTCTTACAACTCACTGAAATGTGAAGCGCCAAATTGTGATTCCTACCTTCCCCGGGAAGTTCTTCATCACAAAAGCTCAGATTGTTACAAGTGATATTGGCAATAATGTGGTCAAACTGATCCACAGTAACATCGTGCTCCACATAAGCTTATTCCAACACTTTTTGTAGTACTTCTCTGTGTGCTTCAGAATTCATCAATAATGACAGCACAAAGATTTTTTACGGTGTTTGAAGCAGCTGCTCCATAACGTTAAATTCATTTCTCTTTATTAAGCATAATACCTCATCATCATCGTTATTCTTCAATTTGTTGGATTCACCAGACTGACACATTGCAGCACTAACTGGATCAACTATAGGAATCTCTACCTTCTTACATACTAACACATCTTCCACAACTTTTAGAAACACTGGACTGAATACACGACCATTGAGGGTCACCTTTGCTTTATCCGCAATATTCACCACTGAGTCTGCAACTGGAAGAGGAACCTTTTGACCATTTTCTATCATAGTGGCATTATACTGGTATGGCACAACTTTATTAGATGAGTAGGGGACGGGGCCCACTGACCATAAAACCAACGGTGATACCGATCTGTTGACATTATTGATATTGCTCATGTCATATTGAATAACCGCTCAGGGGAATTGAACACTAGTACGATGACATTCACATTATCTCCTATATACCTTGACTGCTGAAACTGGATAACATTCTCATCCATCAAATTTTGAATATCTCTTTTGACAATTACACAACCACGAGGATTCACACTACAAATGACACAACCATCATGGTCATGTTCATAATGGCTCACCTTGCACAATCCTTATGGATCTCCACCAAAGACCTACATATACGATGTACATCAAATACTCTGAAATTCCCTAGACAACTCTCCACCATGTTTATAGAAGTGTTACCATGAGCAGGCAACGGACTAGATTTAATATTCGGCACTCTGTCCTTAAAGGACACCATACCACTCTTAACAAGCTTTTGAACCTCATACTTCAAAGGGTAACAATTTTCAATGTCATGACCAGGGGCTCCCTGGTGAAAAGCACAGTGTAAATCTGGTTTGAACCACCATGGTAGTGGCTCAGGAATTTGAGGAGGGTTCCTTGGTTGGATAAGATTCTTAACGACCAAGGAAGGGTACAATTCTGCATATGTCATAGGAATAGGGTCAAAAGAGGCCTTCTTCCTCTCATAATTTTGATGATGATTGTTGTTGTTGTTGTTGGTTCGTTGTTGTGGTTGTTGCTGAGGTTATTATTGAATTGGAACTGATTGATTCGTTGAATTGTTGGAAAAGACTGGAATTACTGATGAAACTTGGTGTTGATTATGACGTGACTAAGAATTCTTCCTCACATGAGGCCTTCTCTTCCTCCCAGTTGATACTGCATTAGTTTCTTCTTCCTTCTTTTTAGAGAAACTATACTTCTTACTTGTTGACGCCTCATCTTTGGACAAACGTCCCTCACAAACTCCTTCCTCTAATCTCATCCCCATGTTTACCATCTCAGTAAAATCATTGGGGGCACTTGCAATCATACGTTCATAATAAGATAAACTCAGCGTCTTCAAGAAAATCTTAGTCATCTTCTTTTCTTCCAAAGGCGGACTAATCTGAGCGGCCAACTCCTTCTATCTCTTCCTGGCAGTAGTCAATAAGAAGTTGGTCGTTATCATTTTGAGTAGACATCTTCCTGGCATACATAACAAGATAACTCAACGGACAAGTATTCCCTTTGTACTTTTCAAAGTCTGGGACCTTGAATTTCACCGGAATTTTAACGTTGGGAACCAAACACAGTTCAATAGCATTCTTGCCAAACAAATCCTTTCCTCTCAGAGTCTTCAATTCCTTGCATAGTTCAAGAAACTGATCCTTCATTTCTTCCATCTTTTCATAAATATCTGGACCTTCAGACGGCTCAGAGTGGTAAATGGTGTCCTTGACACGAGGCAAAGCGTAAACAATAGGAGGAGGCACAGTCATGACCAGGCTAGATGGGCACAAAAGCAAAAGTTGGCGCATACCCTTCAGGCACAAAATTAGGTGGCATTCCCCATTGGAATCCAGCTGGCATGGTAGGAACAGATTGGCTAGTCGCCACAGGAACAGTTGATGTAGTAATCTTCGAGATGACAGTCCTTTGAGGAGGAGGATTTGCGAGAGATGGAGATTGTTGGTTCTTAGCAACTAATACAGACTCCATCAGCACCGTAAGTCTGGCATTCTCATCCTTCAACTCTCTGTTTTCTTGCTTTAGATGCTTCATTCTTCTCAAACGATTAGCTCGAGTGTTGTAGTGGTGAGTCAGCTTGGCTGATACACAGAAGAAGAACTGATAAGACACCTGACGGAAGAAACCTATTATACAAATGATGCATGAAATGTGATGCTTTTGATTTTAATTTCAAGGAATATATGAAGTCTTATTTGAAAATATGACAATAATTAATAATAATTCAATTGACCATAAAACCTCTTTTTATTCATAAAATTTGGAAGGATTACACCGAGTACAATCTCAGAAACCAAAAATATAAATACAAGAGAAAAGGAAAATGTCATCCTAAGGATCCTTAGCAACTACATCAGATGATCTGGCTGTGGGAGTGTATTTCCTTCAGATGCGTCGAATCTCTGACTCAAAGGATGTCTTCTTCTGAGCCTTCTCGAGGACAACCTGATCAACAATCTTCTTCCAAGCACCGGAAGGTGGAGGCATGCTAGAGGAAAATAAATCCTATGGCTCTCTCTGTCTCTTCATAGCATGCTCCTCAAGAATCTCAATAAGTGCATCCTTGTCTTCAGACTCAAGCTCCAACTCCTCATGCTTTTGGTTCAAATCATGGAACCATTCTTCCCACAAATCTCTGTCTTGCTTCATCTTGGCAAGAACGTCTTTCAACTCCTTTACATCTTGGTTAGGGAGAGTTAATGGCTCAACCATAACCAAAGACATAGGTCTTTCACAAGCATACGGTATCTTGAGCTCCAAAGCTCTCTTCTTCACCCAAAGAGTGTAAGCTTCCAAAGCTACACAGTTGTGTGGACCAAGCTCGGATCTTCCTTTCCTATTCACATTGCACGTAGCACGCACCATTCTACTCTTCAAAAGTTGGGGATCTTTACCCTCATGATAGAATAGACCCTCTAACTGAACGTTATTGGGCTTATCTCTCAAGGGGAACCCAAGTTGACGACGGACCAATGTTGGGTTGTAGTTGATTCCTCCTTGAGTACTAATGAGAGGCACATTAGAGAAATCACCATAACTATCAATAATATCCAAGCTACCCAATGCAGAATCATACCAAACAATATCATCATTAGCGAGAGACATAAGTCTCTGGTACCACCATAGACATTGTCGGTTCTCCAAAAAAGCAGGCGTATGAGGTAAGTGAGAAATAAACCACTTGTATAGAAGAGGAACACAACACACAATAGTCCCACCACCTTTTGAATTCCTCAAACGCGAAGAGAAATACATGTCACCCAACAGAGTCTGAATAGGATTCCCAATCAAGAAAATCCTAATGGCGTTAACATCAACAAAACCATCAATGTTAGGGAACAAAGCTAGACCATATATGAGCAATACCAAGATAGCTTCAAAAGCATCCATGCTATCGGCTTGTGCAAAAACAGTAGCTCTACCAATGAGAAAATCAGAAGTCAACCCAAGAATACCTCATTTCTTCACCAAATGTGCATTAATCTCAAAGTTCTCTAAATGAAGAGCTTCGGAAATGACATGAGATATAAGAATCTCCTCTAATCCACTGAAAGGTACCTTGTTAGACACGAGTATACCCAAAAGATGGGCATACTCCTCTAACATGGGCATAAGCTGATAGTCGGGAAAAGTGAAACATCAATAAAGATGGTCATAGAAGTGAACCAAAACACTCAGAAGTCCTTCAACCATATTAGTAGATAACACAGACAAGAGCTTCCAATGATGTTGCTTGAAATCCAAGGGATCTAATACAAAGGATGACAACTTCCTTAGCTCTTTCAAATCAGGATATCTGAAACCGTACTTCTTAGTGTTCCTTCGTCCATAATCCATGGTCTAAAAATATTTGCAAATGAGACCTTAGTTTCCTTGAAATTTATTTTCTGTGATGAATGTTATGATGTGCATGTATGCATGAATGCAACAATCACACACAGGGCAAACACAAATAAAGATCAAGGGATAGATCAAGTCATCATCAACATCAATAATCCATTTTGGTAGATTATGGTTTTCACCTTATCAACATCCAAGTTCCATTGGTATTGACAAGACTTGATCGGATCAACCAAGAATCAAAGGGTTTGTTGCAAGTCACGAGCATGGAGTCAGGTTAAGAACCATCCCAAAGGAGTGTACTACAGATAAAAACCTATAGAGAATGTTTGAGTGTAGTATCGTGTAACAACTGTCGGATTTTATAGGTTAGGATGACTGACTCATCAACCCATAATATTCTCAAGAGAAACTTGTTTGAGTGTAGTATTGCGTAACAAATGTTATCATGTCTACACTTGAACAGTGTACGCACTACGTCCTAAATAGGCCAAGTTGGGTTAAATGTTCTACGGTCCTCCGCTTCTCGGACCCCCAAATTAGAGAAAGTAAAGCCTATCCACAAGTTACTTATGTGACATTAGTAACTCTAAAGAGGTCTCCATTGAGTAGATGGGTCTCAAGCCAACTTGTTAAGGACTACTCCACACAAGTTGAACATGACTATAACATCCTCCTATCTTAATTGCACTCAAGTCCAGGTTAGAACTTATCTCACCACACAGAGATCACCAAGCACAACAGATAAAATATATCACACAACAATATATACAAATAAACATCAACTATATGTATATATATATATATATATATATATATATATATATATAATTATATATATATATATATATATATATATATATATATATACACACACACACACACAAAGTAGGCTAAACCCACTGAGGACTACTCCTTAGGAGAGTCGCCACTTAATTTCTGTAGCGGTAAATTCATGACCTGATAGCTATGGATAAACTTGACGTCAGTAAAACCAGAGTCGCCAACGCGCTTTTATTGTTTCCAAAGGAAAAGGGAAAAGTACGAACAAAATCCAAAGCTAAGAATTTTTTAAATCAAAACTAATAAAATGCCAGAGATTACAAGTAAGGGGACTGGTTACACAGAGGGAAGATGTTAGCACCCAAGGTGTCTTAGGTACTCCTAGGGAGCCCTTTTGTGTGCATATGTTTTTTGGTATAAATGATGTTTGATAAAATATAGAGTGAGGGGATGATAAAAAGAATTCATTGATTATATTTTTGTGTTTGACAAGACCTTCGGTCACATGCCTACGTACCAACATAAAAAATGAGGGATGAAAACCCTGTAGTTCGTGGTAAAAATTTCAAAGAAGTTGATGAATTGATTTTAACAAAAGTTTAAGTGAAAGGGCATCAAAGGCCAAATATTTGAACGGGATTGTTAGTTCTTTTTGTCTTTTAAAATTTAAGTCAATATGGTTAAGTTTATTTGCAAGTTTGATTTAAGAAATATAAACAAGTTGCATGAAATGTAAATGGCAATGAATGATAAAGGTACTAAAAATTAAATTGCATAAATTAAATGACTTAAAAGTAAAGCAAAGTTAATTAAGAAGTGAGTTAATGATTAGTCAAATGTTAGTGATAAGTTTTAATTGATTAAGTCATTCTTTGGAGAACACTCAACCATTCACTCATAAGTATGAATCCTTGAACCAAGACATCATCCATGAGAAGGGCTCCAAGTTGGATAAATCAACAAGTATGCCACTAGATTTAATGAATGGAAAAAAGGTCAAGTTACCACACAATGACATGAAGAATGGGAGACTTACAATATCACTTACTAGAATGATATTCCTTGAGGGTCAAATTTAGCTTTATGTTAAGCAATCGTAATTGGACTTATGTAGAAGTCAGAACTATCTGAGGTCGGGAAATAAAAATATAGGTGTTAATGCATGTTAGAGATTTGGTACAAAGAACCAAACTCCTAAAACATACCACACACTAAAAGAAATGGGAAGGACCTATCTCAGTCAGACTTATGTTGATTCCTCTGACACAAGGTCATTGATGAACCAACTAGCATTTAGACATTAGAGAAATCATTGGTCAACTGAAGGATTGGGAAAGAATAAGGATGAAGATGAAAAGGGTAGGGGAAATAGAAACACAAATTGATCATGAGAGGAATTTCATCTGATCAATACCATCCATTCATTTTGGGAGATGAAATGTACATTTCATCAATCCCCTAAATCCAATGATATTGACCAAACAAAATTCCAATCAACCATGACCAAGGCCCAAACAGAAAGTCAAACATCACAAGACCATAAGAATGGATCAACATAATTTTAAAAGATTTAATCAATTCAAAATCAAATTAAAAGGGAATTAAAATACATTTTAATATGGACAAAACCTCAAATCCCTTTAAAACACCAGATAAATGGCCAATGGATTTATCCTAGGTCAAACAAGGTCAAAGGACCTTAGACAAAAAATTTCACGATTCTTGCAAAGTCAGAAGTATTTTAAAATAATTAAAACATAAGTCAAAAACATTTAATTCATGAAAAATATCAAAATTAATCCCCAAAAATGATTTTAATTCATAATATGGAATAGGAAAATATTTAGAGATTTTTGGTGAAAGTCCCATATTTTTTGGATTAAAAATTAATTTTTGATGAATAAAATAAAATAAAGGGATTAATTGAAAAAATCAGAATTAAAAAAGAAATTAGAAAAAACGAGGGTCATCAGATCTCCCTTATTAATTGAGGTGGCAAATTTGATGGCCAAGCGCGTGCGTTCCATTGTGCACTGCAATCAACGTGTTACAAACTTGGTATTTAAAAGCAAGGAATCAGATTAAAATGTGGGATCATGATCAAAGGGTTTGGAGAGTGCCAACACACCATCGGAGCCTTAACTCTGATCATCTTCTCTGGTTGGCCTCACCAGACTGGTCCATCCTCAGCCAATCAGAAACTGAAAAGTGAGGACATCATTTTGAGGAAAATGCTCAGGAGCTCGAATCTGACCTCAATTTCTTCCAATTCCAAGTATATTGAAAGATACGTGGATTTGAAATTTGAGGTGCATGATCTGAGTTGCTTCGATTTGACCTCAAAGCAACTCAATCTTGTTGCCTACATTGGTAGGACTTCAGCCAACCAAAAATTAATCAAAATAGTTGAGAATTGAGTGAGAATCGAAGAAGAGAAAAATGAGAAAATTCACCTTTTGTTGGGCAGTGATGAAGCTCGATTTGGATCTCAATTGGCTTGGCTTGCTTCTGATTGCTTGTAGGAAGTGAAATGGAAGCTAAAATGGTTTGGACTCTTGGAGTTTCAACTTCAAAATATAAGTGAATTTGAAACTCGATTTTAAAATCAAAACCTTCAAGATTATCCTTTAATGGAGGTGAGGGTGTTTGTAGATCAAAGCTTGGGTCAAGGGTCCTTGATTCTGGGCAAGAGGACATGTATATATAGGGTTTTGCATTGCTTTTCACACACTTTCCAAATTTTGTCAAAAATAGTAACCTTGGTTGCATGGATGCATGAGCGTGTACAAGGCCCATTGAATGATGCCAAAAGTTACAACATTATGTGCTAATCAACCTGAAACGATGTCATGTGATCATGCATTATGGAAGTGGAAATTGGACAAAGATCTTACCAAATGAAGCCATGTAAAGAACCCATGCGCAAGTCCCTCAATTCTTGTCCAAATGAAGTGATCTTGGTCTTTTTGGAAATGTGGCATCAAGGGGGACAACTTGGATATGGAACAATTTTCTATTTGGAGCTTGGATCATGATGAATTTTGAGGTGGAATTTGGAGAAATCAAACATAGTTGAAAATTTTCTGTACAAAGTCAAATGACCACTTCTTCCACCTTCAATAACTTTTTCTATGAGATTCAAATAGAAATGTATTATTAATCAAAGTTGTAGATATTTCATTCCTATTTAATTTGGTCATAAATTTGACATCATTTGGATTTGGAATGATGGAGGTGTGCATTTTAGAAGTTGAGGAAAATTGCTTGTTTAATGGTGATGGCCCAAAATGACCTATAATGTTTCTTCTTGGAACATGCCCTTGCAAGTTGAATTTGACATTTATCAAAGAATAAAAGTTGGATAAGACATATTTAGATTGATCATGAAACTTATATTTCCTTCATATCATAAAAATTGAGCAAGTTGTGGTCTTTGGAATTTGACCTTCCAACTAGGGCACAAACAAAATGACCTATAGTAGTTCACCATAAAAAGTGACTTTCCAAGAAAAACTAGCTCTTGATGCCAACATGAAAGTTGTTTGTAATGTAACAAAGAGTAAATTTTATCTTGGAATCATTTTTATATGACAAAAATTGTAGGAGATAAGGTCTAGGGAACCCCAGTTTTGACGAGTTAACTTTCTCTGGTCAACCTCTTTGAACCAACTTGCAAACTTGAAGTTATCTTGATCTTTAGGGCTCATGGAGGATCATATATGCTTGAGATGATGTATAATTAAGTATACCTTAATATATTTGACCAATTGTTGAAGAAACTTGCTGAGGAAGTCCCACAAGATACCCTGATGAATTAGGGCTTCTAAGGCTAACAAGCTTCAAACTCTTGATGAATTCTTGATCAAAATGACAAATAACAAACACGGGGATCCATAAATGATGCTTAGAACCAATGGTGAACCATTCCCTGATTGATCTCTTGCTATGAGGGTCTCAAACCCTAGTTGTGAGCTTGATAGGGCATATGTGGATGCACACACTACCTACAAAAGAAACAAAGTTATACATAGACATATTTTTGGTATTTTGATTAGTAAAAAAAGGAAAGTAAACTATGACACATTCAAATGTGCTTGGTGATCTCTCCCAATGCAAACACAATGAATGAGGGGTAAGGAGAATGCCAATGTGTGATCCCAAAGCCAATGCAAATGATGAGATAACATGAGGGCTCTTAGGGTAAAAATTGGGGTCTTACAATAGATTAATAGCTTCAGTCGATAATAGGACAAGTCATGATGATGAACTTGATGAGTTGGAACTACACATCGAAACTACCCTAGTAGTGACAACTGCACCTTGGTACGCTGACTTTGTTAACTATCTCACAGTCGATATTCTACCTCCTGAATTGACTTATCAACAGAAGAAAAAGTTCTTCCATGATGTAAAACAATTCTAGTGGTATGAACCCCTTCTCTTCAAGAGAGGAACATAAGGCATATTTCGTCTTTGTGTGCCTAAAGAAGAAGTGGATGACATTATAACTCATTGCCACTCCGCACCTTATGGCGGACATGCGAGCACCTCAAAAATTTGAGCTAAGATCCTTCAGGCATGCCTATACTGGCCAACTTTATGGCGCGATGTTCATACTTACATAATCAAATGTGACAAGTGCCAACGCACCAGAAATATTTCAAGACGCAATGAGATGCCTCTAATGAACATTCAAGAAGTGGAGATTTTTGATGTTTAGGAATCGACTTCATAGGTCCATTTCCATAATCCATGGGAAACAAGTATATTCTCGTTGCTATCGACTATGTGTCAAAATGGATCGAGGTCACCGCCTCACCTACGAACGATGCACGAGTGGTTATTAAGATGATTAAAAACTATATATTCCCCAATTTTGGAGTCCCTCGCCTAGTTATAAGCGGTGGCGGATCACATTCCATTTCGAGAATTTTTTAGAATCTCTTGAAGAAGTATGGTGTGAAACATAGAATAACCATGCCCTATCACCCACAAACCAGTGGACAAGTTGAAATGTCAAATATGGAAATAAAACAAATTTTAGAAAAGACTATTTCCATTTCTAGAAAATATTGGTTCTCTAGGCTACAAGATGCATTATGGGCTTATATAACTGCCTTTAAGACCCCCCATAGGGACAACCCCATTTAAATTAGTTTATGGAAAATTTTGTCACCTACCTTTCGAATTAGAACACAAAGCCTATTGGGCTATCAAAGCCCTGAATGTGGACTATTTAACAACCGCTGATAAACGCATATTGGATATCCACAAACTGGATGAACTACATTGAGATGCCTACGAAAATGCCATAATTTACAAAGAACGAACAAAAGCATGGCATGATAAGCAAATCGCGAGAAGGTAATTCAATGTTGGCGGCCCAATACTTTTGTTCAACTCCAGATTATTCCTTTTTCCATGTAAATTATGTTCTAGATGGTCAGGACCATTTCAAGTGACGAAGGTCATGCAATCTGGTGCCGTTGAGATACGAAATCAATCATCCGGCCCTTTCATTGTAAATGGACAACGGTTAAAACATTATAACAACAGTTATATTCCTACCTATTATTCTTTCCATACTTTGACAGAACTACCCCTTGTTGCACCAACAACCTAATTCCAAGCAATCGTCGAGCTACCGACGTAAAACAAAGCGTTGCGGGGAGGCAACCCATGATTCCCTTTATTCTATTTTATTTTACATATATATACAATGATGAATTATTTATCTATTTCCTTAACAAAACTAACTTGTGTGATGTTTACATTTCATGTCACATCGCTCTTCATTACTTATTCCTTCTAACCTTATTTTTAGGATGCAGAGTTTCGATGACATGCACGTTCAGTTCAGAGATGACATCCAGAGGAAACATTATACGGTCATATCTAAGTGACCTTTGCTTCCTACTAGATACCCTAACCCTATTTTCTTAGAAGCCCTAGGGCTCGAAGCTTCTGTTAGATACATGTGTCACCATCTCCAGTGGGATGAGTATTCTGAGGCTATGAACGTCACTTATCGTAACCTTACACTAGAGTTCCTTAGTTCACTTACCCATCAGCCTAATCATGGTCATGAATTTAATAGGGGACTAATCACCTTTAGACTATTTGGTCATGAGTATACCCCCCAAGAATTTTCTAACCTCTTAGGGTTTCAGAGTGGCCTCGATGTTATAGTTGAAGTTCCTCATTATGATTTTATGTAGGAAGAGTTAGACATCTTTTGGAGCGATATTACCGGAAGAGGAAGCCCTAACCCATCCACCCAAATTTCCATTCATATTCATAACCCGACATTCCGGTACTTTTAGATGATGATAGCCTAAACCTTTTTCGGTAGAAGTGAAAATAACGAGTTTGTCAGCACAAAGGAGACTTTCTTTCTCTTTTGCATCACCCAGTACCATCCTGTTAAATCTGGTACCTTCCTCATAGAAAACCTAGAATGTATTGCATTATCTATCGTAGGACCTACCATGTAGGTGGGACAGTTACTCGCATTGCTTATGCTTTAAGCCTCCTGAACCAACTTTCTCACTTAGTTCCTTACTGTGGCTACACCCTTATTGATTTGGACCATTATCTAGATCGTGGCTTGGCAAGATGAGTATTCTTTAGCATCGAACACTAAAAACTCTTCATTAACAATGAAGTCGTTGACCACTTTGCTTTACCACACCACAAAAGAACTAGTATCCATAATAAGGAGAATTGAAGTTATGTTTTATAGGACCAAGGAGAAACACCAACCAAACCTACCATCCCTCATACACCTGAATATTACCCTACACCCCCTCCCCTCAGATAGGATCATCATATTTTCCTCTAATGTCAATATACAAAGGCATAACATTGGCTATGAGCTCAGTGCAATGCGCCAGGAGATGGCTGCCCTTCACGAAGAACTTACTGACCTTACTTTGCAAATGGAAGTGGCTAATACCACTCTTGCCGAAGAAACATATTACCTTTATCAGGAGATCCATAGTCTTCAACGCCAGATCGTAGAAGCTCGGGCATCATGTCCTCACAGGGATCACTCGCACAGGTCTATTTAATAGACTCTTCACTAGTCTTCTTCACACTTTATACATTAAAGTATTGAGGTCAATGCTTAACTTTTGTGTGGGGTGAATTTATATTTCACCGTATTTAGACTCATTTTCTTCGCAATTAGATTTAATTTACTGCCATTATTTACTTCACCGTTTGTTTTTAGACTCATTTCATATTTTTTGTCCCGTTATTCAGATTAATTTTTCAGGATTATTTTCATCTTTATTCATTGTTATTTTCAGTTAATTTTTTTTGTATCTTTCCACTTACATTGTTTGGTATTATTATTATTTCTAATCCATATGCAAGTTTCATTTTTCAATTTTGACAATCCAGCAAAGTAAACCTTCAAGAAATTTCCAACACCCCCTAAAATGCACCCAAACACTCCCGAAAGCCCAAAAGTTCACAACAAAATCTCATCTTCCGAAATTACACAGATGACGTTCGCCATGAAATGTGGCGATCGCCATGGGTCCTGGAACATCAAAAGCGGGACAAAAGCAGAAAAATCATCCCCCCCCCCATTTTCAACCTATCTTCTTCTTCCTAAAACCCATTCTCTTCCACCATTAACTCATATAAAAATCCCACTCACTCAAATTTACTCTCCATTACTCAATTTCCCACTACCTTCTCCATAAATCTACAAAATTCCTCAATCTCAATTTCCCTCATTCTCACAACTTCACCAAAATACTCCATTTTTTTCATTTTATCCACAACAATGAAAGAAATGGGTGATGGACATATCATTTTTTGACAAGGAAGGGGTGGCACAAGCCAAAGGAAGAAATATGAAGATTTGTTGAGCCGGGACATTTTCTCCATGAGGTATGTCGACAACACTTGCTTACACAGGTTAGGAATTTACAATAATGTTTATTATTTGGTGGGGACATTGGGATTGCAAGATCTGTTTGAACATAGAGACCCCACTTACGTAAATCTGACGCGAGAGTTTCTTAGCTCACTTATCTACTATGTAAGTCCAAACACAACAAGCACTGCAGGAAAGATTAAATTTCGTATGTTTAATGTAGAATACGAATATACTACTGATCAGATTGCAGAGTTATTAGGATTTCCTCATGGGGAAGGTGTCCCATGTGAAGCACCTATAGAAATTGATTGGGAATTTGAGACAGGTACATTTTGGCAAGAATTAACATGTTTTTCTACGAACACCTTTGAGGGTAACTTGGCTTCGGAAATTCATAACCCGTCCATCCGTGTCTTTCGCCAAATGTTGGCAGATACCACTTTTGGCCGAGAATACACAAATAAGTTGAATGCCAAAGAGATATTCTATCTGCAAGCTGCACTCACACAAAGACCATTAAACCCGACCCAATCATGGTGTCCCACATGTGTGCAGTTTTGAAAAAGAAATGAGCCATTTTTTTGGAGGATTGATTACCTCCCTTGCCCGTGCTATTGGGCTCGATCAGGAACTTATTACTTTATAACCTCTACCACCCCTCACCACTGACCTACAAATCTCAGAAACCAGCGGCTGTGTAGATTTAGGAAGGCAGAAGGATACCACCTCATGGTTAACAAAAAAGCCATCGAGAGTGTTTTTTTGCCTTGCCTTGATCGTACCGACGTGCGAAGGAGAGAAAATTGGGCTTATGATTTGCTTCCCCGCCACTAACCAGGTACCCTAAAACATCCCTCGGGATGATACAAATGACAATGATACCAATGACGATTATGATTGGAGAAACATGTCTCTCGTTCATAACCCAATCCCCCTTATTTTTCCCCTTCACACACTACACATATGCCTTCTAGTCCTTTTGCAGATACCTCATCTAGTTTCTATTATGACAAAGAGATGATGCGGGAACAGAGAGCTCGTGAGGAGGAGTGTGATAACTTATTTTATGTCATGTATGAGAAACAACAAGATATGACGGAGTTCATGCGGGAATCACAATGCCAATCAGACCTCTCCCTAAGATCGGTGATGGAAATCCAAGCCACCATGGCAACCCAACAGATGCGTCTGCAAGCTTCACAGGTACGTGATTTTGCTCTTGCGCATGCTAACCAAGCATCTATAATAGGGAACCTCTAGAGTTTACAAGCATCCAACGCCTCACTATCAGCACGAGTCCAGCAGCTCCATATTTCCCAGAGTCCACGCCACCAGAGTCGGAGCCGTCACCCACGGCATCAGGATCGAATCGGAGAGGGCAGTGGAGGCCATCAGTAGAAGATTATCTAGGTTCTTCTATTCCTTTTTCACCTTTTATCAAAATATTAGGGACAATGCTCAGTTTAATTGTGGGAGAGAAACCTTATTATTTTCATTTTTATTATCGTTTTTAGCTAGATTTATTATTTTAATATTATTGCTTAGGATTTTATTCACTAGTTTAGTTTGTTTGTTATGTCATTTCATGTGCTGTCGAGTCTTTACGTGTGATTTGCTGTTGTTTATTAATTCTTCCATTTCATGATCCATACAAAAAATAACTTTGAAAAAGAAAACAGGTGTTTAATTTGAAATTTTAGGCTATTAGACAAATTAAAACTAGGTTATAGAGACTTGGGAAACCCCTCAAAAGATCAGTATCATCTTAACACTGTAAGTCTTCTAATTATAGAGAACAATTTGGATAATGTTATACCATGGCCTTGAAATCTCATCTCTAAATAAATCTTTTAGTAGTTTATCTTAGCAGTCAACACCATCTGATTACCACTGAGTAAGCGGACCAATGCAAAAAGGTGAATGATCATGTGCTAAAAAAAGGGAAAGAAAAAGAAAAGTCAAACCTGGAAAAGAAAGAAATAAAAAAAGGAATTCGCCTTCTAAGTTAGGTGACCCTCACTCGGTCATTTAGCCTAACGACTGTGAAACCTATAAGAATATTGCATATTCATCAGAAACGTTTGACAGAATATGGATTATGGTCACTAACAGGTTCATTTTCCGTGTGTGAACAGATAACGGGCTTAATGTGATTGCGCCTGAATGAAAAAGGATGGAAAATGGGATGAGTATGTTAGGTCTAGGCATAATGACATGATCCGAATTGGTTTGTATATGAAGGATATTTATGATCGCAAATGCGGAATGTGTTGTTACGATACCCTTAGTTTGTGAGTTAGTACCCATCAATATGGCCTTGAGTGAATTAGAGTCTTTAGCCTAGAATAGTTACATGAGAACCATTTTGTTTCTTCTTATGAGCAATAATGTTTGCTTGAGGACAAGCAATGGTTTAAGTGTGGGAGATTTTGATAACACTGAAACACGCCACATATTTGGCTCGATTTGCACATGTTTTAGTGTTGTTTTGATTTCATTTCTAATATTATGGTGGTACTTTGTCTGTATTTTAGGTATTTAACCACGTGGTAGCCATACATAAATAAACAAGGCAAATCAAATGGAAAATGGAGAAAAATGCATATTTTGCACTCACGACGACAAGCATGGCGATCGCCATTGAGATAGACACGATGTGGCTTATGTGTCCCATGACCCAACTGTCAAAAAGATCAGGTCCTTGCATTTTGTGAAGGTCGCGTTCGCCACAGGGGGTATGGTGATCGTGGCTGATATGTCCCATGACCCAACAGTCATAAAGACCAAGTCCCCGCGTTTTGTGAAGGTGGCGTTCACCACTGGGTGTATGGCGATCACCATCCCCTATAAGAGTGAAGCGGTCAAAGGGCCGAAGCATTCTTCCCCACTTTCCCCTTTATTCTCTCACAATAATTTATCCATATTGACTTGGTATCCAGAGTTTTGTAACACTATAAATAGAGGTTAAATTTCACATTTTAAGGTACCCAAGCTTAGTACTACAACTTAATCCATATATTCCTATTTTCGAGAGCTTTAATTCTTCACATCGGAGGGTTATTGTGTAACACCCCTTTTTCTACCATCTTATACTTAACATATCATCAGAGTAAATAAGCACGCATATAAACAAAAGGGCGTCACATCGACGTTTTCAGAACTAAAAGCTTTCGAAAACCAAACATCATTCATCATCAATATCCAATACACCTAGTCATTTAAAATAACACCTTTTTATTTTTCATGAATATTCAAGAATATGCGTTCGCAGCGGAAAATAATGATACTCATGCATTTCATAAAATGATCCATGTCCCATACCATGATCATCTCTCAATAATCTCCTCAAGATCAAATAAAACCATATCCAGAACAATTGGCACTATGGCATCTCAAACAGCAATTGCAATCAAACATGTTCACAAGTAATAACATAATACTTATCCAAATAGGATACGAGTTCAATACTATTAATCTACCCCGTGTTACACGACCAGAGCATTGACTCATTACCTAGTCTCTAAGCTAAAACACGGAAGCTCTCTGGTTAAATCTTGAATGAGCTACCTTCCACTTACTTCAGCAATACTACTCCTGAGTATCTGCACGATACCCACGTAAAGTAACATTCAAACAGAAAGGGTGAGAATTCAAATCATTATGAAGAAGTATAATCAAGCACAATGATTAAATCTACAATTAAAGGAATTCATCACACTTCGTATAACCATGTAAATAATATTAACCAATATTTATTTCATATATTTCAAACATCCATCAAAATTTAAGGAGTATAATATTCAAATCCAATATTATATTCTCAATTATACACGCACCTACAATTATCACATAATCACATATTTTGTCAAATTATGTGTCCAAACATCACCAAACTCAATTACCATATCTCATACACACATCACAATCACAACAATGCATACACTCGATGATCACATAACTCTAATGCGACTCAATGCAAGACATGTGACTCTATGCATGTGGTACCGCAATGTGAACCCAACGTTTCACCACTTTCCGATTCAATATCTAGAATCCAAGCCACGCTTCCGATCCGGACAAGATCCAAGCCACTACTATGCATATTTACAATCAAGGATCAACGTATGCTGCATCTACCACGCCTATTTCCAATTAAGGATCAACGTGTGCTACATCTACCACGCCTATTTCCAATTAAGGATCAACGTGTGCTACATCTACCACGCCTATTTCCAATTAAGGATCAACGTGTACTACCATGTGAACCCACAGTTTCACCGCTTCCACCATGAAGCCGACTATGCCATGAATGAATGTACAAATACCAACACATATGCAATTAAGATCATATATACCATCTTAACATTCCACATATCACCATAATTCAACTCGATGAATTATCCATCAATGGTACATATACACATCCATAACAATATATCATTCACAATATAAACTAATTATCAAATGCGCACACATAGACTTCATTCCAAAATGAATATAGTATTTAAAATATCAATTTTTCACTTTTCAAACAGTGTTAACCGGTTAACGCATATGGTTAATCGGTTAACGCAAAACAGAATGCACTTCCTGGCAGATTTCAACAGTGTTAACCGGTTAACGCATTTGGTTAACCGGTTAACGCAAGACAGAATACAATTTTCTAACAGATTTTCAACAGTGTTAATCGGTTAACGCTTTTGGTTAACCGGTTAACGCAAAACAGAATGTTATTCCTGTGTTAACAAAAAAACAGAATGCAAAATTTTCTGCGTTTTTCATCGTTAGAGGACTTTCGGACCTCCGATTTCGATTCCGTAAAAAGCCACACGTTCCGAAAATTATAACTCATACAATACTCTAATTATATAAGGTTAATTTACAGTTTTAACACGATTAAATCACCACAATCAAGAATACTCATCAAACTTAACAATTTCAAACAACCATACAAAATTAGGGATTTTAACCTAACATACTTCTACCCATTGACCCGATCATACTAACCCATAATAATAAGGATTCCCCCCTTACCTCTTCAATTTTCTGGATACCCTAGCTTCTCTCTTGTTCTTCCCCTCTTCTCCTTACTTTTCCTTTTCTCTTTCTCTATTGTTGTCAAATGATCAAATAAATCCTAATTCTCACTCTCCTCACTTCTTATATACTAGTATTCTATTTGGGCTTAAAGAGTGATACCTCTAATTTAATTATTAGGCCCAATAAGACCTAATATTTAAATATCTCTAATTAGTTCAATTAAATTAAACTAACATAGTATACCCACCAAGTTAATTAATTCAATTATATCTCATATCAACTAAATAATTAATTAACACACCAAATTAATTAATATAATCAATTATTATGCTACCTAACAACCAATTAATTAATTACCACTCCAAATAAATAAATAAAATATAGTAATAATATAATAATAATTAAATACTAAAATTGGGTTGTTACAACTCTCCCCCACTTAAAAGATTTTCGGCCTCGAAAATTTACCTCAAACGAATAACTCCGGATACGATTCCTTCATCTTATCCTCGAGTTCCCAAGTAATATTGTCATTGGCGACTCCTCCCCATATCACTTTCACCAAAGCAATCTCCTTCCCACGAAGTTTCTTCACTTCTCGACCTTCAATTCGCATAGGTGATGTATCGATCGTCAAATTATCCCTCACTTGAACATCATCTAATGGAACAACATGCGATGGATCTGCAATGTACTTCCTCAATTGAGATACATGGAACACATCATGAAGATTAGAAAGTGATGGTGGTAATGCAATCCGATATGCCACTTCACCTACCCTCTCGGAAATCTGATAAGGACCAATGAAACGCGGCATCAACTTACGCGACTTCAAAGCTCTACCAACACCCGTTATTGGCGTAACTCGAAGAAACACATGCTCATCTTTCTCAAACTCAAGAGCTTTCCTCCTCTTATCATTATAACTCTTTTGACAACTCTGAGAAGCCTTCATCTTCTCTTGAATCATCTTAATCTTATCCTTAGTCTCTTGAATCAACTCGGGTCTAACCACAGCACCCTCTCCCGATTCGTACCAACACAAAGGAGTTCTACACCTTCTACCATAAAGAGCCTCAAAAAGGTGCCATTCCAATACTCGAATGGAAATTGTTGTTATACGTAAACTCGATCAAAGGCAAGAAACTATCCCAATTTCCTCCTTGTTCCAAAATACAAGACCTCAAAAGATCTTCAAGTGACTGAATAATCCTCTCCGTTTGACCATCAGTTTGCGGATGATATGCCGAACTCAAACGCAACTTCGTACCCAAAGCACTTTGCAAACCTTCCCAAAATCTCGAAGTGAACCTCGGATCTCTATCCGAAACAATGCTCGACGGAATACCATGCAAACATACAATCCTCTCGATGTACAACTTAGCAAGTCTCTCCATTGAATAATCCATCCTCACCGGAATAAAATGAGCACATTTCGTCAACCTGTCCACAACAACCCAAATCGCCTCACAATTACTCAATGTTCTCGGCAAGCCCGAAACAAAATCCATAGAGATACTATCCCACTTCCACTCGGGAATAGATAACGTTTGCATCAAACCAGACGGCTTTTGATGTTCAATCTTTTACTTTTGACAAGTCAAACATGAATACACAAATTCCGCTACATCCTTCTACATACCTTGCCACCAAAACATCTTTCTCAAGTCTTGATACATTTTAGTAGCACCAAGATGAATACTCAAACCACTCCTATGCCCTTCTTCAAGAATCCTCTTTCTCAAATCCGCAACATCCGGAACACACACTCGATCACGACACCTCACGATACCATTCTCATCAATCCGAAAGTCACCACCTTTGCCTTGATTAACCAATGTCATAACATCGACTAATTTCAAATCTGACTTCCGACCTTCTCTAATCTCGTCAATAATGCCACACGTAAGCTTCAACATACCAAGCTTAACACACGAAGACGTCGCTTCACAAACCAAACTCAAATCTCTAAATTGCTCCAACAATTCAAACTCTTGAATCATCAACATAGACATCTGCAATGACTTCCTACTCAATGCATCGGCTACAACATTCGCCTTTCCAGGATGATAATTCAAACCAAAATCATAATCTTTCAAGAATTCCAACCATCTCCTTTGCCTCATATTCAATTCCTTCTGATCGAACAAGTACTTCAAACTCTTGTGATCACTAAACACATCAAATCGCGATCCAAACAAGTAATGTCTCCAAAGCTTCAACACAAACACAACGGTTGCCATCTCTAAATCATGCATCGGATAATTCCTCTCATGAACTTTAAGTTGCCTTGAAGCATAAGCTACCACTTGCCCATTTTGCATCAGAACACCTCCCAAACCCAACAAAGAAGCATCACAATACACAACGAAAGTTTCTAACGGATCTGGTAAAATCAAAATAGGAGTCGTAGTCAATCTTCTCTTAAGCTCTTGAAAATTTGCTTCACACTGCGAAGACCAAATGCAAGCTTGACCTTTCCTAGTCAACTGTGTCAACGGTAACGACAACTTAGAAAATCCTTCAATGAACTTCCTATAATAACCAGCCAAACCAAGAAAACTTCGAATTCAGCAACATACATAGGAGCTTCCCATTGAGATACAGCTTCAATCTTCGTAGGATCCACAGAAATACCGCCACTCGAAATTACATGTCCAATAAAACTTACTTCACTCAACCAAAACTCACATTTAGAGAGTTTAGCAAACAACTTCCTCTCTTTCAACACCGATAACACAACCTTCAAATGCTCGGCATGATCCTCTTCGCTCTTAGAATAGATCAATATATCATCGATGAACACAACAACAAACTTATCCAGATAATCATGAAAAATTCTATTCATATACTCCATAAATACACCAGGTGCATTAGTCACACCAAAAGGCATCATGGAGTACTCGTAGTGACCGTACCTTGTTCGAAAAGCAGTCTTTTGAATATCCTCAGCCTTTACACGAATTTGATGATACCCATACCTCAAATCAATTTTTCTAAACACACAAGCTCCAACCAGCTGATCCATCAGATCGTCAATCCTCGGAAGTAGATACTTGTTCTTAATCGTCACTTTGTTCAGTTGTGTATAATCAACACATAATCTCATAGAACCTTCTTTCTTCTTGACCAACAGAACAGGTGCACCCCACGGCGACACACTAGGACGAATAAACTTCTTCTCAAGAAACTCTTCAAGTTGACTCTTCAACTCTTTCAACTCAGAAGCAGACATTCGATAGGGAGCCATCGATACAGGACTAGTTCCAGGAACTAAATCAATCGAAAACTCAACCTCACATTCCGGCGGTAAATCACTTATATCTTCCGGAAATACCTCCGCAAACTCACAAACTATTGGCAATTCTTCAATCGTCCTCTTCTCACGAATATCCATAGTTTCCAATAACATAAACAACTCTGCACCATCTTGCCCCGATTCATCAACTTGCTTAGTAGACACAAACCAATCTTCCTTTGCACCAACCTCAGGAAAATAACCGTCTTCTCGAAACAGTTGATATACACCCGATTGACTTCTAACCAACACCATCCTCGAATCCGACCTCTCTTCGGGTTCAGGAAAAGCACAACATAATGTCCAAGCTCGACACAATTGGAACATCCAAGATAAGCAGACGCTTCTCCCCCACTTATTTCATTCCCAACCTGCAATGGAGAGTAAAACAAGCATCGACAGTGTTCTCACACACATGTCGCATAGTAGGGAACAACATAATTAAACAACCTGGCCAGACGGACCAACCTGACAACCAGTATCGATTGTGTCAAATACACAAATCAAATACAACGGGATGGAAAACCCTAACGACTATTGACCAACTGGTCGACCATGCTCTGATACCACTAATGTAACACCCATTTTTCTACCATCTTATACTTAACATATAATCAGAGTAAATAAGCACGCATATAAACAAAAGGGCGTCACATTGCCGTTTTCAAAACTAAAAGCTTTCGAAAACCAAACATCATTCATCATCAATATCCAATACACCTAGTCATTTAAAATAACACCTTTTTAATTTTCATGAATATTCAAGAATATGCGTTCGCAGCGGAAAATAATGAATACTCATGCATTTCATAAAATGATTCATGTCCCATACCATGATCATCTCTCAATAATCTCCTCAAGATCAAATAAAACCATATCCAGAACAATTGGCACTATGGCATCTCAAACAGCAATTGCAATCAAACATGTTCACAAGTAATAACATAATACTTATCCAAATAGGATGCGAGTTCAATACTACTAATCTACCCCGTGTTACACGACCAGAGCATTGACTCATTACCTAGTCTCTAAGCTAAAACACGGAAGCTCTCCGGTTAAATCTCGAATGAGCTACCTTCCACTTACTTCAGCAATACTACTCCTGAGTATCTGCACGATACCCATGTAAAGGTAACATTCAACCAGAAAGGGTGAGAATTCAAATCATTATGAAGAAGTATAATCAAGCACAATGATTAAATCTACAATTAAAGGAATTCATCACACTTCGTATAACCATGTAAATAATATTAACCAATATTTATTTCACATATTTCAAACATCCATCAAAATTCAAGGAGTATAATATTCAAATCCAATATTATATTCTTAATTATACACACAACTACAATTATCACATAATCACATATTTTGTCAAATTATGTGTCCAAACATCACCAAAGTCAATTACCATATCTCATACACACATCACAATCACAACAATGCATACACTCGATGATCACATAACTCTAATGCGACTCAATGCAAGACATGTGACTCTATGCATGTGGTACCGCAATGTGAACCCAATGTTTCACCGCTTTCCGATTCAATATCTAGAATCCAAGCCACGCTTCCGATCCAGACAAGATCCAAGCCACTACTACGCCTATTTCCAATCAAGGATCAACGTATGCTGCATCTACCATGCCTATTTCCAATTAAGGATCAACGTGTGCTACATCTACCACGCCTATTTCCAATTAAGGATCAACGTGTGCTACATCTACCACGCCTATTTCCAATTAAGGATCAACGTGTGCTACCATGTGAACCCACAGTTTCACCGCTTCCACCATGAAGCCGACCATCCATGAATGAATGTACAAATACCAACACATATGCAATTAAGATCATCTCTACCATCTTAACATTCCACATATCACCATAATTCAACTCGATGAATTATCCATCAATGGTACATATACACATCCATAACAATATATCATTCACAATATAAACTAATTATCAAATACGCACACATAGACTTCATTCCAAAATGAATACAGCATTTAAAATATCAATTTTTCACTTTTCAAACAGTGTTAACCGGTTAACGCATATGGTTAATCGGTTAACGCAAAACAGAATGCACTTCCTGGCAGATTTCAACAGTGTTAACCGGTTAACGCATTTGGTTAACCGGTTAACGCAAGACAGAATACAATTTTCTAACAGATTTTTAACAGTGTTAATCGGTTAACGCTTTTGGTTAACCGGTTAACGCAAAACAGAATGCTATTCCTGTGTTAAAAAAAACATAATGCAGAATTTTCTGCGGTTTTTATCGTTGGAGGACTTTCGGACCTCCGATTTCGATTCTGTAAAAAGCCACACGTTCATAAAATATTTACTCATACAATACTCTAATTATATAAGGTTAATTTACAGTTTTAACACGATTAAATCACCACAATCAAGAATACTCATCAAACTTAACAATTTCAAACAACCATACAAAATTAGGGATTTTAACCTAACATACTTCTACCCATTGACCCGATCATACTAACCCATAATAATAAGGATTCCCCCCTTACCTCTTCAATTTTCTGGAAACCCTAGCTTCTCTCTTGTTCTTCCCCTCTTCTCCTTACTTTTCCTCTTCTCTTTCTCTATTGTTGTCAAATGATCAAATGAATCCTAATTCTCACTCTCCTCACTTCTTATTAACTAGTATTCTATTTGGGCTTAAAGAGTGATACCTCTAATTTAATTATTAGGCCCAATAAGACCTAATATTTAAATATCTCTAATTAGTTCAATTAAATTAAACTAACACAATATACCCACCAAGTTAATTAATTCAATTATATCTCATATCAACTAAATAATTAATTAACACACCAAATTAATTAATATAATCAATTATTATGCTACCTAACAACCAATTAATTAATTACCACTCCAAATAAATAAATAAAATATAATAATAATAATATAATAATTAAATACTAAAATTGAATTGTTACAACTCTCCCCCCACTTAAAAGATTTTCGGCCTCGAAAATTTACCTCAAACGAATAACTCTGGATACAATTCCTTCATCTTATCCTTGAGTTCCCAAGTAATATTGCCATTGGAGACTCCTCCCCATATCACTTTCACCAAAGCAATCTCCTTCCCACGAAGTTTCTTCACTTCTCGATCTTCAATTCGCATAGGTGATGTATCGACCGTCAAATTATCCCTCACTTGAACATCATCTAATGGAACAACATGCGATGGATACACAATGTACTTCCTCAATTGAGATACATGGAACACATCATGAATATTAGAAATTGATGGTGGTAATGCAATCCGATATGCCACTTCACCTACCCTCTCGGAAATCTGATAAGGACCAATGAAACGCGGCGTCAACTTACGCGACTTCAAAGCTCTACCAACACCCGTTATTGGCATAACTCGAAGAAACACATGCTCATCTTTCTCAAACTCAAGAGCTTTCCTCCTCTTATCATTATAACTCTTTTGACGACTCTAAGAAGCCTTCATCTTCTCTTGAATCATCTTAATCTTATCCGTAGTCTCTTGAATCAACTCGGATCCAACCACAACACCCTCTCCCGATTCGTACCAACACAAAGGAGTTCCACACCTTCTACCATAAAGAGCCTCAAAAGGTGTCATTCCAATAATCGAATGGAAATTGTTGTTATACGTAAACTCGATCAAAGGCAAGAAACTATCCCAATTTCCTCCTTGTTCCAAAACACAAGACCTCAAAAGATCTTCAAGTGACTGAATAGTCCTCTCCGTTTGACCATCAGTTTGCGGATGAAATGGTGAACTCAAACGCAACTTCGTACCCAAAGCACTTTGCAAACCTTCCCAAAATCTCGAAGTGAACCTCAGATCTCTATCCGAAACAATGCTCGACGGAATACCATGCAAACACACAATCCTCTCGATGTACAACTTAGCAAGTCTCTCCATCGAATAATCCATCCTCACCGGAATAAAATGAGCACATTTCGCCAACCTGTCCACAACGACCCAAATCGCCTCACAATTACTCAATGTTCTCGGCAAGCCCGAAACAAAATCTATAGAGATACTATCCCACTTCCACTCGGGAATAGATAACGGTTGCATCAAACCAGACGGCTTTTGATGTTCAATCTTTGACTTTTGACAAGTCAAACATGAATACACAAATTCCGCTACATCCTTCTTCATACCTTGCCACCAAAACATATTTCTCAAGTCTTGATACATTTTAGTAGCACCAAGATGAATACTCAAACCACTCCTATGCCCTTCTTCAAGAATCCTCTTTCTCAAATCCGCAACATCCGGAACACAAACTCGATCACGAGACCTCATGATACCATTCTCATCAATCCGAAAGTCACCATCTTTGCCTTGATTAACCAATGTCATAACATCGACTAATTTCAAATCTGACTTGCGACCTTCTCTAATCTCGTCAATAATGCCAGTTAGATTCATTTATAGTGGATGAGTTAGTTAGTTATGATGAAATGAATCAGTTACAGTTAGTTAAAACTCGAGTGAGTGTTAATCTGAGTCAAGTGTGTAGTTTAAGTTAAGTTGTATCTATTTTGTAATTTCTGTTAAATGATGAGTTAAATGAAATTGTTCGGTTGTAGTTAGTTTAATCTGGGTATTTAATCTATTGTTAAATGTGAAAAGTCAGTTGTTGTTATGTTAAGTGGATGCTCGATTGTTTCATTTTTTGCAGATGGTTGCCTTGGCTCATGTTTGTGGCAGGTGATTTGCTGCTATATTAATGTTGAATGTGCAAAACTTGTTGTTGCTTGGTACGCTTGGTATGCCATTTTGTATGCATTATTATGCCTTGATTGGATTTATTCATGATGAATGAAATGCTTTACCGCTGTACCATTTTTCATTGTTTTGTATAAAACGCATATGCATGTGGCATGATATTGGATTTGTTCATGATGTAGAATGACCTGCTACAGGATGTTGTACTGAGCTGGTTGCAATGTAACGTATATATGTTCATGCTAGTTGATGTTAGGACATGAATGAACCATGGTTGTTTGCTAATAATTTGCTTGGCTTGATTTTATACATGATGGATTGTTTAATGGTGTATTGTTGGTGTATATGTATGGCTGTCATTGTTTAGTTAATGCTAGGTCTCTTGTTTAGCTATGTTATATTTGGTGTGGATGTTAGGTTTGAATGATTTGCCATGTTCAAAATGTTATGTGCTCATGAAATATGTGTATGTAATGTTATGCTATGTAATTTTGTTTTGAATTAGCTCATTCTTGAAATTGCTTTGACATGTTGGACTTAGGTTAGGCATAATATGTTAGTTTGGAATTGACACATGTTATGGTTAAAATGTTTAAAAATGACACATTGTTTCTTTATTGTCTTTGTTTTATAGGAAATGGATGGACCAATGCAAGGATGACTTATTCTTGAAGGAAAAAAATGGGGATTAGGGTTTAGGAATGTAAAAATTATGAGTTGACTTTGGTCAACTGGTTGACCGAAAAGTCAACAGTTGACCAAAAGTCAACTTATGCAAAACAAATTAATTTCTTTGTAATTTCCAATGAACATGTACGGACAATGTAACATGATCTTTATGAATGAAATGCATCTTTTCCTTAGTTAAAAATGTTCTTATGAAACAATGAAAAAATTTGAATTCAAATGGCCATTTTCTTTCCAAGTTCAATGCTTTTAATGCATTTTAAAACAAGTTTGAATGAAGGAATGAAACAGAAACCAATGGACCAATGGAATGACTTGACCAAATGGAACAATGAAATTGAATCAATGAGACTTTAAATCAAAGCATGAATGAATCTTGACACACCATGAAAATAATGAATGAAATTTTAATGGAATGAGACTTGGATCAAATAGACCATGAGAACATGAAGTCAATGAACATGAATGTAAACATATCGTTGATCAATCAAATAACACCATGAGTTAGAGTTTAGTTAGGTCAAAGATCAAAGTTCCAAGCCACCAATAAGCACCTCAAACCAAGTGAGTAGTCAACATAAGTAGTGCACCAATACCATGAACAGCCACTAGGGTTTCCACCACCTCATAGCAAGTCACATGTTGCACAAACCTCCCAAATCAAGGATTAGAGTTTTGGTAATCAAAAGGTACTAAGTCAAGCCAATAAAGCATACTAGAACCAAGGTTTCGTGGTTAGGGTTTCATGGTGCTCACCATCTAATCATGGTCTTCAAGCCAAGCATGAGGCTCCATAGACAAGTTCCCAATACATGGGCCCTCCAATTATGGTCTAGATGATCAAACCAAGGCCCAAGAAGCAACCACAATGTCCCATAGAAACAACACGAAGAATTAGGGTTTTGATGCCTTAAGGAATGCCATAATAAGGTATTCTTGAATATATATCTCAGAGATCAAGAAATTGGGGTTTCCTCCCCATGATGAGCATATGAAGGGCCGTGTCATATTTCTAGAGTTTGATCCACAAGCAAACCGTAGCTTTGCAAGCCTAAAGCTTTGAATCTATAATGATCAATTATCAAGTCCCAATGAATGAATGATGCACATAAACGTGTACACATGGATCTCAAGTCAGAGGTTGGATAAAAAGATGAAAAGGGGTGGGCAAATTTTGGGGTATGATAATGGATTTGCATTAGACTTAAGGATTTTATGTATGGCCCCTAGAAATATGGAGATCATCATGGACTAACGGACTCATGGACTTGATTGCAGGTTGGCTATTCATGTAGCTTTATTTCTTATATTCATTTGCCTTATGCCTCTATTTATCACATTCATTTGTTTAGGCTTAACACACATTTGCACATGCATAACTTTCTCTTCGGCTACCTAACAATGAGACTAGGCTCAATATACTTTTTCACCCACATGGATTTCTCTTGGGCTACCTAACAATGAGGTCCTAGACTAGTCTTTGTATGATCATGCATTATTTCTGTTTTACCAATCTCCTTCCCTTTGATTTAGTTTGATCAAATTCCATTTGATCCACTAGATCCTTTGACTTGGCACACATCCCCTTTGTCTTTGTCAAATGACCATAAGTCCCTTGGTGACTTGGTGGGACTTGTCTCTGCTGCTTTGGATGTTCGGCCTCTCAACGAGTATAAGACCTCAAGAACCAGTTAGGCATCAGTCATCTGCCTCATCCCCACATATCATCTCTGAGAGCCTACTTCAATAACTTGTCAGACATTGACAAAGATTGCACGCCATGAGCCTTAAGCAATAGAGAAGGGGTGAGAGAGAGCATTCTTATCTTCATTCTGAATATTTTGGGTACGGGACGAATGACCCAATTGCTCAGAGTATTCATCTCTATTCATAGACTTTAGTGCAATTCCAGTCAATTCATTATAAAATTCTGCTCTAGCCATGTGACTCCTCTTGTCAACTCCTTTTGGTTTAAAAATAATTGCAACTTCTTTTTGGGTCAAACCTTTATCGTTAACCCCCTTCTCTTTCTTGGTTTTGACACCACAACTCAGGTTGACACCTTCATGGGTTATATACCTTTATCCTTCCTTTTGGGACACATATTTATGGTTAACCCCCTTTCTAGGTTATCACACCATAATTTGGGACACATCTTCATGGTTAACCCCATTTCCTTTTGGGACACGCCTTTATGGTTAACCTTATTTCCTTCAAGAATACACCTTTATGGTTAACCCCCTTCCTTTTGGGATACACCTTTATGGTTAACCCATTTTCTTAGTTTTGACACCATAATTCAAGTTAACACCTTCATGGGTTATATACCTCTATCTTTTTATTTTTGGATTGACACATCTATGGTTATATACCTCCCCTCTTGGTTTTTACATAATTTCCTTACCATGTCAGTCCCAATGCTTTGGTAAGACTTCCTTCCAGTTTAAACACCGCCCTTAATCATTTATCTCTCTTTCAGTTTTTATCCTCCGAACTACGGAGCTCTGACTTCCTCATTGCACTATGAGGATACGTAGGCACGAGGATGCGAATCCTTGGCGGGAACTTTCTTTCTTTTCCCCCTTTATCTCTAGTTCCACAAACTACGAGGCTCTGACTTTCTCATTGCACTATGAGAATACATAGGCATGAGGGTCCCAATCCTCCTTTAGCACTCTCTTTCTAACCAAGTTTCTATTCTGCAGGTACATGAAGATAACAACACTCATCCAAGCAAGAGAATCCAAAGCGGTTCCCATGGAGTACCATTGATGTGAGGGGTGCTAATATCTTCCCCTTGCATAACCGACTTCCTTACCTGTTTCTTGTTTCCCCTTAGGTTTTATTGATATTTTCCCTTCCCTCTTTTAAGATAAATAAAGTTCAATGGTGACTCTGCTGTGTGTTTGATCATGCGACACATTCGGGTACATTTCGTCCGGCTTCACCCCTACCTTATAATCCAACAAAATTCAGCAAAGCACCCTCTAATGATCTCTTCTCTCAAGCACCAACACTCCCTTTCAAAGCTCTTCTCTCACATTTCCCTTGTTTTCACATACTGATAGAAAGTCCTCTAAAAACCTAATTTTTGTCTAGCTTTTAAATTATATACTATTTTATTTAATTTCTCCAAATTGCACTTTTTGCCCAACTGAAGTTCATCTCTCCTCCATTCACCATTAAACTCCCTCAATTCACAAAATTGGCCTAATCTTACATATCCTCTCTAATTTCTAACTAATTAATCTAATTAATTCCCATTAAGCCAATTAATTAACACAAAACACCACAAATACCATCACTGGCGAAACATGTCATATATTCATAAAAATAATCATTTAAATAAATTACTCAATTAAATTAAATAAATAATTAAATAAGTGAATAATTAAATCGGGGTGTTATAATCAACACATGTGTAAGATACGAGCTTGTTGATGGAGGAAGAATATAGGTGGAGGACAAATTCAACAGTACCATGAATGTAACGAATGATTCATTTTAAGGCATATACGTGATGTGTTTTTGGATCATGTATAAAGAGGGACACTTGCTGAACTGCATATGATATATTTGGTCTTGTAAGTGTCAAGTACTGTAATTCACCTACAAGACTTCAATATTTGGTAGGATCTTGATAAGGATTACTTGAGGACCCGTTGAGTTTTGATTTGGTATCCACCGGTGTTGGGAATGGCTTGCATGAGGACATTCCTGTACATTCAATGATCTCTTATGCATATCTTTTATGAGAGAGAAAAATACCTCCTGAATGTAAAGTAACATAGATTCCTAGAAAATAACTCAAACGGTCCAGGTCATTCACTGCAAATTTAGAGCTCAGCTTGAACATAATATACTCACAAAGAGAGTCAGATGAAGTAGTGAGGATAATTTCATCTACATAGAGAAGAATGTAATCCATGTCATTCCAATTATGATAAATAAATAATGAGTGATCAGAAATGCCGTGAGAGAATGTCATTGTAGTGACATAATCAGTGACCCACTGATACCAGACGTGCAATGTTTGTTTAAGTCCATAGAGAGACTTTTTGAGCAAACACACATGGTCGGGAATTGAGGATGATGGAAGCCTGGAGGTTGGTTCATGTATACATTTTCGTCAAGATTGTCATGCAAGAAGGAATTTTTAACATCCAATTGATGAAGACACCATGATTTTGACAAGGCAGCACTGAGTATTATACGAATAGTAGTTGGTTTGACTACATGGCTGGAGGTTTCACCATATTCAATGTATGTTTGTTAGTTTGCTTCATTACCTACAAGGTGATCCTTGTGAAACTCAAATGATCCATCTGAATTTTTGTATGCCTAAAAATCCATAAGAGAATGATATTCTCTTTCATGTCCATTTTCCAATATCTTATTTTCAATAAGAGAATGATATTCTCTTTCATGTCCATTTTCCAATTAGGTTCATGTAATGCATCTATAGTATTTTTATGTAAGAGGGATATTGAATTTTGAGATGAAATGTGTAGGTTAAAAAGCTTGCGAGGTTTGACTATACCATGTTGGGCTCGGGTAGTCTAGGTGATAATTGTGGTAATATTGGTGAAGGCGGAGGTGTGGGTGTAAATGTAGTAACCAATGTTTGTTTCTTGTCATGAGTTAAAGGATAATGAGATATAGGTGTTGAGGAAGATGTTTGTGGGGATGGTTGATTAGTATAGGGCATAGATGATGGTGGGTTTGAGGTTGGTGTTTGTAAATTGTTAGATTAAAAGTTAGTTAGAGTTGGAGTATTTGGTGTAGGTGTGACATAGTAGTAGGGAGGAAGGAAATGTGTGGATTCATTATCTAAAAAAATATAGTCGACCGTGTTAGAAGCATTTAAGGTAGAAATGGGAAACATATTTTATTCAAATATGACATGCCTAGAAATAAAGATCTTACGACTAGACAACTCATAGCACTTATATCCTCTATGATTAGGTGTAAAACCCAAGAATACATACGATGGTGGCCGATGTTGTAATTTATTTCTAGAGGTTAAGGGAATTTGAGGATAGCATACACACCTGAAGACTCGAAGATGTGAATAAGAATGATCTTTTTGGTAGAGTATCTTAGTGGGTGAATAGAGAGCAAACTTTTTGGTTGGGAGGATGTTATGTAAGTATGTTTCCATTTGCAAGGCATGGTTCCAGAAGGATGGTGGGATAGAGGCATTATCTATAAGGGTGCAAACGATGTTATTTATAGTACGGATTTTTCTTTCAGCTTTTCCATTTTTAGGGGAAGTATAGGGACATGAAAACCTAAATGACATGTCATTGAAATCACATAATTTTTTAAAGACAACATTGTCACATTATTTCCAATTATCACATTGAAAACATTGGATATCTTATTCAAATTGGGTTTTTTAATATGAGCGTGAAATTGAAGAAACATAGAATGAACTTAAGATTTATTGTGTAATGGAAAAGTCCACATAAAATCTGTGAAATCATCTAGAAATAACACATAATAACGGTGTCCCGCTGAACTAAGAAAAAATGACGTCCAAACATCACTAGAAAACCCGCAATTTTATTTGTTTCCCAAGTGGACAAGAGTGACAAAAGAAATTGTTCTGAAACTTATAACATGTAATAAAATTGTTTCGGTGTCGAGAATTTAAGACATTTGATCTTGGGTATCCTGAATGGTTGTTCCATACTTTATTAGACAATGAAACAAAGGTAGATGGTGGTTGGGTTGTACAGTAAGGTATGGTGGTAAGTGGGTATAGGTCATCGGAGCTGTTACATCTCATTAAATGTTTCCCAGAAAGGGGTCAAATTCAACAAAAACATCATTATCAATGGCAAACTTTCTAACAGAGACACGATTTTTTATTAGTTTAGAGGCATGTAATACATTGTGTAAATTGAAAGAGTATGGAGAGGTAAGTAACGATGCATGTCCATAACCAATAACCGAAATATCATGACCACTAACAACAATAATATTGTTTCTCGTATTGAAATAAGACATATATTACCTTTGTTCGCCATCATATGCAATGTAGCCATAGTGTCCATATACCTTTGAGCATTTGTACGAGAAATAGAGAATGTATGCATAACAACCTGAATGTATGTTGGAGCATATTAAGAGGATCCTTGGTGACTGGCCTGGAATGATGCAATGGTTATTGAATGAGCTAGATGATTTGGCTTTTGCCCAAGAATACCATC
This sequence comes from Lathyrus oleraceus, assembly GCF_024323335.1. Taxonomy (NCBI): domain Eukaryota; kingdom Viridiplantae; phylum Streptophyta; class Magnoliopsida; order Fabales; family Fabaceae; genus Lathyrus; species Lathyrus oleraceus. Next base: position 350,076,640 of record NC_066582.1, on the reverse strand, counting down.
TTGCTTGTTCGAGTTTCCAGTTGTCGGGTATGGACATGGCGGAGTGCACCAAGGTTGCTACCACGGTGGAAAACTCCATTGCTGAATCTAGTTGGGATACAATTGATTTGTCCATTGTTGTTGTTGATATGGGTAGGGTGGTAAATTCCATTGTGTATGTTCAGAGAAACCGCCATTGTGTCCATTGTTTCGTCCTCTGCCATGGTAGCTGCGTCCATTACTTCCTCTACCACGATTGTTATTACCTCCACTACGGTTGATACAGTGGTAAGGAGTAGGACTTGATGCATCAGTGTGTGAGGCGATGAAGGCAGCATTCTCAGTGGTGTTGACTGCCTTTTTTATCTCTAGTTGTTTCTTCTAAGATGATCATAGAGCATGCTTTGTAAAAGGGCGGAAGAGAATCACAGTGATGAATTTGTGAGCCTACAGTAGCATATGCATCAGTTAGGCCTAAGCTGAGTTGAAGAACCAGACATTCATTGGAGATAGGAGTCTCGACATTAGATAGTTGGTCAGAGAGGGATTTGAGATGCTGACAGTAAGAGGATGCATCAGAGAATTATTCCATACGAGCGTGTGAAAACTATTGCTCTAGGTAAAGAGCCATATAACTTTTTTTGTCATAGAATATATCAAATAACCTGTTCCAAGCAAGTTCTGTAGTAAAGTCATGTTCAATAATGGCATTGAGAAGGTCATTAGAAATTATGTCGTATATCCATTATAACACAACGACGTCAAGGCAAAGCTAGAGTTCAGGATTGGTGTCTAAAGACTTCTCGGAAAGTGTACCGATAATGTCAAAGTAATAAAAATATTGAATCCACAGGGACTACCTTCAAGCAAGACAAAATGTGTGCAATATGTAGAAAACTAGTAAAAGAGGGGGTTTTTGAGTTTCAGTGTTAAAAATAAATAAACGAGAAAAATAATATCACGAAAGCGGCCAGGTTATGTTCTAGAATTCCATATTCTTCTATTGTTGGTGTTTGATGTCTTATATGAATGGTCTTATCGCTATAACACCACAGAGAATTAACAAAACCGTTATAGCCAGTTCCTCATGAAATAACTCACTAACCACTACTCTAAGCTTTTTATCCCTAGTCATCCAGCGTAAGCAGTGTTAGGCGATATATATAACGTTAATTCTCTATGCCACTACTCGAGGTCTCCTATTCCTATTCAACCAACGTAAGTACAAAAATTCCCTTAGGTCCAACACATATACTAATGGTCAGTATTCCCTATGTTCCCAAGATCAGATTAAAAGAGTATCTCACATAAAAAGCATTAAGAACAATAAGCAATTGAATTACATTATAGATAAAAAGCTTCATACATAGTCTAATCAACATAGAATCCAACAATATAGAAATAGGTTCATCATAACACAACCTAGCCTAGAGGAGCTTAGCTACTCATAATGCAATTAAAAATACAACAATTGATAAATAAAGATAACATGTGAAATCCCTTGAAGTAATGGCCTCCAATGGTTTCAAATGCTCTAAAAATAACCACTTGTGCTCTCAAAATTGTGCCTTGATCTCGCAATTTAGTAATGTAACACCCCAATTAAACTAAGCTAATTATTTAATTTAAATTAATATTTTATTTATTAATTTAATTGAATAATTGGAAGTTTGGATTATTATTATTTTATTATTATTTTGGGAATAATAATTATTGGGATAATTATTTATTGGAATAATATATAAGTTGGAATTTAGAAAAATCCCATTTTTGGTAAAAAGGTTAATTTCACGTGAAAAGGGAAAAGAGGCAGAAAGGGCAAAAAGCCAGAGAACGAAGGTTGAAGGAAGGAGAAGCTTGGAGCTCGGAAGCTGCCGGATTAACTCAGGTAAGGGGGATTTATCATCGGTAAAAGGGTATTATATGATAATATGTACTGGGTAGTGATAACCATTGGTTGTATCTCTGATTTGATTGATGCATGATGAATTTGTGAAATATTGGATGAATGAAATTGGATGAATGAAATTGGATGAATGAAATTGGATGATAATTGAAAAGAATTCGTAGGAATTAGAAGAGATAATGTTAGGATTGGTGAAGATGAATAGGATATGATTCGTGTAGATGATATGGACGATTATTTTGTGTAATTTGGACTGTGGAAGGTTGGATCGGATAGGTTTCGTAACAGAGAAAGCCATAGCAGATCTGAGAGTTCTGGTTTCTGGTCATACGCGTATGGCACTAGGCAATACGCGTATGAGCTGGCTGATACGCGTATGGAGGAGGCCTTACGCGTATGGGAGAAAAAGATGATATTTTGAACGTAAATTGGTCTCTGTTGGTACGCGTAAGGGGAGATTGTTACGCGTAGCATACGCGTATGGGATAGGTGATACGCGTATGAGTTGGGCGAGGAAATGCGCAATACGCGTATGAGAGTGGGCATTACGCGTATGGGTTTGGCCAGGTTTGGGCAATACGCGTATGGCAGAGGCAATACGCGTATGGGCAGAATTGTGATTTTTCTGTGCTACTGTTATGCAGTTTTTGGTTGTTTAGGCTGAGTGATGCGACTTAGCTAAGGCATGATGTGATAGGGATCATTTCCCGTTGTTTTGAGTAGTATAGGTATTAGTAGAGTGAGCTAATACTGTGTTTGATTATGTGGCATGATATGATATGCTTTTGTGATAAAACGTGTTAATGATGTGTGTTGATATGCATGATGCTGTGATTGTATCAGTTGTGTATGCATTTGTGAATAGACTGTTTTGTGGCTAGAGTGTGAGCATGTGTCTATTCTGAATTCGTTGTTGATGTTGCAATTGCTAGGTGATTAGCTTGCACATTGTGGCCCATTTGGGGTGGTAGCTAATTCCCATGGTGAGGAATTAGTGAGTTTAGTAATTATTGGACTGTTGTTGATTGTTTGCATGCTAGGTGAGTAGCGTGCATTTCATGGCCCATTTGGGGTGGTAGCTAATTCCCATGGTGAGGAATTAGTGAGTGAGTCACTATGTCTCAAATGAGTGGGACTAGTGAGCTTGGTAGCCGTGCCTGGATTTGGACGGTGAGGTTGAACTATATGTTCACAAATAGTCGGTACCGCATGCATAGAGTCTCATTGCATAATAAATGTATGGCATATAATATGAATGGATGAATTCCAGTATTATATATGTGTTGTGTGTTGTGTTGTTGATGTTGAGTATGGTTGAGATTATATATATGCTAGATGTTATTGTTGAATATGATGTTGAACGGATACTGTCGTCGCTGAGTGTGTAGTCTGGTTAGGGTGAATTAATGTGTTAATTACTTAGCATTACATGTTGTTCTATAATGCTTATTATATTGATTGAGGAACTCACCCTTACACCTATTTTTCAGGTAACGAGAAATGAGTTGAGTAGAAGTTAATGCTTGGAGTCTAGAGTAGTTCTGATGGGTCATGCTCTGATAGATGTAACATCGGGAGGGGATGTCTTAATTGATTTGATATTGGTTGTTGATGATTTACATGTATTGTGTTACATGTTTTACATTGAGTTGAATTTTATTCCGCTGCGAATTATGCAAAGAACCTTATTTTGATTAAATGAATGAGCATGACAGGATATTTTAATGATTTTTGTGAAATGATTGTGTGACACCCTTCGGGGCATAATTACTCTGATGAATATATTGTTATTTTAATTATAATAATTTGGGGTATTTAGAAGGGTGTTACATTAGTGGTATCAGAGCATAGTCGGTCGTGTCGAGTCGTAATTATTCTGTTTCCCCTGTGCGGGATAGGTGTTGTTTAACCCTATCAGTACTTATTGTTTTAGCTTGTTGGGTTTTCAGAATAGAGATGGCTGGAAGAGGTAGAGATGATGCTGCGATTGCTGAGGCTCTGGGTATGCTAGCCGGAGTACTTGGAGGAAATCCGAATGTTATGGGAATGGGGGCTGCTCGTCAGTTGAGTGAGTTCCAGAAGAACAATCCTCCAATGTTCAAGGGAGCATACGATCCAGATGGTGCTCAGAAGTGGTTGAAGGAGATAGAGAGGATCTTCAGAGTAACTGAGTGTGCTGATAACCAGAAGGTCAGGTTCGGTACGCATATGCTATCAGAAGAAGCTGATGATTGGTGGGTTGCTACCCGCACTGAGTTGGAAACTGCTGGAAATGCTGATATTACTTGGGCTGTGTTCAGAGAGAGATTTCTGAGGAAGTATTTTCCCGAGGACGTCCGAGGAAAGAAGGAGATAGAATTCTTGGAATTGAAGCAGGGTAACCGGACTGTTACGGAGTATGCTGCCAAGTTCACAGAACTGTCGAAGTATTATACTCCCTATGCTGAGGCTGCTGGGGAATTTTCAAAGTGTGTGAAGTTTGAGAACGGGCTGCGTCCCGAGATCAAGCAGGCTATTGGATATCAAAGGATTAGAGTGTTTTCTGATTTGGTTGACTGTTGCAGGATTTTTGAACAGGATTCCAAGGCCAGAGCTGAGAGCTATCAGCAGAGGGTTGATAGGAAAGGTAAGAATCAGATTGATCGTGGAAAACCGTATGCAGCTGGCAAAGGTTTTCAGAAGCAGAGTGGGATGAGGAGGCCTAGTGGGGGAGACGCTAGTGCTCCTGCTAAGTGTTACAGATGTGGTCAGGCTGGACATCGTATCCATGAGTGTACCAGTAACGAGAAGAAGTGTTTCAAATGTGGAAAAGGTGGTCATTTGGCTGCAGATTGCCGGTTGAAGACTGTGACTTGTTTCAACTGTGGAGAGTTAGGTCATATCAGTCCACAATGTCCTAAGCTGAAGAAAGAGAATCAGTCGGGAGGCAAGGTTTTTGCTTTATCGGGTTCTGAGACTTCTGCAGATGATCGGTTGATCCGAGGTACGTGTTATATTAATGGCTTTCCTCTTGTGGCTATTATTGACACCGGTGCTACTCATTCTTTTATATCTTTGGATTGTGCGGTGAAACTTAAGTTAGAGATATCTGAGATGCTTGGAAGTATGGTGATTGATACTCCTGCGAAGGGTTCAGTGACTACTACTTCAGTTTGTTTAAGTTGCCCTTTGAGTATGTTTGGTAGGAATTTTGGGATAGACCTTGTGTGTCTTCCATTAGTGCAGATTGATGTTATCTTGGGTATGAACTGGTTGGTGTTTAACCGAGTTTCTATCAACTGTTTTGATAAGACTGTGATATTCCCGGAGATTGAGGAAGGAAAGAGTTTGTTTCTTTCAGCGAGGCAGGTGAATGAGGAAGTAGCATATGGGGCAGAGTTGTTTATGCTGTTAGCGACTTTGGAGGCTAAAGATAAACTGGTAATTGGCGATCTAGCTGTGGTGTGTGACTTTCCTGATGTGTTTCCGGAAGAGGTGAATGAATTGCCGCCAGAGCGTGAAGTTGAGTTCTCGATTGATTTGGTCCCTGGTACTAGACCGATATCGATGGCTCCTTATCGTATGTTTGCTGTCGAGCTAGCTGAATTGAAGAGTCAGTTGGAAGATTTGTTGGATAAGAAATTTATTCGTCCGAGTGTGTCACCGTGGGGTGCACCAGTGTTGTTGGTTAAGAAAAAAGAAGGTACTATGAGGTTGTGTGTGGACTACAGGCAACTGAATAAAGTGACGATCAAGAATCGGTATCCTTTACCGAGGATTGATGATTTGATGGATCAGTTGGTTGGTGCAAGTGTGTTCAGCAAGATAGACTTGAGATCTGGGTATCATCAGATACGTGTGAAAACTGAAGATATTCAGAAGACTGCTTTCAGAACAAGGTATGGACATTATGAGTATTCCGTAATGCCTTTTGGTGTGACTAATGCGCCTGGAGTATTCATGGAGTATATGAATAGGATTTTCCATCCGTACCTAGATCAGTTTGTTGTGGTATTTATTGACGATATTTTGGTGTATTCGAAATCCGAAGAAGAACATGCGAAGCATTTGAGAGTGGTTTTAGGAGTTCTGCGAGAAAAGAAGTTATTTGCTAAACTATCTAAGTGTGAATTCTGGTTAGAAGAGGTTGGTTTTCTTGGTCATGTGATTTCAAGAGGTGGTGTTGCTGTTGATCCTTCTAAGATAGAAGCGGTGTCTAAGTGGGAAGCTCTGAAGTCAGTTTCTGAGATTCGAAGTTTTCTTGGTTTGGCTGGTTATTACAGGAAGTTTATTGAGGGATTTTCTAAGTTGGCGTTACCGTTGACGATGTTGACTAGAAAGGGACAAGCGTTTGTTTGGGATTCAAAATGTGAAGAAGGTTTCCAAGAGTTAAAGAGAAGGTTAACTACTGCTCCTATTCTGATATTACCGAGTTCGTCGGAATTATTTGAGGTTTATTGTGATGCTTCATTGTTGGGTTTGGGTGGTGTGTTGATGCAGAATAAGCAGGTTATAGCTTATGCTTCGAGACAGTTAAGGGTTCATGAGAGGAACTATCCGACACATGATTTAGAGTTGGCAGCCGTGGTATTTGTTCTGAAGTTGTGGAGGCATTATTTGTATGGGTCGAGATTTGAAGTTTTCAGTGACCATAAGAGTTTAAAGTATTTGTTTGATCAGAAAGAGCTGAATATGAGACAGAGGAGATGGTTAGAATTTCTGAAGGATTATGATTTTGGTTTGAATTACCATCCGGGTAAAGCAAATGTAGTAGCTGATGCATTGAGCCGGAAATCATTACATATGTCTATGTTAATGGTTAAGGAATTGGATTTAATTGAGCAGTTTAGAGATTTGAGTTTGGTGTGTGAGAGTACTCACAATAGTGTTAAACTGGGAATGTTGAGATTAACAAGTGGTATTCTGGATGAGATCAGAGAAGGTCAGAGATCTGATATGCTTTTGGTTGATAAGTTGACTTTGGTGAACTCAGGTCAGGGTGGTGAATTCCGAGTTGATGAGAATGGTGTTTTGAGATTTGGCGACCGGGTGTGTATTCCGGATGTTGCCGAGCTTAAGAAGAGTATTCTTGAAGAAGGACATCGTAGCGGCTTGAGTATTCATCCTGGAGCTACGAAGATGTATCATGATTTGAAAAGGTTATTTTGGTGGCCGGGAATGAAAAGAGAAATTTCAAGTTTTGTGTATTCCTGTTTGACTTGTCAGAAGTCGAAGATTGAGCATCAGAAGCCGTCTGGGCTAATGCAACCGTTGGCTATTCCAGAGTGGAAGTGGGATAGTATCAGTATGGATTTTGTTTCTGGTTTGCCGAGGACAAGTAAGAATTTTGAGGCTATTTGGGTGATTGTTGATAGATTGACGAAGTCGGCTCATTTCATTCCGATCAGAATGGATTATCCGTTAGAGAGGCTAGCCGAGTTGTATATTGAGAAGATTGTAAGTTTGCATGGTATTCCGTCGAGTATTGTTTCGGACAGAGATCCTAGATTTACATCAAGGTTCTGGGAAGGTTTGCAGAGGGCTTTGGGAACTAAGCTGAGATTGAGTTCTGCATATCATCCGCAGACTGATGGTCAGACTGAGAGGACGATTCAGTCACTGGAGGATCTTTTGAGAGCTTGTGTTTTGGAAAAAAGAGGTGCTTGGGATTGTTATTTGCCTTTGATTGAGTTTACCTACAACAATAGTTTTCATTCGAGCATTGGTATGGCACCGTTTGAAGCTTTGTATGGTAGGAGATGTCGGACACCTTTATGTTGGTATGAGTCCGGTGAGAGTGCTGTAGTTGGACCGGAGATTGTTCAACAAACTACGGAAAAGATTAAGATGATTCAGGAGAAGATGAGAATTGCTCAGAGTCGTCAGAAGAGTTATCATGATAAGAGGAGGAAGTCCCTTGAGTTCCAAGAGGGAGACCATGTGTTTCTTCGTGTCACTCCGATAACCGGTGTTGGTCGAGCTTTGAAGTCGAAGAAGTTGACACCTCGATTTATTGGTCCTTATCAGATTTTGGAGAGGATAGGAGAGGTAGCCTATCGTATCGCTTTACCGCCGTCGCTTGCGAATTTGCATGATGTTTTTCATGTGTCTCAGTTGAGGAGGTACATTCATGATCCGTCGCATGTAGTCCAAGTAGATGATGTACAGGTGAGAGATAACCTGACTGTTGAAACATCACCTATGAGGATCGAGGATCGAGAGTTGAAGCAGTTGCGGGGTAAAGAGATTGCCTTGGTGAAGGTAGCTTGGGGAGGACCAGCAGGTGGCAATGTGACTTGGGAACTGGAGAGCCAGATGAAGGAGGCTTATCCGGAGTTGTTCGATTGAGGTATGTTTTCGAGGACGAAAACTCTTTTAGTGGGGGAGAGTTGTAACACCCCAATTAAACTAAGCTAATTATTTAATTTAAATTAATATTTTATTTATTAATTTAATTGAATAATTGGAAGTTTGGATTATTATTATTTTATTATTATTTTGGGAATAATAATTATTGGGATAATTATTTATTGGAATAATATATAAGTTGGAATTTAGAAAAATCCCATTTTTGGTAAAAAGGTTAATTTCACGTGAAAAGGGAAAAGAGGCAGAAAGGGCAAAAAGCCAGAGAACGAAGGTTGAAGGAAGGAGAAGCTTGGAGCTCGGAAGCTGCCGGATTAACTCAGGTAAGGGGGGTTTATCATCGGTAAAAGGGTATTATATGATAATATGTACTGGGTAGTGATAACCATTGGTTGTATCTCTGATTTGATTGATGCATGATGAATTTGTGAAATATTGGATGAATGAAATTGGATGAATGAAATTGGATGAATGAAATTGGATGATAATTGAAAAGAATTCGTAGGAATTAGAAGAGATAATGTTAGGATTGGTGAAGATGAATAGGATATGATTCGTGTAGATGATATGGACGATTATTTTGTGTAATTTGGACTGTGGAAGGTTGGATCGGATAGGTTTCGTAACAGAGAAAGCCATAGCAGATCTGAGAGTTCTGGTTTCTGGTCATACGCGTATGGCACTAGGCAATACGCGTATGAGCTGGCTGATACGCGTATGGAGGAGGCCTTACGCGTATGGGAGAAAAAGATGATATTTTGAACGTAAATTGGTCTCTGTTGGTACGCGTAAGGGGAGATTGTTACGCGTAGCATACGCGTATGGGATAGGTGATACGCGTATGAGTTGGGCGAGGAAATGCGCAATACGCGTATGAGAGTGGGCATTACGCGTATGAGAGTGGGCATTACGCGTATGGGTTTGGCCAGGTTTGGGCAATACGCGTATGGCAGAGGCAATACGCGTATGGGCAGAATTGTGATTTTTCTGTGCTACTGTTATGCAGTTTTTGGTTGTTTAGGCTGAGTGATGCGACTTAGCTAAGGCATGATGTGATAGGGATCATTTCCCGTTGTTTTGAGTAGTATAGGTATTAGTAGAGTGAGCTAATACTGTGTTTGATTATGTGGCATGATATGATATGCTTTTGTGATAAAACGTGTTAATGATGTGTGTTGATATGCATGATGCTGTGATTGTATCAGTTGTGTATGCATTTGTGAATAGACTGTTTTGTGGCTAGAGTGTGAGCATGTGTCTATTCTGAATTCGTTGTTGATGTTGCAATTGCTAGGTGATTAGCTTGCACATTGTGGCCCATTTGGGGTGGTAGCTAATTCCCATGGTGAGGAATTAGTGAGTTTAGTAATTATTGGACTGTTGTTGATTGTTTGCATGCTAGGTGAGTAGCGTGCATTTCATGGCCCATTTGGGGTGGTAGCTAATTCCCATGGTGAGGAATTAGTGAGTGAGTCACTATGTCTCAAATGAGTGGGACTAGTGAGCTTGGTAGCCGTGCCTGGATTTGGACGGTGAGGTTGAACTATATGTTCACAAATAGTCGGTACCGCATGCATAGAGTCTCATTGCATAATAAATGTATGGCATATAATATGAATGGATGAATTCCAGTATTATATGTGTGTTGTGTGTTGTGTTGTTGATGTTGAGTATGGTTGAGATTATATATATGCTAGATGTTATTGTTGAATATGATGTTGAACGGATACTGTCGTCGCTGAGTGTGTAGTCTGGTTAGGGTGAATTAATGTGTTAATTACTTAGCATTACATGTTGTTCTATAATGCTTATTATATTGATTGAGGAACTCACCCTTACACCTATTTTTCAGGTAACGAGAAATGAGTTGAGTAGAAGTTAATGCTTGGAGTCTAGAGTAGTTCTGATGGGTCATGCTCTGATAGATGTAACATCGGGAGGGGATGTCTTAATTGATTTGATATTGGTTGTTGATGATTTACATGTATTGTGTTACATGTTTTACATTGAGTTGAATTTTATTCCGCTGCGAATTATGCAAAGAACCTTATTTTGATTAAATGAATGAGCATGACAGGATATTTTAATGATTTTTGTGAAATGATTGTGTGACACCCTTCGGGGCATAATTACTCTGATGAATATATTGTTATTTTAATTATAATAATTTGGGGTATTTAGAAGGGTGTTACAAGTAACGCGTGGGAAAGTGCAGAAAATCCCCTTTAAAAGGTGTCAGAATGAACTAGAACGCGTCAGAAAAGTCCAGAAAAAGTGCCTATCATGAGTGTGATAATTTGCATCGCACGCGTGATGCAACCTTTATGTGACTATCGCACACGCGATGTTGCACATGATTATTCCAATAGTTGCACACTTTTGCTCCCTATTTCACTCAGATTTTCACTAAGTCCATAATTTTCACACTTAGCTATTTTTTCCTCATTCTTTGGTCATTCTTCTTCATTTTAGTTAACTTTCACATGTTTTGCTCTGATTCTTCGACTGAATATATGCAATAACGGACTATCATCACAATCCCAAACTTAAATCGTTGTTTGTCCTCAAGTAACTCGCTTGCAACTGTATACTTCAACAGACAATAAGTCTTACAATAAAAATCGAACATCATAAAATTAAATATTTTGTTTAGCTTACCATTGTTCTATCTTCCAACTTCTATCCAGCGAACTCGGAAAATGTCCTCAACATTGACGAGTACTCAACCTAGAGAGTTTTGGTCTTTCTTATAATATCATTCTTTTCTTTTCTTATTTTTTGAAGTTTCTTTTTTCACAATTTTTTTTTTGAAATTTTGGACCATTTTTTCTAGTACCCCAACCCCAAACTTTAAGCTTTGCTCCCTTCAAAGAGAAACCCCAAACTTAATCTTTTCATATACTTTAGGAAGTATAAGTCTACCTAACTTCGAAGAGAGGGTGGAAAAAAAAGATCTTTCAAGTCATATGGCTAAAAAATTTAGGTTATGTCACCGAAAGAAAGGCTAAGGCTCAAAGTGGTTAGGAATGGATATACCTATTACTACAGGGTGGTTTAAAAAGGCTTAAAGTTATAAATAAAAATTGTCTTAGTGTGTGTTAATCAAACTAGATGACTTAATTAGAAATAGATAAAACCAGATAAAAGAATAATGCATGGATACACTCATAAAGAAAGAAAAATGAACAATGGAAATATTTGGCTCAAAACTTGCTAGATGAGGTATCTGTAGGTTGTGTACAAGTTCGTTGATTCTTTTCTCATCATTCTCCTTCAAGTTACTAGTTGCTATTGTAATGATCAAGTTTCTTTTGGATCATCTGTTCAATGCTAAAGTGCTAAACTTGTAAGTCTGAAAAAACAAAACAACTACAAACTTGTTTATTAAAAACAACATAAATATTCATGTGAAGGTTACACTTGAGTAGAAAATTCCTCTTAAGGATGGTCTTGAATAGAAATAAAGTAAATTCTGTAAAACAAAAACTGAATAAAAATGATAGGTTGCCTCTCATCCAGCGCTACTTGAAGGCAGCAAGAAACACAAGAAATGGAGGTTTGAATTGGGTTTCTAAAGACAAAAGCTTTTTCAAAACCAACTCAATCAAATAATAATATGAACAAGAAAAATAACAAAGTTATTTTTATGTTGATTCATTGTTAACGAAGCTACCTCCAGTCCACCCTACCAAGGTTATTTTTCCTTCTCAACAAGGACTTAATCTACTATAACCGAAAATGATTACATACACCACAAAGACAAACCGTCTTTGTCTTCTTGAGTTTATCTAACTAAAACCTAGTCACTCAAGGAAACCACTCAAACAACTTTGAGATTTACAAGTGTGTGTTTACAAGTAATGCTTCTAAGAAAGCAGATTAAAAAGAGTTAAATACAATTAATATCTTCATACAATAATGAGTTACAACTCTTGTGTGTTTACAAATACTATACACATAAAATATATACTTTAGCAAATAGCGTATGTATGAGCGTAGTTTTTAGCGCAGTGAATTAGCAACATCTTCCATTCTTCCAAGTCTTCTTTATATAGACAATTAAAATATCCATTGAAGGGTATAATTAGAATAACAAATTGCAGTTGTCTCTTTGTGTAACAGTTTGCATATACGAGACAAAATGGTATAACAGTATTATCCTTAGCCCACCAAATCAGCATAGTGGAGAGAAGCGCGATCTTGTATGTGTACTATTTTTCTAATGCAAAAGCTTTTGATCTTATCTTCTAATATTCAGATGCTTCTGATGAAATGATGTTGAAGCATGCTTAGAAGGATCAAGAGACTAGTTGACAGAATCTTCAAAACCTCGGTCTTCAGAGTCTCGACATAGTTCCTTAGAACCTGGTCTTCAGAGTCTTCAGATCTTGTTCTTTAGAATCTTCAGAATATGAGCACAAAACCTTGAAGGCTGACAATCCTTCAAAGGCTCTTCAGTTAGAGTCACAGTCAGAAGCTTTAGCACAAACGTTCATTAAGAACCATTGTCTGGGAACTTTCTAGAACTTGACAGCATCTTATAAAGCACTTGTATATCTTCAGAGTCAGAGTGTGTTGATTCTAGAATCCAATGACATCATATGTCAATACTTAAGCGTCAGAACCTGTTAGCAAAAGCTACACACTAGATAAAAACCATTAATGTACACAATTGTTCTCTAAGAAATAATGCATTGTTATCATTAAAACTAAAGGCCAGATGTAGAACCAAATATTATTCTTACAATCTCCCCTTTTTTTATGATGACAAAACCATGTATTTTGATGAACACTTTTTACTAGGTTTAATCACATAAAGTTATTAGAGTGAGGCTTGTAAGTTTCCCCTAAATTTTATACTGTTAGAAAATTATGTTTCAGCTTAGAATATCAAAGTTAGATTTGCAAGCTCCCCCTGAATCTAAGACTTAAAATAATCATAACACATATACAAATCTCAACCAGCATTAAAAAAAATAACTTCCCATAAGGCAGAAGCCTGACTACTGAAGCATGGTTGTTATCCTCCCACAAGGGAACAACTTGGTTGTAATGGATAAAGTAACTTTACTGAATGCAACAGCTTGGGTACAGAAATATTTCATTCAAAATCCTTGGTTGAGTTCCAGAAAGTCTGGATATCAATCTCATCTTAGAGCATGATTTTTTAGAGCTTTCTTAACGTGGTTGTATTTCTCGTGTATGGTTGTTATCAGGACTTGTATATATCTGGTTCAGAGCTTGTATACACCTGGTTCAACCTTGATCACTTGAACTTAGTTAAGAACAAGAATATGTATGGTTAACTACAAACTGCTTAGTTAACTATTCCGAACATAAGCCTGATTCTTAAACATAAGCTTGGTTCTTATGAACTTGATTCAGCTTTCTTGGTTAATGCCTTAGAACCTAAAACACTTGGTTAACATGGTGAGCTTTTTCAAAGTTCTCAGAATCACCAATGTCATAACATATAAAGACATGTTTCGGTTTCAGAATTGAAATTAGATATATCAAAATCAGAGTCATTCTTTCTCCCCATTTGTCATCATTCAAAAATATAAAATAAAAGACAAAGTAAACCAAGAATAGAATTTCATTTCATTAAATAAAAAAACTTAGTAAAAAAAATGAAACAGAAAACAGAGATAACACAAAGTTTCAAAAACTAGGGTTTAAGAGGGAGTGGTAGTCTTGATAAGATATCTCCAAGCAGTCCTTTAATCTTTGAAGTCTTCTCATCCTGATGCTTGAGTCTCTCTTTAACTTCAGAATTCTCAGCCGTCAAATGCTCCAAAGTCTTTAAAATCAATTCTTCAGAAACCATAGTCTTCTTTAACGCAGAGTTATTTCCAACTTTAAGAGTAGTCTCAAAAGCAACCATAGTAGTCTGAGCAGGAGAAGGTGGTGGAGTCACTACTAGAGCATGAAGTAGAAGTGTTAGATAAACCTTCTGAAGTAAAGGTTCAACTATACCAGAGAGTCTAGCATGGAAGTTCCTTTTAACTTCCTTCAAGAAAGCAATATCCAACTCTTCAGAGCTGACTTCTATCTAACTTCTGAAGTTGTTGGTCAGAGTACAAACTTCAGAGAGGTTTGCGTTAGAAGCGCAAGCCTCAGTGAGAGCATTGAGTCTTCCAGCACCATCACCTTCAAACTGAGTAAACAATTCATCCAAGTGTGTAAGACAAATATTGGTTTGAATAAAAGTTAGATCAGAATAGAGACGTGAGTTTCTGTTTAGGACTATGATAACCTCAACTTCGGATTCAGACTGTCTGGCTAAATCATCATATTTCTCAACGTTTGGGTTAGGTTCAGATTGAGTCTCGTTGTCAGTGGAAATTTCAATGGTTTGGTAAGAAGAATCAGGGGTAGAGGTTCGTTGTTTCTGAGTCGTTCCATGAACGTGCCAAAGACAGGTTCATCAATGGGTTGGCGGGGTAGAGTTGCTGTATAGGGTGTGTATTATGGAAAGGCATGTGATTCTTGCATGGTTAGGGTGAATGAAGTAGGTGTGGAAAAGTCAGAGTCATAGGGATGGCTTTCTATATCAGATGGTTTGGTAGTTGGAATAGTTACAGAAGTGGTACAAGCATTTAAGGTTGGCGGCGTGATGGTTGTGATGGTAGTTGATTCAACAAAAGTTGGGATGGGTATATGGATTATAACAGAAATGGATTGTATAGGTGTGATTATTGTTTCAGAAAACTAGAGGATTTAAGAAGAGGAGTGGTTATGGTTCCAAAAGGAATATATGGTGGTGGAGAAGGTTGTGGAGGAACAGATGAAGTAGAAATAACAGAACGAGCTGAATAGAAAGGAGTCTCAGTAATAGGGAACTTACCAAGATTCCCATAAGGAGTCACTTCATAAGACCTAGCAGTCTCAGAACAGACACACTCTGCTTCTAGCCTCATTGTGTCTCTTAGAATGCTGAGTCCAGAAGTCCTAGAAACTTTGGTGGGAAATTTGGAAGGTCCAAAAGGTCCTTCACCAAAAGATACGGGCTTCCTTTTTCTTTTAAGATAGCACACATCAACAGGGTGATCCTGAAGTTCAACATAAGATAGCATATCATGAGCACAACCTTTTGACATACATTCTTTATTGTAATGTTCCATAACCTCCTTAGATTCTTCCTTTGAGAAAAGAGGGTAATCATCCACTAGAATCCTTCTAGAACCAACTGCGGTTTTGTCTAGGAGTTCTGAAGGGTTAACAACATTTGTAATCGAGGACATGTTCTTCAGAGTATGTCCATTGAAATTCTTCCCAATTATAAAATCATCTACCTTGGTCATTCCTGCATCCATAAGCTTCTGCACCATTTTGCTTTCAAATAAGATGTGAGAAATTAACTTACCCAAAGGTATCCAATTTCTTATCTTAGCAGCTTCATTCCTTGTTTCCTTAACCATTTCCCTCAGATACTTGAAATAAATTGATGGCAGATTTATCTTGTCACTAATTGACAGATAATACAACATGTACTTATGATCAGTGTTCATGTAATCTTGAGAGTTTGACGAAGGTATGGGATTAATGCACCCAACAATGATCTTGAACCAAATTTTAATATTGTTATGAAGATTCTTAGGATTGGAAGAAGGCTTTCCAATCTTAAAGATGGTGTTTGCAATATCTTCCATCCACTCTTCTTGGAAAGCATACCAAAACATCGCTTTCTAGAACCATCATGACCCAAAAGAGTAGAAATAGATTTCTCATAAATGGAAATCTTGTGACCCAACACATATGACGTCACTTGAAGATTCATAGCTTCAGCAAAAATCCAGAATTTCTTAAATAACTCTTCATAAACTGGTCCTTTTAAACGTTCAAAGTAACCTTCTCATCCTTGAAATGTTAAGGTTCCAAACAAATCATACCCATTTGCTTTGAGCTTATCAAAATCCACCAAAAATTCACACAAAATGTTACTTTTTAACTGGAGTAGACAACATGAGTTCTTAAAGTACTTCAAGTACTTACTCTGGTTGTTGAGTTTATGGATGTTCTTGGGTTTGTTGAGCAGACTATTGTGAAGAATCCATAATTGATAAAAGAAAAGGGTTTTAGGATTTGTTGAAAGTTTCTTAAGCTCAGAGAGAGAAAGTGTAGGTTTTGATAGTAGCGAAAGTGTGTGAAGTGGGTTTAAATATACGTTTTTACAATCATGAAAAAGTTTAGAGAAAAGAAAAATTTATGACAAGAGGGTAAAGCGTGAAAGATTTTACCTAATCCCAAGATTTATTAACCCAACGTGTCATATTATCAGATTAGAAGCGATTCAGTTTTCTAAGATCTGTCTTAAAACTGTTCCACTAATCGAGACTGATTGACAACTATTTAATATGAAACTGTTAAGCATCCATAAAGCGTATTTGTTTAACCAAACAAGTTCTGACTAGATACATTTGAACTTATGAAACCTTCTCACTTTAGAAGACTCACACGTTCAAAACAACTAACAAATCTCAGAGTCTCATTTTTCAATTCTGAGAGATTAACATTCTGAAAAAAACATCGCTTTCATTCTGGACATAAGTCCATTTTCAAATTTTTCAGAATGAAAACGAATCTATCTTCAGCAAGGGGTTTTGTAAAGATATAAGGCCATTGATGGTCTATATCAATAAATTCTAGATTTAAAATTCACTTCTGAACATTGTCACATATAAAGTGATGTTTTATCTCAATATATTTTTCTCTAGGATGCAAAATGGGATTCTTAGATAAACAAATAACAAAAGTATTATCACAGAGTATAGGAATGTTACTCTCATATATCTATAAATCTTCTAGCTGAATTTTCATCTAGAGCATCTGAGTGTTGCATCCAGAGGCTGCAATGTATTCAACTTCAGCAGTTGAAAGTGCTATTGTTGATTGCCTTTTGTTGGACCATGAGATCAAATTATCTCCCCAGAAACTAACAGCTTCCAAAAGTGCTTTTTCTCTTAAGTTTGTCTCCAGCATAATAGTCTTTAGATCTTCTATAACACAAGCCAAGGTTAACCATACCTTTCAGATACTTGAAGATCCTCTTAATAAATATTAAGTAGGACTCTCTAGGATCTGATTGGAAGCGAGCACACAAACATACACTAAAAAAATGTCAGGTCTAGAAGCAGTTAATTATAGAAAAGAACCAAACATACCTCTATATACCTTATGTTCTACCTTAGCACTTACCTCATCCTTCTCAAGGATACATGTAGGATGCATATGAGTCTTTGACATCTTGCATTCTGATATGTCAAACTTCTTCAAAAGTTCTTTGGTATACTTGCTATGATGGATGTACATTCCTTCTAGACTTTGATTACTCTAAATCCCTAGAAAGAACCTGAGTTCTCCCATCAGACTCGTCTCAAACTCTGCCTGCATATAATTAGCAAATTCCTTGCACAAAGTAGCATTAGAAGAACAAAATATGATATCATCAATGTAAATTTAAACAACAAGAACGTAATTTTTGAATGACTTATAAAATAATATTGTATCAACTTTCCCTCTGGTGAAATAATTTTCTAAAATAAAATTGCTTAGTCTTTCATACCATGCAATGGGAGCTTGTTTCAGACCATTCAAAGATTTATTAAGCTTGAAAACAAAATTTGGTTTTTTAGGATTTTCAGAACCAGAGGGTTGGTGTACATACACTCCTTTAGTAATGTAACCATTCAGAAATGCACTCTTAACATCCATTTGATACGATATGATGTTATGATTAACAACAAAGGAAATTAAGAGACGAATAGACTCTAACCCTGCAACTAGTGTAAAGGTTTATGTGTAGTCAATCCCTTCTTGCTGACTATAACCTTGTGCTACCAGTCGAGTCTTGTTTCTTACTACCTCTCCTTGTTCGTTCAGCTTGTTTATAAAGATCCAATTTGTTCCAATAACGTGAGTTTCTTTGGGTCTTGGCACCAGATCCCACACGTCATTTATAGAGAATTGATTTAATTCCTCTTGCATAGCTAGAATCCATTATGTGTCCAGAACTACTTCATCAATTGATGTAGGCTCCATCAGAGACACCAAACCCATAAGAATCTCTTCAAAATGTTTAAATGAGGATCTGGTTCTGATAGGTTCAAATTTGTCTCCTATAAGAATGTGAATATCTTTGTTTGTGCCTTCTTAGAGGAGTTTGAGCTTCACCAGCTTTTGGTTGAGGAGCTTCAAAGTCTTTTGCTTCAGCTTCTTTGGCTTATGAACTCTTTCCTTCAGAACCTGAATAAGTGATCTCCAGATCTCCAAAATTCTCAACTAGCTTTGACTTTTCAGAGTCAAGCTTATCATTGATTGCAGACTTGTTATTAATCATGCGCTTCATAGGCTTATTTACTTTGATCTTCAGATCCAGTAGTAAAATCAGAAGCCGCGCAGCTTGATAGGCAGTTGTAGCACCTGCAATATATTCTGCTTCACAGGTTGACAAAACAAGAACTGATTGTTTCTTGGAACACCAATAAATAGGACTTCCCAGAAACTTAAACAAGTACCTAGAGGTACTTCTTCTGTCAACTTTGTCTCCATACCAATCAGAATCTGAGTAACTCATAAGTTCTAAGTCAGTTTCCGCACCAGAAGGGAAAAAACTCCATACTTCAAAGTTCCTTTTATATACCTCATAATTCTCACATTAGCTTGGTAATGAGACCACCTCACTTTACTTATAAACATACTCACCATTCCAACTGCATAACAAATATCAGGTATGGTATTACACAAGTACCTCATAGAACCTACCAACTGCTTGAACATTGTCGCATCTACATCATCACCATCAGAATCCAATTTTTTGATTTGTATTAGCAGGTGTGACAACAACTTTACAATTCAACATCTCAAATTTATTCAGAAGATCAAGTTCATATTTCAGCTGATGTAAAGTTATGCCTTTCTCAGAGTACATAGTCTTCATCCCTAAAAAATAAACCATATTTTCTAGATCAATCACCTCAAACTCATTCATCAGCTCCTTCTTGTACTTAGCTATCTCATGTTCACAACTTCCTGTTAGCAATATGTCATCAACATACAGACACACCAGAATCATATTGTCTTCATAAGTATGTTGAACATAGACACCATACTCCATCTCATATTTCTGAAATCCATGCTTCTTGAAAAATGAACCAATTTTCAGATTCCAAGCTCTAAGGGCTTTTTTCAGTCTATACAAAGCTTTGTGTAATATGTACACCATACCTTCCTGATTCTTTTTCTCAAATCTAGGAGGTTGTGACATATAAACCTCTTATTCTAATGGACCACACAAAAATGCATATTTTACGTCTAAATGCATCAGAGGCCAATTACTATTAGTAGATATCGCCAGCCTGATTGTTTCATATCTTGCTACAGACGCAAACACTTCAAAGTAATCTAACCCAGGTTTCTGATGAAAACCTCTCACAACTAACCTTGTTTTATGTTTGCCAATTGATCCATATGGATTTAGCTTCACCTTATAAACCCATCTTACGATGATGTCTTTCTTAGTCTTTGGAAGTTCTATCAGCTTCCAAGTCTTGTTTCTCTCTATGGAATCAAGTTCTTCTTTCATGGCCTTCAACCAGACTTTCTGCTTGAGAGCTTCTTCCGTACTCACGGGTTCATAGTCTACTAACATGGCACACTGAATAACTCCCCCTTCACAATCTACTTCAATATCTTATAGCATGTCAAACTCTGCAAACCTTCTCGGAATGTTTCTAATTCTTTGTGGCCTCTGAACTTATTTAGAACCTTCTGATTCTGGAACAATATCAGATGCTGTAAACCTCCTCTGAATGTTCCTGATTCTATGAACTTGTTCAAAACATTCTGATTCTTGAACAATATCAGATACTGAAACTCCAGAAGTACCGACTTCAGAAGCATGACCACCTTCAGAATCTAGAATATTCCCAGATTCTAGACTACCACCAGAATCTAAATTACCATCAGAATATGGAACACCAGAATCTGAATCACCATCAGAATCTAGATCAGAATCATATTCTTCCTTAGAACCAATCTTTCCTTCTGATTCTGACTCACTCCCAGAATCATTTTCAAGCTCTGACTCATTTTTAGAATCAGAATCAATATCTTCAGAAGTTAACTCTGCACTAGAGTTAGATTAAGACTTGCTTCAATCCCATACTTCTGACTCTTTCACAATAACCTCTTTGTTGACTTCAACCTTATTAGTAAGTGGAAAGTAAATCTTATAAGCACATGTACTATGATACCCCACTAGTAGCATCACATTGCTTCTATCATCCATCTTCTTTCTAGTAACATCTGGAACGTGTTTATAACAGATAAAACCAAATACTCTGAAATGACTCACACGTTGCTTATCTCCAGTTCACCTCTCAAAAGGAACAATTTCCTTCAGCTTCTTGGTTAGACACCTGTTGAGCATATATGTTGTAGTGACAACAACTTCTCCCCACAAAGTGTTAGCAAGCTTCTTCTCCTTCAGCATGCACCTTGTCGTATCAAGCAAAGTTCGGTTTCTCCTTTCAGCAAGACCATTATGTTAAGGAGTATATAGAGGAGTCACTTTATGCTCAATTCCATTTTCCTCATAGAACTTCTTGAACTCTGTAAAGTTATACTCACTTTCACCACCAGTTCTTAGAATCTTCAGAGTCTGACCATTATGTTTCTCAGCCTTGATTATGAATTTCTTAAATTCAGCAAACACCTTCTATTTGAAATTTATAAGGGATACCCATGTCATCCTTGTGAACTCATCCACAAATGCCGCAAAGTATTTATTCCCTCCTAGTGAAGGTTCTGGAAATGGTCTACACACATCAGAATGCACTACTTCCAAAGCATATTTTCCTCTTGGAGCTACTTTTGATGCAAACAGAAGTCTTGGTTGCTTCCCTCTCATGCACATATTTCATGACTTTTCTGGTTTCTTAATTACAAGAATTCCACGTACCAGTTTCTTTGAATTCAGATGCCCTAAGATTACGAGGTTCAAATGACCAAATCTTTTGTGCCACAACACTTTCCTTCACAACACTTGTTGCACGAAGGCATTCAGAGTCTGAGGTTTTAACATTCACCTTGAATGTTCTATTCCTTCCCTGTTCTGACTCCATAATCATCTTTTGATTACAATCATAAAACTTCAAAAGATTCTCCTTCATGGTAACCAAGAATCCTTTTTCAATTAATTAGCCTACATTCATCATATTACTCTTCATGCCAGGAACATACCTAACATTCTGAATTAACGGAGATTTGCCATTATTCAGAATCACTCTGACATTCCCCATTCCTTTAGCATGCATATACTTATCATCATCACATCTGATCTTAGTCCTCTTCCCAGAGTCAAAATCAACCAACCATTTCTTATTTCCAATAAGATAGTTTGAACAACCAGTGTCCATATACCACCAGTCTTCTAGAGACTCACTATCAGAATCAGAAGCAATTAATAACACGTGTTCATCATCAGAACTTCTAGATATATTTCCTTCTTCTGATTTCCTCTCCTTGTTTGACCAATAATCTACAACGAAGTGGCCAAAATTCTTACAACAGTAACATTAAACTTTTCTCCTGTCATACTTCTCCTTTCCCTTCTAACTCCCAGAAGTTGAGGTTTCTGACTTCTGAGACCTACCATGTATTTTCTTGGCTTCTAACCAAGACTGCTTCTGGTCTTTCTTGACAAAAGAAACTTTTAGAGCCTGCTCTACCTCTCTCTCAGAAACTTTTAGAGCCTGCTCTATCCCTAATAATCCTAAATAAAATATTCATTAAGTATTTATCATAAACTTTAATAAATTCTAATTATATTTTTTCTATATCTTTAGGTAGTATAATAAACCGAAAGAGTTTAAAGTGATTGAGACTGGTTTCATAGTATGTGAGGCTCCCGGCCAGTATGGTATCAGAGCCTCGTTAAGGAGAAGGGATGCATATGGTGTGAATATAGTAAAGAGAGTGAGTAAGGGAGAAAACCACTTAAACATGGAAACATTTGAACCAAACAGTCAACCTATTACTACTACTTCTTCTTTATCGCTTCCTAAACTCTGTAAAAAGACAAATTCTCATAAAATAGAAAACCTTATTGAGTATTCTCATGTTCCAGAAGATGCTCAAATTTCCGAAACAATACCTTCTCTATTAAGCCCGTACACATCTTCAAAAGACAAAGAAGTGTTACCAGATCCATTTGAAATCTTATCTCTACAAACCGCCCTCATATGAAAGAATACGTCCAGTCGTCTAGACTAGACCAATGTAGCTTAAGAGCTACAAACCAGGAGCAGTACGTAGATTCGGAGATTCCCCAGTATCTCATAAATCACTGGAAGACTGAAGGATATACAGCCTTACACTTTGGGGCTGTCAGGCTCATTCTTTCCCTACACAGAAGGAAGAACCAACCTGTCTTTTGCAAAATAGCTCTACTGGACTCAAGCTACCTCCAATATGAAAACATTGTGATAGGAACAGTTCTCACCACACTTCATGCAGGGAGTGATGCCCTCACCATTTTTCCAAACTATAACGTAAGTCTCAATGATAATATGTTATCCACGAGACTAAAGGTACAGATCCAGATCACTAGATCTGACCAAGTACCAGAAGCCATGACAACTACTCTCCATCACTAGATAATATACCTCTTGCAGAATCACTCGATAGATCTCCATCTCTCAGGTTGCTCTTCTGATTCACTATTGGTTGTCACCAATAAAGAAGAAGACACACCCTCTATAGTCCAAATTTTGAGAAGGATTATAAGGGAAGAGTTAACTCATCTAATTCCTCTTGAATGGATAACCAACTACGAGAGACTCCATGTTGATATAAGGCCTATCCAATCCCAAGAGGCTACTTTCAGAAGATCTATTGACAAGACGGTCAAGACGATTTTCAAAAAGCCAGACGAAGGGTCGACCTCAATGTCTCCAATCTTCCAGACAATGATGATCCAACCAGTTTTAAAAGAAGATTGGTGTCATGTCTATGCTGTTACAACAAAAGGAAAACCCATTTACGCTGATAAAATAGATGGTCACTTTGTTTGGGATATTGATCCCATAAGATGTGACCCGAATTGTGACTGTTGGGTGCATGACAATGATATTGACCGCGATATCATTCTTCCCAAAACAAAGAAAAAATGGAGGTGTAAACCCTATCCACCACCTCAAAGAAGATTTAATCCGGATAATGGTCCATGGGTAGGAATCGATGGGAAAAAGAAACCCCTCTCTGTCTATGAGGAAGGACTAAAAATCCTCAAGAAAGAAGGATTGTTACCACCTGATGATCCAACTCTTGTTACATGGTCACCAACAAACCATTGTAAGGCACTACATCCTCCAGCTGTTGTCCAACAAACTCCTTGTTTTATGTACTCAGTTGCAACTTCAGAGTACGAGCGACAATTTCCTTCCATGGAAAGGAAAATGGATCCAATCACAGGCAGAACATCTAAACCCTTCATTCATCCTAGTGAAGTCCAGCCCGATGGGAAACTTAAGCCTTTAAGTCAAGCTGAAGAAGTGCTAAATTGGCAATCTGAAAACATGGTTTCTCAAAATTAGATTCTCTAAAGCCTTGACAAAAGGGTGGATAAGATTGCTGAGAAAATTGATGAGACAGATGACAATTTTAAGACTTAATCCCAAAAAATGTAGAAGCATTACAGGAGCTTAAAAGCCCAAGTATCTCAACTGGATCGTGATTTGCGGCAGATGTTAGAAGAGAGAACTTTTGGAAAAACGTTTGACCAAAAGGAAAGAGAAATCATAAATCTAAAAGGCCAATTAAAAGAGATAGATGATTTCTTAAGAGCCTTTCATGAAAGAAAGCCCAAGCTTGTTGAAAACTCTTTCTTTGACCCTCCTGCTTTTCCTACATATTTCAAACAACCAGAAAGGCCTTCTCCTTTCTACCCTACCTATGTTTCATCACCACCAGATTAGGTTAGATACATACCTACAGCTTATAGGCCAAAATCTACTAGAACTGCAACTCCCTCGACCTCCAAGACAAAAGGAAAAGCTTCATGCCTAAGCGCCCCATCCTCAGACTCTCAGGATATCCCTGAAACACCTCCTCCAAAATACAAAAGGAATAAGAAACTCCTGATAAAGGTTTCCAAGCCATGGCGATCACTAGAAAGTACGAATCTTCCCAGGAAAATCACCATCTTGCTGAAACATTGGCACACAAGGAAGATGAGTCCTTGACAGATAGTGACAATAACTTTGATCAGGAAACATCTACTAATGAAACACTAGGATCTGTTTCACCAAAATCAGAATCTGAAGACAACTATATCCCAAGACTCTTCATGGCAAAAATAAAAGAGGAAGATTCCTTTTTTGAGGAAGAGTCCCCTGAAGAAACTCTGATCCCTGAAAGGATTAAACCAAATGGCGGTCCTTGGTTCACCTTTGATGATATTCCACCCAGCCGCTGGAGAAAAAGACTACTTGGTTTGGAGCTTGGCTTGACACCCAGATGATGAAAACAAGTGCATATAGCTATAAGATCATTGAAGAATTTTGCTGCAGGATGACAGGAACGACGAAAGAATGGTATCACAATCTTGGAACCTTCAAACAAGATGAGTTACACCGTCTAGAAACTACAGCTAATATTCTTGGTGTACTTCACCGTGAATTTATTGGTGATATGTGTAACACCTCAAAATTTGCCCTCCTCTCTTGGGACTAGCTTAGCATATTGCATTTCATTTTTAGGACATTAGTCATTGCATCTTTGCATATCATGTGGCAACATCAAGCAAGTCATCCTCCTAAGTCTTGGTCAGCAGATGAGGAGGTTGAGAGATTCAAGCCTGAGGGTTTCATGGAGTTGATCACTAATCATCTGGGGGTTTGTGCTTCAATAAGGGTCTTGGTTCCTCAAGGAGGTTGATCATCATCTTGGTTGAAATGGTACATCATCATCATCATGGTCTTGTCATCACCAAGAGATTTATTATGCTCGATCAGATTCCTTGAGATTAGGGTTTTAACCTCTGGTCAACCCTAATCATCTGCATTGTGCCAATCAGGGTTTGTCAAAGAGATGAGGTCTTTCATGGATATGGGGATCATCACTTGGTTTTAATGAGCTTGTGGAAGATAGGGTTTCATTGTGAAGCCATTTCATCAGGAGATTGAGGCTCAAGCTCAACAGTCAAGCTGAAATTCATCTATCAGTCAACAAAAGTCAACCAAAGGTCAAATGATGGATTTGGAGGTGGGAGAGGGTTAGAAACACTTCATTCATGCCCAAACAAGTTTCATTTGACATTTCAAACATCAACATGGAAGAAAATAAAGTCAGATGAAAACTTTCCAAAAATAGAAAGTGACTTGTAATTCAAAATTGCCAAAAATGGAAAGGTTGTCTCCTCAAAATTACATGTCCAAAAATGCTTCAAATGAAATTTTGTCCAACATGAAAGTTGTATATCTTGTTCTCACCTTTCCAAAAAGTCCAAGAACATGAATTTCTCATGTGTGGTTGGCAAGTTATGGATCAATCTTGGTCAAGAAAATTTGAATTTCAAAAGGGCATAACTTTTGAACCAAAAGGCCAAATGGAGTGGGATTTTTTGCCACATTCTTGTCTTGACATGCTCTATCCAATTCAAGCATCAAAATCCATGAATTTCCATTGCAAAAAAATTGGACTTTCCATTTGAATTTTGGAGGGAAAAATGCAATTTGAAAATTATGCTTTGAATTCACTTGATTCCACTTGCCTTGGCTTAGAAACAGCATTTTGAAGTGAATTGGTTCAGAAACCTTGCACTGTTACATTGGTTATTTCATGTACAAGGCAATTTGCTAATGTACACTAAAACTTGCATTTCACTTAAACCTTTGCATTAGCCTAATCATGATTAGTGAACATGTTTAACAACACATATAAAAGCTAAATCATAACTGTTTTTTTTGCTAATCATAACAGAATTGTGAAATTGAGATCTAGATCCAAAAATTCTTCAACTTTTTCTCTCAACTTTTCTCCATTTTTCTGCATAAACATTGCATCATTCTTGATCAATCCTTCATCCATGTGCATAATTGAGTTGAATTGAAGCAAGACAACAAGGTTTTCGAGCAGATTCAAGAACTGTTGCAAGTGTGTTCATCAATGGCAATTCGAGTTTTCAGCTAGATCGTGCGCAATTAACATCAAAACTTTCATCCAAAGCATCATATGAGAGCTGGAGAACATCTGTTTCACTGTGCCAAGGCCTGAAAGCATCGAAATCATTTCTGCCATTCAATAGAGGTCAGTTTTCGAATGTGATAATTCTTGAAATTGATACACGCTTTTGGTAGATATTTGAGTGTAGGTTAATCTGCAATTTGAATCATTGAATTTCATGGAGAAACAAGGAAGTTATGTTGATTTTAAGATTCATGAGTGAAAATGTTTTCCTTCGAATCTTTTAATTTAGGATGAATTAGGTTAAGATGATGTTAGATTGTTGATGTGCGATGAAAGATGAATCGAATGGTATATGTATGATGAATTTCTGTGATGTTTGGATCATGATGATGAAGAACAGGATGAACACGTGATGAATCTTAGGGTTTTTAGTTTCCAGAAGTGTTTTGATCTTATGAAGCTCGGTTTGCATGCTTTTGTTTGTTTTCCGCCCATGTACCAATCGCGCCTTGCCACATCACTTAATGAAACGGTGCGTTTCATTAAGTGAGCGCTTCAATTCAAAAATGGAGCGCGTTCGATTCCTGGCTCCGGCATCTCATATTTTGCCTTTTTGCATTTTTATACACTTATGCACTCATGTGTTCATCTACTTGTTTCATGCATTTTTAATTTTTTCACCTCATTAGAAAATTCATAACTCATTGATTACTTATCCAAATCACATGAGGTTTTTTGCATGATGATCCTTGTCATGCCTAATATTTTATGGTGATTTTTCCAGAAATTATACACGTGTGGATTTTTAAATTGCCTAGGGTTTGCTCATGCATATGCCTTCTTGCACCTTGCTTGCTATTTTGTTTGTGAAATAATGATGCTTAATCCAATGGAGCTGAAAATTTACATGCCTAATATAGACACTTTGATTGATCTTTTGGCTTTGAGTTTGTATTTTTATCATGCTTGGTTGTTGAGATATGAGCTGATCATTGGAGGTGTGACAATGTGTGTCACACCATTTCTTGTCCAATTTGATGATTTTATTTACCACTCCAAATAAATGTCAAATGATCTGAATTTGTGCATGATGATACTTCTGGATGTTAAGTTTGAGTGTGAATTTTTGTAGAACTTTTGAGTGCATTTCCAATTTGTTTGAGAATTTCTTTTCTGTTTGACCATTTGTGGACTTTCTGAGAGTCATGAACTTAGATGATTTGTGAAATTCTTGATGTTTATCTTATGAGCTTGAAATTTTTCCCATTGATTCTAGACTCTTTGAAGTTTGTCTTGGCTTTGGTTTGATGTCCATATCATGTTTGGATTCTGTTTTGTGCTTGTGTGAGGTTGATGCATGATTTTGTGCTTCATTTGAGCTTGTTTTGCCTTACCTTGCCTTATGGAATTTATTTGACATGCTTCCAATTGTCCAAATGACTTGAATTTTGGTATGATGATCATGTGATGTGTGCTGTTTAGCCATGATGTTTATGGAGATTTATTGATTTATTTTTGAGTTAGTTTGGATTGATTCATTCTGTTTGGTCCAATGAGCTTTGAACTTGCATGTTTTGCACTATTTGGATTGTGAAATAATTTTGGTGCATGATATGAACATGGGACCTTTTGGATGATGTTTTGATTTGATTGAACTTGATTATTACCAATTTTCATGTTCTGTTTTGAATTATTTCTCCCTCTTTGACCCTAGGCCTTGTCCTAGTGGTTAGTGCTTATGTTTGAGTTGTGTTTTCAGGACAAGAAGCATATGGCCTTGAGGAGTTTGATTCATTTGCTCATTTGGATTGATATTTGGTTGATGTTGATTAACATTAAGTTGTTTTGTAGGTGGATTAGCTCCTTTGAGTTGAGCTTGTGCTTTTCTTGATGCATTGCTTGTTGTCTGTTTGTACAGTTAACTGTTGACTATTAGCCTGTCTGTTTGACTGTTTGAGTTGAATACTAACTGAGCTAGATTGTTTTCAGGTACATTAGTTGCTATAGTTCATTGTGAACTTGCTTTTGCTGTTGCTTGGTTGCTTAACCAATTGAGGTATAACTCACTAACTTCATGTAGTCTGGAAGACCTGGCCTGTTATTTGGTCAGACACCTGTCTGAAGTCCTCCTTAAGAGGCAATGCTTGTGATTGTTTATCTTTGTGCCAAGCAGGAAAAGACCTTTGATAAGGCAATTGGCAGATACAAGAGATGTGCAATCCATCTCCTGCTATTCAGTCGAGTCATCCCTTTGCTCACACAACTGGTGTTGATGCATCGTGGATATTAACCCAAGATCTATGTTGAGTCAGTCATAAGTGTAGAAGGGTTCCCACTTTCTGAACCCACACTTCCTTTGTCTAAAGCTCTCCCAGGCCAGGGATAAGAGCTGTGAGGCACACCCCTCACTTCCTATTTCATCTGCTTCACCCTAACTCTCAATGTTAGGGTTAAGAGCTAACATCACCTGATTACAGTTGTCTTGCTTTTGCAGCCTAACCCTTGTGTGAGCCCACTTTGTCTGTATATAGTGTGTGCTAATTGTGTTTGTTTGCTTGGTTTTGATTATGCTTGCATGCTTTGTTTTGCCTGTTTAGGATAGCTTGCTGCCTATGCAAGTTAGATAGAAAACTCAACCTAGGACCATTGTGGAATACATGATAACTATTAGGCTCGAGTCAGTCTCCCTTCTAGTTGGTCATTTCCCAGTCTCTGGTTAGGAGAAAGTTTCTCCCCTGTTCAGGGGAACTACGTTGCCCTGATCCTCATACCAGATGAGGTACGTAGGCAGGAGATCGTACGAGATCTCTCCGGGCACCCTTTTTCTTTTTGTGTGTGTTTGCTTGACAGTTGCTAGGCTCGAGTGCCAGACTCCTTAGTAACTTGTTGTTTGTTGTCCTATTGTTGTGTGCTTGGAGTTCGATATAAGTCCAACAAGTGGCATTTGGTTTCCAGTGTGGGTTTGTTTGGTTCGGAGTCTGATGTAAGTCTAGCTATTGGCATTCGGTTTCCATGTTTGCCTGTTTGTGCGTTTGTTTTGACGTCTCAGCGTCTGTGCGTGTGTTTTGTTTGGCGTGCGTGAGCCGAACTATGGTAGCTCTGATTCTCATTCCAGATGAGATACGTAGGCATAGGATGCGATATCCTAGCGAGCTCGTTCCCCTCTTCTCCCACCTGTGTTATTTCCAGTGTGTGTGTGTGTGATGTTTGTGAGCAATTTCTTTTAGCAACCTTATCCTATCTTTTTGAGCGTGGATCCCGTCGAGTACGACGGACGTGAGGGGTGCTAATACCTTCCCCTTGCGTAACCGACTCCCGATCCCATCTCTCTTTGGTCGCGAGACCATGTCTTTTCCAGGTTTACTTCGAGCGTTTCCTTTCCCTCTTTTGGGATAAATAATGCACGGTGGCGGCTCTGTGTTGTTTTTGTTTTAGCCCGCCGGTCGTTTTTCGCGGATGCGACAGCTGGCGACTCTGCTGGGGACTTGAGAAGTTGACCTTTTGTTGGTCCATCTTCCCTAAGCGAGTCTCTCCTAGCGCTCTAGGATAGTTAGGTTGCTTGTGTTGCTCTATTTATCGCATTTATGATTATTATGATTGTATATTTGCATAAATGTTTGCATGCATCATACTGTCATTCTGCTGTCCTCTGTACAGGTGGTTCCTTTGTTTTGGGGTGGGTGTTCTGAGTGGGGCTAAAACCCAGGCCCGAGTATACACCTAGGATTAGTGTGGTCTCACGTTCCTCATTTGCTTTATCAGCATATTGTTGCAACGTGACATGCCACAAGCCGGACGAGGTTCATTTGAGAGTGCTCTTCCTTTGTGGGGTTCCACTTTGGTTGGGTCACCTCATCTGAGCTATTGACTTCGGTGACCGATCATTCCCGGATCTTTGGTTTAGACGATCTTAAGGGAGCTACAACGGCACACCTGAAAGGGCAAACCCGTTGAGTATCTTTGCCCGATTGTCGAGACTATTATCCGCCTTAGGACAACCTGATTAGAATTTACCTGTGAGGGGAGGGTGATTTTTACAGATGCATGTTCTGTTGGTGACTTTGATGGTGACTGATGGTTCCGTTGATCAGAGTCCTATTTATAAGTCGGATTTATGGATTTATGTCCGAGACGTCGGAGTGCTATCCGTGTTATTTATCAGTGGGGATCCGTTTATTTCAGGATTCCCCGGGCCGATTCAGTGGATTTTATAGTTATCAGATCAGTGAATCTCTGGTGATGATGGTGATGTACCTTTCAGTTCCGTTTATTTCGGAACCTTGAGTTGGACTTATGATTAATCAGTACCTCAGATGATAGTGATCAGTTCAGAGATCAGGCTTCAGTGCAACGAGTGTTCAGATGACTTGGAGGATGGCACAATGCATTGCATTCATTCGTCAGCATCATTCACATCTTGCATTTACCTGCATCTAACACATGTTTACCCATATGCAGGGACATTCTTGATCGAGATCCTGGTTGAGAGACTTCTTTGCTCAGATATGAGGACCGGTTTGAAAGATGATGTTGTCTATAGCTTCTTCGACCCAGAGATCAGTGTGCTGAAGGATATGATAGCATTGATTGCACCCGACCATGTGGGGATGTTCCGGGAGGCATACGGTGGTATTCTGAAGTTGGTTTTCAGGCTCACTGACAGTGATAGGAGCGCCATTCATACTCTTCTCCAGTTCTATGACCCGGGTTTGAGATGTTTCGTGTTTCCGGACTACTTGTTGGGACCTCTGATGGAGGACTATGCTAGCATCTTGGGTATTCAGATCCGAGATCAGATCCCTTTTTGTGCCATTCAGAGAGAGCCCGATATCGCTGAGATTTCTCGTGCTCTTTATTTGAGCCCAGAGGTGACAAAAGGGGGTCTGAAAGAGAAGGGAAAGTTACCCGGTTTTCACTTGAGTTTCTTGGAGGCCAAGGCCAAGGAACATGCTGCTATGGGTAGTTGGAAGACCGTCTGTGCCTTGATTGCTGTAAGCATTTATGGGACCATCCTGTTTCCTAATCAGAAGAGCTTTGTGGACCATAACGCCATCAGATTGTTTACACAGAGGAATCCCATTCCTACCCTGATCGGAGATGTCTACTACTCGGTTCATAACAGGAACGAGAAGAGGCGTGGTGGATTGATCCGATGTTGTGCTCAACTGCTGTACAAGTGGTTCATGGGGTATTTGCCTTCCAGAGGTGCTTTTGTCGCTCTTGATCCTACGGTCAAGTGGTCGGTCAAGTTGATGGGTTTGCGAGCCACTGATATAGCTTGGACTCATAACGGTATGGCTGGACGGGATTTCATATATAGCTGCGGGAGATTTCCCAATGTGCCTCTTATAGGAGTTCAGGGTTGCATTAATTATAACCCGACGCTTCTTAGAAGACAGATGGGGTTTGCTATGGAGGTTCCTCCTCTCGAGCGCGAGATTCAGGAGTCTTTCTATTTCCCGGCTGAGGGTAATCTGACACGGTTGAAGCAGGTGTCTGGGGCATGGCGAAATATCCGGAGGAAGGTCAATGTTCCTTTTGGCAAGGTTAACAGCATGTCCTTTCCCCCATTTGATGATTGGCTTCGGAAGAGAATTGAGCTCACGTATCTACCTTTTCTTGGAGGTGATCCTTGGTGTCCTTTGATTGAGGGTCCGCGTTCTTCTGTCAGTATGGAAGAATTCCTCGAGATGAAGAAAGCTAGAGATCAGTTGCTTGTAGAGAAAGCTGAATTGGAGATGAGTGTTGCTCGGATTCAGATGTCTAATCAGGAGATCAGAGTGAGGATGGAGGGTCAGGATAAGCGACATGCCCTGGAAGCAAGGCGCTTTGAGATGGACACTGCCTATTATCGGAAGATCAACCAAGCATTGGAGTCGTCGACAAAGGAGCACGACATCACCAAAGAAAGATTAGCCAGAGCTACAAAGGTCATTGAAGATGAGAAGAGGAGGCAAATCCTTGTGAAGACCCAGAGAGATGCCAGAGTCGGAGTTCTTATTGCTGAGTGGGAAGCAAAGATGAAGACCAAGGAAGCAGAGAACGCGAAGATCACTGCTGAGAGGGATCATTATCAGGCTGAGAGAGATCATTACTTCAGGCAGATGAAGATTCACCAGAAATAGATCGGGAGATTGCAGCAGGAGAACACCGAGCTCAGGTTCGCCGCAGAGTTTGCCAAGATGGTTGATGATGTAGGGCCTTCTGTGGGACCTTCTTCAGTATAGACCTTTCTCATTTGTGTGGATTACCGTCAGGCCTGTTGATGGAATTCACTTTCTTGTATTTCCTTCCTGATTCTGGAGATTTGTATATGGCTTGTATCAGCTCG
This sequence comes from Lathyrus oleraceus, assembly GCF_024323335.1. NCBI lineage: Eukaryota > Viridiplantae > Streptophyta > Magnoliopsida > Fabales > Fabaceae > Lathyrus > Lathyrus oleraceus. The sequence continues at coordinate 350,043,890 of NC_066582.1, read as the reverse complement.
ATGTATGACTTTTGCACTTATGGTGCACTTTTGATATATAGTGGTTGTTTTCACTCAGTGATTGATCTTCAAGCTTTATTTGCTTTCCCGTATGCACTCATACAGCACACACATGGTTGGGTGGTATTATGCTAAATCATATATCTCTGATCTGTATGATGAAACCAGATGATTGAATGTCAGAATATTGATGCTGGATTATTATCTGTCTCGATGAAACCAGGATCGAAAAGACGGAGTGTTCCTCATACGGATAGACATTGCATTCATGCATAATCATAATAACTTGTATTCTATTTTGCAGGTGTCAGTGTCTAACCTGTTTGATTGATACAGGAAGGATGAATCCATCCAACGCCGACGTTCTCGCCCTGAAAGAGAAGATAGGTGAGTTGTTCAACATCATGCAAGGGCTCGCCGTAGGGCAGAAAGCAATTGCTGAGAGGTTGGAGAGGATTGAAAACTGGTTGAGAACGGGGGAAACTCAGGGAAAGGCTCCGTCATCTGTAGTAAAGAAACCCCCTAGCAGTGGTCAACTCAGGATGGAGGTTGAATCAGGTGGTGCGCAGGCAAAAAGAGAACGCAGTAAGGATTGTTATTGTCACACCCCGATAAAAATAAGCTAATTATTTAATTTAAGTTAATATTATATTTATTAATTTAATTAAATAATTGGAATTTTGGAATATTATTATTATTATTATTGGAATAATAATTATTGGAAAATATATATAAGTTGGGAATAAAGAAAAAGAGTCTCATTTGGTAAAGAAGGTTTTTACGTGAAAAACAGAGAAGCGGCTGAAAGGAGGAAAAAGGGCAAAGAGGAAGAGCTAGAGAGCAAGGGTTGAAGAACGAAAAAGCTTGAAGCTCAAAGTTGCCGGATTAACTCAGGTAAGGGGGGTTTATCGTCGTTTAATGGGTATTATGGGTTAACATGTAATGGGTAGTGATAAGCCATTGATTTGACCCTAATTGGGATGTTGAATGCTGAAAAGTTGTGTTGGATAAGTTGTATTAAAGATGTAATTGAATCGGTATTGGTGTGAGTGGTAATTTTCCAAAAACGTAGCTTTTTACGGAATTGGAATCGGAGGTCCGGAAGTCCTCCAACAGCGGAAAATGCAGAGAATTCTGCATTCTGCTTTGTGTTAACGCAGGAATAGCTTTCTGTCTTGCGTTAACCGGTTAACCCAGGGTGTTAACCGGTTAACACTGTTATAAATTGTGAAAAACTGCTGTTTTGTCTGCGTTAACCGGTTAACCCAGGGCGTTAACCGGTTAACACTGTTGCGTTTTGCCAGAAAGTGTGTTCTGTGTTGCGTTAACCGGTTAACCCAGGGCGTTAACCGGTTAACACTGTTGAAAAGTGGGAAAATTGGTATTTTAATGTTGTGAACATAATTGGGGATTGGCCTATATCGGTGTGTGATATAGTAGGGATTATTTTCCCGTTGTTTTGAGTAGGATAGGTATTAGTAGCGTGTGCTAATACTGTGATTGAATTATTTGGCATGACATGATATAATTATGTGATAAATATGTTGATGATGTGTGAAAATATGCATAATGTTGGGAATGTATGTATTATGCATGTGTTGGTGAATGGACTGTTTTATGGCTTAGAGTGTGAGCATATGTCCATTGTGGATTGTTGTTGATGATGTTGCATTGCTAGGTGAATTAGCATGCATATTGTGGCCTTTATGGTGGTAGCTAATTCCCATGGTGAGGAATTAGTGAGTAAATCATTGTAGATTGTTGTTGATGTTTGCATGCTAGGTGATTAGCGTGCATAGCATAGCCCTTGGGGTGGTAGCTAATTCCCATGGTGAGGAATTAGTGAGTGAGTCACTAGGTCTCAAATGAGTGGGACTAGTGGGCTTGGTAGCCGTATCTGGATTTGATCGGTGAGGTTGAACTATATGTTCACGAATAGTCGGTACCGCATGCATGGAGTCTCATTGCATAATGTATGTATGGCGTATAATATGAATGGATGTATTCCAATATTATACGTGTGTTTGTGTTGGCATTGAGTATGAGTATGAATTGTGTTGGTATTGAGTATGATATTTGAGTTGATGTGCCGTTACTGAATGTGTGATGTGATTAGGGTGATTAATGTGTTAAATTACTTAACATGACATGATATTTTATAATGCTTGTTATATCGATTGAGGAACTCACCCTTACAACTATTTTTCAGGTAACGAGCTGTGATTGAGTAGAAGCTAGTGCTTGGAGTCTAGTGTAGTCTCCTTAGTGGGTCATGCTCTGGTAGATGTAACATCGGGATGGGATGTTTTAAATGTTTTATTGTTGGTTGTGAACCATTTTACATGTAATGTGTTACATGTTTTGAATGATCGATTTGATCTCTATCCGCTGCGTATTGTGCAATACTTTATGTTTTGAGTTAAATAACGAGCATGACTAAATATTATGGTGAATGGTGTGAAATGATTGTGTGACACCCTTAATTGCATATTTACTCTGATATGTATATTGTTATTTTAATTAATTATTTGGGGTAGTTTAGAAGGGTGTTACATTAGTGGTATCAGAGCATAGTCGGTCGAGTCGAGTCGTAATTATTCTGTTCCCCTGTACGGGATAGGTGTTGTGTAACCCTATCAGTACTTATTGTTTTAGCTTGTTGGGTTTTCAGAATAGAGATGGCTGGAAGAGGTAGAGACGATGCTGCGATTGCTGAGGCTCTGGGTATGCTAGCTGGAGTACTTGGAGGGAATCTGAATGTTATGGGAATGGGAGCTGCTCGTCAATTGAGTGAGTTCCAGAAGAACAATCCTCCAATGTTCAAGGGAGCATACGATCCAGATGGTGCTCAGAAGTGGTTGAAGGAGATCGAGAGAATCTTCCGAGTGACTGAGTGTGCCGATAACCAGAAGGTCAGGTTCGGTACGCATATGCTGTCAGAGGAAGCAGATGATTGGTGGGTTGCTACCCGCACTGAGTTGGAATCTGCTGGGAATGCTGAGATCACTTGGGCTGTGTTCAGAGAGAGATTCCTGAGGAAGTATTTTCCAGAGGATGTTAGAGGAAAGAAAGAGATAGAGTTCTTAGAATTGAAGCAGGGCAATCGGTCTGTTACTGAGTATGCTGCTAAGTTCACAGAGCTGTCGAAGTATTACACTCCCTATGCTGAGGCTGCTGGAGAATTTTCGAAATGTGTGAAGTTTGAGAACGGGTTACGTCCTGAGATCAAGCAGGCTATTGGGTATCAGCGGATTAGAGTGTTTTCTGATTTGGTTGACTGTTGCAGGATTTTTGAACAGGATACCAAGGCTAGAGCAGAGAGCTATCAGCAAAGGGTTGATAGGAAAGGCAAGAATCAGAATGATCGTGGGAAACCGTATGCAGCTGACAAAGGTTTCCAGAGACAGAGTGGGATGAGGAGGCCTAGTGGGGGAGACTCTAGTGCCCCTGCTAAGTGTTACAGATGTGGTCAGGCTGGACATCGTATCCATGAGTGTACCAGTAATGAGAAGAAGTGTTTCAAGTGTGGAAAAGGTGGTCACTTGGCTGCAGAGTGCCGGTTGAAGACTGTGACTTGTTTTAACTGTGGAGAAGTGGGTCATATCAGTCCACAGTGTCCTAAGCCGAAGAAGGAGAATCAATCGGGAGGCAAGGTCTTTGCGTTATCGGGTTCTGAGACTTTTGCAGATGATCGTTTGATCCGAGGTACGTGTTATATTAATGGCGTTCCTCTTGTAGCTATTATTGACACAGGTGCGACTCATTCCTTTATATCTTTGGATTGTGCTGTGAAACTTAAGTTAGAGATATCTGAGATGCATGGTAGTATGGTGATTGATACTCCTGCGAAGGGTTCAGTGACTACTACTTCCGTTTGTTTAAATTGTCCCTTGAGTATTTTTAGTAGAGACTTTTGGATAGACCTCGTGTGTCTTCCACTAGGGCAGATTGATGTTATTCTGGGTATGAACTGGTTGGTGTTTAACCGAGTTTATATCAACTGTTTTGATAAGACTGTGATTTTTCCTGAGAATGAGGAAGGAAAGAGTTTGTTTCTATCAGCAAGGCAGGTGAATGAGGCAGTAGCAGATGGGGCAGAGTTGTTTATGCTGTTAGCGACTTTGGAGGCTAAAGATAAACTGGTGATTTAAGATCTAGCTGTGGTGTGTGATTTTCCTGATGTGTTTCCGGAAGAAGTGAATGAATTACCGCCAGAGCGTGAAGTTGAGTTCTCGATTGATTTGGTACCTGGTACTAGGCCGATATCGATGGCTCCGTACCGTATGTCTGCTGTTGAGTTAACTGAATTGAAGAGTCAGTTGAAAGATCTGTTGGATAAGAAATTTATTCGTCCGAGTGTGTCACCGTGGGGTGCACCAGTGTTATTGGTTAAGAAGAAAGAAGGTACTATGAGGTTGTGTGTGGACTACAGGCAACTGAATAAAGTGACGATCAAGAATCGGTATCCTTTGCCGAGGATTGATGATTTGATGGATCAGTTAGTTGGTGCGAGTGTGTTCAGCAAAATAGATTTGAGGTCGGGATATCATCAGATACGTGTGAAAACTGAGGATATTCAGAAGACTGCTTTCAGAACAAGGTATGGACATTATGAGTATTCTGTAATGCCTTTTGGTGTGACTAATGCGCCTGGAGTATTTATGGAGTATATGAATAGGATTTTCCATCCGTATCTACACAAGTTTGTTGTGGTGTTTATTGACGATATTTTGGTGTATTCGAAATCTGAAGAAGAGCATGCTGAACATTTGAGAGTGGTTTTAGGAGTTCTACGAGAAAAGAAGTTATTTGCTAAGCTGTCTAAGTGTGAATTTTGGTTAGAAGAGGTTAGTTTTCTTGGTCATGTGATTTCAAGAGGTGGTGTTGCTGTTGATCCTTCTAAGATAGAAGCGGTATCTAAGTGGGAAGCTCCGAAGTCAGTTTCTGAGATAAGGAGTTTTCTTGGACTTGCAGGCTATTATAGGAAATTCATTGAGGGATTTTCTAAGTTGGCATTACCGTTGACGATGTTGACTAGAAAGGGGCAAGCGTTTGTTTGGGACTCAAAATGTGAAGAAGGTTTCCAAGAGTTAAAGAGAAGGTTAACTACTGCTCCTATTCTGATATTACCGAGTCCGTCGGAACCATTTGAGGTTTACTGTGATGCTTCATTGTTGGGTTTGGGTGGTGTGTTGATGCAGAATAAGCAGGTTATAGCTTATGCTTCGAGACAGCTGAGGGTTCATGAGAGGAACTATCCGACACACGATTTAGAGTTGGCAGCTGTGGTATTTGTTCTGAAGTTATGGAGGCATTACTTGTACGGGTCAAGATTTGAAGTTTTCAGTGACCATAAAAGTTTGAAGTATTTGTTTGATCAGAAAGAGCTGAATATGAGGCAGAGGAGATGGTTAGAGTTTCTGAAGGATTATGACTTTGGTTTGAATTACCATCCGGGTAAAGCAAACGTAGTGGCTGATGCATTGAGTCGGAAATCATTGCATATGTCTATGTTAATGGTTAGAGAATTGGATTTAATTGAGCAGTTTAGAGACTTGAGTTTGGTGTGTGAGAGTACTCACAATAGCGTTAAATTGAGAATGTTGAAGTTAACGAGTGGTATTTTGGATGAGATTAGAGAAGGTCAGAAATCCGATGTGCTTTTGGTTGATAAGTTGACTCTAGTGAATCAAGGTCAAGGTGGTGAATTCAGAGTTGATGAGAATGGTGTTTTGAAATTTGGTAATCGGGTGTGTATTCCGGATGTTACCGAACTTAAGAAGAGTATTCTTGAGGAAGGACATCGTAGTGGCCTGAGTATTCATCCTGGAGCTACGAAGATGTATCATGATTTGAAAAAGTTATTTTGGTGGCCGGGAATGAAAAGAGAAATTGCGAGTTTTGTTTATTCCTGCTTGACTTCTCAAAAGTCAAAGATTGAGCATCAGAAGCCGTCTGGGCTAATGCAACCGTTGGCTATTCCAGAGTGGAAGTGGGATAGTATCAGTATGGATTTTGTTTCTGGTTTACCGAGGACAAGTAAGAATTTTGAAGCTATTTGGGTGATTGTAGATAGATTGACGAAATCGGCTCATTTCATTCCGATCAGAATGGATTATCCGTTAGAGAGATTAGCCGAGTTGTATATTGAGAAGATTGTAAGTTTGCATGGTATTCCGTCGAGTATTGTTTCGGACAGAGATCCTAGATTTACATCGAAGTTCTGGGAAGGTTTGCAGAGGGCTTTGGGAACTAAGCTGAGATTGAGTTCTGCATATCATCCGCAGACTGATGGTCAGACTGAGAGGACGATTCAGTCACTAGAGGATCTTTTGAAAGCTTGTGTTTTGGAAAAAGGAGGTGCTTGGGATTGTTATTTACCTTTGATTGAGTTTACCTACAACAATAGTTTTCATTCGAGCATTGGTATGGCACCGTTTGAAGCTTTGTATGGTAGGAGATGTCGGACACCTTTATGTTGGTATGAGTCCGGTGAGAGTGCTGTGGTTGGACCGGAGATTGTTCAACAGACTACGGAAAAGATTAAGATGATTCAGGAGAAGATGAGAATTGCTCAGAGTCGTCAGAAGAGTTATCACGACAAGAGGAGGAAGTCACTTGAGTTTCAAGAGGGAGATCATGTGTTTCTTCATGTTACTCCGATAACTGGGGTTGGTCGAGCTTTGAAGTCGAAGAAGTTGACGCCTCGATTTATTGGTCCTTATCAGATTTTGGAGAGGATAGGGGAGGTAGCCTATCGTATCGCTTTACCGCCGTCACTTGCGAATTTGCATGAGGTGTTTCATGTGTCTCAGTTGAGGAGGTACATTCCTGATCCGTCGCATGTAGTCCAAATAGATGATGTACAGGTGAGAGATAACCTGACTGTTGAAACATCACCTATGAGGATCGAGGATCGAGAGTTGAAGCAGTTGCGGGGTAAAGAGATTGCTTTGGTGAAGGTAGCTTGGGGAGGACCAGCAGGTGGCAATGTGACTTGGGAACTTGAGAGTCAGATGAAGGAGTCTTATCCGGAGTTATTCGCTTGAGGTATATTTTCGAGGACGAAAACTCTTTTAGTGGGGGAGAGTTGTAACACCCCGATAAAAATAAGCTAATTATTTAATTTAAGTTAATATTATATTTATTAATTTAATTAAATAATTGGAATTTTGGAATATTATTATTATTATTATTGGAATAATAATTATTGGAAAATATATATAAGTTGGGAATAAAGAAAAAGAGTCTCATTTGGTAAAGAAGGTTTTTACGTGAAAAACAGAGAAGCGGCTGAAAGGAGGAAAAAGGGCAAAGAGGAAGAGCTAGAGAGCAAGGGTTGAAGAACGGAAAAGCTTGAAGCTCAAAGTTGCCGGATTAACTCAGGTAAGGGGGGTTTATCGTCGTTTAATGGGTATTATGGGTTAACATGTAATGGGTAGTGATAAGCCATTGATTTGACCCTAATTGGGATGTTGAATGCTGAAAAGTTGTGTTGGATAAGTTGTATTAAAGATGTAATTGAATCGGTATTGGTGTGAGTGGTAATTTTCCAAAAACGTAGCTTTTTACGGAATTGGAATCGGAGGTCCGGAAGTCCTCCAACGGCGGAAAATGCAGAGAATTCTGCATTCTGCTTTGTGTTAGCGCAGGAATAGCTTTCTGTCTTGCGTTAACCGGTTAACCCAGGGTGTTAACCGGTTAACACTGTTATAAATTGTGAAAAACTGTTGTTTTGTCTGCGTTAACCGGTTAACCCAGGGCGTTAACCGGTTAACACTGTTGCGTTTTGCCAGAAAGTGCGTTTTGTGTTGCGTTAACCGGTTAACCCAGGGCGTTAACCGGTTAACACTGTTGAAAAGTGGGAAAATTGGTATTTTAATGTTGTGAACATAATTGGGGATTGGCCTATATCGGTGTGTGATATAGTAGGGATTATTTTCCCGTTGTTTTGAGTAGGATAGGTATTAGTAGCGTGTGCTAATACTGTGATTGAATTATTTGGCATGACATGATATAATTATGTGATAAATATGTTGATGATGTGTGAAAATATGCATAATGTTGGGAATGTATGTATTATGCATGTGTTGGTGAATGGACTGTTTTATGGCTTAGAGTGTGAGCATATGTCCATTGTGGATTGTTGTTGATGATGTTGCATTGCTAGGTGAATTAGCATGCATATTGTGGCCTTTATGGTGGTAGCTAATTCCCATGGTGAGGAATTAGTGAGTAAATCATTGTAGATTGTTGTTGATGTTTGCATGCTAGGTGATTAGCGTGCATAGCATAGCCCTTGGGGTGGTAGCTAATTCCCATGGTGAGGAATTAGTGAGTGAGTCACTAGGTCTCAAATGAGTGGGACTAGTGGGCTTGGTAGCCGTATCTGGATTTGATCGGTGAGGTTGAACTATATGTTCACGAATAGTCGGTACCGCATGCATGGAGTCTCATTGCATAATGTATGTATGGCGTATAATATGAATGGATGTATTCCAATATTATACGTGTGTTTGTGTTGGCATTGAGTATGAGTATGAATTGTGTTGGTATTGAGTATGATATTTGAGTTGATGTGCCGTTACTGAATGTGTGATGTGATTAGGGTGATTAATGTGTTAAATTACTTAACATGACATGATATTTTATAATGCTTGTTATATCGATTGAGGAACTCACCCTTACAACTATTTTTCAGGTAACGAGCTGTGATTGAGTAGAAGCTAGTGCTTGGAGTCTAGTGTAGTCTCCTTAGTGGGTCATGCTCTGGTAGATGTAACATCGGGATGGGATGTTTTAAATGTTTTATTGTTGGTTGTGAACCATTTTACATGTAATGTGTTACATGTTTTGAATGATCGATTTGATCTCTATCCGCTGCGTATTGTGCAATACTTTATGTTTTGAGTTAAATAACGAGCATGACTAAATATTATGGTGAATGGTGTGAAATGATTGTGTGACACCCTTAATTGCATATTTACTCTGATATGTATATTGTTATTTTAATTAATTATTTGGGGTAGTTTAGAAGGGTGTTACAGTTATCACCCGTATGTTGCCACTGTAACCATTCCTGTTGATAATTCACCTGCACCACAGCGACAACAGTCACCTCCGCAGAGAACACAGAAAGTTGGGTGCCAAGTGAGAAGAAGGACGACAGATCGTCATTTTAATAAGCCGCCCGTGACTTATGCCTCTCTGTTTAAAAGGTTGAGGGATCTCGGGTTGGTGCAGCCAAGGACATTGGTTCCAGGGAAACCGGAGCAGAGGCTTGCAAGTTATGATGATAATGTCAGGTGCGAGTTCCATGCTGGGGCACCCGGACATCACATTGAGGGGTGTAAAGCTTTTAAGCATGTGTTCAAGATTTGGTGGATTCTAAAGCCATCAATTTTGCGCTAATGTCGGATGTTAATACTAACCCCATGTCGATGCATGGCCCTATGGGGGTGAATGTGATGTCCAAAGACAAGAGGAAAATGGATGAAACGAACGGGGATCAGTTAAAGATTCCAATGTCTGTGGTCCAGAAGCATCTGATGAAGAGTGGGGCTTTCCCTGGTGTTGATAACTGTTGTGCGGCTGTCGCTACAAATGGGCGTGCAATGATGAGGGAAACAATTCAAGGAATGATTGAAGTAGGAATGGACGATGTAAGATGTAAAGCACCCAGTCTGGCAGTTGAAACCGTCAAGGTGGAGAACGCCAGTCTTGCTGAGAAAGAGAAAAAGCTGTCCATTTCTTCTTACAAACAAGCCCTAGAAGTGGTGAAGAATAGAGAGGCCCAAGGTTGGGGAAAAATCATAGACATTGTGGTGAAGGCGGATATGTTTGGGGTTGGCTATCAGCCAGATCAAGACTTGTTTGGGCAAAACAGAGGATGTCGTCCACCGTTCACATTTGTCAGTGCTGGAATGTTGGATCCAGGTCACGCCTGTACAGTAGGTGGAGAGATTGACAGTGACTGTGAACTGGACTCGTGGATAAAAGCGTGTGTACCAGGAAACTGGAAGGCCTCAAAGATCATCACTGTCACTCATCCGGAAGAGTAATATTTTCTGTTTTCAATTCTGTTTGCATGAAAGCCATATGTTTTGCCCGAAACGTAATGGTCCATTGTAAGGGCCATCTCATATGTTTCATTGTGAAACATTTTGCATCATTAATAAATGGATGTTTTTCACATTAAAAGCGGTGTTCCCTGTTTTTCATTTATTTTTACAGTTTAAAAACAAATAAAAATGGCAATGTTTGTTTTCATTTTTCTTTCCTTGTGTTTTGTCTCGTTTCGACTTCGAAAAATAATTCTCCGGATCTCATTGATAACAATTCGGTTACACCTCTGTATGACTTCGACAATCCGATCTATCATGCCGAAGAAGAAGGCGAAGAAGATTGTGATCTACTGGAAGATTAGCCAGGTTGTTAAAACAAAAGGAGAAGGTGATTCAGCCGCACGAGGAGCGATGCAAGATTGTTATTCCAAGCCCCGCCAAGGTCAGAAAGGAAGTGAAAATTGGGGCCGCTTCAGAGGCGAGTCGAAAGCAGAATGGTAGCCCTGTTGAAAGAGCATGTGGATACCTTCGCCTGGTCGTGTCAGGATATGCCAGGGTCGGATACCGATGTCGTTGCGCACAAGCTACCATGGAAAGAAGACTATCCTCCAGAGAAGCAGAATGCCGGTGCTACTTATCAGAGAGCCATGGTGACTTTGTTTCATGATATGATTCATCATGAAATTGAATGCTATGTTGATGACATGATAGCAAAGTCCCCAAACAGAAGAGGGGCATCTGGCAGACCGGGGCAAGTCGTTTGACCGGTTGAGATAATTCAGACTGAGGTTGAATTCGAATAAGTGCACTATCAGAGTGCGGGCCGGTTAGTTGCTGGGGCTTATTGTGAGTGGAAAAGAGGAATCGAGGTTGATCCTGATAAAAAAAAAAAAAAAAAACAAGAAGTGCCTGAACCGATAACAGAAAAAAGGGGTTCGTGGTTTATTAGGTAGATTGAACTACATGTCATGGTTCACATCTCATTTAACAGTCATGTGTGAACCCATTCAAGCCGTGAAAAAAAAATCAAACGGTCAGGTGGAATAGTGATTGCCAAGGGGCATTGAGAAATAAAAGAATATTTGCAGGAACCTCTGATTCAAGGAGCAACCGTTAATCTGGTACTTGACAGCCCTCGAGGAGTCTACGAGGTGTATTGGGTCAGCATGACGAGTCTTGTCGAAAAGAGCATGCAATTTACCTTAGCAAAAAGTTCACCGACCGTGAAACAATACATTCACTGCTCGAGAAAACTTGTTGTACTTTGGCATAGGCTGCTCGCCGACTGAGACAGTATATGCTGGTTCATACCACTTTGTGGATTTCAAGATGGATCCGATCAAGTATATTTTTGAAGAGCCAGCGTTGACCGGACGGGTTGCGAGAGGGCAAATGATTTTGATTGAATATGATATCCAGTATACCCCTCAGAAAGCAATCAAGGGGAGTGTATTGTCTGATTACCTCGCCCGGCAACCTATTAAGGATTATCAACCGAGGAAGTTTGAGTTCCCTGATGAGGACATCTCGAGGTGCTCAAATCGAAAGATTGTGAGGAACCGATCCCGGAGGAGGGGCCTGACCCTGAATCCGAACGGATTCTGATGTCTGATGGGGTTAATGTGGATGAGTTAGTGTCGTTTTGGTCGCGCCGAAGAGATCCCACATTCCTTGTGCTGCCTGACTGACATTTGAATGCACCAAAGACATGGTGGCTGAGTGCGAAGCTTGTATCCTGGGTACTGAACTTCGGTGCGTACATCTACTGGGGCAACACCTTTCTCTTTGGTATATGGGATGGAAGCTGTGCTACCCATTGGAGGTCCAGATCTCATCATGGAGAGTCTTGATGTGAAATTGCAAGAGGTTGAATGGGTAAGGACCCGGTACGAAGAGTTGAGCCTGGTTGAGGAAAAGAGGTTGGCAGCCATTTGTCATGGGCAGTTGTACCAGCAAAGGATGAAGCGTGCTTGTGACCGAAAAGTACGACCTCGTGTGTATCATGTGGGAGATCTGGTGCTGAAAAGGATCCTTCCTCCTCAAAACGATCGTAGGGGCAAATGGACACCCAATTATGAAGGTCCATTCGTGGTCCAAAAGGTTTTCTCTGGCGGAGCCTTGTTGTTAACAACCATGGATGGCGAGGATTTTCCATCCCCTGTGAATGCGGACGCAGTTAAAAAATACTTCGTATAAAGAGACCCGCTGGACGAAAAGAATAAAATAGTCCAGGCAAAAATGGGCATCCCGGCGAACCGAGAAAAAATGAAAAAAGGTTCGGGCAAAAATTAGGGATAAAAAGAAAAGAACTGTACACCCGGCAAGTCGATAACCTGAAAAGACGACTTGGGCAAAAAAGGTATCCCGGTGGACTGAAAACCCGAAAGGGCGGTCCAGGCAAAAGAGGGATTGAAACGAACAACTGCGTCTGGCATGATCGTTTACTTTGGTTAAGGTACCAGGATAATCTCCGCCAGGGATCAGTCGGAAACGTCTTTTCAGAAGGCAGAAGGCACGGAGAGTCTGAGGACATATGGGGTGTAACCGAGTTGGAACTCGATGAGATCACGGTTTCACATTGCCAGTAGGATAGATTTTCCTTTTGTGCGCAATTACCTCTTTTCAGGGATTGCTTCCTGTGTATTGCTCGATTTTGAGCCACCTTTTTCAATCAATAAAATGCATATTCAGTCAAATAATTTTGTTTTTGTTTTTCATTACCGCTTTGATTGCAAAAACATCCGTTTATTTTGATAAAGAATCTTTGCATTTCGAAACATGGAGATCCCTTCCAATGCATGCTTATAAGGTTGAAAGTTTGAAATCTTATTCGGAAGGTTGAGTGACCCAAGTGTTGAAATCTTGACACGCCTGGGGCACGTTTTTATCTAACGATCTTTTTCGCAGGTACTGTTAGATATTTTCACTCATTTGCAGGTTGTGATGAGGAAGCTTTTGACAAACGATCCCCATGGAGTCCAATCAGGGACGAATGAATAGAGAAGAATGGTGGAAAAGACGACGGCGAGACGCACGACGATCCTTGAAATTAATCAAGAAGACTCTTCAAAATCTGAAGATTAAAAAGTTTGCACCAATCTAAGGAGTTCGCTCTCTGTCGAATAAGGAACAGTCGAGAATACGAGATGATGAATCAGAAGAGGCCAGACGAGTCTGGGAGTTCTCGAAATTGGAAAGCTGACATTAGGATTTGGATGTTGAATTCCGTGGTTCGACGAGTCGACAGGTGTTCTATACCAGACTTTCCTCATTTCCCCAAGCAGAGTCGGGAGGACTAATTCCCCAGCAGATTCAAGGTCTGTGTCTTCCCTAGCATGGTTGGGATGGTTATATCCCTAGCATGATTCGAGAATCGGTGTTTCCTCAGCAGCCAAGCCCGAAGGTTGCTATTTCCCCGGTGGAGGTATCTGTTGGTAGTGGTTTCCCCAAGCAAAGTGGGATTGTTGTATCCCCAGCAAGTCAAAGACCGTTGTTTCCCCATAGAGTGCATTGGTGGATTCTTCCCTAGTGATGTCCCCAAGCAGATCGGGTACAAAGGAGGTTTTCCCCGGCAAGGGTTGTCCTTTTCCCAGCATCAGTGCTATTCCTCAGCAGGGGGGAGATCGGAGTGTTGTCGAGTTCCTCAGCAGAGTGCCTCGAGCTCCCCAGAAGAGTCCCTTAAGGGGGATACCTTTTATGCATGCATCATTTAGGAGATCATAGCATATTGCATAATAAATTGCGTAGCATTTCCATAATTATGGAGCATTGCGCTAAAAATCATCATGCATCATCATTGCAAGCATCAGCTAGTCTCAAGTCGAGGTTACCGTTTGAGATTTGGTTTCGCCAGTGGGTGAAGGTGCTACTCAAGCCGTGGTTACTGTTTGGGAGGTGGTTTCGCTGGTTGGAAGATCAACATCAGCATTGCAAGCATAAGTTAACCCCAAGCCGTGGTTACCATCCAAGAATGGGTTTTGCCGGTCAGTGAAGATGATACTCTAAGGAGTTTGGCATTGTGACGTTGGGTCAACGGTATTCCCCAGTAGCGCGATATTGAAGGAAGATTTCTGTCGTACGAGACGGAAGTTTGAAGATGTTACTCTGAGGAGTTTAGCGTCGTGATTTTGAATCAACCGTATTCCCCAGTAGTGCGATATTGGAGGAAGAGTTTCTGTCGGGCGGAGATGGAATGATAATCCAGAAAGTTTCGGGGTCCAAAAAGAAAAACAAGAAAGAATAATCCCCAGCTAAATGCAAAGTGTTCGTTGGCTAGGGTTGAATAGAGAATAGCCGGTTCATGGCTTGATTTCCCCAGCATGGGTCGTGGGCACGCGCGCCGACTCATTTATCACTGTTTTGTTGTCTCTGCCAAATGCTGACAGGCATAGCAGTTTCCGATTTCCAGATCGAAGAAGTTCTCAACAGTCAGGATGAAGAACTTGTGGCACTCCGGCCAGTTTCCGATTTCCAAATCGAAGAAGTTCTCAACAGTCAGGATGAAGAACTTGTGGCACTCCGGCCAGTTTCCAATTTCCAGATCGAAGAAGTTCTCGACAGTCAGGACGAAGAACTTGTGGCACTCCGGCCAGTTTCCGATTTCCAAATCGAAGAAGTTCTCAACAATCAGGACGAAGAACTTGCGGCAGTCAGGCCAGTTTCCCGGTATCCAGACCGAAGCGGTATCTAGATCGAGGTGGGTATTCAGACCAGTTTACGATTTCCAGATCGAAGAAGTTCTCGACAATCAGGACGAAGAACTTGCGGCAGTCAGGCCAGTTTCCCGGTATCCAGACCGAAGCGGTATCTAGACCGAGGTGGGTATTCATACCAGTTTCCGATTTCCAGATCGAAGAAGTTCTCAACAATCAGGACGAAGAACTTGCGGCAGTCAGGCCAGTTTCCCGGTATCCAGACCGAAGCGGTATCCAGACCGAAGCGGTATCTAGACCGAGGTGGGTATTCAGACCAGTTTCCGATTTCCAGATCGAAGAAGTTCTCGACAATCAGGACGAAGAACTTGCGGTAGTCAGGCTAGTTTCCCGGTATCCAGACCGAAGCGGTATCTAGACCGAGGTGGGTATTCAGACCAGTTTCCGATTTCTAGATCGAAGAAGTTCTCAACAATCAGGACGAAGAACTTGCGGCAGTCAGGCCAGTTTCCCGGTATCCAGACCGAAGCGGTATCTAGACCGAGGTGGGTATTCAGACCAGTTTCCGATTTCCATATCGAAGAAGCTCCCGACGATTAGATCGATGCAGCTTGCGGCAGTTAGGCCAGTTTCCCGGTATCCAGACCGAAGCGGTATCTAGACTGAGGAGGTGTTCAGACCAAAGTGGCGTCCAAGGCAGTTTTTGCGTTCAGGCTAGTCTCCCGGTGTTCAGACCAACGTTAATGCTCTCATATTCCGAGGATCAGTATTCATGAGTGGTGTTCAGGCCATGGTTATCCCTGCATTACCATTTATTTTGGTATCCAGACCAATTGTTGTTTCGGGGTTCAGGCCGACTTTCTCCGTACCAGACGGGTTCTTCTTTCAAGATTGCTTCTTTGCCGATTCTGACAGGCATTGTTATTTATTTTCCCATCAGAGTGCAAATTGTTCGTCTGTTCTTGGTATTCAATCACTCTTCACCCTGATCATCTGAAAGCCGAGGCTATTCATATCGACAGGTTCACAGTGGATTGAATAGGGGCAGCTGTAACACCTCAAAATTTGCCCTCCTCTCTTGGGACTAGCTTAGCATATTGCATTTCATTTTAGGACATTAGTCATTGCATCTTTGCATAACATGTGGCAACATCAAGCAAGTCATCCTCCTAAGTCTTGGTCAGCAGATGAGGAGGTTGAGAGATTCAAGCCTGAGGGTTTCATGGAGTTGATCACTAATCATCTGGGGGTTTGTGCTTCAATAAGGGTCTTGGTTCCTCAAGGAGGTTGATCATCATCTTGGTTGAAATGGTACATCATCATCATCATGGTCTTGTCATCACCAAGAGATTTATTATGCTCGATCAGATTCCTTGAGATTAGGGTTTTGACCTCTGGTCAACCCTAATCATCTACATTGTGCCAATCAGGGTTTGTCAAAGAGATGAGGTCTTTCATGGAGATGGGGATCATCACTTGGTTTTAATGAGCTTGTGGAAGATAGGGTTTCATTGTGAAGCCATTTCATCAGGAGATTGAGGCTCAAGCTCAACAGTCAAGCTGAAATTCATCTATCAGTCAACAAAAGTCAACCAAAGGTCAAATGATGGATTTGGAGGTGGGAGAGGGTTAGAAACACTTCATTCATACCCAAACAAGTTTCATTTGACATTTCAAACATCAACATGGAAGAAAATAAAGTCAGATGAAAACTTTCCAAAAATAGAAAGTGACTTGTAATTCAAAATTGCCAAAAATGGAAAGGTTTTCTCCTCAAAATTACATGTCCAAAAATGCTTCAAATGAAATTTTGTCCAACATGAAAGTTGTAGATCTTGCTCTCACCTTTCCAAAAAGTCCAAGAACATGAATTTCTCATGTGTGGTTGGCAAGTTATGGATCAATCTTGGTCAAGAAAATTTGAATTTCAAAAGGGCATAACTTTTGAACAAAAAGGACAAATGGAGTGGGATTTTTTGCCACATTCTTGTCTTGACATGCTCTATCCAATTCAAGCATCAAAATCCATGAATTTCCATTGCAAAAAAATTGGACTTTCCATTTGAATTTTGGAGGAAAAAATGCAATTTGAAAATTATGCTTTGAATTCACTTGATTCCACTTGCCTTGGCTTAGAAACAGCATTTTGAAGTGAATTGGTTCAGAAACCTTGCACTGTTACATTGGTTATTTCATGTACAAGGCAATTTGCTAATGTGCACTAAAACTTGCATTTCACTTAAACCTTTGCATTAGCCTAATCATGATTAGTGAACATGTTTAACAACACATATAAAAGCTAAATCATAACTGTTTTTTTGCTAATCATAACAGAATTGTGAAATTGAGATCTAGATCCAAAAATTCTTCAACTTTTTCTCTCAACTTTTCTCCATTTTTCTGCACAAACATTGCATCATTCTTGATCAATCCTTCATCCATGTGCATAATTGAGTTGAATTGAAGCAAGACAACAAGGTTTTCGAGCAGATTCAAGAACTGTTGCAAGTGTGTTCATCAATGGCAATTCGAGTTTTCAGCTAGATCGTGCGCAATTAACATCAAAACTTTCATCCAAAGCATCATATGAGAGCTGGAGAACATCTGTTTCACTGTGCCAAGGCCTGAAAGCATCGAAATCATTTCTGCCATTCAATAGAGGTCAGTTTTCGAATGTGATAATTCTTGAAATTGATACACGCTTTTGGTAGATATTTGAGTGTAGGTTAATCTGCAATTTGAATCATTGAATTTCATGGAGAAACAAGGAAGTTATGTTGATTTTAAGATTCATGAGTGAAAATGTTTTCCTTCGAATCTTTTAATTTAGGATGAATTAGGTTAAGATGATGTTAGATTGTTGATGTGCGATGAAAGATGAATCGAATGGTATATGTATGATGAATTTCTGTGATGTTTGGATCATGATGATGAAGAACAGGATGAACACGTGATGAATCTTAGGGTTTTTAGTTTCCAGAAGTGTTTTGATCTTATGAAGCTCGGTTTGCATGCTTTTGTTTGTTTTCCGCCCATGTACCAATCGCGCCTTGCCACATCACTTAATGAAACGGTGCGTTTCATTAAGTGAGCGCTTCAATTAAAAAATGGAGCGCGTTCGATTCCTGGCTCCGGCATCTCATATTTTGCCTTTTTGCATTTTTATACACTTATGCACTCATGTGTTCATCTACTTGTTTCATGCATTTTTAATTTTTTCACCTCATTAGAAAATTCATAACTCATTGATTACTTATCCAAATCACATGAGGTTTTTTGCATGATGATCCTTGTCATGTCTACTATTTTATGGTGATTTTTCCAGAAATTATACACGTGTGGATTTTTAAATTGCCTAGGGTTTGCTCATGCATATGCCTTCTTGCACCTTGCTTGCTATTTTGTTTGTGAAATAATGATGCTTAATCCAATGGAGCTGAAAATTTACATGCCTAATCTAGACACTTTGATTGATCTTTTGGCTTTAAGTTTGTATTTTTAGCATGCTTGGTTGTTGAGATATGAGCTGATCATTGGAGGTGTGACAATGTGTGTCACACCATTTCTTGTCCAATTTGATGATTTTATTTACCATGCCAAATAAATGTCAAATGATCTAAACTTTTGCATGATGATACTTCTGGATGTTAAGTTTGAGTGTGAATTTTTGAAGAATTTTTGAGTGCATTTCCAATTTGTTTGAAAATTTCTTTTTTGTTTGACCATTTGTGGACTTTCTGAGAGTCATGAACTTAGATGATTTGTGAAATTCTTGATGTTTATCTTATGAGATTGAAATTTTTCCCATTGATTCTAGACTCTTTGAAGTTTGTCTTGGCTTTGGTTTGATGTTCATATCATGTTTAGATTCTGTTTTGTGCTTGTGTGAGGTTGATGCATGATTTTGTGCTTCATTTGAGCTTGTTTTGCCTTGCCTTGCCTTATGGAATTTATTTGACATGCTTCCAGTTGTCCAAATGACTTGAATTTTGGTATGATGATCATGTGATGTGTGATGTTTAGCCATGATTTTTGTGGAGATTTATTGATTTATTTTTGAGTTAGTTTGGATTGATTCATTCTGTTTGGTCCAATGAGCTTTGAACTTGCATGTTTTGCACTATTTGGATTGTGAAATAATTTTGGTGCATGATATGAACATGGGACCTTTTGGATGATGTTTTGATTTGATTGAACTTGACTATTACCAATTTTCATGTTCTGTTTTGAATTATTTCTCCCTCTTTGACCCTAGGCCTTGTCCTAGTGGTTAGTGCTTATGTTTGAGTTGTGTTTTCAGGACAAGAAGCATATGGCCTTGAGGAGTTTGATTCATTTGCTCATTTGGATTGATATTTGGTTGATGTTGATTAACATTAAGTTGTTTTGTAGGTGGATTAGCTCCTTTGAGTTGAGCTTGTGCTTTGCTTGATGCATTGCTTGTTGTCTGTTTGTACAGTTAACTGTTGACTATTAGCCTGTCTGTTTGACTGTTTGAGTTGAATACTAACTGAGCTAGATTGTTTTCAGGTACATTAGTTGCTATAGTTCATTGTGAACTTGTTTTTGCTGTTGCTTGGTTGCTTAACCAATTGAGGTATAACTCACTAACTTCATGTAGTCTGGAAGACCTGGCCTGTTATTTGGTCAGGCACCTGTCTGAAGTCCTCCTTAAGAGGCAATGCTTGTGATTGTTTATCTTTGTGCCAAGCAGGAAAAGACATTTGATAAGGCAATTGGCAGATACAAGAGATGTGCAATCCATCTCCTGCTATTCAGTCGAGTCATCCCTTTGCTCACACAACTGGTGTTGATGCATTGTGGATATTAACCCAAGATCTATGTTGAGTCAGTCATAAGTGTAGAAGGGTTCCCACTTTCTGAACCCACACTTCCTTTGTCTAAAGCTCTCCCAGACCAGGGATAAGAGCTGTGAGGCACACCCCTCACTTCCTATTTCATCTGCTTCACCCTAACTCTCAATGTTAGGGTTAAGAGCTAACATCACCTGATTACAGTTGGCTTGCTTTTGCAGCCTAACCCTTGTGTGAGCCCACTTTGTCTGTATATAGTGTGTGCTAATTGTGTATGTTTGCTTGGTTTTGATTATGCTTGCATGCTTTGTTTTGCCTGTTTAGGATAGCTTGCTGCCTGTGCAAGTTAGATAGAAAACTCAACCTAGGACCATTGTGGAATACATGATAACTATTAGGCTCGAGTCAGTCTCCTTTCTAGTTGGTCATTTCCCAGTCTCTGGTTAGGAGAAAGTTTCTCCCCTGTTCAGGGGAACTACGTTGCCCTGATCCTCATACCAGATGAGGTACGTAGGCAG
Organism: Lathyrus oleraceus; assembly: GCF_024323335.1. Lineage (NCBI taxonomy): Eukaryota > Viridiplantae > Streptophyta > Magnoliopsida > Fabales > Fabaceae > Lathyrus > Lathyrus oleraceus. The sequence continues at coordinate 350,023,842 of NC_066582.1, read as the reverse complement.
GAGATCGTAGGAGATCTCTCCGGGCACCCTTTTTCTTTTTGTGTGTGTTTGCTTGACAGTTGCTAGGCTCGAGTGCCAGACTCCTTAGTAACTTGTTGTTTGTTGTCCTATTGTTGTGTGCTTGGAGTCCGATATAAGTCCAACAAGTGGCATTTGGTTTCCAGTGTGGGTTTGTTTGGTTCGGAGTCTGATGTAAGTCCAGCTATTGGCATTCGGTTTCCACGTTTGCCTGTTTGTGCGTTTGTTTTGACGTCTCAGCGTCTGTGCGTGTGTTTTGTTTGGCGTGCGTGAGCCGAACTACGGTAGCTCTGATTCTCATTCCAGATGAGATACGTAGGCATAGGATGCGATATCCTAGCGAGCCCGTTCCCCTCTTCTCCCACCTGTGTTGTTTCCAGTGTGTGTGTGTGATGTTTGTGAGCAATTTCTTTTAGCAACCTTATCCTATCTTTTTGAGCGTGGATCCCGTCGAGTACGACGGACGTGAGGGGTGCTAATACCTTCCCCTTGCGTAACCGACTCCCGATCCCATCTCTCTTTGGTCGCGAGGCCATGTCTTTTCCAGGTTTACTTCGAGCGTTTCCTTTCCCTCTTTTGGGATAAATAACGCACGGTGGCGGCTCTGTGTTGTTTTTGTTTTAGCCCGCCGGTCGTTTTTCGCGGATGCGACAATATAGAGATGTTTGATAGGAAAAACAGACAAGAATTCTTTGAGATGAAGTGTTGTTCTCTCAAAACAAAGGACCTCGACAAACACTATCATAGAATGGCACAAAGATATTATGTCCTTAATGGATATAATCACCCTAGTCTCGAGAATACCTATGTCTCCTCTCTACCATAAGAACTCCAGCCAGATATTCATAGGATGCTAGCCACAACTCAAAGGGATCTCAAAACCATGAGTCTTGGGCAAATTCACCAGGTGACGATAGAAGCACTTGAAAAGATTTGTAGTTTTCATCACCAATTTTCAGAAGTTATAGAACAGAAGTCCAAATTCACCCACGCCTGTAGAAAGCCCTACCTGGAGATTAAGTGTAAAGACAAAAGGTGCAGTTGTTCAACAAAAAAGAAACACCATCAACAAAAGTACACCAAATCTCATAGGATCTTCAAGGGAAAGAAAAAGAAGACTATGAAGTTATTCAGAAGAAAAGCTTTCAGAGGAAAGGGGAAAAATCAGAGATGCTTTATTTGTGGGAAGAAGGGACATTTCTCTAAAGAATGTCTTAATAATACTCATAAAGCCGCAAAACTGATCAACTCTCTTCAACCTCTAGAAGGAGACTTAGAATCTTTGTATTCTGAGTAAAGCTCTGCTGATGAAGAAACAATTTTTGCCCTCCAAGACTCTTCGCCTGATGAAGCATCATCTTCGGAGTCGGAAGATGGAAGATATCTCCCTGTTTACTCCTTCAAAGAGATAGGAAGTTCTCTTCCTACTCCACCTCTCCCTTGTGTTAAAGTTCATATCCTCGCAACGAAGTTTTCACGTCCAAATAAAATTATAGCTTATATGGACACTGGGGCCCTGATTACAATGATGAACCCTAACATTCTTCCAGCAGAATCGTGGGTAACACATGTTGCATACTTTGTAGCAGCAGATGGGAAGGTTTTTAAGACAGATTTAATGACCAAGGAGAAAATAGGAATTAAATTCTTCCCAGACTGCATCGTCTGGACCAGGGTCATTGGCAGTAATCTTCTAAACAAAGATATTGTAGTAGGAATGGATGTCTATTCAGCAGCAAACAAACTTCAAATTCTCCCCACAGGAATCAAATTCAAAAGAGAATTCAAGCCTTATTCTGGAATATTGAAACTACATTCCTTGGCTAAGATCCCTGTTGGTTATGAAGAAATCAAGTCCAACCTACTCAAACTATGCGCAAACAGCCATGAAGAATTCGCCATCCGAAACCCTTATGGAAAAATAAGGACTTTTTTGTCCAACTTCCTTTTAAGCTAAACGAAGATGTTAATCCAACCAAGGCCACTCATCCAGGAATGAGTCCATCAGATTATTCATTGGCTAGGGAGGAATGTAACCAATTGCTCAAGCAAGGTCTGATAGAGCCCACAAAATTAGAATGGGCTTGTCAAGCATTTTATATGGAGAAGAGATCTGAAAAATTGAGAGGAAAAAAGAGGCTAGTAATTGATTACAAACCTCTGAATTATTTTCTCAAAGATGATAAATTTCCCATTCAAAAGGCCTCGTCCTTAAATGTTTTCATCAAAGATGCCCGGATCTATTCTAAGTTTGATCTTAAGTCAGGATTTTGGAAATTGGGTATCAACCCCGATGATCGTTACAAAACAGCATTCTGCATTCCTAACGCCCAATACCAATGGACTGTGTTACCATTGTAAGAACAAAAATTGTTCTACAACAGATTCCAGGATTTTGATGATAACAAAGGATGAAACCAAAAATGGCACTCTAACGAAAAGTTTCTAAGTGTGCAGGACTCTAAAAGTAATCTGACTACGTCATCAGATTCAGAATCAAATCAGATACAAATTTTCAGAAGATCAGAAGCATCTGAAGTAGAAATGCGCTCTAGAAGTTCTGACTCTGAGCTTACAGCAGATCAGAACATCAGAAGCATCTGAAGAAGAAGTACGCTCTAGAAGATCTGACTCTGAACAACGGTATATCAAACTCCAGAAGCTCACAACAGTATCTGAAGTCACCATCAGAACTCTAAGCTATCAAGATCATCGGAAGCTCTGAAGCCACATAGCAAGATATCAGATTAACAGAGTTACGTAGACTCTGATAATGGATCTCCTAATTCAGAAAGAATAACGTCAACTTCGAATTTTAATGGAAAGGAACTATTATTGGAAAGAAGTTATTCAGGGAGACAAAGTTCTTTTGGCAAGAAACAACAGAAGTTATGGCATTGATTCCTAATCAAGACAAAATTATCTGCCATCAATTCCAACGGTCCTTTCACCTCTATATAAAGGACAGCAAACAGCATTGAGAGACAACTGGATACACCGAAACATTCTCTCTCTCTCTCTCAATCTTTCACGAGTTTTTGCTCAGAACGTGAAACATTCTATTTGCTCTTACTACTGTAATATTTGCTTTATCCTAGAAGCACTCTAGATTACAAACCTTGTTTTTATCTAAGCTATTTTATATTTCCTCAAGTGACTCTGCGCAGTCTGCATACTTGAGAGGACTAAGAGATCTTTCTCTTAGACGTTGGTTGTAATAATCTTTCAATATTAGTGGATTAAGTCCTTATTGAAGGCGAAATCACCTTGGCCGGGTGGACTGGAGTAGCTTTGTGTTATAAGCGAACCAGTATAAATTCCTTGTGTGGTCTTTGTCTGAAAAAGCGCTTATTTTCCAAAAACAATTCAAACCCCCCTTTCTTATTTTTCTCACCTTCAATTGGTATCAGAGCTTCGGCTCTGTTATTGATTTTCTAATCAAACACTTAACAGTGTAGAGAGATCCAGAACGAGAAAAACCATGGCCCACACAAATGAAAGAGACAATTACAATGCTAAGCCTCCTGTCTTTGATGGAGAAAAATTCGACTACTGGAAAGATAGGATTGAGAGCTTCTTTCTAGGCTATGATGCTGATCTCTGGGACATTGTCACAGATGGATACAAACCTCCTGTCACAGAGGATGGAGTTGAAGTTCCCAGAAGTAAGATGTCAGATGATCAGAAGCGAGTTTTCAAAAATCATCACAAGGCCAGAACCATACTTCTCAATGCTATATCTTACAACGAGTATGAAAAGATCACCAACAGAGAAACAGCCAAAGACATACTTGACTCTCTGAGGATGACTCATGAAGGAAACTCTCAGGTCAAAGAGACAAATGCTCTAGCGCTTATCCAGAAATATGAAGCTTTCAAAATGGAGGATAACGAAGCCATAGAGGTAATGTTCTCTAGATTCCAAACTCTTATTGCAGGTCTCAAAGTTCTAGACAAAGGGTACACAACTGCAGACCACGTTAAAAAGATAGTCAGAAGCTTGCCAAAGAAGTGGAGACCCATGGTCACTGCTCTGAAGCTGTCTAAGGATCTGAACAATATCAGTCTTGAAGAGCTTGTCAGTTCCCTCAGAAGCCATAAGATAGAACTAGAGGAAGATGAACCTCAGAATAAGAACAAGTCTGTAGCATTAAAGTCCAGATCTGAAAGACGCAAATCTGACAGAACCAAAGCATTCCAGGTCGAGACAGAAGATACAGATGACTCTGAACAAGAAGATTCTGATGAGGAAGAAGAATTGTCCCTCCTGACCAGAAGAGTTAAACAACTCTGGAAAAAGAGGAACAACAACTTCAGAAGACCAAGACCCAGAGGGGATCGATCAGAATCAACCTCAAAAGGTAAAACTAACAAAGATGTTACTTGTTATGAATGTAAAGAAACAGGTCACTACAGGAATGAATGCCCCAAGCTAAAGAAAGACAATTCCAGAAAAGAGAGCTTCAAGAAAAATCCCCTCAGAACCAAGAAGGGACTAATGGCTACCTGGGACGATAGTGAATCTAACTCATCAGAATCTGACTCTGATGAACAGGCCAATGTAGCATTCATGGCTACCACATCTAATAACAGTTCAGATGAAGAATCTGAAGAGGTATTTTCTGAATTCTCTCGATCTGATCTTGAATCATGCTTGTCTGAAACTCTTAGCTCATATCAGAAACTAAAACAAAAGTTTAAAGCAATAAAAGGCTGTCTTGAAGAAAAATTTGAAGAATGTGGCAAACTTGAGATGACAATTCTAAAACGAGAAGATGAAATCAGATCTTTAACATTACAAAGAGATGCAGCAAATAAAAATCGTTTAGAACTGGAAGAAGCGTTATCTCAAGCTCCACAGACTTCAAATACGATAATTTATAAATACGAAGAAGCCTTTCAAGAATTTCTGAAAAATGGGATAGGAAGGAGTGTTATGGCATCCATGATTTATGGAGTCAGTCAAAACAATAAAAAGGGAATTGGGTATGATCCTAAGGAAGATAAAACTTCTACTAGTGATCAACTTAAATCTCCATTTTCATATCACTATACACACACACAAGAACAAAAATTTGAAAATGCTAGAAAACCCAAAGTTATAAGAAACTCTGGGAAAACTAATCAAAAAGGACCCAAGAGACTCTGGGTACCAAAAGATAAGATTGTTTATGTTGCAGATATCTTATGCAGCAAAGTTCAAACACCAGTCATGGTACCTGAACTCTGGATGCTCGCGACACATGACGGGAAGAAAGTCTATGTTCCAAAGCCTGGAACTTAAAGACGCTGGATTCGTAGGTTTCAGAGGAGACCAGAAAGGAAGGATCAGAGGCTCCGGAACTATTGGTAATGGTACTCTTCCCTCTATATCTGATGTCCTTTACATAGAAGGATTAATGCATAATTTGTTATCCATAAGTCAATTAAGTGATAACGGTTATGACGTGATCTTTAATCAAAAAACATGTAAAGCCATAAATCAAAACAATGGTTCTGTCCTATTCACAGGCAAGAGGAAAAACAATATTTATAAAATTAATCTTTCTGATTTAAAAGAACAAAATGTGAAATGTCTGATGTCTGTTCACGAAGAGCAATGGGTATGGCATAGACGCTTGGGCCACATTAGCATGAGAAAACTATCTCAGCTAAATAAACTCGAGTTAGTCAGAGGCCTACCTAAACTGAAGTTTTCTTCAGATGCTCTATGTGAAGCATGTCAGAAAGGAAAATTTTCAAAAACATCTTTCAAAAAGAAAACTATTGTTACTACCTCTAAGCCTCTGGAACTTCTTCACATTGATTTATTTGGTCCTGTGAAAACAGCATCAGTCAATGGAAAGAAGTATGGACTAGTCATTGTTGATGATTTCAGTCGCTGGACATGGGTGAAATTCCTAAAGCACAAGAGTGAGTCACACTCTGTATTCACTAGTTTCTGCTCCAAAGTGCAAAAAGAATTTGACTCTAAAATTATTAGAGTCAGAAGTGATCATGGTGGGGAATTTGAAAACAAAAATTTTGAGGAATTATTTGACTCTAATGGAATATCCCATGATTTCTCCTGCCCTAGAACTCCACAACAAAATGGAGTTGTAGAGAGGAAGAATAGGACACTCCAAGAGATGGCCAGAACCATGATCAATTAAACGAATGTGGCTAAGCACTTTTGGGCCGAAGCTGTAAATACAGCGTGTTATATTCAGAATAGAATCTCCATAAGACCTATTCTAGAAAAGACTCCCTATGAACGGTGTGAAGGAAGGAAACCAAACATTTCATATTTCCATCCATTTGGATGTTCGTGCTTTATTTTAAACACTAAAGAACATCTGAACAAGTTTGATTCCAAAGCACAGAAAGGTACTATGTTAGGATACTCAGAACGCTCTAAAGGCTACAGAGTATACAATACAGAAACCAAAATTGTGGAAGAATCAATTCATGTCAGATTTGACGATAAGCTTGACCCTGAAAAGTCAAAGCTAGTTGAAAATTTTGCAGATTTAGAAATCACTCTTGCAGGATCTGATAAAACTCCAGAAGAAACTGCCACTCAGAACTCTGAGGAAAGTAATTCCCCAGTAATCCCAAAGAAAGCTAAAAGTCGCATCAACGTATCTGAAGATTTGATTATGGGCAACAAAGACGAACCTGTCAGAACCAGATCTACCTTCAGGACATCTGAAGAAACGCCTCTGGGACTAGTGTCTCTGATCGAGCCTACGTCCTGTGATGAAGCACTTCAAGATAACGACTGGGTTTCAGCTATGTAAGAAGAGTTAGATCAATTCACAAAGAATGATGTCTGGGATCTTGTTCCCAAGCCCAGAAGCACTCACGTTATTGGAACCAGATGGGTATTCAGAAACAAGCTGAATGAGAAAGGAGAAGTCGTCAGAAACAAAGCTCGACTGGTAGCTCAAGGTTACAGCCAACAGGAAGGTATTGACTACAATGAAACCTTTGCTCCAGTCGCAAGGTTAGAATCTATTCGTCTTCTTGTATCTTTTGCTATTAACCATTCTATTAAATTATATCAAATGGATGTCAAGAGCGCATTCCTTAATGGTTATATATCAGAAGAAGTGTATGTCAACCAACCTCCAGGTTTTGAAAATCCAAATTTTCCAGAACATGTTCTTTAAACTTAAAAAATCTTTATATGGACTTAAACAAGCTCCCAGAGCTTGGTATGAACGTTTAAGTAATTTTCTTCTAGAACACAATTTTATCAGAGGGAAAGTTGACTCCACACTCTTCTGTAAGAACCTTAACAATGATCTCATGATATGTCAGATATATGTTGATAATATTATTTTTGGTTCTGCTAACGCCTCTGTTTGTCAAGAATTCTCTGAGTTAATGCAGGCAGAATTTGAAATGAGCTTAATGCAAGAACTAAAGTTCTTTCTAGGAATTCAAATTAACCAAACTTCAGAAGTCACGTACGTTCATCAAAGCAAATACATAAAAGATGTTCTAAAGAAATTTGACATGGCTGAATGCAACTCTGCAAAGACTCCCATGCATCCAACATGCATTCTTGAAAAGGAAGAAGTCAGTAAAAAGGTTTGTCAGAAGCTCTATCGTGGTATGATAGGTTCCCTTCTCTATCTGACTGCTACTCGACCTGATATTCTCTTTAGTGTCTGTCTTTGTGCCAGATTCCAATCAGATCCTAGAGAAACTCACTTAACAGCAGTTAAGAGAATTTTCAAATATCTGAAAGGAACTCCTAACATGGGCTTGATGTATGAGAAAACATCAGAGTATAGACTTTCGGGTTACTGTGATGCAGATTACGCAGGAGATAGATTGGAACGAAAAAGCACATCTGGAAATTGTCAGCTCCTAGGAAACAATCTTATATCCTGGGCCAGCAAAAGACAGTCAACTATCGCTCTATCAACTGCAGAAGCTGAATACATCTCAGCATCACTGTGCACAACTCAGATGCTCTGGATGAAGAATCAGTTAGAAGATCTACAAATCTTCGAGAGTAACATTCCTATCTTTTGTGATAATACTGCTGCCATTTGTTTAAGCAAGAATCCCATCTTACACTCCAGAGCTAAGCACATTGAAATAAAACATCATTTTATCAGAGACTATGTTCAGAAAGGGATAGTAACATTGAAGTTCATTGATACAGATCATCAATGGGCAGATATATTTACTAAACTTCTAGCTGAAGATAGATTTCTTTTTATCTTAGAGAATCTGAACATTCAAAATTGCCCTGAATAAATTGTGCCTCTGAAGATGTAAAATGAGACTCTGACATAAACAAATGAGCTTCTGCCTCTGACTCTGATACTTCTACCAAGTTAAGAAGATATCTAAGTTAGAAATCTCCAGGAACCAATCCTTTGGTATTCCTGAAGATCAGATACATCAACACGTGGAGTGAATTGCGTCTAACCTTGGAACTTCTAGACAGCTGTCCAGAAGAAATTCAAAGGACAGACGTTTGAGATCTCCTCGAGCAGTGTGCATACTGTTGGGATTAGACATTCATTAATGAGCCATAATCATTTCTCCCTCTAAGCGTGCTAACTTGGTTTTTGTGCTAAACTCTGATTTTTTGTGTCATTTTGCATGCAGTTCGTTCTAGTATATGAACACTTCTCTCACATTGTGCACACACTTCACTCTCACTCACCTTCTCAAACCAGCTCTCTCAGGCATTTCTGCAAGCAGTTCATCTTCATCTCGTTCTTCATCAACAATGGATTCTCAACAACAATCCGTGTTCAACTATTCTCAACAAATGGACTCCAGCAACGCAGCTTAAAGCACAAACATTCCTACTCCAACAGTTACAGGCGTAACTATAACACCAGTGTACAAGGAGCCTCATATTCTTGACCGTGAGCCTCATATCAATCTTGCAACTCCGTTCGAGAAACTGGATGTTTTGTGTGAATCACTTGTGGATTTCAACAACATGAAGAGGAATGGGGTAGACCTAACTGAAGAACTTCATCATCAAGGTTGGGAAAACTATTTTCAACGCCTTTATGGTCCTGTTTACCCAAACCTCATCAAGGAATTCTGGAGGTTTGCTGACGCTGACGACCATTTCATCGTCTCCTACGTTTTGGGGGTAAAAATCGTGATTACTGAAAAATCAATAGCCTCTTTGCTGAACATGGAGAAAGCTGGAGGAAGAAGGATTTACAACATCAATCCTAGGGCAAGATACATTGCTCATGAAATCAACCCCACCATCTTCAAACTCAACACAGAAGGCAATCCCTCAAAGAACAAAGAACTACATCAGAATCTCCGAGTGTGGCTCAAGATCATTCTGGGAACTATTCATCATCGCCCAGCATCCAACTCATCAGATTACATCAATACAGATCAGAAGTGTATTCTGTACTGTATTCACAAGGGTTTGAAGCTCTGCCTCCCAACACTACTCTTCAAATATCTCAGAGACTCTGTACGGGAGACCAGGAACAACATGAAACCCAGAACCTACATCCCTCTAGGAAGACTTCTCTCTGATGTACTAATAGAAAATGGGCTCGTAGATCATCTGGAGAAACACAAACTCATGGAAGATATGGCAATAGAAACTGGAAGACCTCTGAACTCCAGAAATCTGAAGAGCATGGGGATTCTGAAGAAAATTCAAGTTAAACCTACTCTGGACACCTCTTGGGAAGCTTTAAAAGATCAGAGGAATATGCCAAATGGTCTCGCAAGGTTCTACAAGAATGAACCCAAAGAGGCAATCCTCCATTATCTCCAACGTCTGAAGGATGAAGGAGTGGACATCTCAGACTTCAGATTAGACGATCTGCAAGATTCAGCCCCAGACTTCGTGAAGTTCAAAAGAGGTCCATCTGAGAAGTCTTCAAAAGCGAAGAGAGCAAAGCTAGGAGAATCTTCTGAATCAAGACCTCCAGCGCCTCTGCAAGAATCTTCTGGTAAGTCTGCCTCTGCTACTCCCTCTGATCAGCAATTGGCTTCTTCTACTCCTCTACCAACACCCATCTACACCACATCTGAAACCCCTCCTTCCACAACCAGAACACAACAACCTCTACCAAAATTCAATCTTACAAATACCTCCTTACCACTATCCGAAGCTGAAGAATTAAACCAAACCACTTCCTCATCCTCAGCCCCAGAATCACCTCCCTACCTTATCCTTTCCTCTGACGCAGAACCCTCTGACCCCGCTTCTCCCACTCTAGCACAACTTCAATCTCTAAACTGTAACTCCCAACAACCACAACAACCTCCACCTGAACCTGAAGTAACCTCACCACCCACAGAACAACCAACCATCACTCCGTCTGAACTTCAACCCTCTGACCTCCATACCTCTGACATTACCCCTCCAAACACTTCCGCTGAACCTCAAACACTCAACCTAAGCCCTCCAACCTCTCCACCTCAAACATCTGAACCAGACCATTCCCTGCCTACCCTAGAGGAAGCCATTATGCTGTTTGCAGGGGCTTCAGTGCAAAAGGTCAAGTCTCTGACCATAAACTCTGGCATCAGTGATGATCCTGACTCTGTTAGGACACACTGGAACAGGGTCATTGGCTGGATGACATCTGAGGCCTTCAAGCTGAAGCACATATCTAAGCAAGTCAGAAACAACTTCATCAGAGACGCTGAGGCAAGACTACCGGAGCGCTTGGCCAGAGAAGCTGAAGAAAAGGCCAGAAGGGAAGAAGAAGAAAGAGCCAGAGAAGAAGAAATCAAAAGGGCAAGGGAAGTTGAAGCTAAAGCTCTAGCTGACGTTGCTGCTGCTGCTGAAGCTGAAGCAAAGGCTGCTACTGAAGCTGAAGCCAAAGCCGCTGAAGAACAACATGCTCTGACTCAGGGGGAGTCTTCTTCTTTTGCCCCCCTGGTTCTCAGGACGCTGGAAGAACTTCAGAAAGAGCAGAAGGTAGTCCGAGCCAGACTGGATCAATAGGACACTGTCAACGCCAACATCCAGAATCTGTTGAATCAACTGCTTCAGAGAATGCCTCCTCCTCCCAACCCTTAGGCACTTAGGATCTTTTGCTTGTTGCCTTGCTTATCTTTGTTTCTGATGTTTTTTTTTTCTCTTGTCATTATCTCTGATGTTCTGTTTCTCTTATCTGAATATATATTTTTCCTACTTTTTTTTTTTGTTTAAGTCTTTTTAATTCTGACAAAAAGGGGGAGAAACCAAATAGCTCTGATGAAAATTTGCCTAATACCCTAAGCATTCTGTAAACATACTTTATCTAAAATAAATTCATCTAACACTGGACTTAAGGAAATTGCAGAAGGTATCAAGAAACTTCATTGCTTGGAAGCTCTGGTAAGAACTTCTGAACTCCCTAGCCTATCTCAGGGGGAGCTCATTTCTATCTGATCTGATAAAGTTCTTTTTTCAATGTTTCATCTGTCATTTGAGTTTGTTTTGTCATCATCAAAAAGGGGGAGATTGTAAGAACAAAAATTGTTCTACAACAGATTCCAGGATTTTGATGATAACAAAGGATGAAACAAAAAATGACACTCTAACGAAAAGTTTCTAAGTGTGCAGGACTCTAAAAGTAATCTGACTACGTCATCAGATTCAGAATCAAATCAGATACAAATTTTCAGAAGATCAGAAGCATCTGAAGTAGAAATGCGCTCTAGAAGTTCTGACTCTGAGCTTACAGCAGATCAGAACATCAGAAGCATCTGAAGAAGAAGTACGCTCTAGAAGATCTGACTCTGAAAAACGGTATATCAAACTCCAGAAGCTCACAACAGTATCTGAAGTCACCATCAGAACTCTAAGCTATCAAGATCAACGGAAGCTCTGAAGCCACATAGCAAGATATCATATTAACAGAGTTACGTAGACTCTGATAATGGATCTCCTAATTCAGAAAGAATAACGTCAACTTCGAATTTAAATGGAAAGGAACTATTATTGGAAAGAAGTTATTCAGGGAGACAAAGTTGTTTTGGCAAGAAACAACAGAAGTTATGGCATTGATTCCTAATCAAGACAAAATTATCTGCCATCAATTCCAACGGTCCTTTCACCTCTATATAAAGGACAGCAAACAGCATTGAGAGACAACTGGATACACCGAAACATTCTCTCTCTCTCTCTCTCAATCTTTCACGAGTTTTTGCTCAGAACGTGAAACATTCTATTTGCTCTTACTACTGTAATATTTGCTTTATCCTAGAAGCACTCTAGATTACAAACCTTGTTTTTATCTAAACTGTTTTATATTTCCTCAAGTGACTCTGCGCAGTCTGCATACTTGAGAGGACTAAGAGATCTTTCTCTTAGACGTTGGTTGTAATAATCTTTCAAGATTAGTGGATTAAGTCCTTATTGAAGGCGAAATCACCTTGGCCGGGTGGACTGGAGTAGCTTTGTGTTATAAGCGAACCAGTATAAATTCCTTGTGTGGTCTTTGTCTGAAAAAGCGCTTATTTTCCAAAACAATTCAAACCCCCCTTTCTTGTTTTTCTCACCTTCAACCATTTGGGCTTAAAGTTGCTTCGTCACTCTTTCAAAAAGCCATGACAAGAATTTTTGAACCCATTCTCAATAGTATCCTCATCTATATTGATGATGTGCTATTGTTCTCAAAAGATGAAAGACCCATAAACAATTATTGGGTCGATTCCTTCAAATAGCCCAACAACATGGAATGATGCTCTCTGAAAAGAAAAATCAACTGGGCCAAACAGAGATTGATTTTTTAGGGATGCATTTCTCCCAAGGGAAATATCAACCCCAACCTCATATTCCCCAAGAACTGTTAAACTTTCCTGATGAAAATCTCACTATCAAGCAAATCCAACAATTTCTTGGTATAATTAATTATATCTGAGATTTCCTTCCAGGACTGGCGAAATACACAAGCCCTTTATCACAAATGCTAAAGAAAAAACCCCCACCATTGGGGAACAATGCAAACTAAAGCAGTAAAAGCCTTGAAGAAGATCGCACAAACTCCAGATGTCCTAAAAATCCCTGGAAATGGGAAAAGAATTTTGCAGACCGATGCCAGTGATCACTATTGGGGAGCAGTTTTGATAGAGGAACTTGAGGGGAAAAGATACTATTGTGGTCATGCCAGTGGCCAATTTAAAGAAGCTGAAAAACACTATCACACCATTTACAAAGAAGCTCTCGCCGTAAAAATGGGAATTCAAAAGTTTGACTTCCACCTAAGAGGCTACCAGTTTGAAGTCCAGATGGATAATTCATCTTTTCCCAAGATCCTTGAATTCAAAAATAAGATGCCACCCGATCCTCAAACCCTTCGCCTCAAAGATTGGTTTTCTAGATATGATTTCTCCGTAAAACATATCAAAGGAACCCAAAATGTGATTTCGGACCTACTATCCCGACGTATGAAACTTGTCCAAATCATCACAGCCAAACACACTTTCCCTTTAATTCTTATATTCAGACCACTACCAGCTCATGCATCCACGACCAGAAATCTTCCTCCAGGAATAACAGTCGCCTCTTCACCATCTCAACTCAAACAGTATGCCAGGAACAATCTCTTTTATTACATGACAAAAATCATAAGGAATAAACTCCCGGATCATACTCCTTATTTCCCTGACATACCTTTCCTTCTACCAATTTTAATAAACCCAAATGTCAAATTCACAAAAAAACCACTTATGGCATATCTGGTGTGTCACCATATTGTATTTTATGCCTGTTCTTATTCCCACTGAAGCCATGTATCAATACATAATGAATCCCGAGAATCACAAGTCCTTGATTTGGACTACTCTTGAATGGTATTCTCCATTACAATGGTGGAGAAACCAATTAAAACCAGTCATATACGAGGTCAAAGAGAGAAGATTAGCCTTAGAAGCTATTAGCAAGCTCAAGTCTGTTTTCTTTCTACACATGCCTTATCAGACAGATCCCGAAACAAAGTTACTTGATTGTAAGAGTTATGTTCACTTATGGGAAACAATTGATGATTATTCTCCCAGTCTAAAAATCACAAGGGAATTAATGGAATATGTCAACTGCATCAATCTTTATGACCCAAAGAACCTTGATGATAGTACAACTTGTATAAGTCATGAAAAATTCAGAAGACTAGAAGTTGGAGAAAGCTCAACTCAAACCACACAACAAAATCCAGATTCTCCAATGGAAGTTGAATTCTCAGAAGGACAAGTGAAAGAAGCTAATAGAAAATTGATGGATCACACTTACATAATGGATGACATCTGGCAACATGAGTCATCACGTTATGGAGATTGCTTTTTTGATGAGAACTTATCCGATCAGAACATGTCCCCATCTCATGAACCCATTTTCAAAGACTAGGTGACAAGTGTCCCTTATGGGCCATTGGCATGCTTATGAATAGTATTTTATCGTCTTTTTGTGTAAAAGTAATTCCATTATGTATGTTTTAGAGATAAGGGTGTCAGACTTTTGGAAAAGGCATTTCTATAATGCCATGCTTGTAAATAGTGTTGCTTTTGTCCTTTATGCTCCTCCTTGTCTATAAAAGGAGAGCTCTTGTAACATATTTTCACCAAGCAATAAAAAATAAAACTCTTTGTGTGTTCAAGAACAACTATGTTCTAAATATCTTTTCTTTCTCCCAAAAAGCTTTAGTTACTATATTCATATCATAATTCTCCATATAGATGCTAGTATGCTCTACACCTGCCTCAAATGAGGATCTTGTGTATCAGAAAACATCTGACCTTCAACCCATACTACGGTCCTCACTATTATGGAATATCAATTTTAATTGATAGTCTGTGTTATGCCTATGGCTGGCTGTTTGATGACGATTCAGTTGAGACTGGTTTTATAGTATGTGAGGCTCCCGACCAGTATGGTATCAGAGCCTCGTTAAGGAGAAGAGGTGCATATGGTGTGAATATAGTAAAGAGAATGAGTAAGGGAGAAAACCACTTAAACATGCAAAGTCTTCCATTGTTATTTAGAATCTTTAAAATTGAATTAGAAAGAAGAGATGAAGAATTTTATAACTACCTTTCAATAGTGGCCTAGTACAAATGATTTTGGTTGGCAAGATAAAGTATAGCTGAAATACAAAAGTAAGAAAATAAAAAATATTATTATCTTTCATAGTTATTTTGAGTCTTGAAAATTAAATTTAAAAGAAGAGATTAAATTTTTTATAACTATCTTTTTGTTGTGTGCTGACAACAAATAATCTTGGTTCACGATCTTGTTTTGAGGGGAGGATTGAAAGAGAAAATGTTTGTTTTTGTTCATGTCCCCTGACTAATTTAGTCGAAGAAGATGAAACAAAATTATTGAATAGAGAGAGAATGGTTTATGAGAGAAGAGTAACGATGACGTGGCAATAATGATATTACATGGTAAAAAAAATTGATGAGATGTCAACAAAACCGTTTTTAAATATCTAATGATTATAATTAACCAACATAAGCATGAGTTTAAAAAGAATTATAATAAAAGTCAAAGATATCTAATGATCTAAAAATTAAACCACATTATAAGAGTGTCAACAAAATAGGATAAGAATAGACTATGCACATGTGGTCAATATTATTCTTTTAAGTAGGAATAATATTAGAGATAAATAATATATCTGATTAAAAAAAATCTACATTCTCTTTTCTTCAGACGAGTTTGAATTACACCACTTATTATTTAAGAGGAAAAAAATTATACATTGACAGTGTAAAATATTTTTAATTTTAAAATACTGATATGACATGACAGAACGTTATAATTTTATTGGATGATGGTATAAAAAAAATTTACACTTGACAGTGCACTACCTTTAATCTTATTATTTAATCACGAATTAGTTTTTATAGCAATGACAAGTAAATCTCCTATATTCTTTTTATGTATGTTTATCAATCACAAATATTTATTACTTATTTCGAATTTATTTAATGTATGAATAACAAATATCAATTATAATTATTCTCTTTATTATGTCAAAGAGACAAAAATAATTAACATAAATTATTATCTAAGAACAAATTTGTGAGTGTATGATTTTTTAGTGAATATAGAAATAATTTTTATATATTCACTTGAAATATATAAATAAAAAACTAATTTTTAGTGATTCTTTAGTGACATAATTTGTTTTGAATATGATTTTTATAATAAATTATAATTAATATATTATAATTGTTCTTATTTTAATATGGAATTTTAATTTTAGTTTAATTATAATTAATGACAAATAATTGGCACGGTATGTTTTATATTTTTAAAGGAATTTAATAGATAAAATTCACCACTTTTAAGGACAAACGAATTCAAATCCACACTCTATATCTAGTTTATATAGCTACCAACTCAGCTTACTTTGTTTAGCGATTTTCATTTCCTTAAAACAGTATAAAAACAATAGTATAGAATTCTTCTAGCACAAAAAAATTATTTTCATATGGAAAACATTGGGACGTGTCTCAAAAGAGAATCAAACTCCGATGTCTACTGAATGATTGGAATTTGTCTAAAAATGGGCTTTATCCCCAACTTATAATCCTCCTTCTGTTTCTTCTTTAACTTTTGGTAGTTGATAAAGTGTTTTTTTAATTAAAAATATTATGGCTGTGGTCTAATTGAAATATTTATATATTATTAATAAATATCTGTCTCATTTGTTTTAATAGTTTGTCAAAATATTTGTACCATTATCTTTGTCAAAATATAGGAAGTTTGTTTTCTTTTTTTTTTCTAGACAAATATGTGCGTGATAGGACAAGTTAATTATAAATATTGTTGTTATCTTAACTAATTGTACTATAAAATAAATAATATGTTTAATTATTTATTAAAAAATCATAGTTCAACTAATAAAAATTGACATTATTAAGTTGAGCATCAATACTAAAGTATGCCATATAATTATTTTAGATTATTTTTTATATAATGAATGACAAATATTTGTTGGATGTTTTTTTTTATTTTAATCAATAATAAATATTTATTATGTATTTTTATTTATTTTTTGTTTTTATCATCAGTATTTGGTCCATTAAATCGATTAATTCCGTTTGAAAGTTAGTTCTATTATCAAGTGATTTCACTCTCCTCTCAATTACAGTTACGAAAATCGAATCATGATAGTCCCTATCAAGTCTAACACCAATTAAACTTTCTTTTAGTGAAGTGATTTTTTTTTGTTAAAATATTAATCAAACAAAAGTTTTTTTTTTTTAAGTTATGCTAATTTTTATATAGACAATATTAAAAAAATTATTTGATTTTTTAGTGATAAATTTTTTATATGTATAAATTAAAATTAATAAATTATAACTACTTTACTATTTATTTAAATATATATAAAAAATAAATTTAAATTATTGATTAGTGATAAATATGTGTTTAGTTATAAATTACAAATTATACACATCAATATCTTTTTTAGTGAATTATTTCTTAAAAATAATGTGAACAATTAAAGTGGTGACAATTCTTTCTATGAACAATTATGTGTTTTTATTAAAATTTAGTAGAAAATTTTACCTTGTACCCCTACGATTAATCCCATACCCCTACAAAAATTTAAAAATTCCCATTTTACCCTTAATTGGTTTTAACCAATTTACCATTTCATTTTTACCATTCAGTTGAAAATTCCAAAAATTACACTTTCACACCCCTCGCACCGGAACACTTGCAAAAAGACTTCCGGTATGTATTTTTCCAAACCGGAAGACTTTTGGGAAGACTTCCGGAACACAAAAAAAAACAAACCGGAACACTTAAGGAAAGAGTTCCGGTTCACATAAAAAAATTTCAAAAAAAATTTGCATACCGGAACTCTTTGGAGAAGAGTTCCGGTTTGCTTTTTTTGTGTACCGGAAGTCTTTCTTTAAGTCTTCCGGTACGTGTTTTTTTTTTTTTTTTTTTAATTTTTTTTTTTAATTTTTTTTTTTTTTTTTTTTACAGAAATGGAAAATCTTCCCAAAATATGTGTAGATACTACTGATGCGTTTATGACGACGGAAAGATTTGGTACACGAGAAGAGGTTATCAGATGGATTAAAGAGGTTGGAATCGACAATAAAGTAACTGTTATTATCAGTCGTTCAGATACTGAAACGGGGAAGAGAGGGAGAAGTAACAAAATAATATTTGGCTGTGATAAAGGTGGGAAACACAAGATTAGTGATAGTGGTACCCAAAGTGCGTCCAAGAAATGTGGATGTCCATTTAAAATCAGGTCGACTCCGGCGAAAGATGGATCTGGTTGGAAGATTGATGTAAAATGTGGGTTACATAATCATGGTTTACCTGATAGATTAGAAGGTCATTCGTTTATTGGTAGGTTGACCACAGATGAGAAGCAACATGTCGCTGATTTGGCAAAGAGACATGTAGCACCTAGAAACATTTTGCTTTCCTTGCAAGACAAGTTTCCTGAGAATGTCACTCGTATTACGCAAGTATACAAGCATAAGAGTGTGATAGAAAAAGAGATAAGAGGTCCAAGGAGTGAGATACAACATTTGTTTAAGCTTATTGAGGATGCAGGATATGTGTATTGGAGTAGAAAAAAGGATGACTCGGAAGTGGTGAGAGAGATATTTTGGGCACATCCTGATTCAGTGAAGTTGTTGAATATATTCCCGATTGTGTTAGTTATGGATAGCACCTACAAGACAAACAAATATAGACAACCTTTGTTTGAAATTGTTGGCATGACATCGACTGAGTTGACTTTTGCTGTTGGATTTGCATATATGGAGTCTGAGCAAACAGAGAATTTTTGCTGGGTATTGGAGAAATTAAAAGAGTTGTTTGTGAAGAAAGACATGTGTCCACAAGTGATTTTGACAGATAGAGATCTTGCTTTGATGAAAGCAATTGAAGTTGTGTTTCCCAACTCGATTAATTTGCTATGTAGATTTCACATTAACAAAAACGTTGGTGCCAAATGCAAACAACATGTGGTGAATGACCTGCAAAAGACGATAGACACATTATGGATGGAAGTTGTCTGGGCTAGTGATGAGGTTGAGTATGGTCAGCGGTTGCATCAACTTGAGCAAGCATGTGTTGATTATAGTGGATTTATTAATTATGTGAAAGACACATGGTTGACTCCACATAGGCATAGATTTGTTGGAGCATGGATTAATCGAGTCCTACATTTGGGTAACACAACGACTAATCGGTACGTCTTATAATTTTATATTTGATTTTTTTTTTATGTTTATTGATGTGTTATTTTCAATATCTGATATTTTTAATACTTGATATTTTCAATATCTAATGGTATTTTTTATATCTGATATTTTTAGGGTTGAATCTGCTCATTGGAAGTTAAAGCAGATGTTTATAGGGACCCTTCGTATCATGAGTATGTTGATAAGGCATCTCAATCTTCACAAAGGCAATCTCAATCATCACAGACTTCGAAGAAGATCAAATTATCAAAGAAGCAACCACAATTCATTGTTCAATTTCCTAATCATATTAGGTCATACATTGAAGATGTAGTTAATGTTGAATCAGATGGTAATTGTGGATTTAGAGTCATTGCATCATTGCATGGATATGGTGAGGATGGTTGGTCAATGGTTCGCAGAGAGTTGGGAAACACAACTTTATTTTACAAAATAAAAACATAATAAATAAAACAAATTAAGTTACAATATTTTATAAAATGAATCCAACACTTAATTAACAAAATTAAATTATATACCTGTAGGAGAGTAGGATATCCACCTAGCTGTTTGCAACTGTACATGGACGCATCTCCAAGATATCGGTAGAGGGTAACTAGTGCAGCTGCTCCCCAACTATATCCTGAACATCCATCCAAGTCCCTAAACAGGAGGAGGTATCGTGCCTCTACAAGTGTAAAGGTCTTATCAGCAAATATGGTGGAACCCACCAACATCAGTAGATATGCTCTAGTCGCATATGCCCAGCTGGAAGCAGCCCTATGATGTACGAATATATCATATAACCACTCCAACTTGTAATACGACCCCCTGCAGCTCCGAACATGTGACTGTGCCTGACTCTGTGACACTCCTAGGTAGTCCACAGCAAGTTCAACAGCTAGCTCTTCAGTCACATCCTGAGGACTCCAAAAGATACCCCTAATGGGCAAGTGAAGTAGACATGCGACATCATCTAAAGTAATGCTCATTTCACCAAACGGCATGTGAAATGAAGATGTCTCTAGATGCCATCTTTCCACAAATGCAGAGACAAGATTTGTGTCTATCTTGTTCAGACTCGTTCTCTGCAGTGAAGCTAAACCGGATCTAGATACCCAACTCTCCATCTGTGGTGGAAGAGCCAATGGAACCCTAGAATTCAACTTCAGTCCATGTCCGGCAACCTTCAACTCTTTCTTTGGTCCTCTTTCCTAAAAACAATTAAAACACATATTAGAAAACAAATTATAAAATATTCAACTATTATTCATTTTCAAATATAGTCCGTTTACTTACCTCACCGAACCATATATGTCGAGCAACATGATGTTCGTACTTCACCAAAAGCGATGTATCGTACGGCCCTCCTGGATATCCAGTCGGCTCAGCTGCAGCTGCAGATGAAGATGCACCCCGGTCTAACGTGCGGACTGGAATCCGGCCATCTGCACCTCTTCTTCGAACCACTGCAAAAATAATGTAAAAAAAAATAATTAAAAAAAAAAAAAAAAAAAAAAATTACGTACCGGAACACTTCAAAGAAGAGTTCCGGTACACATCATCCAAACCGGAAGACTTGAAGAAAGTGTTCCGGTATATAAGTATACAAACCGGAAGACTTTCTAGAAGACTTCCGGTTCAGTGTCCAAAAAAACAACAAACCGGAACACTTAAGAGAAGTGTTCCGGTATACAATTTTCAAACCGGAAGACTTACTCTTAAGTGTTCCGGTATACAATGCAAAAACGCCAAAAAATTTTCTTCTCCGGAAGTCTTCAACGAAAATGGTAAAAAAATTTTGAAACGGAAAATATACCCTATTTATATGAGGGTATTTTGGTCAAAAAAATTTAAATGTAGGGGTATGGGTACAATTGTAGGGGTATAGGGTAAAATTTTCAATTTAGTAATGTGTCATGTTTTAAATGGAAGACCATCGAGAATATTTTTGTCCATTTTTATAAGATACTCTTTAAATTTTCAATTACATTATGATTTCTTAAAAGATGTAGTACTCTTTAAACATACTCTTATTTATTTTACATCATATTTTGCAATTAGTAGTAAATATTATCATAAAAACGTAAACTAAGTGTTTTTTCTTAAAAGACAAACTTGTAAATACAAACTCAATTACCGACAAATCTCCTATATAACCAAAATTTTTAATTTATGTGAATTCTTAAAAATATTTTCTATATTTAAGGATAAATGCAATACTAATTTTTTTTATATTATATAATTATTCTCAATTTTATACTATTAATATTTAAAAAATCAACTAATTTTTAGTAACACAGATTTATCTTGTATATAATTTTAAAAAGGAAAAGATTATAATAAACATATTTATTATTATTTTATATTTATAATGTTTCTTAGTTGAAGTAGTTTATAAGTAATATTTATTTAACAATTATTATAGAAGCTATTAGTTTTAACAATAATTATATTTTATTATTAAATTAATTTAATATTAAAACAATGGTTGTATTGTCCAAATGAATCATAAGAAATAGTAACGTGGCAGTATTTGAAATAATGGCTCAAAGGGTTTTGAAGTACATTTATTAGGCGTTAGTTTTATCAATTTTATAGGAGAATTATTTATTTAATTTGATTGGGTATTGTTCCCAACCATTCAATAATAAATAAGTTTTAATTTTAATTCAATTTTACCTATATAGATAGTGTATTGATATCTAACAAAACTCAAAGGTATGAATGAATTTTTCTTAAGAATAAACAGTACATTGGTTCTTAAATGGAAGACCATATTGAGATTTTTTTTTTCCATTTTTATAAGATATTCTTTAAATTTTCAATTACATAAAGATTTCTTTATAAATACACTCTTATTTATTTTACATCATATTTTGTGTTGATTTGTAGTTCCTTGTACTGAAATAGTGTGTTCGACATAGGTAAGAAAGTGTTGAACTGTGTAAATATTGAAACGTCGAAGTAGTGTACATTGATAAGAATTTCGACTTAGGTCTAATTTGTAATGTTAGCAGAATTATGTATTTTGGATTTTATTTGAGGAGCAAGCAAACTCAAATCTATAAATAGAGAGTAACCTCTATCATTGTAATAATACATTGAATAACTTGCAGTTGCAAAGTATAAATTTCAGTTTGAGAGCAGAGAGAAACTCTGCAGAAATTTCGTCTTCTTCTTCCTTTGCTCGAAACCCTAATTTTCTTTTCTTTCCCAATTCAATTTTGCTTATTTTCATTATCAATTGTGCATCAAAATCTTGCAACTAAAATGTGGTTGATTCACTCGAGTGAAGAGTGAAGAAAAAGAGGAGAAATTAATCAGAAAAATTGATTATTGTTCATCAAAATTAGGTTCCAAATTCATCAAATTTTGGTGAAATTCTTGAGGGGAAGTTGACGAATTTCCAACATATGGTATCTAGAGCACTGATTGAGCGATTCTTGGAAGCTTAACATGATGAATCATCCGAACGAACATTTTTGGGTGAGTCTCCCAATTTTGAAGAATTATAATTACGAGAATTGGTGCAAGCAGATAAATGTTGTCCTTTTCTATCAAGATCTTTGGGATCTTGTGAAAGAGGGAGTGACGTCGCTTGCAGCAAATGCGACAGATGAAGAAAATGTTGCACAAAATAATTGAAGAAGAAATATTATAAAGCTCTCTTTATAATTCATCAATGTGTTGATTCCGCTAATTTTGAAAAGCTGGGTGATGTTGATTCACCGAAAGAAGCATGAGAAATTCTAAAAAAATTGTTTGGAGGCACAAAAAAGGTGAAAAGGCGAGGTTACAAACTCACAAAATAACGTATGAATTGCTTCAGATGGAAGACAATGAAAGCATAACTTATTTTTCACTAGGGTTATAATACTGGTGAACCAAATCAAGGTATGTGGAGAAGTGTTGATATCAAGATCAGTTGTTACAAAGATCTTGAGGTCATTAGCTCCAAAGTTCGACCATGTGGTAGTAGCCATAGAAGAGTCGAAAGATTTGTCAACATTGACAAAGGAAGAGATTCAAGAGACACTTGAATCTCATTAACAAAGAATGGTTGAAAGAGTTGCAGGCAAATCGAAGAGTGATGTGGCTTTGCAGGCACAATAAGTAAGAGAAAAGAAAGGAAAAAAGGGAAGTGGCTCGACAACAAAGGTAGAGAAGGCTCTAACAGTTCGACTGGTTGAAATCAACAAGAAGGAAGTTGGTCGAGTCATAGAAAGTCCTTATATCAAAGAAACCAAAGAGGTGGTGTTGCAGGTAGAGGAAGAGGTGGTGGTCGAAAACCTGACAAAAGTCACATTCAGTGTTTCAATTGTCAAAAGTATGGTCATTACTCAAGTGATTGTCCTGAAAAACCGAAGAATCGGGAAAATGATGTAAAGTTTACAAAGCATGAAGAAGAAGAGATGTTGCGGATGGTTAGAACAAGAGATGAAGAAATATTCCAGGACCAATAGTACTTGGACTAATTATGCTCATCACACATGACTGGTAGGAAAGATTGGTTTGTCAACATAAAACCCTCAATGAAGAATATGGTAAAATTTGCAAATTACAATACTCTAGCAACTGGAGGTATTGTTGGTGTTCTAATTATGAGGAAAGATGGCAAGAAGTTAGTAATTTTCAATGTATTGTACATATCAGGCATGAAATGTAATTTGCTCAGCATATGGCAGTTGGTTGAAAAGAACTACAAAGTGTCGATCAAAGACAAATATGATGAGAGTTATCGACTCAGGTGGAAAGTTAATCTTGAAGGCGCCTATGTCTCATAATAGAACCTTCGAGATTGAACTTAATGTGTTGGAGCACAAATGCCTTATAAATGCAGCTAGCAGTGATGAATGGATATGGCACTGTAGACTTGACCATCTCATTTTCAAAGACATCAGAGATCTGAAAAGAAGAAATATAGTTTCAAGGTTAACAGAAATCGACATTCCAAACGAAGTGTGTGAGGAATGTGTGCAGGCGAAGCGACACAACAACAACTTCAGCAAAGATGCAGGAAGCAAGTCGAAGGCAATTATTGAAATCTTATACTCTGATGTATGTGGTCCTATCCAGGTGGATTCTATTGGAGGTAACATATTATTTGTCACATTCATAGATGATTTCATTCAAAAACCATGGACTTATCTAATCAAGAAGAAAAGTGAAGTGATCAAGGTGTTTGCGAAGTTTAAATCTATGGTCGAAAGAAAAAGTGATCGAAAGCTCAAGATTCTGAGGACTGGCGATGGTATAGAATATGTGTCGAAAGACTTCGACATATTATGTGAGAAAAAGAGATTTTGCATGAAGTGGTGCCACCCTACACTCCACAGCATAATGGAACTGCATAAAGGAAGAATAAAACCATCACGAATATGGTGAGAAGTATGTTCAAAGGAAAGCATCTACCCAAAGAATTATGGGAAGAAGTTGTGTCGACAACAACATATATTTTGAACAGATGTCTGACGAAGAAGCTAGATGGAATCATGCTAGAAGAATGTTGGTTTGGTGTCAAGCCTAACTTGAGTCATCTGAAAGTATTTAGATATATAGCACATAAACATGTGCCAGATCATTTGAGAAGAAAACTTAATGACAAGTCGAGTCAAATGAATCTAATAGGATATTATTCGACTGGAGGATACAAGTTATTCAACCTAGTGAACACGTAAGTAGTGATCAGCAGGGACATGATCATAGATGAGCTTAAGGAATGTGATTGGGCTGAAAATGTCAAGAAAGATTAAGTGAAAATATTATGTGAAGAACTAGAAAGTGAAGTCAAAAGATAAGTTCGACAAGAAGAAGTCAAATGTCAAGCAAACACAAGCAGACCTTAGAGGAAAAGACATACACCTGCAAGGTTGCAAGAATGTGTGATTACATCGGATGATATGGTTGAAGATGAAGGTGAGCTAGTACACTAGGGTTTCTATGCAGATGTCGAACTAGTCAATGCAGCTGAAGCATTGAAGGATTCAAAGTGGGTGAAAGCGATGAATGAGGATTTGAAGTCCATCGAAGTCAACAACACTTGGTCACTTGCCGAATTTCCTAAAGGAAAGAAGGCAATCGATTTGAAATGGGTATACAAGGTGAAGTTGAATCCCAAAGGTGAAGTAACTCGACACAAGGCAATACTTGTGGTGAAAGAATTTCTATAGAAGGAAGGAATCAACTTCGATATAGTTTTTGTACCTCTTTCTAGGATCGAAATAATCAGGTTGGTTGTTGGTCTAGCAAACATGAACAACTGGCACATATGTCAGATGGATGTGAAATGTGAATTCTTGAATGGCCCCTTAAATGAAGAAGTTTATGTTGCAAAACCAGTTTTTGTGAAACATGGCGAAGATGATGCACCAAAGAAGATATACGGGAGAAATACTCAAGAGATTTGAGATGCAAGATTGCAACTCAACTTCGCCTACAGTTGAGCCCACATTGCAACTGTCAAAATACATAGATGAAGATGATGTCGATCCAACGTAGTACATAAGACTCATTGGATCACTTTGATACCTTTGTAACACAAGGCCTAATCTAACATAAAGTGTAGGTATGATGAGTAGATTCATGCAGAAGCCAAAGGTATCACACCTAGCATCAACGAAGAGGATACTAAGTATCTGAAAGGAACTCTTGACTATGGCATTTTGTTTCCTACAGCTGATGAAGGAAAAGAATGCAAACTAGTGGGATACACCGACTCAAGTTGGTGTAGTGACGCTGAGGATAAGAAATTCATAGCTGGTAATGTGTTTATGCTAGGTGGTGCATCATTTGCTTGGATTTCAAGAAAGGAACCAGTAGTAGCACGATCTTCGCGTGAAGTAGAATACACAACTGATTCTCTATGTGCATGTAAAGAAACATGGATGGTGAATTTGGTCGAAGAGATTACAAGGAAGTATCATGTAACGATTACCATGAAGATCGACAACATGCCTATTATCAATCTGGCAAAAAACCTGATAGTGCATGACAAAGCTAGCACATCAAAATTATGTTCCATTATTATCGAGAGCAAGTAGCAAAAGTGAAGCTAAACTTGGAACACTACAAAACTAAGAATCAGATTGCAGACATCATGACAAAAAGAGTGCATGTCGAAGCGTTTAAGAAGTTAAGATCTATGATGAATGTAGATAGCTTAGACACAACGAATTATGTGGTGTGTTGATTTGTAATTCCTTGTGTCGAAGTAGGTTGCTCGACAGAAGTAAGGAAGTATCGAACTGTGTAAATATCAAAACGTCGAAGTAGTGTACCTCGACAAGAATTTCGACTTAGTTTTAATTTTATATTGTTAGCAGAATTAGGTATTTTGGGCTTTGCTTGAGGAGCAAGAAAACCTAGATCTATAAATAGGGAGTAACCCAACATTTCTTACTTTCATCCTTTTGGATGTGATTGCTTTATGTTAAACACTAAAGAGAATATTGGCAAGTTTGATTCTAAGGCACATAAGTGTTTACTGTTAGGATATTCTAAACGCTATAAAGGCTACATAATCTTTAATACAGAAACATGAATTATTGAGGAATAAATTCATGTTAGATTCAATGATAAGCTCGACCCTGAAAAGTCAAAGTTAGTTGAGAAATTTGCAGATCTGAAGATCAATCTTTCAGAATCCAAAGAAATTATCTCTAAAGAAAAAGACTCATAAGGCAAAGCTAAGGAATCTGAAGAAACGACTCAACCAGAAACAATCATTGATCCAACTCATCAGAAGAAGAGTAGATCAAGAACTTCTCATTCTGAAGAACTGATTCTGGGAGACAAGAATGCTCCAGTCAGAACTAGATCTTCATTCAGATCCTTTGAAGAAACTCTTCTAGGTTTGGTGTCTCTGATAGAACCCACCTCCATTGATGAAGCTCTTCTGGATAATGAATGGATTATAGTCATGCAAGATGAACTGAATCAATTCACCAGAAATGATATTTGGGATCTTGTTCAGAAACCAAAAGGCTTCCATATCATTAGAACTAGGTGGGTTTTCAAATATAAGCTGAAAGAGGAAGGCGAAGTTGTCAGAAGCAAAGCTCAACTGGTAGCACAAGGTTATAGTCAGCAAGAAGGTATAGACTATACAAAAACCTTTTCTCCAGTTTCCAGGCTAGAGTCTATTCATTTTCTAATTTCTTTTGCAGTCAATCATAATATCATACTTTATCAAATGAATGTTAAGAGTGCATTCCTGAATGGTTATATTTCTTAAGAAGTTTACGTGCATCAACCTCTTGGTTTCAAAAGTTCTCAAAATCTCGACTTTTTTTTTTAAATTGAAAAAGTCTCTGTATGGTCTAAAGCAAGCTCCAAGAGCTTGGTATGATAGACTAAGCAACTTTTTGTTGGAAAATGATTTTACCAGAGGAAAAATGGACACAACTCTCTTTTGAAAAACCTTCAAGAATGACATTCTGGTTGTGTAAATATATGTTGATGATATTATTTTTGGTTCTGCTAATGCGTCGTTGTGCAAGGATTTTGCTAAGTCTATGCAGTCAGAATTTGAAATGAGTCTGATGAGAGAACTGAAGTTCTTTCTTGGAATTCAAATTGATCAAAGACCAGAAGGCACATATATTCATCAAAGCAAATATACAAAGGAACTTCTGAAGAAATTCAACTTATCAGAATGTAGGTTAGCAAAGACTCAAATGCATCCTACATGCATTCTGGAGAAAGAAGAGGTAAGCAGTAAGGTAAATCAGTAACTTTTCAGAGGTATGATATGTTCTCTTCTATATCTGATAACTTCTAGACCTGATATCTTATTTAGTATATGCTTATGTGCTCGTGATCGCTGAATTCTCAATTGCACGAATCACGTCAGAGTAATATAAAAGATTATCGATCCCACAGAGACCAAATCGTCAATTTATCTATTACTATTGTTATGATGTTTATCTAAGGCGGTACAGATGAGATATTAATGTCGCGAAATAACAGTAAATAAAGAAAATGATAAATACAGTGCAGATAAAGATATGCTTGAATGTATTTCACGTTAGTTAAACGATGCTTCGATTGTCTAAATAGAACTACTTATGGGGCAATATTTTCTACTCTTGAAAAGAATCCATTTAACAGGAATTGTCGCTTTCGCGTATTTAGAACCGAGTTTACCCTTAAATTAAGGACTTTTATTGTCACTTATAAAAGGTGCGCAGAACGCTAAAGTAGTAAACCTATTTTTAGTAAATAAGACTCGTAAGCTTAGTTGAAAAGTGATTTTGATTCGGAAAGTTTACCCAAGGAGTTTCCTGATTTTAAATCTATCAACGCGTCCGAAAACAGTTTCAAAAATCGTTTTTCCTTAAAGTGATAAAAATTCCTAGTTAACTAAGCCCGGGTGCTTTCGCACTCCTTGAGTAGTTAAAATTAACCAAGTTTGTTTCAGAAAACTCAAATTAAAAATCAAAACAGCCCCTAAAGCATTTCTACAGATGCAATATGTGAAACATCTCTTTAACCGCGATCCTTACATTCTAACCTTTGAAAGATTTAGTCACACATAGTAATACAAACAAATACAACGATGTTGAACATGATGAAAAGAAGTTTAGAATGTAAGGCGTGAAGAACAAGTAAAGCGTGTAAAACAATTAAAACGAGCAATAAAGATAATGGCGGGAAAATTAAATAAAGTAAAGACAATGACAGGAAATTAAATAAATTAAAGCATGACAAGGAATTAACTAAAGTAAAGCATGGCAGGAAATTAAATAAAGTAAGGCATGGCAAGGAATTAAATAAAGTAAAGCATGACAAGTGAAATAAAAAGGCGATTAAATTAGAACCTTCTCCAAATGGAAGCTTTAAATCAGGTACAAGGAAGTAAATTAAACTTTGACTTTGAAAATAAAGATGACGGCAAAATCAAAGTGCTCCAACTCAATTACACTAAGGTGCGATAACCCCTCGATGTGACGGATTACCGCTTTTACAGATGATATTATAGTCTTAGTGTTGTAAATTAAGTTGGATGATTTGGAAGTGAACTAGAACGACCTATTTATAGAGGAACTCAATAGCATGCAAAGACCGGGATGCCCTTCAACTTCTCTTTAGTGGGAATATGGAATTCAAAGGTGGCGCCCGCCACCCTTCTATGGCACCGGCCATGTGAGTAAATGGGGAAGTTCATGGGATCGTGGCAGTTTCCTCCTGGTTGAGGGATGATGTGTCATGGCCTCTCCTATAACGACCGCCATGCAGAATGCCATGAGTACAATATTTGCCAAAAACCCTAATTTTTTGGTCTTTTTGCTTCGTTTCTTCTAAAAAGGTTCTGAAAGAGCTAAATACCTGAAAACAACACAAAAGAAAGCATAAGACAAGCAAAATGATAATAAAGACCTAATAAATATGTGCAATCCGAGTCAAATACGCGGTGTGATTCAGTGTGATCAAATTCTCCCACACTTAAACCTTTGATTGTCCTCAAGCAAAACTCTTTATAGCTCATGCAAGAAAAACAGTACCAACCAGAGTTAATTCAAGGCTAAAAAGGCTTATAAGTTCATTCAAGGAATGTATTGATAGGTACTAACGAATCAAACTAAGGATATTGTAGTGACACTTTCTGCAAATGCGGTCATAGGCTTCGTTCCTATACAAATCAATCCATAGCACCCCACCATACCTAGGCCTTCTTTTCATCTTCTTCAAGTCCTTTTCATTCAGGTGCAATCACATTAAGCTCGTCATCCGTACACACTCATAGTAAGGTGACCGGTTAGTGATTATGATCTTAAGCATGAGGCTCTGGTATATAAGCTGGTGTAGCCCCTTTATTTAACCCAATTGTAGTTATGGGGGATTGGATCGTAATCCACCCTACCAAGTTCAGCATCAGATACCTTTGAACCAACCAACAATGGGCATATTATCATATATTTTTTTATTTTTCTGCATGTTTCGCAAACCTCTTTATTTTGCTGGGTTAAATGACCGTGTGAGAGTCACCTAGCCCGAAATTTCATACAACTAGAGAACAAAGTAGAAATTTTTATGATCATTCACTTATTTTCATCGGTCCCCTACGTAGAGCATGCTTAAGCCTGAGCTGACTGCAAGGATAAACTACTTAAGGACTTATTTGGAACAAAAATTAGGGCCACAACATATGGGGTATCAGGATCGACTATTATAATCATGAAGCCTACAGTGTCAAGACGATATCGATTTTTAGAAAAAGTTTTCCCAAGTCTTTTACATCCTGTCATAAACCTGTCTTATAGCCTGAATATTCAAAATACATTGTTTTCTTTGCTCACAAATTTTTTGGTAAGGCTAAAGAAATTGGAGAAGTACGGATACACCACACAGATGACTCGTCAAACACATGTTATTTTATTGAAAGAAAAGCAAACAACTAAAACACACAAAACATACTGAAAATAAAGGAAAGCAATAAAAATCTCCTCCCACACTTAAACCGAACATTGTCCTCAATGTTTCGATATGAGATAGGGTAGGAGTAACCTGAAAGAGAGAGAACTATGGCTGATCACCGACACCGGCACCGCCCTGGTCAGGATGCCTGGGTCGACGACTCCTGCTACAACGGCTAAGACGTTCTTGCAGCTTCCTAGAACGACCTAAGAGAGACCCTTGGTTGGCCTCGATAAGTGCGAAGTGCCGCTCATTAGCCTGTTGCTGGCGATGGTGCTCATTAGTGATCGCAAGCAAAGACTCTGTAATAGTCCGATGTGCTTGCTCAGTGCGCTGCTGGGAGGCTACCATAAAACTTATATTATCAGTCAATTGTTGGTTTATGGTATTTAGAAGGGCGTCACGCCTTTCTTCCCGAGCCAGGTGCTCGCGCCACATCTCCTTAGTGATGTAAAAACAGGAGTGGTACCTGCAAAATGGTCAGAAGAAGAAGGTGCAGTGTGTGTAGGTGATGTAGTGTGTGTAGGAATATTATGAGCAGATGACTGGTCACACCGGTCATACTCATCGTCGGTCCCTTGTCCATCGTCCATAGGGACATTAGGTGGAAAAGGGCCGGTAAAAGGTGGAGCATCGAGATCATATGTCCAGTTCCTTGCATGTCGCACATCTGTACACTGAGAGCAAGGTAAAACAACACTCGGTATAGCTACACCATGGATCATGAGGTTATAACCACCTGCTCGCCGCACCTTGCACAATTTCATATCCTTCAAAAATTTCAAGTTAATGATGCGGTGAGGGAGCGGTTCTAAGGTAGCTAACTCATCGTTGAGATTTAGTGCTCTAGCAATAGAAGTAATTAATCCACCAAGAGAAATGGTTCCTCCTTTTTTTAAAATGGCGGACATATGTGCAAGCATAAAAGGAACACGATTGATCCTTCAATTAGTAAGGCAACCCTGTAAAAATAGAAACTCGCGAGCATTTACTTTATTAGAATTTTCCCGACCAAAAATAGTACATGCCAAAAGATATCGAAAAATACGGATGGTCGGGTTATGAATAGTGGAGGCTAAAATTCCTTCAAAAGAAGTGGCAGCCACATTCGATAATCTATTCCAAAAGTTAAATGCTTCGAGTGCCCATTCTGCATCTAAGGGTGTCTCACAAATGGCACACTCTCCGTAAGGCATTCCTAATAAACTTGCTAAGGCGTCGGTAGTGTACTCATATTCAACATTGAACATTCTAAAACATACGGTACCAACCGCGCTAGTAGTGCCAGGATGAACGGTGTAAATTAGGGAACTTAGAAGTTCCATGGTCAGCCTATCATAGGTGGGTTCCTTATTAGCAAAAATCTCATGCAATCCTAAATTATCTAGCATATGAAAAACACTATGATACATCCCTAAAGTATACAAACAGTCCTCATCTACATACTTGGTGGCGAGAATTTCCCGTGTTTGCAACTTCTGTAAAAAAATTTCTGACGCACTCCAGGTTTCCCTCCGCGAAGGATGATATTGTTGAATTCTATTCCAGCCATTGATGGTGAGTGAAGAGAAAATGGGGTTTTATGGTAAGGAAGTGAAAATGGGATTGTAATGGGCTTTTGGTGGAGGAAATTGATGAGTGAAGTTTGGAAATGATAATGGGTTGGAGTTAGAATGATGAAGTTGGGAATTTTCGTGGACTTCAATGGAGGTGGAAGGAGGAAAAAATGAGTTTTAAGAGGTTGAAGAAGGCAAAAATGAGAGATTTAAGGATTCTGTCCCGTAAAAGGTACAGACCCCATGGCGCCCGCCATGAGGCTATGGCGCCCGCCATGGCTCCGGATTTGTTGTTTGGGTTGGGCTCGTTTCTTGCTTCTTGGGCTACAACTTTTTCCTTATTTTGCAAAGGGGGTGTACATAGGCTTCCATAACATGATGCCTTTTGATTTTGATTAAGCTTGATAAATGAAAAAATAAAAAAGTAAAGTAAAGTAAAAATAAAATAAAAACATAGTAATAGTAACACACACATATATATGAATAGATAGTAATAAGTCACGGGTCGAGAGATGTTAGGAAAGGAAAAGCAACCATAAAGTCAAAAGGAAAAAGAAAAACAAGCATAAATAATAAATAATGGGAAATAAGTAAAGCAAATAGCATCTCTCGGTCGGTGATATCATCAATGTCCAGGGAATAATGGAGTCTCCTCAACTTCGGATCCTCGGAGCTCTACAATCTGGTGTCTAAGGTCAGTGATCTCATTGTTCAGTATATCGGATTCAGTGGCATGTGTGGCATCTGACACTTCGACCTGCAAAGCAACGTCAGCAAGCTCCTGGCGGAGCTGGGCTATCTCCATACGAAGCTTAACAAGCTCAGAATGCATGCTTGGACTCTGAAGAGTTGGATTATTGGTGAGGTGGGATTCTCTGCTCATCTACTGTCTCGCCTTGGCCTTCTATGGCATAGGCCCAGTTGGCCTGATTATAAACACAAGTTACCTGAGGGTCTGGTAAAGTGGTGGATAGTTTCACCCTCAATCAAGAGCCTGTATTGGTCTGGGTGGAAAGAAGATCTCCTCATGAGGCCACGGTCCAGACAGAAGTCAATATCCATCAAAGTATAACTGCAGTAAGATGTTAGGTGAAATAACTTTCTATCAAGTCCTAGGGAGGAGGCTATATGGGTTACCGTGCTTCCAACATGTATAGGACTCACATCGGAGCAATCATTAAGATAGAGACTCTCGATCAGAAAATCTCCGCAAGCTACTGGGCGTGATTGAGTGGTACAATACATGAAGAAAATCTCTTCAGCACTTACGTGTGTATCAGTGTCACTCTTCCCCGGGAAGGTGTGGGCAATAATCATCTGAAAATATCTGAAAGCAGGATTATGGATCTTGTTAGAGATTTGGGTGGAAGGGTCAGGGCTACCTCCATATGTAATGTCACTCTAGAACTTCTCAACGTCTCTACTCAGGAAATAGCTCATGGAGAGCTCAGATGAGGCATCATAAGTAGTCTGAAATCCAAGTAACTGACCGAAACGCTTGTGGTTGAAGGTGTACTCTATCCCAAACATCCTGAAATTAATGTGGCCACCATCACTAGCGTGACCAACATAGGGCTCATAGTTCAGCGAGCTCAAGAACTCCAAAGTGAGGTTCCTGTAAGTCACATGCATCGCTTTAGTATACTCATCCCATTGCAACTGACTGCACAAATGCCTGACACTAGGCTCAATGCCTAATGCTTCCATGCAACTTGAATCAGGATATCTGGTGGGCAGCATTGGACGCTGGGAAAGCATGGTGTAACGTTGCTCCTGTACTGGGTCACGAAAGATCACTGGCATAGTGTCGAAATTCTCCATCCTGAAAAGTTAGGTTAAAAATAGAGGATACCTGAAATCGCAAATATTTCAACTGTTAGTCTAAACATATATATATATATATATATATATATATATATATATATATATATATATATATATATATATATATATATATATATATATATATATATATATATATATATATATATATATATATATATATATATATATATATATATATAACAAATGAAAATAGAAATCGAAATAGTAAAAGTGAAGTAAAGGGAAAAGAAATCATGGGTTGCCTCCCATGCAACGCTTGTTTAACGTCGTTATCTTGACGATTTGAACTTTATATATCAGAGGTAGGAACCGGAGGGTCGACCAGAGTATGGCCAGGGCATTCTGTGGGGATGTCACCTCCTAGATATTTCTTCAGTCTTTGTCCATTTACCACAAACGGATTATAGGAATTGTTCCGGATTTCAACTGCTCCAGATTTGAGGATTTTGGAAACCTTAAAGGGGCCTGTCCATCTCGAACGCAGCTTACCTGGAAAAAGTCGTAATCTGGAATTGAAAAGGAGAACAAAGTCGCCTATATTAAAGTCCTTTTTCACAATCCTTTTGTCATGCCATGCTTTGGTTCTTTCTTTGTATATAATGGCATTCTCGTAAGCGTTCTGGCGGAGTTCCTCCAATTTGTGGATATCGAGGATTCGCTTCTCGCCAGATGCTAGGTAATCCAAATTCAGGGTCTTGATGGCTCAATATGCTTTGTGCTTAAGTTCAAAAGGTAAGTGGCATGACTTTCCATAGACTAACTGGTATGGTGTAGTTCCAATAGGGGTTTTGTAAGCAGTCCTGTAAGCCCACAATGCTTCTATTAGCTTTTCAGACCAATCTTTTATGGATATTGAAACAGTTTTTTCCAAGATTTTCTTAATCTCTCTGTTTGATGCTTCCATTTGACCATTAGTCTGGGGATGATATGGTGTTGCTACTCTGTGTTTTACTCCATACTTTCTTAAGAGTTTATCGAATATCCTGGATATAAAATGTGATCCACCATCACTTATGACAAGTCGTGGTACTCCAATCTGGGGAAATATTATTTTTAAACAACTTGATGACTACTCTTGTGTCGTTAGTGAGTGAGGCTATAACTTCTATCCATTTGGACGCATAGTCGACGACTACCAAAATATACTTGTTTTCCATCGAAGATGGAAAAGGTCCCATGAAATCAATACCCCAAACATCAAATAATTCCACTTCTTGGATGTTCTTCAAAGGCATTTTGTCGCGTCTTGAGATGTTTCCAGCGTGCTGGCACCGGTCACATTGGACAATATAAGTATGGACATCACGCCATAATGTTGGCTAATAAAGACCAGCTTGAAGGATCTTAGCGTATGTCTTAGATGTGCTTGAATGTCCACCATAGGGTGAAGAGTGACAATGCTCTATGATATTTCTAACTTCTTCTTCCGGGACGCAACGTCGAAAGATGTTATTTGTTCCTCTTTTAAAAAGGAGTGGTTTGTCCCAATAGAAATGTCTTACATCTTTAAAGAACTTCTTCTTTTGATGATAATTGAGGTCAGGTGGTATGATATCAGCGGCTAGATAATTCACGAAATCAGCGTACCATGGTACTCTGCTAATCTCTAAAACTGTTCCAAAGTTATCTCTATTAGGTTCAAGGGGAATGGTATCTAACTTAGCTATCAATCTGTCATAGGTGAAATCATCATTTATAGGTAAATGGTCTGGCTTCAAATGCTCTAGTCTGGAAAGATGGTCAGCAACTATGTTTTTTGTTCCTTTTTTGTCTCGGATATCTAAGTCGAACTCTTGTAGCAAAAGGATCCATTTGAGTAACCTAGGTTTCGCATACTTTTTGCTTAGCAGGTAACGGATAGCTGCATGGTCTGTATAGACTATAGTCTTAGATCCGACAAGATAAGACCTAAATTTATCAATTGCAAAAACTACAACTAGGAGTTCCTTCTCTATTGTCGTATAATTGAGTTAAGCGGCATCTAGGATTCTACTAGCGTAATATATCACATGTAATTTCTTATTTTTTCTTTGTCCTAAAACAGCTCCTACAGCGAAATCGCTAGCATCACACATTATTTCAAAAGGTTGAGTCCAATCCGGAGTTTGTAAAATGGGTGCTGAAATTAGCGCTTGTTTTAAATGATTAAAGGCTTCGATACATTTTTCATTGAAAATGAATTCAACGTCTTTCATCAGAAGGTCGGTAAGGGGTTTTGTTATTTTAGAGAAATCTTTGATAAAGCATCGATAAAAACCGGCGTGTCCAAGAAAACTTCGGACTTCTCTAACAATCTTATGAGGGTTAAGGTTTTCTATCACTTCTATCTTTTCTTTGTCGACCTCAATGCCTCTTTCAAATATTATATGTCCTAACACTATGCCTTCTTTAACCATAAAGTGACACTTCTCCCAGTTTAATACAAGGTTAACTTCTACGCATCTTTCTAGGATTTTCTCAAGATTAATGAGGCAAATCTCAAAGTAAAACCCACATACCGAGAAATCATCCATGAACACTTCCATAATTCCGTCGAGATAATCTGCAAAGATTGACATCATACAACGTTGGTGTGATACGGTGAACTGACTTTGTGTTTTTACTATGAAAAGCAATGTTGCGGACAGCAAGAGTCGTCACCGACTTTTCTTTTATCCAATAAGGAAAGGCGAAAAAGAACAGGAAAGACCTTGATTAGATTTTGAGTTCGGGAGATACATTATACAAAGGGAAGGTGTTAGCACCCTTTGTATCCATAGTTATCCATGGGCTCTTAATTGCTTAACTCACTTATGTTTTCCTTGTTTGAGAAAGTGTTTGAGAAATGTGGTGTGTTTAGAAAATATTTTGAAAGGAGAGTTTAACTTTGTAATGATTCTTGTACGAATGTATACAAGGTGTTTATCTCGTTTGATTTTGAAAGATGTTTAGAAAAATATAACTCGGCGATGATTCTGGTGCGAATGTATACCAAGTGGTGATTTTCTAAAAGATGTTTTGAAAAGTGTGAGGTGTGAAAAGTATTTTAGGTTGTGAGCAAGCATTTAAGAGTTATACCTAACCAAGGTCTTTATAGGTATTTCCTATCCTTAGGAGGGTAAAACTGTCCTTACTATTGAGAAGTAAGTAGTCTTATCCTTTGGATGTAAAGGGACATCGTGGGGTCGTCGATTGGTCATTGAAGGCAACATTTGTAAGGATACCTTAGCATTCGAAGGGACGATCATCATTTAATCGTAGGCTACAACGAAGGGTCATCGAGGGACAAAGTCATATATTCGAAGGCAACGTTCGAGGGACAAGGTCATATAGGGACATTGACCTTTTGATCGAAGGGACTATGACTTATCTGTTTAGGGATGATGATGATTTAATCGAAAGGGTCTTTGCTAAGGGTATCCCCACATTCGCGGGACATGACCGTAATATCGTAAGGCAACATAGAGAGGGTTACCCTAGAGGTGCAAGTGTGGAAATGATTGGGTTCGGATATATTATCTTGAATTAATTTATCTAAGTTCGGTTATTTATCTTTCCATGCAATCCTATTAACATACATGTAGACAGTTATATTCACAGTATGGAAAAATTAAAGTGCGAAAAATAAGACTACGCTATTACATGACTTCGGGATGGGGGTACATAATTTAAAAGGGGATATAAAATATCTAAATCTTAATTAACGAGTACAAAATTAAAAGGGCATACCAAATAATAAAACCTAATTAAACTAAAAAGAAAAAAATAAAAAAATCCTAATTAAATCTATTACATAGAAAGTTCATGACAAATGAAATAAATAAACTAAATTTAAGAATGAATTAAGAATATTTTTAGTCTATAATAATAGAAACTTTTTTTTTATGAATTTATGGAAAAACTTAGACTAAATTGATAGAAATTTTAAAAGAAAAGAGAAAAAAAATATAATTAGATTTTTATTATTCAAAATAGCCCATTTTAATTAATTAAGTGATATATGAAAATTTAATTAATAAACTAGATTAAATTATATCCTAGTTTAAATAACTAATATAATATATTAATTAGAAGATTAATTAATGAGTTTTACTTTAATAATAGAAAAATAGTGGTGAATTAAAATATATATTAATTCTACATGGATTTTTCCATTTTGACACCACACCACCATGCATGTTACAACTTTCTCTCTTACGGCAAGCTACTTTATTTTTTCTCATCCTGTTTCTTTCATGTGAATACAACAAACCTGTAACTTCATCTTATATCAAACCACACACATAAAATAAGATCATATGTAATCATCATGCAATAATAAAAATAGCCATGCACAAATCAAGAAGCTTATATTATTTTACTCATGTATTAGTTCTCTTTACTGCAATTGATAATGATAAAACAAACCTTACACATACATGTTAAAGACAACCAAGGATTTATATTATCACCATTATATCATCATCATCATCATTATTATGTAATAACAGCATGTGAAATAAACATAATCATGCTAGAAACAACACTCATATAATAATAATTAAATGACATATATAATTCTTTAATCATGCAAACAAAATTTCTCCAACATGCTATGACATATCAAGAACAGATGCATACTTGAATAAAGCAATATCAACATCCACCAAACCATGAATACATCATCTCAATATATATATTAAACCAATATTATTCATGCATGAATTAAGGAGTATTGCAAGGTAATCATGCTGGATGCCAATTCCATAATGAACACTTACTGGGGATTTGATTCTTCTAGCTTGCTCACTGTATGTGTGTTGTTCTTATTCAGGCTATGAGTGCTTTATGGTTGCTTCTCTTTTCCCTGCCCGTGAATCTTCTTGCTTCTGCCTTGCCTTGTGTATCTTCTTCTGCTGTATCTCTCCTCTTTTTCGTCTCCCTCTCTTGCTGCAGCTGTAAGACCCCAATTTTGTCCCTAAGATCCCTCATGGCATCATAACATTGCATTGCATAGCCTCAAGGATCATTGAGCATCTTGGCTCCCTTTCCCTTTGGATGGGACCTCCTTGTGAGTGGTTTGAGATCACCAAGCATGCTTGAATTGTATATCATTGCTTTTCTCATTTTGTTTACTAACCAAAAACACAAAAATATGTCATTTACATCTTTTGTTGTAGCTCAAGCAATCACCAGGTCAAAGAGCCTCAAGGAGATCCTTTGTGCAAGAGAGGAAGTATTTTCTTGAGATGAGGATCACATGATTATATAAGGAGCTTACATGAGCTAGGGTTTCATTTTGAAGCAATTTCACCAAGTGGTTGAGGCCCAGGTTAATCAAGACATTTCAAGGTCATATGAGGACCAAAAAAGTCAACTGTGCAGTCAACTGAGGGCTATGAGGTGGGGAAATAAGTTGAGACACCTCAATCATGTTCAAATAGGGTCTATTCATCATTCTAAACATCCATCTTGAAGATTCAAAGGTCATGGCAAAAGTTACTAAAAATGGAAAATGACCTGTAATTCAAAGTTTCCAAATTTGGCAAGTTTTTGGTCCACATTCAACTTGACTTGTCAATGTCAAAGAAGTTTAAAATGGATTTTTTGTGAACATGAAAGTTTTAGATCTTTGTCTCCCCTTTCCAAAAAGTCCTAATTCATGTCCATATGATGAATGGTTGAGAAGTTATGGTCATTTGATCACAAGGTGTGCATGGAAATTCAAAATGGCATAACTTTTGATGCAAGGCTCCAAATTGGTTCATTCTTTTTGCAAAATGCTCCTCATGTTCAAGGCATCACAAAATGACATTATTTGGCTCAATTATGCAAGGGAATCATGACCTAGAGTTCACTAAGTTCACACATGTGCAAATTGAAGAAAATATTCATAATTCTTTTTTGGCTTAAGGTGCAAGCAAATTAATATTCAAATCATGACCATTGGATGTTTTTAAGTGAATTCCAAGCCTTGCATGAGGATGTACACGTGGATTATGGCTTTGTGAGCCAATTTTGCATTTTTGCATTTTGCTTCATATCTCATTAATCATGATTAGCCAAGGGAAAATGTGATTAGCATGGTCATTAGCATGGAGTATATAAGCTGAAACCCTAATCATAACTGCATAACGGAACAATTTCAGATCAAAAATTCAAGAATTCTCTCACCTTTCTCTCTCTTCGAATTTCCATTTTCTCCACACAATTCTCAAATCTCTTTGCATATTCTGGTTCCTGGTGCTTCATTGAGCAAGATTCAGCCATTGTTTGGATCAATTCAGCCAGAAATCGTGCAGTTCATGTGCATTATCATGTTGATGGATTTTGAAAATTGGAGAAGATTCAAGAGGTTTCAACTGTTGATTTTTGCTTAAAGCTTCATAAGAAGTGCAGAGGAAGTGATCTGGAGCAGTAGGACTTGAGAGATCACGATTTCAGCAACCTTCATTCCAAGGTGATTCGAATTTCATCATCTCCTTTTGCTGATTTCATGTTATAGATGTGTAGATCTTGATTAGTAGAGCACGTACATATGTTTAGATTTGATTTTGGTTGAGAATTGAGCATGTATGATGAACTGAAAGTTTAGATCTCAAGAATGTTTCTCTTTGATCCGTGGAATCTAGGAAGAATTAGATGAATTTGAGTTGATATTTGGATTCAGCATTGAGAGAGGATTTGATTGATATAAGCCTTTTGCATTTCTGGTAATTTTCACGGCGGAGCCACCGTAGGGCTCGCCGGAGAAGACGACCGGAGTTGTAGCTCCGGCGTCTGTAACATGCTAGGGTTTTTGCTGATGAGGCTCCATGTGTTTCCTTGCGTGTGTGAATGATTCGCTGAGGATGCATTGACCAGGCCACGCGTGCGCTTTGACTGATGATTGAGCATGCCAACGTATTAATGAAACGCAGCGTTTTGCTTGTTTAAACCTGTACCATTGATCTTGATTGCGTGCTATATCCTGTGGTTGTGATATTTTCTGATTTTATTTGAATTATAGTGTTTCCCTCCATTTCATTTAATATTTCAATTATTTTGTTCACTTTGATAAATTCATAAAAAATTCAAAAATAGTCCAATTTAATCCCAATTTTTTTTCATAGTTTTGTTTTGATGTCTACTATTTTTTGGTGCTGATTTCATGATTTGTTGATGTCTGGTTTTTTATTTTGGAATTTTTGAATCCATGTTGTGCTAAATTGATATATTGTGTTCAATGCATTGTGAAATTCTCTATGTTGAGCCATTTGATCCAATTTTTTGCATGCTTGATATTCACACATGATATGAATTGTTG
Organism: Lathyrus oleraceus; assembly: GCF_024323335.1. Classification (NCBI taxonomy): domain Eukaryota; kingdom Viridiplantae; phylum Streptophyta; class Magnoliopsida; order Fabales; family Fabaceae; genus Lathyrus; species Lathyrus oleraceus. The sequence continues at coordinate 349,982,592 of NC_066582.1, read as the reverse complement.
GTCACTGGTTTGAAATTTTTCTCATATGCTATCATCATTTTTGACACATGGAGATGAATGTGACCATTTGTGTCACATTTTTGACATTGAATTGTTGCATTTTTGTTCACATATCATTTGAACCTTTCTGGATTTGATCTTTTGCATATTGATTGTTCATGACATGAGAAACTTGTACAAACAATATCAAAGTCATTGCATGCATTTCTGATTTGATGTGAATTTTCTAAGTTGGAAGTTCATTTTGTGCATATTTTTTGTCCTTGCATGACATAGATCATTTGAGATACTTGCTTATTGATTTGATGCTGGTGCTTTTGAGGACATTTTGTGGAGTGTTTGAATGTGCAATGTGTAAAAGATTGGGTTCTGTTTTGGTCATTTGGTTAGTTTTTGAATTCACCTCTTATGCCTTTGTTTGTTGGTGTTTTGTAGTGTTGTTTAGAAGCACATAAACTAACTTTGTTGTTTGTTTCAGGTTTGGATACTCATCATGGATATTGTGAGATACAAATGCATTTGAGTATTGACCTATTGTTGTTTTGTAGGGTTTTAAGTGATATGGTGAACTCATGAGCTCATTTGAGTGCTAGGACACTTATGCATTGAATTGTAAAACTGTGGGAAAGTTTCACTGTTTGTTTCTGGTTGTATGACTGAAGTACTAACTGTTTAGCCTTTGTACAGGTACCTTAGTTGCTTGCTTTATTTTGCTCTTGCTTGAGCATTGGATTGTGGTTGATACACCACTCAGGTAGTTAGCTTTTTACTTCATGTAGTCTGAAGTCCTGTCACCTATTTGGCAGGCATTTTGCTGGAAAGTCCTCCTTCAGAGGCTCTGTTTGTGTTTGTTTAAAATTGTGCTCAAAGACCTCCAAGTGAGGCATGTGATATTTGATAAGACCTCCAAGAGAAGACACAATTGACGGATAAAAGGGATTAGTAGCCAATCCCCCGTTATTCAGTGTGTCGCTCTTTATGCTCGCACTACGTGCTGATGCTTCTGAACATGTACCCAAGATCTTTGTCCAGAGTCTGTCAAGTGGAATAGGATCTCACTTTCTGGATCCCCACGCTTTCTTTATCATGAGCTCACCCTGGCCAGGGTTAAGAGCATGAGGTCTCATCCTCATTTACCATCTTTGATCAGCTTCACCCTAACCTTCAATGTTAGTGGTTAAGTGCTACAGATTACCCTTTTACAGTTTGGCTTGTTTGTCGAGGTTGACATGACCCCTCTTGACTAAAGCCCACCCATTGTTTGAGCCATTTGTATGTATATAGTGTGTGATGTTTGTTTACTTGTGAACTTTTGATATGTCTGCTCTTGAATTAGGAGTTTCCATTTGAGCTTAATTGAAGGATCATTACCATGTTTATCCAAGTGGAAGATACAAGATACATTGAGGATCTCTTATGAGACTTGTTTGATTGCTTATGCTTTGTGCTTGCTTATTCCAAAGGATGGGAACTACTTGGATCATCAATATGATCTCAAGAGAGGAACTCCTGGTGTGGTTTCATTTCTTTTCCCTCACCTTTTTGTTTCCCTTAGGACTTAGCCCTTTTTCTTCATCTCTCCACTCTAACCCAAGCCAAAACCCTTTTTGTGCAAACATTTGACTTTGTTTTCAACATTAGAAACCTAAGCCTTATGCTTTTGATTTTCAAACTTTCTTTTCATAACACTCATTTTCAATTGAATCTTTAAGTCAACTTTGACCATTTTTGTATATACTTCTAATTGATAAATATAACCCATTCGAGTGTGCTTTTTGTGGTTTCAATGACCACTTCTTAATCAAATTTTTCATAACCTTTAGCTATTAGGTTTGAATTATCTTTGTGGTAGATGTAATACTCACCTTTGTCCTTAGTGATGGACAATGAGTCTTCCATGCTTATTATAGGGTTAACCCCTCACTAGCATGTTGAAGCTATCCTCACATGGTGGACTTGTGGTTTTAGGTTGAGTTTTCTCCCTTTGATAACAAAAGACCTTAAGGCTTTTGGACCAATCAATTCACCAATTTGTTTTTGAGATTTTTACCCCGAACTACGAGGTTTTGATCCTAATCTTTTTATAAGAGGGTACGTAGGCAATGGATTTATCCATCCAAACACAAAATGTAAATAAACTTGTACATTCTCTTCTCATCTCTTCAATCATGTTTGCACAAATAAAATTTTCACAAAACAACAACCTTCACAAGTGTGAAAAGGGCTCCCTAGGAGTACCTAGGATGTTTTGGGTGCCTAACACCTTCCCATTGCATAACCAACCCCCTTACCCAGATCTCTGTTTCTTTTACTAGTTTTTGTTAAAACTTTTAGGTTTTTGTTCGCTTTCTAACCATTCCTTTGGATAAATAGAAGTGCGGTGGCGACTCGACTTTGTATGATTTACCTTGGATTTAGTCAATATCTCCAATAGTAACGAATACACCGCTACAGCAGCCATATGAAGTATTTATAATGGTGTGGATTAGGGTTTAACCTTGCTAAATATTTGGCTCCCTTCCTATACTTTAGGGTTTAACCTTGCTAAATATTTGGATCCCTTCCTATACTTTAGGAGAGTTAGGGTTTAACCTTGCTAAATATTTGGATCCCTTCCTATACTTTTGGAGAGTTAGGGTTTAACCTTGCTAAATATTTATTAAATACAAATATTATTATAAATAATGAATAATTTAAATGACTTTTAACAAATAAAAATTAATTTAAATTTTAGTTACATAATTGAATTAAAATTTAAACCTATTTCTATTTTTACTTTCATCATTTAAAAAAAAAAAAAATCAAAATTATTCTTACTTATATCAATTAAAATTATTTTATAATTTATGGGCTTTTAAAAAATGTTACTCTTATAAATAAATTTTATTAAGTAAAAAACGTGAATTACTAAATAAAACTATTTATAAATAATGAATAAATGGAACATGAGTCACTAAATTATAAAAAATAGTTATTATAATTTAATGAGCTTTAACAAATAAAATTAATTTAAAATTTTAATTATACAATTAAAATTCCAATCTATTTTTATTTATCATTAAGTTAAAACTATTTTATTTATATATATAAAATTTATTTATATCATACAGATAACCAAAATAATTATTATTTTTTATATCTGTATCACATAATAAATAAATTAAAATTTATAATTTATATGAGAATGTATGCCAATGAATGAATGCAAATGTGAAATGAATGCCATGCATGAATCAATTTATCATAAAAATTAACAGGCAAATTTTGGGGTATGACAGCTGCCACTGTTCAATATTCTTAAACCGAGAGAATTAGAATGGTATGTACGCCATTCGTGATCTGGAGGTGGAAGATTATTGAACACTTAGAATGCCCCAAAAATTTGCACTTGTTAATTAAAAGATAGTCTTGATGGAGATGGGCTTAAAGATGCCATCCAGAAAGTTTGATGATGAAAGCTTCAGAGTGCGTCGTACATTAGACCATATCTGAAGACATGGGTGTCACACTGAGTCGTACGCTAGACCGTATAATGAGTCATCCATTAGGTGATATTAGGGTGAGCTGAACCTGATGAGATAAGGATCAGAATGGTTCATACGCTAGATCGTATCTGAGTAGCAGAGTGAGCCGTTCGTTAGGTTGTATCTGGAGAAATAAATATCAGAATGGATCGTACGCTAGATCGTATCTGAGTAGTAGAATGAGCCGTCAGTTAGGCTGTATCTGGCGATAAAAAGTAGTCGCACGCTAGACTACATTTCAGAATGTACCGTACGCTAGGTAGTATCTGATGAGAAGAGCCAGACTGGGTCGTACACTAGACCGTATCTGAGTTGCAGAATGAGCCGTCCATTAGGCTGTATCTGAGGATAAAAGATCAGAATGGATCATACGCTAGATCGTATCTGAGTAGCAGAATGAGTCGTCCATTAGACTGTATCTGATGATAAAAGGGGTAGTCATACGCTAGACTACATTTCAGAATGTACCGAATGCTAGGTAGTATCTGAGGGGATGAATATCCAAATGGGTCGTACGCTAGACCGTATTGGAACAGTTGAAGGAACCATACGTTAGGCTGAATCAGAATGAGTCGTACGTTAGGCTATATCTGATAATATTTGTATATGTTGTATTTGCAATAAATGTCTGGGATGGGCTTAAAGATGCCATCATTAGGAGGATATCAGAATGCTTGTCAGAATGAATATTCATATGGATTATATCTGAAAGATGTATCTGAATCTTGAATGTAATCGATAAAGATATTCGTCTGAATGAATCTTTATTTTGACTGTATCAGGAGGATAATTAACTTGGAAAAAAAAGAGTTAGCCTCATGCCATGTCATGATGCATGAGATGTTTTATGCTCTTGAAAATAAATGCGAACATTGCATGCATGTATATGCTGTGAAATGATGCATGAATGAATTATGCGTCTGAAATTTTTTGCCATGGGAAAATAAATCCCGATATTCTGGTTGGAGATATTTGTATTTATGACCCTTTCTTAGCTAGGGATATTTGATTTCTGTCTGATGGTAGAAATATTCAACAGAACCTGACTGGGGATAAAAGAGATGACCAGTCTGTCTAGTAGTGCCAATTTCTTCTGGGAATAACTGGTTTTGCTGGGGAATAGGATTTGCAACCGGATTTGTTAGAACGCATGGTTAAACCTTATCCTTGATCCTAAAGTCTTTTAGTAATTGCTATTTCTATTTTATGCATGTATTTTCGGTAAACATCAATCATATTCAAATGCATATATTAATTTGAAGTAAATCAATGGACGTTTATGCAAACAAAATGGAGAAAGTAAAACAAAAGTATCTTTTTGGAAATAAAATTGTATTGATTTTGAAAGAGGGCCTATAAACAAGCAATTTTAATACAAGGAGACAGAAATCCTAGTAAGAGGAAATTGTCAAGAAAGCAAAGAAAAAACAGCTATGAAAAAAAGTCCTATTGATTTTAATTCTACTACTGCTATTATGTCTTCAAGCATCTCATCTCTTACTGTCGGATAGAAGTGATTGGCTTGTTCAGTCTCTTTGACTTTGGTGAAGCTGACCGAGAACGGGACATAGTCATATGCTTTAATCCCTAATTTTTGCCTGAACCGCCTTTTCAGGTTTTCAGTCCACCAGGATACCCTTTTTTGCCCAAGCCGCCTTTTCAGGTTTTCGACTTGCCGGGTGTACATTTTTATATGTTTATCCCTAATTTTTTCCCAAACCCTTTTGGTTCGCCGGGATGCCCTTACTTTTGCCTAGATATGTCGACCTAGCGGGTCTCTTTTATGCGTAGTATTTTTTAACTATGTCCGCGTTCACGGGATGCGGGAAATCTTCGCCATCCATTGTAGCAAGCATCATGGCTCCACCAGAGAATACCTTCTTAACTACAAATGGCCCTTCGTATGTGGGAGTCCATTTGCCTCTAGGATCACCTTGTGGCAGAATGATACGCTTTATCACCAAGTCGCCAATTTGATACACCTGTCTCTTGACTTTTTTATTAAATGCCTGGGTCATGCGCTTCTGATATATCTGTCCATGACAAACAGCCGCAAGTCTCTTTTCATCAATCAAATTTATCTGATCGAGTCGAGTCTGAATCCATTCATCTTCATCTAAGCCTGCATCTTTCATAATTCTTAGAGAGGGAATCTGGACTTCCACTGGTAAAACGACTTCCATTCCGTAGACTAAAGAGAAAAGAGTTGCCCCTGTCAAAGTGCATACTGAAGTGCGATAACCATGAAGAGCAAATGGTAACATCTCATGCCAGTCTTTGTATGTTACTGTCATCTTTTGTATAATCTTCTTAATATTCTTATTAGCAGCTTCTACAGCGCCATTCATCTTTGGCCGGTACAGAGAAGAGTTATGGTGTTTTATTTTGAACTGCGTGCAGAGTTCAGTAATCATCTTGTTGTTCAAATTAGTACCATTATCAGTGATAACTCTTTCAGGGATGCCATACCGACAAATTAGACTATTCTTGATGAACTGTGCCACCACATTCTTGGTGACAGAAGCAAATGAGGATGCCTCTACCCACTTCGTAAAGTAATCAATAGCAACAAGAATGAAACGATGTCCATTAGAAGCAGTAGGTTTAATCTCTCCAATCATATCAATGCCCCACATTACAAAGGGCCAAGGGGATGTAACCACGTTCAATGGAGCAGGAGGTACATGTACTTTGTCCGCATAGATCTGGCACTTATGACAAGTTCTGGAGTGATGGTGGCAATCAGCTTCCATGGTAGACCAATAATACCCTGATCTCAGAATCTTCTTGGCCATCGTATGTCCACTAGAATGAGTCCCAAAAATACCGTCATGCATGTCTTCCATAATCTTTTCTGCTTACTTTTTATCCACACAGCGAAGCAAAGTCGAATCATGATTACGTTTGTATAATACTCCATTACTCAAAAAGAATTTAGCGGAGAACTTCCTCAGAAATTTTTTGTCATTGATGGATTCCCCTTCAGGGTATTCCTGAGTTTCTAAATATCTTTTTACTTCTTGGAACCAAGGTTTCTCTTCTACTTCATCAGTATTAAGTTCATAACAATATGCTAGTTCATCTAATCGTTCAATGGTGATCATGGGAGCTTCATTGTCCCATCTGACTCTGAACATAGATGACATGGTAGCCAATGCGTCTGCCAACTGATTCTCTTCTTGTGGAATATGTTCGAATGTAATCTCTTCAAAGTATGGGATTAATGTCAACACCCGCTCTCGATAAGGGATGAGATTCAGATGTTTAGTGTCCCATTCTCCTTTGATCTGACTGATTACTAAGGCTGAGTTTCCGTACACACTCAAAAACTTGATTCTCAAGTCTATAGCAGCTCTGAGTCCCAAAATACATGCTTCATACTCAGCCATATTATTGGTACAATTAAAACATAGTCTAGCAGTGAAAGGCGTATGGCAACCCTTGGGAGAAATAATTACAACACCAACACCATTGCCCAATGCATTAGAAGATCCATCAAAAACCATAGTCCATCGGGATCCCAGTTCGGGTCCTTCATCCGGTCCAGGTTCTTCATAATCCGTAACAAGCATAACATCCTCATCAGGGAACTCAAAATTCATAGATTGGTAATCATCAACTGCTTGATGAGCCAAATGATCAGCTAACACGCTTCCTTTGATTGCTTTCTGGGTAGTATACTGGATATCATACTCTGTTAAAATCATCTGCCATCTTGCTATTCTTCGGGAGAGAGCAGGTTTCTCAAATATATATTTGATAGGATCCATCTTAGAAATCAATAAAGTGGTATGATTCAACATATACTGTCTTAGTCGGCGAGCAGCCCAAGCCAAAGCACAACAAGTTTTCTCAAGCAATGAGTATCTTGTTTCACAGTCCGTAAACTTTTTGCTAAGGTAGTATATTGCATGCTCTTTTCGACCAGACTCGTCATGTTGCCCCAGCACACGCCCCATTGAATTTTCTAACACGGTCAAATACATGATTAGAGGTCTTCCTTCAACTGGTGGCATCAAAATTGGAGGTTCTTGGAGATACTTCTTGATTTTGTCAAAAGCTTCTTGACATTCATCATTCCATATTATCTCTTGATTTTTCCTTAGTAATTTGAAGATGGGTTTGCAAGTAGCAGTCAAATGGGAGATAAATCGGGCAATGTAATTCAAGCGTCCCAAGAAACCTCTGACTTCTTTATCTGTACGGGGAACTGGCATTTCTTGAATAGCTCTCACCTTAGCCGGGTCAACCTCAATTCCTTTACCACTGACAATAAAGCCCATTACCGGATCTTACTCCAAAGGTGCATTTGTCCGGGTTCAATCTCAACTTGTATTTCTTCAACCTCTCAAACAGTTTGTATAAATGATCGAGATGTTCTTCTTCAGTATGAGATCTGGCTATCATGTCATCCACATATACCTCTATTTCATGATGGATCATACCATGGAACAAAACCACCATAGCACGCTGGTATGTTGCCCCTGCATTCTTTAAACCGAATGGCATTACTTTGTAATAGAAAGTGCCCCATTGCGTCACAAACGTAGTTTTCTCCATGTCTTCAGGTGCCATCTTAATCTGGTTATAACCTGAGAATCCATCCATGAATGAGAATACCTTGTGTTGAGCGGTGTTATCTACTAGAACATCAATGTGCGGAAGTGGAAAGTCATCTTTGGGACTTGCTTTATTCAAATCTCTGTAATCTACACACATTCGCACTTTACCATCCTTCTTTGGCACTGGTACCACATTAGCAACCCATTGAGGATAAGAAGTAACAGCTAGAAAACCTGCATTAAATTGTTTCATAACCTCAACTTTGATTTTCTCAGACATTTCAGGACGCATGCGACGAACCTTTTGTTTAACAGGATGATAATCTTCCTTCATCGGCAAACGATGTACTACTATATCAGTATCCAGTCCTGGCATGTCTTCATAAGACCAAGCAAAAATCTCTACATAGTCATGTAACATCTGAATCAATCTTTCTTTGACAATGTTTTCCAAGCCTGCTCCTATTTTGACTTCTTTCTTGTCTACTTCAGTACCCAGATTTACAATTTCAATTGATTCCTCATGCGGCTGTATAGTCTTTTCTTCTTGCAGTAACAGTCTGGAAAGCTCTCCAGGCATTTCGCAATCTTCCTCACTTCCATCCTCGGCTTGGTAGATCGGATTTTTAAAGCCATAATTAACAGTAGCAGAATTATTATCAACAGGATCCAGAGTGGATATGGATCTGCAATTTGTTACGTGAATGTGTGTAAGAAAACATAGCTTATTTGAAAGATGACAGGAAAGATAAAGAGCGCAATATTTGAATGCAAAAAGTCCATTGATTTATTGAATGTGAATATGCTTATGAAAATGACAAAACCCTTAACAAATTAGCTATTGTGCCCCGGGCATAGACACAATGCTTTAAGAAGTTCAATTGTTCATAATAAAAATTACAAAATTTGAAACACTAAAATAAGCAATAACAATTACTCATGACTAAAGGAAATCGGGATAGTGTCGTCAGCCTTCCAATTATTGAGTCCGTCACCAATTGTTGGGGAAATCCAGCTATCCAAGTCGCAATCGCTATCAGCATCTTCTACAGCATTAATTTGATCTTTGACTATCTTTTCAGAGCTAAACCCCAAGCCAAATTTATCAGACTTGTACGGTACATCGATCAGTTGACTCCAGCCAGTACGACCACCATCTTCAACCACGGCTTGAGCATCTTTCAGAGAAATCATAGCAGGAGGAGCACGAATAACCTTGGGCACACGGGAAGTTGGCTTAAGGACAGGACTGGTCGGAGGAACTACTTCAAATGACTGAGAAGGAGTCTTAAAGAATTCACCATCCATCTCGACGTATCTGAAGGTATGCACACTACTGACAATATACTCTTCTTCTCCACACACAGTGACAATCTTGCCCTCTATTGGATACCTCAGCTTTTGATGGAGAGACGAAGCTACAGCACTTGCCCCATGGATCCAAGGGCGTCCCAGCAAGCAGGAATAGGCAGGATGAACGTTCATTACGTAATAGGTAGTGTTGAAGACTTGAGGTCCTATCTTGATAGGGAGAACCATTTCACCATGGACAACACTCTTTTTACCATCGTAAGCACGCACCACAACGTCACTAGGTTTCAGTTCAATGCTTTTACAATCAAGCTTATCGAGCACAGCTTTCGGTAGCACATTCAAAGAAGAGCCATTGTCGATCAACATATGAGACAAGGTGATCCCCTTACACTCAATGGAGATATGAAGAGCTTTATTGTGATTCTTTCCTGGTGGTGTCAGGTCAGCATCAGAAAAGCCTATGCCATTATCAACAGCCAAGTTAGCAACATAATTTTCTAACTGATCGACAGATGTCTCCTGAGGTACATGAGCGGTCTTCAAGAATTTTATCAACGCATTGGCATGAGATTCAGAAGATAACAACAAGGATAACATCAAAATTTTAGACGGAGTATGCCCCAGCTGTTCTACCACATCAAAATCACTCTTACGGATGATTTTCAACATTTCTTCCATTTCCTGCTTGGCAACATCTTCGGTAGTAACTTCGACTGGTGTCTTTGACTGAGAAGGATTGATTACTGGTCCCTTTCCTCGAGTTTCAGGGGCGGGAGGTGAGATTTCTGGAGAGAAGATCCTTCCACTTCGAGTAATTTTACTAGTCCCAACAATGTCAACATCATTAGGATTAGCAGAATCATCATCTTGCTTTATGCCGTGGATGTAAACATCACCTCCATAATTCCACGGAATGGCTTTGCTTGAGGAATACGGTACTGGGCCAGGTGCAGTAATAATTAGGGGAGCTACCTTGGGCTCAGCAGTAATCTTCACAGGCACTCTAGTAGCGGTAATCTTCACTGGAACTTTGGACCTAGCAATGACAGATATTTCTTTAATAGGGTTTTCCACCTTAGGAATCTTTTCAAAGAGAATTGCACGATCATCCATCAGCCGTTGAATACCATTCCTCAACTTCAAGCAATCATTGGGTCGGAGTATATAGAGATCGCAATTTTCAGCACAACCTGGAAATAAACCAGCTTGCAATAAATTCTTCTTGATGATTAGGAGAGGAGATGCTAAGTCAGCTACATTAGTAATGTGAGAATTGTCATCCACAACATTAACAGTCTTGTCATGATTAGGCATAGGAGCAGTGATGACATTAGGAGTCTCCGGAGGATCAAATTCAATTTCTCCAGCATCGATCATATCCTGAATCTTATTCTTCAACAACCCACAATCGTTTGTATCATGCCCGGGGCTATCGGAGTGATATGCACACCTGGCATTGGGATTATAACAAGGAGAAGTAGTGTTGGGATTTGCAGGAGGATCTCTGAGGGTAATTAAATTTTCTTTTAGCATACCCTGCAGTGCTTGTGCTAAAGTCATATTGATCTTGGTAAACTGCCTTCTTGGCCTGTCTTGTCTGTGTTGGAAGTTTTGAGATGGCGGTGCTGCAATCGTAACTTCTCCAACAGTATGGTCACGATTTTTCTTGTTATGACCCATTTGACCGTACACAGCATTTGATTCATTCTTCCCCTAATAGGACTTTTTGGTGCTTGCAGAGGTAGCCGCCTGTATCTTTCCACTTCGAATGTCGCTTTCAACATGTTCACCCGTCAATATAAGTTCAGTGAAACCCGATGAGGAACTTCCCAATAGATGGATGTAGAATGGGCCAGTCAGTGTACTCATGAACATGTCCACTAATTCTCGATCAGTCATAGGGGGTTTGACTCTGCCAGCCAAGTCTCCATTTTTGAGCATATTCTTTGAAGCTTTCTTTAGAGCCCATAGTCATATTCTGCAGCTGTAGCCGAGTAGGTGCTAATTCAGAATTATACTGGTAGTGCTTGTAGAAAGTTGTCGCTAAATCAGTCCAGGTGCGGATGTTAGAGCTCTCGAGCTGATAATACCACTCTAACTGTGTGCCAGACAGACTCTCTTGGAAGAAATGGATCAATAGCTTCCTATCAGTGGTATACGGCTGGATCTTTCTCACATAAGCTCTCAGGTGCATCTGAGGGCAAGACGCACCATCATACTTAGTGAAAGCGGGGACCTTGAATTTGCGAGGAATGACCACATCAGAGACCAGACCTAAGCTTTCGAAATCCAGACCGAGCGCCTTCTGACCCTCCATAGCTAGCATACGTTCTTCCAGCAACTTGTACTTATCATCTTTCGGAGAGTACTGTTCATTTTCATAATTTTCATAGTCGTCCTCAGGGTTGAAGGGATCAACATTCTCATCTTCCGAATCATTTTCTGTCTCATCTTCTTTATCCTTCGGAATTCCAATCTTGACTCCTGGAGCCTGTCCTTTAAGCCTTCTTCCCGAGTTAATGTAACTCACAGATTTCTTGTCTCTCTTCTTCTCGAGCAATAGAGTCTTAAGTTCCTCCTGCCCCTTGGATAAGTTCAAGATCATCTCCTGGAATTGAGCATTCTGAGCCTAGAGATCCTTGACAGTTTGTTCGAGGGCCATTTTTCTGTTTGAGAGGAAGACCGTGAGAACATTGATCCTTTAGAGTACCTGTTATGCAATGTTATGTTATGTTATGCAATGTATGAAATGTTTTCAAGGACTTTTGGAATTTAACTTTGCGTAAACCACCAAAAAGGGGAACTTTTATTAATAATTTATTTAATCAATGTTCATTACAAGAAAAAATGAAAGCTCAAGTCTCCCAGGGACTGCTTCTTTTTGGGCGGAGATATGCATTGAGACTTCGTTCCTCATTAAGCTGGCTGGTGAGCTCTAATACTTTCTTCCTTTCAGCACAGAATTGAGCTTCAAAAGTATCCCTTTCCTCTCTCAACTGGATCGAAGATTTCTTCAATTCTTCAACATTGGTAGGCATATCTGGATAAGGAATGATCTGAGGGGTACCTCCTTCAACTTTTGGCTCAATAATCAGAGGTCCGATTGCAAGATATGGCATGATAAGCTCACGAGCTCTGGCGCGTACCCATCTGAGATAAGGTTCCATAGGAATAGAGTTTTTCTGTCCTAAAGTGCTTCTTTTCACCATGCCCCAAGCTCGTACAAACCTTTGACGAAGACCTTGAGAATCGTTGTCATAGTCAAACACAGTGCCTTGGATAATTATTTCATGTGGACCGTCTCTTCGAGCATAACCAAACTGACGTAGGGCTAAAGCAGGATTATAAGTAATACCTCCTCTTATCCCCAGGAGTGGTACGTTAGAGAATTCTCCATAACGGTCAATGATGATAACATTTTCTTTGGGTTGGGGACACCAATGGATGTCTGAATGGGAGAGCGACATTATCCTTTGAGACCATTTCAAATTTTGCTCATTCTTCAAGACTGATTGAGGAAGGTGCGAAATAAACCACCTAGATAATAAAGGTACGCAGCACATGAGAGTCCCTTGCCTTTTCATAGTACGAGTGTGAAGGGAATGCAAAATGTCTCCAAGCAAGGTGGGCACAGGGTTATGAGTGAGAAATATCTTAACAGCATTCATGTCTATGAATTGATCCGGATTAGGAAATAGCACCAAACCATAGATTAGTAATGCTATAACATCTTCGAAAGCGTGGACACTCATAGCTTTTAGGAATTCTCGGGCCTTATTTATCAGAAATTTGGCAAGTAAACCCTTAACTTCACTTCTTGTTACCCAATTAGTTTTAATGCCGGACTTTGTCATGTGTAAAGCCGCGGCAACCTCTTCAGACCTCGGAATCTTTTCTAAACCACTGAAAGGTGTTTGATCAAGGATAGGTATCCCAAGCAACCTGGAAAATTCTTCTAATGTGGGTACCAACTGATAATCTGGGAAGGTGAAGCAATGATGTTTAGGATCGAAGAACTGGAATAAAACTCTCATCATATCTTCCTTGAAACCGATGGTAACTAAATTGATGAGATAACCATGTTTCTTGATGAACTGAGCATGATCGGGAAGTTCCGACACTAAATCCTTGAGTTGAGGAGAGGTCATTACAAAATTGATCCGGATGGTCTTCCGGGAAGCCATAGCCCTACAAAATAGAGCAAAGTTAAATCCCTAAGTCCTCGAAATGGTTAGTACAATGCCATGATGTCATGATGTTATGATGTCCAGTAAGTAACAAGCACAAACAAGTCACACCATAATCATTCCTAGGTTTTAAGGCTTGCATGAGTTCCATAGGTAAGTACCCTCCCCACTGAAGTTTGGTTGGTTCAACCTGTCCTAGAATAGTAACCGGGTTCTAAAAGGATCTCAAATCATTGACCTTTCCTTAAGTCTACTTCAGTGCAACACCAAGCGGTTGACCAAAATTTCCCTAAAGTCCAATCTCAAAGAGTGTAGTATCGAGTATCAACCAACCCCAGTCGGAACCGAAGTCAGTTATCTCACTACTTTCTAATGGCTAGGATGAGTCAATTAGGGTTCTAAAGGTCTGGTTAATGCTTTGATGAGACCACGCAGACACCAAATTTTTCCTCAAGTAAACATGAGGAACATCAGGACATCCAAAGTGTCACATTAACCGTAGCCATCATTTTAACCATTCCAGTATACGCCGGACAGTCGCGATGATCTCTTGCTACTTACCTAAGGTACACTAGATCCGGGTGTAGGATCTTTCACTCAAGCATAGAATACCCAAACAATCCCTTAAAAGTAAATCAGACAAAGAAACAATTCGAAAACATAAGTGATCTTATCTTTAAGGTAACCTCTCTTTTTAAGATTCCCCAGCAGAGTCTCCAGTTCTGTGATACGGTGAACTGACTTTGTGTTTTTGCTTTGAAAAGCAATGTTGCGGACAACAAGAGTCGCCACCGACTTTTCTTTTATCCAATAAGGAAAGACGGAAAAGAACAGGAAAGACCTTGATTAGATTTTGAGTTCGGGAGGTACATTATACAAAGGGAAGGTGTTAGCACCCTTTGTATCCATGGTTATCCATGGGCTCTTAATTGCTTAACTCACTTATGTTTTCCTTGTTTGAGAAAGTGTTTGAGAAATGTGGTGTGTTTAGAAAATATTTTGAAAGGAGAGTTTAACTTTGTAATGATTCTTGTATGAATGTATACAAGGTGTTTATCTCGTTTGATTTTGAAAGATGTTTAGAAAAATATAACTCGGCGATGATTCTGGTGCGAATGTATACCAAGTGGTGATTTTCTAAAAGATGTTTTGAAAAGTATGAGGTGTGAAAAGTATTTTAAGCTGTGAGCAAGCATTTAAGAGTTATACCTAACCAAGGTCTTTATAGGTATTTCCTATCCTTAGGAGGGTAAAACTGTCCTTACTATTGAGAAGTAAGTAGTCTTATCCTTTGGATATAAAGGGACATCGTGGGGTCGTCGATTGGTCATTGAAGGCAACATTTGTAAGGATACCTTAGCATTCGAAGGGACGATCATCATTTAATCGTAGGCTACAACGAAGGGTCATCGAGGGACAAAGTCATATATTCGAAGGCAACGTTCGAGGGACAAGGTCATATAGGGACATTGACCTTTTGATCGAAGGGACTATGACTTATCTGTTTAGGGATGATGATGATTTAATCGAAAGGGTCTTTGCTAAGGGTATCCCCACATTCGCGGGACATGACCGTAATATCGTAAGGCAACAAAGAGAGGGTTACCCTAGAGGTGCAAGTGTGGAAATGATTGGGTTCAGATATATTATCTTGAATTAATTTATCTAAGTTCGGTTATTTATCTTTCCATGCAATCCTATTAGCATACATGTAGACAATTATATTCACAGTATGGAAAAATTAAAGTGCGAAAAATAAGACTATGCTATTACATGGCTTCGGGATGGGGGTACATAATTTAAAAGGGGATATAAAATATCTAAATCTTAATTAACGAGTACAAAATTAAAAGGGCATACCAAATAATAAAACCTAATTAAACTAAAAAGAAAGAAATAAAAAAAAAATCCTAATTAAATCTATTACATAGAAAGTTCATGACAAATGAAATAAATAAACTAAATTTAAGAATGAATTAAGAATATTTTTAGTCTATAATAATAGAAACTTTTTTTTTTTATGAATTTATGGAAAAACTTAGACTAAATTGATAGAAATTTTAAAAGAAAAGAGAAAAAAAATATAATTAGATTTTTATTATTCAAAATAGCTCATCTTAATTAATTAAGTGATATATGAAAATTTAATTAATAAACTAGATTAAATTATATCCTAGTTTAAATAACTAATATAATATATTAATTAGAAAATTAATTAATGGGTTTTACTTTAATAATAGAAAAATAGTGGTGAATTAAAATATATATTAATTCTACATGGATTTTTCCATTTTGACACCACACCACCATGCATGTTACAGCTTTCTCTCTTACGGCAAGCTACTTTATTTTTTCTCATGCTGTTTCTTTCATGTGAATACAACAAACCTGTAACTTCATCTTATATCAAACCGCACACATAAAATAAGATCATATGTAATCATCATGCAATAATAAAAATAGCCATGCACAAATCAAGAAGCTTATATTATTTTACTCATGTATTAGTTCTCTTTACTGCAAGTGATAATGATAAAACAAACCTTACACATACATGTTAAAGACAACCAAGGATTTATATTATCACCATTATATCATCATCATCATTATTATGTAATAACAACATGTGAAATAAACATAATCATGCTAGAAACAACACTCATATAATAATAATTAAATGGCATATATAATTCTTTAATCATGCAAACAGAATTTCTCCAACATGCTATGACATATCAAGAACAGATGCATACTTGAATAAAGCAATATCAACATCCACCAAACCATGAATACATCATCTCAATATATATATTAAACCAATATTATTCATGCATGAATTAAGGAGTATTGCAAGGTAATCATGCTGGATGCAAATTCCATAATGAACACTTACTGGGGATTTGATTTTTCTAGCTTGCTCACTGTATGTGTGTTGTTCTTATTCAGACTATGAATGCTTTATGGTTGCTTCTCTTTTCCCTGCCCGTGAATCTTCTTGCTTCTGCCTTGCCTTGTGTGTCTTCTTCTGCTGTATCTCTCCTCTTTTTCGTCTCCCTCTCTTGCTGCAGCCATATGAAGTATTTATAATGGTGTGGATTAGGGTTTAACCTTGCTAAATATTTGGATCCCTTCCTATACTTTAGGGTTTAACCTTGCTAAATATTTGGATCCCTTCCTATACTTTAGGAGAGTTAGGGTTTAACCTTGCTAAATATTTGGATCCCTTCCTATACTTTAGGAGAGTTAGGGTTTAACCTTGCTAAATATTTATTAAATACAAATATTATTATAAATAATGAATAATTTAAATGACTTTTAACAAATAAAAATTAATTTAAATTTTAGTTACATAATTGAATTAAAATTTAAACCTATTTCTATTTTTACTTTCATCATTTAAAAAAAAAGAAAATCAAAATTATTCTTACTTATATCAACCAAAATTATTTTATAATTTATGGGCTTTTAAAAAATGTTACTCTTATAAATAAATTTTATTAAGTAAAAAACGTGAATTACTAAATAAATACTATTTATAAATAATGAATAAATGGAACATGAGTCACTAAATTATAAAAAATAGTTATTATAATTTAATGAGCTTTAACAAATAAAATTAATTTAAAATTTTAATTATACAATTAAAATTCCAATCTATTTTTATTTATCATTAAATTAAAACTATTTTATTTATATATATAAAATTTATTTATATCATACAGATAACCAAAATAATTATTATTTTTTATATCTGTATCACATAATAAATAAATTAAAATTTATAATTTATATGAGAATGTATGCTAATGAATGAATGCAAATGTGAAATGAATGTCATACATGAATCAATTTATCATAAAAATTAACAGGTAAATTTTGGGGTATGACAGTTGAAAGTAGCTGGCGCATTGCAGAGCCCAAACGACATTCGTCTGTAAGCAAATGTTCCATAAGAACAGGTGAAGGTTGTTTTCTCTTGATCCTCGGGGTGCATGGGTATTTGGACAAATCCAGAATATCCATCCAGATAACAAAAGTAAGAGTGTCCGGCAAGACGCTCAAGCATTTGATCTATGAATGGAAGGGGGAAATGGTCTTTCCTAGTTGCCTTATTGAGTTTCCTATAGTCTATGCACATACGCCATCCACTTTCTATACGTTTAGCCACATGCTCGCCCTTCTCGTTCTGCACGACTGTGATGCCTCCTTTTTTGGGTACCACATGTACATGACTTACCCACTTACTATCAGAGATCTGATAGATTATACCAGCTTCTAGCAGTTTAAAGACTTCCTTCTTTACCACCTCACTCATTATAGGGTTGATTCTTCTTTGATGTTCTCTGGAAGGTTTTGAATCCTCCTCTAGCGAGATCCTGTGCATACACACGGATGGGCTTATACTTTTTAAATCAGAGATGTTGTATCCTAAGGCAGAGGGGTATCTTCATAAAACATTCAAGAGTTGGTTTGTCTCGTCTTGGTTTAAGGTGGCACTAACTATTACTGGGCGCTTCATTTCCTTATCCAAAAACCCATATCTTAGGTTCTTGGGCAATTCCTTAAGTTCTTGAGCTGGTTTTTGAGAGTTTGGTGATAGGTATGGAGTAAGGGCCAAACATTCGTTAGTGTGAGGTTCTGTTTCCTTTAGCTCGTCATCCTTTTTATTCGGGTTTGAAAATGGTTCGATCATAGGTTCTTCTTGATCAAATTCCCTTATGCATTCATCTATGATATCAATCGCGTAACATGCGTCTCTATGATTGGTGCCATCAGGAACTTTGAAAGAATAAACTCTATGTTTTCATCTCCTACTTTATAAGTTAATTTTCCTCTTTTAACATCTATTATATCTCTGGCTATTGATAAAAATGGTCTACCTAAAAGGATAGGGATATCGTCGTCTTCCTTGATATCCATGACCACAAAGTCTGTCGGGATATAAAGTTGACCAATCCTAATGGGGATGTCTTCTAATATGCCTACAGGATACTTAACAGATCTATCGGCTAATTGGAGGGACATCTTAGTTGGTTGTAATTCTCCTAAGTTTAACCTTTTACACACAGCTAAGGGCATTAAACTCACACTAGCGCCTAAGTCTAGGAAAGCTTTGTCGATCACGTGACTCCCTAGAATGCAAGGTATAGAAAAACTCCCAGGATCTTTATACTTCTTAGAAAGTTTATTCTCGGAAATAAAGTTGCATTCCAAGGGTTTGGGATCGTCGAGCCTACGCTTGTTGGTTAAGATGTCTTTGAGAAATTTGGCGTAAGATGGAATTTGGGTGATGGCTTCGGTGAAAGGAATCTCTACATGAAGCTTCTCTATTACTTTTATAAACTTTTGGTATTGGTTATCGATTTTGGTTTGTTTAAGTCTTTGCGGATATAGGATTGGTGGTTTGTATGTGGGTGGTGGTTTGTAAGTTTTATCCTTGGCTTCTCCTTGTTGGTCGGTTTGTTTTTCGGGTTCCATTGGTTCTCCTCCTTGGTTGGTAGGTATATTTTCTTTAGAAGCTTTTGAATCGCTCATTGCTGGGTTATAAGGCCCTTCGTAATGCGATAGCGTTAGCTTGCCCTCGAGGGTTGAGTTGAGGTTGTCCAGGGAATTGTCCTCTAGGTGTAATTTGTGGGGCTTGGTTTTGTGCTACCTGTGAGATATGGGTTTCAAGCATCTTATTGTGAGTAATTATCTGATCAACCTTAGTCCCTAATTGCGTTATCCATTCATTTACGTGAATGTTCTGGTTTAGGAATTCTTTATTTTGCTGAGTCTGGCCTGATATAAAGTTCTCCATGATCTTCTCAAGGTTAGGCTTCTGGGGCACAACTTGCATAGATTGATTTGGTTTTTGGGCTTGAAAACCTTGTGGTCTTTGAGGTGCAAAATTTTGGATAGGGTTCTGGTTTTTATAGGAAAAATTTGGGTGATTCTTCCATCCATGGTTGTAAGTGTTTGAAAATGGGTTACCTTGGGCGTAATTTACTTGGTCGGTGTTCAGGTCGTTCAAAAGGTTACATTCCGCCAATTCGTGTCCTTTAGATCTACAAAGTTCACACTCTGTGTGGACTACCTTTGCGGTGTTAGAGTTTGTAGAAATATGTTCGACCTTAAGGGCTAGAGCGTCCATTTTCGCTTGCATCATGTCCATAGAACTTATCTCATGTATTCCATCTTGGGTCTCCTTTTTCTCTACTGATGCTCGTTCAGTTCCCCATTGGTAATGGTTTTGGGCCATATCCTCAATTATATCACAAGCTTCAGGGTAAGTTTTGTTCATCAACGCGCCACCAGCGGCAGCGTCGATGCTCATCTTTGTGTTATAATGGAGTCCATTGTAGAAGGTATGAACGATCAACCATTGTTCTAGGCCATGGTGTGGGCAGACTCTTAACAGCTCCTTGTATCTCTCCCAAGCTTCAAAAAGTGATTCTCCTTGGTTTTGAGTAAATCTAGTTATTTGGTTTCGAAGAACAACAGTCTTACTAGGGGGAAATATCTAGCAAGGAATACTCTCCTAAGGTCTTCCTAGGTAGTTATTGAGTTAGCTGGAAGTGAAACTAACCACGAACGTGCTCTATCTCTGAGGGAGAAAGGAAATAATCTTAAACGAATCACATCAGGTGAAGCACCGTTGGATTTAAAGGTGTCGGCCAGTTGGATAAAGACTTTTAAATGTTGATTTGGGTTCTCAGTAGCGAGACCCGCGAATTGGTTCTGTTGCACTAATTGCAGTAAAGATGATTTTAGTTCGAAATTGTTGGCAGGAATAAGGGGGGTTTACTATACTAGAACTAGGTTCCTCGTCAGAGGGTTGGGAAAATTCCTTAAGAGGTCTCCGGTCGCGACTCTCATCCATAGCTTTCTTAATTCGGATGAGTAAGAGGCATGTACGAGTGTAACGTTCGGGTTCCGCTAAAGGATCCACTAAATTTCTGGTACTACGGGTTCTTCGCATTTACCGGCTAATAATGCCTTAGTCTAGAAGGTGTAACAACAGGGTACGAAATTTGACGAAGTTGGTCCCCGACAACGGCGCCAAAAACTTGATCGCTGAATTCGCAAGTGCACGAATCGCGTCAGAGTAATATAAACGATTATCAATCTCATAGAGACCAAATCGTCAATCTATCGATTACTATTGTTACGATGTTTATCTAAGGCGGTACAAATGAGATATTAATGTCGTGAAATAACAGTAAATAAAGAAAATGATAAATACAGTGCAAATAAAGATAGGCTTGAATGTATTTCACGTTAGTTAAACGATGCTTCAATTGTCTAAATAGAACTACTTATGGGGCAATATTTTCTACTCTTGAAAAGAATCCATTTAACAGGAACTGTCGATTTCGCGTATTCAGAACCGAGTTTACCCTTAAATTAAGGCCTTTTATTGTCACTTATAAAAGGCGCGCAGAACGCTAAAGTAGTAAACCTATTTTTAAGAAATAAGACTCGTAAGCTTAGTTGAAAAGTGATTTTGATTCGGAAAGTTTACCCAAGGAGTTTCCTGATTTTAAATCTATCAACGCGTCCGAAAACAGTTTCAAAAATCGTTTTTCCTTAAAGTGATAAAAATTCCTAGTTAACTAAGCCCGGGTGCTTTCGCACTCCTTGAGTAGTTAAAATTAACCAAGTTTGTTTCAGAAAACTCAAATTAAAAATCAAAACAGCCCCTAAAGCATTTCTACAGATGCAATATGTGAAACATCTCTTTAACCGCGATCCTTACATTCTAACCTTTTAAAGATTTAGCCAGACATAGTAATACAAACAAATACAACGATGTTGAACATGATGAAAAGAAGTTTAGAATGTAAGGCGTGAAGAACAAGTAAAGCGTGTAAAACAATTAAAACGAGCAATAAAGATAATGGCGGGAAAATTAAATAAAGTAAAGACAATGGCAGGAAATTAAATAAAGTAAAGCATGACAAGGAATTAAATAAAGTAAAGCATGGCAGGAAATTAAATAAAGTAAGGCATGACAAGGAATTAAATAAAGTAAAGCATGACAAGTGAAATAAAAAGGCGATTAAATTAGAACCTGCTCCAAATGGAGGCTTTAAATCTGGTACAAGGAAGTAAATTAACCTTTGACTTTGAAAATAAAGATGACGGCAAAATCAAAGTGCTCCAACTCAATTACACTAAGGTGAGATAACCCCTCGATGTGACGGATTACCGTTTTTACAGATGATATTATAGTCTTAGTGTTGTAAACTAAGTTGGATGATTTGGAAGTGAACTAGAACGACCTATTTATAGAGGAACTCAATAGCATGCAAAGATCGGGATGCCCTTCAACTTCTCTTTAGTGGGAATATGGAATTCAAAGGTGGCGCCCGCCACCCTTCTATGGCGCCCGCCATGTGAGTAAATGGGGAAGTTCATGGGATCGTGGCAATTTCCTCCTGGTTGAGGACTGATGTGTCATGGCCTCTCCTATAACGGTCTCCATGCAGAACGCCATGAGTACAATATTTGCTGAAAACCCTAATTTTTTGGTCTTTTTGCTTCGTTTCTTCTAAAAAGGTCCTGAAAGAGCTAAATACCTGAAAACAACACAAAACAAAGCATAACACAAGCAAAGTGATAATAAAGACCTAATAAACATGTGCAATCCGAGTCAAATACGCGGCGTGATTCGGTGTGATCAGCTCACTTCCAATCAGATCCTAGAGAAACTCACTTAACTGTTGTTAAGAGAATCTTTAGGTATCTGAAAGGTATTACTAATCTTGGTTTATTTTATAGAAAATCAAATGCGTATAAATTAATAGGCTATTGTGACACTGACTATGCTAGAGATAGAATTGAAAGAAAAAGTACTTCTAAAAGTTGCCAATTTCTGGGAGACAACTTAATCTCATGGTCCAGCAAGAGACGGACAACAATTGGGATATCAACAGCTAAAGCTGAATACATAGCAACTTCTGGATGCAACACTCAGATACTCTAGATGAAGAGTCAGCTGGAAGATTATCCGATATTTGAGAGTAACATTCCTATTCTTTGTGATAATACTTCTGCTATTTGTTTATCTAAGAATCATATCTTGCATTCTAGAGCTAAGCATATTGAAATAAAACATCACTTTTTACGTGACTATGTTCAAAAGGGATTTTTTCACTTAATATTTGTTGATACAAACCATCAATGGGATGATATCTTTACAAAACCCCTTGCTGAAGATAGATTCATATTCATTCTGAAAAATCTATTTATGAAACCGTGTCCAGAATGAAAAGATGTTATTCAAAATATAAAGTCTTTAGAACTTTAGATTAGATTCTGAGATTGTTTTTCCTTCTGACTCTGAAACTTGAAGCTTTATGAAGTAACGAAGTTTTCATAAATCAAAAAGGTTTTGATCAGAAGAAATCTTATCGATTTGTCTTCCTAATTCTGAACAATTCCTGCCTTTAATGGTTATCTTGTCGTTTGATTTCGTGTGATTCTTAGTGGAGATAGATGTCTCATTTTCTAAGCTTGCGTGATTAAAGCGTGACATATTGGGTTTAACAATTCTTGGAATTAGGTCTAAACCTTTACACTTCCCCCCATGACTGCATACACCTTTTGTCATCATTTCAAAAATTGTCTATTTAATATCACATCAATCACATTTTCACACTACGCGCACATTTATCCTACACTTTCAAGTTTTTCAAACCTCAAACTCTCTCTCTCTCTCTCTCTCTCTCTCTCTCTCTCTCTTAATTGTTCTTCATCTTCATCCTCTCTCTCTCAATGACTGAACAACAATCTTTAATGGCTCAACAATCTTCAAAGATTGCTGAACAACAACTGTCTCAAAGTAGATCAAAGGCTACTCAACAACAACTGGTTCAGCAACAGTTTCAACAACTACAACTAGATCAGACTAGATCTCATCCTAGATTTGTATCTATTGAAGGGACTTGTTCAGTCAAGGAAGAAATAAACGACAATACTACTCCGATGGGAAACTATCCTATATTCACCAAGATCGATTCACCAGATATTTTAGCATATTACATGGCGATCTGTCTTGAAGAGGGTATTGATTCGATGGTAGATCCCTTAAATCTTCCGGATGACTACCTAGCTGTTATGCCGCCTCCTTCTTCTTCCTAAAACCCTGAATTTTTCTCTTATATCTTAGCACTTGTGTGTATTTTGTTTTATGTTTTTTCTTGCTGCATTTCATTTGTAGTTCTTTTTAAGTACTTTGTTATTTCGTTTTGAAGTTTATAAACTGCACTCTGCACTGCCTTTTGGCGTGTTCTTAAATCAATGAAGTTATTTTGTTTCTCTTTATTTATTTTTTCTTTTATCTTTTTGATTGATTACAAAGGGGGAGAAAACATAATATTCTAAAGGGGAAGAATTAAGAGTTTATTTTGATATCTAAATTCCTAAGTAAAAAACCCAAACATTGCTTAAATGTTTTTGTTAACAAATACTTCGAGAAAAGTTTGTTAAGTGTTTTTGCAGGGTGAATCAGAATGGTGTGTTAAGCTTCTTCTCAAGAATCAAAATGCTTCTCAAAGAAGTTTCTGAAGAAAGCTTCTTCTAATGAGGTTTCTGAAGAAAGATCTATCAAAAGGATGATGTTATCAACCAGTGCTTTGGACAACATCAACTAACATCTGAAGTTAAACCAGATTCTGACTAAATATTCATTCTGGTACTTCAAAAGGTAAATCAGGAAAGTGTTTTTTCATTCTGAGTTTATCTTTATAGGACTATACATCTCAGGGGGAACTTTGTGCTTATGTAAGATGTATTCTTCTGTGATTATCCTGTATAAAACTGTTCATCAAAATACATGTTTTGTCATCATAAAAAAGGGGGAGATTGTTATAATAAGATTTGATTTTTCATCTATACCTTGAGTTTTGATGATAACAATGTTGTATTTGTATGAGAATAATTTTGATACCCCAATGGTTTGTTATTGTGTAGCTTTAACAACTAGTTCTGATTCTGATCATATGATGTACAACATCATCAGTTTATGAACTTTACGTTCCAAATTCGCTTTTGCGCTGCTTTTAGAAGTTCTGAAAGATGTCAATATTGTTGTTGCAATCCTCTTTCCGCTTCTGTGTTATTTCACCCATCAGAAGCTTCTGGGAGACTCTATATTTCTGTTGTAATGTTCTCTCAGTTTCTGCTTCTGGATGTGACTCTGATCAATAAGTTTATGAAGAATGGCAAGCTTCCGAAGTTGTGTTATGTACCTGAAGATTTTGAAGATCTCAAGACAGACGATTGAAGTTATCAAGATTCTGACTGAAGATTCTAAAGACTGTGAAGATTCTAAAGACACTGAAGAACTCAAGCCAGACTACTGACACTGTCAAGGTTCTGACCCAAGGTTATGAAGTTTCTAAATCCAACCCTTTACTTCTTCACTTCATGCTTCAATCATCTTTTATCAGAAGTCAATGAATATGAAAATAAGATCAAATGGGAACGTGATCAAATAGTACATAGTACAAATCGAACAAGAAGGTTCAACATCTAACCCCCCACTTCATTACCAGACCGATTACTCACAACCCCCTATCCATCAAAATTATCGATCCAAAAATATACAAACCTACGATCTTAACATGCAAAACACCGAACCATAATACCAAGAGCATACCCCGTACCACCACCAACAAGAAGATCATCATCAAGACACTCAACATCGCTATGCACCCAACACATCACCCTACCATAGCCGCCTTAGCCAAAACACTCAGCAATCATTTAACACCAACCTTCTCTCCTCCTATTATATCAAAGAAGCGCAAACATCACAAAACCAAAATATGCAACAACCATATGGCTACCAAACACCACAACAACTATTTCAACCTTTCCTCGATACATCACTCACACCAATGTCGCCCCAATAACTCAAACACAACCCAACTACTCTGGCATGGGTCACAAACTCAACTGTGGCGATAGCGCTTCATTGCATACACAAGTCTACGTGAATTTGTTTGAATATCTTAGGGAATCTCCTGCAGGTGGTGGTGATGTTCCTGCGCCCTCAAATCCTCAAACATCTGGGATGAATTATCAACGTGGATTAGGACCACACGTTCGGGTAGCTAAGGGATGTCGTATTGGAGGTCGGTTAGGTCATCCTGGTCAACAACATTAATCTTTTTGGTATTCGTATGTAAACACACATTAATATTAATACCAATTAGTCTGATTTTGACTTTTTATATAAAATGTACATTGTTTTTATAAAACAATTACACAACACACGTAGGTGCTAAACCAATTGGCGTCTCCTCTTAAACCTAACACATAGACGCCAATTGGATTGGCAGTACTAGGTGCAGAAACCAATCCAATTGGCGCCACCTCTTTAATTTAAAGAGGATACCTCAATTCATTTGGCATCAATTCTTCAAAGTGAGTTATTTTAAAAAATTATCTTAAATGTGAGTTTTTTTGATTTTTTTTTTAAAATACGGATCATTCTTGATAAAAAATTCTACAAATGTAATATCTTTAATGTGTTAGATATGATATGATGCTACTTATATCCAACTAAATTAGAAGGATAAGTAAGAAATTACTTATATAGGTTGAGTAACAAAATTATTCAAATTTGTAATTTAAGAGACCAAAGTAGAACAATATAGTAATAGACAACGTTATGTGTTGAATTATTGGAATGTCCATGTGAACTTTTCATCACTTTCTTACTTTTATTACTACTTGCCAACTGTCTTATCCACACATGTGATTTTCCATTGCCAGAAAGGTACTCAATCTCTAAAAAAGTTGTTCAGGTTGATTCTCTCTGCAGCAGTTTGATTGTGTTTGACAAAAATGGCAGAGGAGTTGATATTGTTAGATGAATGGCTTAGTATGTTTGGTATGAGAGCAAGGATAGCATTGGCCGAAAAAGGGATAAAGTATGTGTACAAGGAAGAGGATCTTGACAACAAGAGCCAAATGCTTTTGCAGATGAACCCAATTCATAAGAAGATTCCAGTTCTCATCCATAAGGGAAAACCCATTTGTGAGTCTATAAATATTGTCGAGTATATTGATGAAGTTTGGAATGAAAGTGTTCCATTTCTACCCTCAGATCCTTATCAGAAATCTCAAGCCAGATTTTGGGCTGATTTTGTCAACAAAAAGGTTAAGTTTATTCAGCCAAACATATAAATTATAATAATTGCATACTAGAAAATGAAAAATATTTATCTTCTTCTCCCTTTTGCAGGTTGGTGATGTTGGGGGAAGGATATGGCCTGGACGGAGAGACGAGATTGAAGTGGCAAAAAAGGAGTTGATTGAAGGGCTAAAGGAATTGGAGATTGTGCTTGGAGACAAGCCTTATTTTGGTGGTGACACATTTGGGTATGTTGATATTGCTTTGATTCCTTTCTACACTTGGTTTTATACTTATGAGGAGTTATGCAACTTCAAAGTTGAGGCAGAGTGTGATAAGCTGATTGCTTGGGCAAAGAGATGCAAACAAAGGGAGAGTGTTTCCAAATCTGTTGCTGATGAGAAAGAGGTGTATGAGTATGTTGTTAACTATAGGAAGAGGTTTGACTTGGATTGAGAAGATTCTTTGGAATCTGTGAGAGAAATTGAATTTCTTGAATTTGGCTTTTCCTATAGTGTCATGTCTTGTTGATTTCCTTTAAAATGTTTTCTAATAATGTTTTGGGCAGCTGATTTCCTACTCTGTTGCTCTATGGTTCCAAGCAGCCTCAAATATGATATAACTTTCAAATCTTTGCAGTCTTTTATTATGTTGATCATGTCTATAGATTTTGAAATATGAATGAACAACCTATTGTCTACTTCCATAATAAATAGGAATTATTCTAAAAGAAGATAAGGAACTCAAACATAAACATTAACATTTCGGGAGTAATAGTTCATCAATAACAGGAGACCATGGAGACATGAAGATGGTCTTCAAGGATGTGCAGTTGGTGACATCCAACACTTCAACGGATGATGGTGGGAGTTCTAGTAAAGACTAAATGCTCATGCATTTGAACAAGTCAAGAGATTCTAGCTGTGAAAGATGCTTGATGCTTATAGGAATGTTCTTCACATTGATTCCAGTGAGTGATAAATAATATAATGATGTTAACAGACTGTTGTTCTTGTGAAGTAGTTCAGTCAGATTACAACCGTTGTCCAGACTAAAGTATCCTAAAGAATGCCGGCCATTTGATATGTCAAGTAGCATGCAATCAGAATTTCGAGCATGAGAATTCATTTGGAAGATATCTAAGGTTCCCATAGCTACTCAGCTCCAAGTTCACAACACTTCCAAGGTACTCAACGTATGCCTGTCGCAATTCATTGATAGCAATGCATCATCTTAAATCCAACAACTGTCATTTGTAGATATCACAGAAAATTCCTTGAGACTTGAGCAGCCATAGAGCTTGAGAATTCGCAAAGTTTAAAGAGGAATTGCTTATAAGACTCTTGAGCTTTTTGCACCAAGCCCAGTTTAAATTGACAAGATTTGGAGCGCTAAAGTAGATGTATGAACATGACACAGCCTTCCACGTCCAGAGGTTAATGTATTGGAGATGTGATACATGGAGAAATCAGGAAGCTCTATCAAGTGCTCACAACAGCTGAGGTCCATTTTCTTTAAATTAACAAACCAAAAATACTTTGATCACATATAATACAATGTATAAATTAGTTTCATATATTTCAAGCCACAAACCTACACTACGTCCCATAATCTTTGAAAACGGCTGTTTGGCATGTAAGGCTCAACAAGTTTCTCAGGAGAAAAAGCTGATGGTAGAAACTTCAAGGGATATGCACTACAATGCAAGTACCTTAATTTATTAGACAAAGGCTCAAGACCAGCAGGAAGGGAAAACTTAGATCTCTCACCCAAACGAGAGTAGAATCTGAGTATGTTGCAAGAAGATGCAAGGTCATGGAGAGTGTTTCAAAATCTGTTGCTGATGAGAAAAGGTCACAAAAGGTCATTTTCTTAAAATACAATTGCACTGCTCACAATTGTTATACCATGACTAATTCTTCTCCATTTTCAGAAATCAGACTCAATGATTCTTCTATTCATGCACAATAAACAATAGAAAATTTGAACTTAAGAGATTTAGAACCCTCCTGAACCCTTGTGAAAAGGGTGAACAAGTATAGCTGGTACATAAAACAAATATGAAATGAAATCATAAAATATAAAAAGTAAAGATAAATGAAATGGAATCACCTTGGTTGGCGAGACTTGAGTTGATCTATGAAGCACTTCACTTCCTACCAACCTGAATTGAACAATATGAAATGTGTATTTGAATCACATCTAACTTGTTGGACACAATACGAAGGAATCAACAAAGTAACATCACCAACAGTCACATTTCCAGTAAATGTGTATTTGAATCACATCTAACTTGTTGGTTTCAAAGAAGAAACCCATCTAAATTTGACAAAAAGTTCAGACACTGTTAAACTTGCAATCTTACTTGAATTTAATTTTGTTTTCCCAAAGTCACTATGATTAGCCTAACCGAATAGAAAATTGAGTTCCCGTGGTAAAAAATTAATTGGCGGAGGTTCCAGATTATTTAATAAATTGCAACTACTGTGGTAAAATTAAGTGGCGGAGGTTGCTTCAAAATTGCCGCAACTCTACCACTGCAAATCTTCCAAAATTTTCAGATATCACACAAGTACAGAAGCATCCAAAATTTAAATATTAAAAAAAAATTGAGAAGCATGTTTATTCTACTGTTGTGATTCAAACTGAATATCTCATCACATTCAGGTCTAAACAAGTTGCATCTTATACAAAACTTCCCTGGCCAAGAATTGATCTCTGAATATCTGCATAGAGAGAGTAACCAACATTCAATCAACCAAGGGAAAAAGGTGAAACCATCAAAGGGAATGGAATATATATTTTACCTTTGAGTTGAGCCCAAGTCCAGGCAAAGTAATGTTTAACCTTTTCTTATCTTCATTGCTTCTGATATTTACCATAGAATCATAACTAGTAAGAATCATAAAAGCATGCTTACGTGACCCGTAAGCTATAATCCATATTAAGATCCCACACCTTCTCCATTGTAACAAAATAGTTGTTACTTTCCATAATCCATCAAACCAAACAAGCATATGATAATTGATAAGAGACAAAATGAAACAAAACCTTTACTGTTATTTTAACCTTAAATTGAATCTTTTATAGGCCTTGCCTAATAGACAACATAAACATAGTTATTCAGCATCTGTTCACAACTTTAAAACTGGATGATTGCAAGGACAGAAGCATAGTTCTAAATATTCGCAAGCAAAATCACTTATAACATATGCGGTGTATCACATATTGACACAAAGAATAAAGAAAAGATACATAAAAAAGACAGGTTTGCACACAAAGACAGAGCACACATGTTTTATGTAGAACCTATACTAACAAACAAAACTGCAAGACACATGATGTATCATAGGTAATAGCAACCCAACAAAAACTTACCTCAGAGGGCTTGAAGGAATGTGTGGTAATCCAAGCGATTCAAACCTAAACATGGAAAATCATCAAACCAAAACATGGAAAATAACAAAAGAAAGGAAACATTTTTATAAATCATCAACACATAAATATATGAAAATTAAACATTGGCGCGACAAAGTGGACAAGTTTTCTTAATGTTGATCCATTTTTGAATGCAGTCGGTATGAAAATCATGAGAGCAGAGCAGCCGGATTGGCGTGGAAGAACCATTAGACAAGTGAACAAGACAAATGCAACAGATGGATTCTGCATCTGTTGTTGATGTTGTGACATGTTGACAAGTATCTTGAGCACCAAAAGCTCTAGTATTCTGAACACCGATCACAGCCGGAGAAGCTCGAGTACCATTGTGGTGGTGGTGGTGGTGACCCGTTTGATGATTAATTGACCATGATGGATGAATCCTTGATCTTCTTGGAACATTGCCGATAGGAAAATCATAGAGAACAGTTTCATCTACCACAGACACGGTTGGTGAAGTTAATCTTGATGAAACACTGTTGTGATTGTGAGACATTAATCTTGTTGGAACATTGTTGTGGTTGTGAGACATGGTACGAGAATCAAAGAGTACATACACAGGTAACATGTTGTGGCGGTGATGCTGTTGACCTAAATCAACGATAGCAACATCATCTACAATTGAAAGTGGTATCAACATTCTTGTAACTGCAAAACAACGCAAATTTGCAGAATTGATCGTAGAAAGAGTGTTGAGTAAGTGGAGCAAGATAGAATTGTAGTGCGAGAGTGAATGAATGTTAGAGTTAGCGGGAATGCTAAATTATAGAAGCTATTGTTGACACTTTTTTTGTGACCTTTATGTGGGACGAAACAAAACCCTCGATTCAAGAATCGTTATTTTTAAGGATTTGTCATTAATAAAAACATTTTTAACGATTTGACATTAATAAAGCAAATAAGGGTGTCTTGAATGACAAGATTTCAATCTCAACTTTGAACCCAAATAAAAAAGTCAACAAAGGAGAATTATATCTCACACACCTAAAATATTAAACATGACACCCCTATATTTTATACAATGCTTATTTTGTCTTTTAAGTATTTTTTTTTTTGTTTTTTTAATTATAATTTAAAAAAAATCTATGGTTTTATCCGATTTTATAATATTCAATGTATACATTTTATGAAAATCTTTAGTTTAAGACAAATATTTTTAAAGAATCAGTATAAAATATAGGATGTGATATTTTTTGAAAAACTCGAATGATCAATTTTGAACAACTATTTTAAAAAATACAAAGTTAATACCATCAAATTCTTTGTTAAATCCATTTTTTTATTGTAGGGTATATGAATTTTTAATGAAACAAGATAAAATTATAAAGTTTTTTTTTTCAAAATTAATGATTTTATATCGTATTTTTGAATAATCCGGTATAAAATCATATATTTTGAGGGGAAAAAAATATTATTTTACATTAATTTTGTTTGAAAATATATGTTGTAAAATAAGAGATTTTTGGAAGTAATTTTTTGTTTATAAAAAATTAGATAAATACTTACTACTATTAGTTTTTTGGTTTTTAGAATACGCCTTACTCGATGATGTATGACCTAAAAAATTCATTCATCAAACTTTGCATCAAATTTATCCTTATCGTTATTCAAAATAAAACATTTGCAGCAGAAAACACGAAAGTAGAAAAGCTTGATATTATATATTATATATTATATATATATAATTGTGTGGTGTAGAAAGAAAGAGATAAGAAGAAGTAGGAGTTATCAGAAAGAAAAGAAGAAGGGGATAAGAATAGAAGAAGAGAGAGTGAGAGATATCAGGAAGGAAAAGGAAAAGAAAGGAAGAAGATGGAAAATCATCTTCATCATCTCATCTTCATCATCAACAACTTCATCTTCTTCTACTAGGTGAGTTCTTAGATAGTTTTAGCATTGGGGGAAAATAATCTATATTTGTGGGGTTAGGGTTTGTGTGAATTGTGCCCTATCCGTGCTATGTGTTGATATCATGTTGATATGTGTTGAAAAATCATGTTATGTTGAAATAGTAGGTAAAAATGGTATATGGAAAGGAAAATAAAAGAGGAGTTATTTAAGGAAAGAAGTTAATAAAAGAGACAGACCAATATTAATAATTACAAGAGAGGACATTTTTTTTGGTAACATTAATAATTGGTCAATTGGTACTGGAAGATAAAATATCAAGCGAGATATTTTATTATTACTTGATATTATATATTATATATTATATATATATAATTGTGTGGTGTAGAAAGAAAGAGATAAGAAGAAGTAGGAGTTATCAGAAAGAAAAGAAGAAGGGGATAAGAATAGAAGAAGAGAGAGTGAGAGATATCAGGAAGGAAAAGGAAAAGAAAGAGAAGGAAAGAAAAGAAAGAAAGGGAAGAGGAGAAAAAGAGGAAAAAGAGGAAGAAGATGGAAAATCATCTTCATCATCTCATCTTCATCATCAACAACTTCATCTTTTTCTACTAGGTGAGTTCTTAGATAGTTTTAGCATTGGGGGAAAATAATCTATATTTGTGGGGTTAGGGTTTGTGTGAATTGTGCCCTATCCGTGCTATGTGTTGATATCATGTTGATATGTGTTGAAAAATCATGTTATGTTGAAATAGTAGGTAAAAATGGTATATGGAAAGGAAAATAAAAGAGGAGTTATTTAAGGAAAGAAGTTACTGAGAGAATTAATTTGAAATTGGAATTTTCGCAGCAAAATCACTTTCTGGGCAAATTCGTGAGTGGTTAACCGGTTAACGGTATAGGTTAACCGGTTAACACTGAAACAGAATTTAATTTCCTGTTTGTACAGAATGCCTTACCACTAGGCTAGAGAGGTTGTTGTTGAATGCTTATGCAATGAATAAATATTAATCTAAATCTTGATTAAGATAGATTAATGAATTAATTGAGTATTATACCTCCGTTTTGGACACGGCCGGATGCGTTAGAAAGATAACGTAAAGGGCTATTATTATTGTTCCATGTTATAAAATATTATGTGATTTATAAATTCCATGAATTTTATCATGATGAAAATTGAATATTGTTGTTATGTGGAAGGTGAAATAACACGATTAAAAACCTTACAAAGATGAGTGAGGAAACCTAGAAGAATAATTTGATTAATAACTTAGAAAGATAATCTAGGTTA
Source organism: Lathyrus oleraceus (assembly GCF_024323335.1). Classification (NCBI taxonomy): domain Eukaryota; kingdom Viridiplantae; phylum Streptophyta; class Magnoliopsida; order Fabales; family Fabaceae; genus Lathyrus; species Lathyrus oleraceus. The sequence continues at coordinate 349,949,305 of NC_066582.1, read as the reverse complement.
TGGAACATGTGAGATACATGTATGAGAATACGGTATTCATTCGTACGACGCTTATGTGAGGTCGTGGACGAATTGTTGCCATGATTGAGAATGAGACGCATTGTATGGAACATGCCATGTTATTATTTGTGTATTATTATTATTTGTGTATTATGGTGAATGAAGTCACCTATGATTGATGAATTTGTTATGGTTCGTGGAACCAATGTTTTGTGGAACCGATCATGTATTCAGAATGTGTGTTTTTCTGTGATGGTACACATCTCTATTGGTATGCTTAAACGTGTAAGCATTGGGATGTGGGACCAATGATTCGAGCCTCAATTGGGTTTGAGCCCCAACCATGGCGGACATGGGGGAAAGGTGGACACCTAAGTGGGTTAGAGTCCCATACGGTGAAAGATACTCAAAGTGGGTTAGAGTCCCATACGAGTGATGGTTCTTAAAAGTGGGTTAGAGTCCCATAGGGGAACCTGATATCCACCGCGAAAGTCGAATCATACGGACATGCGTGAACCAAGCCTTGGCCTAGACGTAGGTCCGGTTGGGGATCGATGTTGCGTGAATCTGAATAATGATCGTGGTTGAGTTATGAGAACTCAGATGCATGTTGCCATACAATTGCGAGATAGTTCCCCATCGTTCAAGTCTTCGTTCCCTTGTTGACTTGAGTTGGATATGAGTTGAATATTGATTAGAAACCCTGTAGAGCCGAGTGGACCCATAGGATAGGAGAACTCACTGAGATTATTATCTCATCCCATCATTGTTGTTATTTTTTTTCAGGTATTCTTTACAGGTTGGATCTAAGAGAAACTATTATGGATGTTTCAAGGGTTGCTGTTCATTATGATCTTCCGCTGTGGAGTTGGGTGCAATGAAGATATTGTACATAGTTCTTAGATTTTTATGGTTTTGGCATTTTGTATAACATGTTCCATTGATGTTTTAGTTTGGACATGTATATATATTGATGCCATTAGGCACTTATGTTGTGACAGTACCAAGATTTAACACTTGTATGATATTATTCTAGATATATATTATACGGGTTGTTCCAGTTGGTATCAGAGCAGGTCGATTCTCGACCTAGCCTTGAAACATCATAAGTAAATCTATTCCTGCCTCATATGTGTGTTTAGCCAACATGATTCTTAATATCATTGTATGTAGTATTGGGCCTGATCAACCTAATGCTATGTGCGTGGTAGGTAGGATCATGGTTGAGCGACCATGAGGACTCCGAAGTGTGGGTGGAACTTGTGCTTTGAGTGTAGGCTCAAGCCAAGAGTTAGAAAGTAAGGAGAACTTGATGGCCCAGTTGAAGTTTCAGAGGAGTTATGATTTGGGTATTATGTAATTGAAGAGTAGTGTATCGTTCAAGCGATTCTGCGGTGTTAACGGAGTTGAGAAATTGAGGATCTCTATTGGATGAATTGTCAGAGCTTTGAGAAAGGTGTGGATTGTTAGTGGAGTAAGATATACTCACTAATATGGAATAGTATTGTGAATATTCTGTATGGTAAAGTAGAAAGGATGGTTATGTTACGCATATGTCATAAGGTTTGGAAGTGAGGTAGTGTATCAGTGTTTCAGTTTCTAAGGCCACTAAAATATTTTGGAAGAACAAGAGTACTTAATGGAATATATATATTTGGAATGGTACCTTGCAAGTGGTTGAAGACTTGAGGGATAAGGACGTTCAGTTTTGTTGGGAGCCTAAGGTAGTGGTGAAGTCTAAGAAGAGACTCGAGGACATGGTTTCCTATTCCAAGTGAAACATGTATGGACCAAATGGAGGTTAGAAGATAAACCAAGCATGTTCAGTTTTAGAAGGGAGATCGGATTTGAGATAGCTCGTCAGCGGTTCAGTGTTAGTAAGAGACCATTATGGAATGATGAGTTACCTAAAGATCAATTATAAGAGTTTGTGTTGGAGGCAGATAGCGCACATTATATAGTAATGGAAGCTTCAGTGGGTTTTGGTTGTATGAGAACTGGTTGAGGATAAGAGCAATTAAGTTGGATTTAAGGACGTCTAGTAGAATGGTTTTGTAATTGGAACTGGGAGAATTACCATGGGAAGACAAGTGAACACCGAGTGTGGAAGTAATGTGGATGTTGCAATACAACTGTCGTAATGGGGTACATTTTAGATAAAGGCACAATGGGACCATTAAGATTCATTAAGACAAAGTTATGGGATCCTGAGGCTGTGCAGGTATGAGACTACACGGTTGAAAGAAGGCTTATAAGGATTAATTGGTACTACCTATATCAACAAGATGCATCTTCTTTTCGGTATCCTAACCAATAAGAACTCCATAGGTTAACCGGTTAACACTGAAATAGAATTTAATTTCCTGTTTGTACAAAATATGTCACTAAGGGGATTCGAACCCAGGACCTCCTTGAAACTGTACATGCCTTACCACTAGGCTAGAGAGGTTGTTGTTGAATGCTTATGCAATGAATAAATATTAATCTAAATCTTGATTAAGATAGATTAATGAATTAATTGAGTATTATACCTCCATTTTGGACACGGCCGGATGCGTTAGAAAGATAACGTAAAGGGCTATTATTATTGTTCCATGTTATAAAATATTATGTGATTTATAAATTCCATGAATTTTATCATGATGAAAATTGAATATTGTTGTTATGTGGAAGGTGAAATAACACGATTAAAAACCTTACAAAGATGAGTGAGGAAACCTAGAAGAATAATTTGATTAATAACTTAGAAAGATAATCTAGGTTATGGAACATGTGAGATACATGTATGAGAATACGGTATTCATTCGTACGACGCTTATGTGAGGTCGTGGACGAATTGTTGCCATGATTGAGAATGAGACGCATTGTATGGAACATGCCATGTTATTATTGGTGTATTATTATTATTTGTGTATTATGGTGAATGAAGTCACCTATGATTGATGAATTTGTTATGGTTCGTGGAACCAATGTTTTGTGGAACCGATCATGTATTCAGAATGTGTGTTTTTCTGTGATGGTACACATCTCTATTGGTATGCTTAAACGTGTAAGCATTGGGATGTGGGACCAATGATTCGAGCCTCAATTGGGTTTGAGCCCCAACCATGGCGGACATGGGGGAAAGGTGGACACCTAAGTGGGTTAGAGTCCCATACGGTGAAAGATACTCAAAGTGGGTTAGAGTCCCATACGAGTGATGGTTCTTAAAAGTGGGTTAGAGTCCCATAGGGGAACCTGATATCCACCGCGAAAGTCGAATCATACGGACATGCGTGAACCAAGCCTTGGCCTAGACGTAGGTCCGGTTGGGGATCGATGTTGCGTGAATCTGAATAATGATCGTGGTTGAGTTATGAGAACTCAGATGCATGTTGCCATACAATTGCGAGATAGTTCCCCATCGTTCAAGTCTTCGTTCCCTTGTTGACTTGAGTTGGATATGAGTTGAATATTGATTAGAAACCCTGTAGAGCCGAGTGGACCCATAGGATAGGAGAACTCACTGAGATTATTATCTCATCCCATCATTGTTGTTATTTTTTTTCAGGTATTCTTTACAGGTTGGATCTAAGAGAAACTATTATGGATGTTTCAAGGGTTGCTGTTCATTATGATCTTCCGCTGTGGAGTTGGGTGCAATGAAGATATTGTACATAGTTCTTAGATTTTTATGGTTTTGGCATTTTGTATAACATGTTCCATTGATGTTTTAGTTTGGACATGTATATATATTGATGCCATTAGGCACTTATGTTGTGACAGTACCAAGATTTAACACTTGTATGATATTATTCTAGATATATATTATACGGGTTGTTCCAGTTGGTATCAGAGCAGGTCGATTCTCGACCTAGCCTTGAAACATCATAAGTAAATCTATTCCTGCCTCATATGTGTGTTTAGCCAACATGATTCTTAATATCATTGTATGTAGTATTGGGCCTGATCAACCTAATGCTATGTGCGTGGTAGGTAGGATCATGGTTGAGCGACCATGAGGACTCCGAAGTGTGGGTGGAACTTGTGCTTTGAGTGTAGGCTCAAGCCAAGAGTTAGAAAGTAAGGAGAACTTGATGGCCCAGTTGAAGTTTCAGAGGAGTTATGATTTGGGTATTATGTAATTGAAGAGTAGTGTATCGTTCAAGCGATTCTGCGGTGTTAACGGAGTTGAGAAATTGAGGATCTCTATTGGATGAATTGTCAGAGCTTTGAGAAAGGTGTGGATTGTTAGTGGAGTAAGATATACTCACTAATATGGAATAGTATTGTGAATATTCTGTATGGTAAAGTAGAAAGGATGGTTATGTTACGCATATGTCATAAGGTTTGGAAGTGAGGTAGTGTATCAGTGTTTCAGTTTCTAAGGCCACTAAAATATTTTGGAAGAACAAGAGTACTTAATGGAATATATATATTTGGAATGGTACCTTGCAAGTGGTTGAAGACTTGAGGGATAAGGACGTTCAGTTTTGTTGGGAGCCTAAGGTAGTGGTGAAGTCTAAGAAGAGACTCGAGGACATGGTTTCCTATTCCAAGTGAAACATGTATGGACCAAATGGAGGTTAGAAGATAAACCAAGCATGTTCAGTTTTAGAAGGGAGATCGGATTTGAGATAGCTCGTCAGCGGTTCAGTGTTAGTAAGAGACCATTATGGAATGATGAGTTACCTAAAGATCAATTATAAGAGTTTGTGTTGGAGGCAGATAGCGCACATTATATAGTAATGGAAGCTCCAGTGGGTTTTGGTTGTATGAGAACTGGTTGAGGATAAGAGCAATTAAGTTGGATTTAAGGACGTCTAGTAGAATGGTTTTGTAATTGGAACTGGGAGAATTACCATGGGAAGACAAGTGAACACCGAGTGTGGAAGTAATGTGGATGTTGCAATACAACTGTCGTAATGGGGTACATTTTAGATAAAGGCACAATGGGACCATTAAGATTCATTAAGACAAAGTTATGGGCGTGTAGTTGATGATTGTTCACATCGAGGATTTCTAGAGTATGTAGTGTGTAACACCCGAGGTCGGAGAGGCCGAAGAGTGGTTACATGTAACATCCGAGGGCGATGGAGTGGTTGTCGTTGCATGATGCATGACAATGAGACACTCCTAGCAACTTCTAGGGGAAAAACCAAATTCACATCGGAATGAGAGGGATCCTGAGGCTGTGCAGGTATGAGACTACACGGTTGAAAGAAGGCTTATAAGGATTAATTGGTACTACCTATATCAACAAGATGCATCTTCTTTTCGGTATCCTAACCAATAAGAACTCCATAGTTAAGCGTGCTTGACTTGGAGTAGTATTGGGATGGGTGACCTTCTGGGAAGTTTCCTGGAAAGCGTGCGAGTGAGGACAAAACATGTTGAAAAGACCCGTGTTGATTTGTGGGGTTAGTTGATAATCCTGAAAGCAGTCTGGGGTGTTACATAGTGGAATAGAGGAAGTTAAACCTTGGTATTAAGAGAAGTATGTGATACTAGCATTATGGTCACAAGTAAGTGTAATGGATTCCTTGTCGGGAGAGGGATGTAAAGTAACATACATTTTGTTGAGCAGTGAGTCTTGTATTCTAAGAAGTTGAGTTGATGATAGACAATGAAAGATAAGCTAAGCTGGAGCATATGGACTAAGTGTAGGATTTGAAATATGTTATGATGTAAGAGCTTATTGGGAGACAATGAGGATTATTCGTGGGAAGTTATAGAGACAAGTAACCCTGGTATGATGAAGGGAGTAGTAGGTATTGGTTTAGAAGAAAATTCCAATCATAAGCGTGTGGCAATGATAAGGTTCATCTTAAGTGCATTTTATTTGGATTGAAAGAGTAATATTGGCTTATTGGAAGTCTGGTTGTTATTTATCTTCTTGAGAAGTGTTTGGTTGGTTGGTTAGTCGCGGAGTATAAACATTCACACCGTGTTGGAGCTAAGGATGTCCTAAATGTCATAAGTGTACCGTTGTGGATGTACAAATTGAGGATGGAATTGCAAGTCACCACAAGTCAGATTGGTAGTTTTGAGATTGGGATTTCTGAAGGTATAGTGCGTAGTTTGTCATCTGAGGAGATACCATGGAAGTCAGACATGTGGGAAAACCAACTTAGTAGACCATACTCAGTTTAAGTAAGTCTGGGAAGTACCACTATTATGATTATGAATAACTATACGGAACAGGCTTGGAAGAGACCTACTAAGCGGTGATCTGGAAGAGATTAGATAGGTATGTGGTATAGATATTGATAAGGTGTGAAGTGGTTGGTCATGGTATGAAATTGATTAATTCATTTGGATTCATAGCCTTAGATGTAGACTCCCTGAGAATGGTGATGGATGTGTGCGATGATACTTTACCCTATTGGAAGGATTCATGAGTTATACTTCCCAGGAGGAACGGGAATCAAATATTCCTAAAGTTAAACAAGTAACTCGGATTGTATATTAGTAAAGGTATGAGCTAAGATTATGGAAGATGGAACAAGAGGATTGAGATGAATGATTTTGGATACGAAGTGAAATGTTGTCTCTAAATATGTGTGAAATATTGTGTGTGACTCTATGAGATGTATGGACACTCATAGTTATGTTCTAGATTGCTTAAGTTCCTTAGAAGTGGTGTTTTGTTGATAATTTAAAGTTCCTTGACGGCGTTACTTTGTTATTGGCCGAGATTATGTGTCGGGAGAAATCTTGAATGAATCAAAACCCTATGAGAGGATTTGATATGGAATATAGTAACCAGAACCGGATGTTGTCAAACTAATTTGGTTTAGCTGCACCAAACACATGATGAATTTGGATGTTTTATGTTTTTATGGTTGTAGTAATGTAACCCCTGGATACCTATCTTCTGAAGAGTGTTGGTCTTATTCTACACTTTTGTGAGTCATCAAGGAAGTTATTCTACTAATGGAAGTCGGTGAGGTTCTAGTACCATTTTGGACAGTAGACACCCTGAAAGGTAAGTGTGTTTCTTTGAAGATTGTTAGCTAACCAGTAGTGCCTAGGAATCCCAAGTGTTCCACTATTGGAATCAGAGTATCACAATGGAAGGTGACGAGAGAAAGAGCCCAATCAAGTCTATGGGGATCAGGGAGATAGTTACTCGTAAGAATGGAGGTAAGGATGAGAGTAAGACAATCTCGTGCTAATGGTTCTATCTCATTGGAATAGTACGAGAGAAGGGAAGCAGTAGGAGTAAGGGCTTGTAGCATACATTATCAGATCAAGTGAAGTAGATGAGATTACCGGTAGATGGATTACAAGTTTGTCACATTTGTTGAAGGAATAATAAGGGAAGAGTAGTCAATATTTTGTGGTTAAGGAATCAATAAATTTTCTTATGAAGAATTAATGAGTATTGATTAACCAAGTCAGGATAAGATGTTGTAATTATGTTTTGTGTAACTTAGTGCAAGGAAGGGAAGTCGTGGTTTCCGGGAAGAAAGTGACCCACTGATGTTGAGTGGTATATAAGAGGAATTAAGTGGGAGCAAGTCTAAATGTTAATCCAATATCAGAATGAGATTGTGATGGAAATAAAGAAGTTTCAAGAGTTCATGAAAGAAGGAAATTTGTCAGCAAAGATAAGTTAGAAGAATAAGTATGTCAGAGACTTGGAATTGAAGAGAGGTCAAGCGTTGGTCTAAGATGTTGATTCAAAATTTGTTTGTTCGTTGAGTGAAGGAAATTCGGGGGCGAATTTCAATTTAAGGGGGGAGAATGTAATATCCCATATTCCCTTAAATGCTCAATTAGTTGTCAGTTGAGACCAATTGAATTCCTATGTAAATTATCTATTATCATTTGTAACGATTAGAGCTCCTTTGTGCTCTAAATGTTGTCAATTGGGACCAATAGAGTAACTGGTGAACTCTGAAGAGATTAATTATTAATAAAAGAGACAGACCAATATTAATAATTACAAGAGAGGACATTTTTTTTGGTAACATTAATAATTGGTCAATTGGTACTAGAAGATAAAATATCAAGCGAGATATTTTATTATTACTTGATATTATATATTATATATTATATATTATATATATATAATTGTGTGGTGTAGAAAGAAAGAGATAAGAAGAAGTAGGAGTTATCAGAAAGAAAAGAAGAAGGGGATAAGAATAGAAGAAGAGAGAGTGAGAGATATCAGGAAGGAAAAGGAAAAGAAAGAGAAGGAAAGAAAAGAAAGAAAGGGAAGAGGAGAAAAAGAGGAAAAAGAGGAAGAAGATGGAAAATCATCTTCATCATCTCATCTTCATCATCAACAACTTCATCTTCTTCTACTAGGTGAGTTCTTAGATAGTTTTAGCATTGGGGGAAAATAATCTATATTTGTGGGGTTAGGGTTTGTGTGAATTGTGCCCTATCTGTGCTATGTGTTGATATCATGTTGATATGTGTTGAAAAATCATGTTATGTTGAAATAGTAGGTAAAAATGGTATATGGAAAGGAAAATAAAAGAGGAGTTATTTAAGGAAAGAAGTTACTGAGAGAATTAATTTGAAATTGGAATTTTCGCAGCAAAATCACTTTCTGGGCAAATTCGTGAGTGGTTAACCGGTTAACGGTATAGGTTAACCGGTTAACACTGAAACAGAATTTAATTTCCTGTTTGTACAGAATGCCTTACCACTAGGCTAGAGAGGTTGTTGTTGAATGCTTATGCAATGAATAAATATTAATCTAAATCTTGATTAAGATAGATTAATGAATTAATTGAGTATTATACCTCCGTTTTGGACACGGCCGGATGCGTTAGAAAGATAACGTAAAGGGCTATTATTATTGTTCCATGTTATAAAATATTATGTGATTTATAAATTCCATGAATTTTATCATGATGAAAATTGAATATTGTTGTTATGTGGAAGGTGAAATAACACGATTAAAAACCTTACAAAGATGAGTGAGGAAACCTAGAAGAATAATTTGATTAATAACTTAGAAAGATAATCTAGGTTATGGAACATGTGAGATACATGTATGAGAATACGGTATTCATTCGTACGACGCTTATGTGAGGTCGTGGACGAATTGTTGCCATGATTGAGAATGAGACGCATTGTATGGAACATGCCATGTTATTATTTGTGTATTATTATTATTTGTGTATTATGGTGAATGAAGTCACCTATGATTGATGAATTTGTTATGGTTCGTGGAACCAATGTTTTGTGGAACCGATCATGTATTCAGAATGTGTGTTTTTCTGTGATGGTACACATCTCTATTGGTATGCTTAAACGTGTAAGCATTGGGATGTGGGACCAATGATTCGAGCCTCAATTGGGTTTGAGCCCCAACCATGGCGGACATGGGGGAAAGGTGGACACCTAAGTGGGTTAGAGTCCCATACGGTGAAAGATACTCAAAGTGGGTTAGAGTCTCATACGAGTGATGGTTCTTAAAAGTGGGTTAGAGTCCCATAGGGGAACCTGATATCCACCGCGAAAGTCGAATCATACGGACATGCGTGAACCAAGCCTTGGCCTAGACGTAGGTCCGGTTGGGGATCGATGTTGCGTGAATCTGAATAATGATCGTGGTTGAGTTATGAGAACTCAGATGCATGTTGCCATACAATTGCGAGATAGTTCCCCATCGTTCAAGTCTTCGTTCCCTTGTTGACTTGAGTTGGATATGAGTTGAATATTGATTAGAAACCCTGTAGAGCCGAGTGGACCCTTAGGATAGGAGAACTCACTGAGATTATTATCTCATCCCATCATTGTTGTTATTTTTTTTCAGGTATTCTTTACAGGTTGGATCTAAGAGAAACTATTATGGATGTTTCAAGGGTTGCTGTTCATTATGATCTTCCGCTGTGGAGTTGGGTGCAATGAAGATATTGTACATAGTTCTTAGATTTTTATGGTTTTGGCATTTTGTATAACATGTTCCATTGATGTTTTAGTTTGGACATGTATATATATTGATGCCATTAGGCACTTATGTTGTGACAGTACCAAGATTTAACACTTGTATGATATTATTCTAGATATATATTATACGGGTTGTTCCAGTTGGTATCAGAGCAGGTCGATTCTCGACCTAGCCTTGAAACATCATAAGTAAATCTATTCCTGCCTCATATGTGTGTTTAGCCAACATGATTCTTAATATCATTGTATGTAGTATTGGGCCTGATCAACCTAATGCTATGTGCGTGGTAGGTAGGATCATGGTTGAGCGACCATGAGGACTCCGAAGTGTGGGTGGAACTTGTGCTTTGAGTGTAGGCTCAAGCCAAGAGTTAGAAAGTAAGGAGAACTTGATGGCCCAGTTGAAGTTTCAGAGGAGTTATGATTTGGGTATTATGTAATTGAAGAGTAGTGTATCGTTCAAGCGATTCTGCGGTGTTAACGGAGTTGAGAAATTGAGGATCTCTATTGGATGAATTGTCAGAGCTTTGAGAAAGGTGTGGATTGTTAGTGGAGTAAGATATCACTAATATGGAATAGTATTGTGAATATTCTGTATGGTAAAGTAGAAAGGATGGTTATGTTACGCATATGTCATAAGGTTTGGAAGTGAGGTAGTGTATCAGTGTTTCAGTTTCTAAGGCCACTAAAATATTTTGGAAGAACAAGAGTACTTAATGGAATATATATATTTGGAATGGTACCTTGCAAGTGGTTGAAGACTTGAGGGATAAGGACGTTCAGTTTTGTTGGGAGCCTAAGGTAGTGGTGAAGTCTAAGAAGAGACTCGAGGACATGGTTTCCTATTCCAAGTGAAACATGTATGGACCAAATGGAGGTTAGAAGATAAACCAAGCATGTTCAGTTTTAGAAGGGAGATCGGATTTGAGATAGCTCGTCAGCGGTTCAGTGTTAGTAAGAGACCATTATGGAATGATGAGTTACCTAAAGATCAATTATAAGAGTTTGTGTTGGAGGCAGATAGCGCACATTATATAGTAATGGAAGCTCCAGTGGGTTTTGGTTGTATGAGAACTGGTTGAGGATAAGAGCAATTAAGTTGGATTTAAGGACGTCTAGTAGAATGGTTTTGTAATTGGAACTGGGAGAATTACCATGGGAAGACAAGTGAACACCGAGTGTGGAAGTAATGTGGATGTTGCAATACAACTGTCGTAATGGGGTACATTTTAGATAAAGGCACAATGGGACCATTAAGATTCATTAAGATAAAGTTATGGGCGTGTAGTTGATGATTGTTCACATCGAGGATTTCTAGAGTATGTAGTGTGTAACACCCGAGGTCGGAGAGGCCGAAGAGTGGTTACATGTAACATCCGAGGGCGATGGAGTGGTTGTCGTTGCATGATGCATGACAATGAGACACTCCTAGCAACTTCTAGGGGAAAAACCAAATTCACATCGGAATGAGAGGGATCCTGAGGCTGTGCAGGTATGAGACTACACGGTTGAAAGAAGGCTTATAAGGATTAATTGGTACTACCTATATCAACAAGATGCATCTTCTTTTCGGTATCCTAACCAATAAGAACTCCATAGTTAAGCGTGCTTGACTTGGAGTAGTATTGGGATGGGTGACCTTCTGGGAAGTTTCCTGGAAAGCGTGCGAGTGAGGACAAAACATGTTGAAAAGACCCGTGTTGATTTGTGGGGTTAGTTGATAATCCTGAAAGCAGTCTGGGGTGTTACATAGTGGAATAGAGGAAGTTAAACCTTGGTATTAAGAGAAGTATGTGATACTAGTATTATGGTCACAAGTAAGTGTAATGGATTCCTTGTCGGGAGAGGAATGTAAAGTAACATACATTTTGTTGAGCAGTGAGTCTTGTATTCTAAGAAGTTGAGTTGATGATAGACAATGAAAGATAAGCTAAGCTGGAGCATATGGACTAAGTGTAGGATTTGAAATATGTTATGATGTAAGAGCTTATTGGGAGACAATGAGGATTATTCGTGGGAAGTTATAGAGACAAGTAACCCTGGTATGATGAAGGGAGTAGTAGGTATTGGTTTAGAAGAAAATTCCAATCATAAGCGTGTGGCAATGATAAGGTTCATCTTAAGTGCATTTTATTTGGATTGAAAGAGTAATATTGGCTTATTGGAAGTCTGGTTGTTATTTATCTTCTTGAGAAGTGTTTGGTTGGTTGGTTAGTCGCGGAGTATAAACATTCACACCGTGTTGGAGCTAAGGATGTCCTAAATGTCATAAGTGTACCGTTGTGGATGTACAAATTGAGGATGGAATTGCAAGTCACCACAAGTCAGATTGGTAGTTTTGAGATTGGGATTTCTGAAGGTATAGTGCGTAGTTTGTCATCTGAGGAGATACCATGGAAGTCAGACATGTGGCAAAACCAACTTAGTAGACCATACTCAGTTTAAGTAAGTCTGGGAAGTACCACTATTATGATTATGAATAACTATACGGAACAGGCTTGGAAGAGACCTACTAAGCGGTGATCTGGAAGAGATTAGATAGGTATGTGGTATAGATATTGATAAGGTGTGAAGTGGTTGGTCATGGTATGAAATTGATTAATTCATTTGGATTCATAGCCTTAGATGTAGACTCCCTGAGAATGGTGATGGATGTGTGCGATGATACTTTACCCTATTGGAAGGATTCATGAGTTATACTTCCCAGGAGGAACGGGAATCAAATATTCCTAAAGTTAAACAAGTAACTCGGATTGTATATTAGTAAAGGTATGAGCTAAGATTATGGAAGATGGAACAAGAGGATTGAGATGAATGATTTTGGATACGAAGTGAAATGTTGTCTCTAAATATGTGTGAAATATTGTGTGTGACTCTATGAGATGTATGGACACTCATAGTTATGTTCTAGATTGCTTAAGTTCCTTAGAAGTGGTGTTTTGTTGATAATTTAAAGTTCCTTGACGGCGTTACTTTGTTATTGGCCGAGATTATGTGTCGGGAGAAATCTTGAATGAATCAAAACCCTATGAGAGGATTTGATATGGAATATAGTAACCAGAACCGGATGTTGTCAAACTAATTTGGTTTAGCTGCACCAAACACATGATGAATTTGGATGTTTTATGTTTTTATGGTTGTAGTAATGTAACCCCTGGATACCTATCTTCTGAAGAGTGTTGGTCTTATTCTACACTTTTGTGAGTCATCAAGGAAGTTATTCTACTAATGGAAGTCGGTGAGGTTCTAGTACCATTTTGGACAGTAGACACCCTGAAAGGTAAGTGTGTTTCTTTGAAGATTGTTAGCTAACCAGTAGTGCCTAGGAATCCCAAGTGTTCCACTATTGGAATCAGAGTATCACAATGGAAGGTGACGAGAGAAAGAGCCCAATCAAGTCTATGGGGATCAGGGAGATAGTTACTCGTAAGAATGGAGGTAAGGATGAGAGTAAGACAATCTCGTGCTAATGGTTCTATCTCATTGGAATAGTACGAGAGAAGGGAAGCAGTAGGAGTAAGGGCTTGTAGCATACATTATCAGATCAAGTGAAGTAGATGAGATTACCGGTAGATGGATTACAAGTTTGTCACATTTGTTGAAGGAATAATAAGGGAAGAGTAGTCAATATTTTGTGGTTAAGGAATCAATAAATTTTCTTATGAAGAATTAATGAGTATTGATTAACCAAGTCAGGATAAGATGTTGTAATTATGTTTTGTGTAACTTAGTGCAAGGAAGGGAAGTCGTGGTTTCCGGGAAGAAAGTGACCCACTGATGTTGAGTGGTATATAAGAGGAATTAAGTGGGAGCAAGTCTAAATGTTAATCCAATATCAGAATGAGATTGTGATGGAAATAAAGAAGTTTCAAGAGTTCATGAAAGAAGGAAATTTGTCAGCAAAGATAAGTTAGAAGAATAAGTATGTCAGAGACTTGGAATTGAAGAGAGGTCAAGCGTTGGTCTAAGATGTTGATTCAAAATTTGTTTGTTCGTTGAGTGAAGGAAATTCGGGGGCGAATTTCAATTTAAGGGGGGGAGAATGTAATATCCCATATTCCCTTAAATGCTCAATTAGTTGTCAGTTGAGACCAATTGAATTCCTATGTAAATTATCTATTATCATTTGTAACGATTAGAGCTCCTTTGTGCTCTAAATGTTGTCAATTGGGACCAATAGAGTAACTGGTGAACTCTGAAGAGATTAATTATTAATAAAAGAGACAGACCAATATTAATAATTACAAGAGAGGACATTTTTTTTGGTAACATTAATAATTGGTCAATTGGTACTGGAAGATAAAATATCAAGCGAGATATTTTATTATTACTTGATATTATATATTATATATTATATATATATAATTGTGTGGTGTAGAAAGAAAGAGATAAGAAGAAGTAGGAGTTATCAGAAAGAAAAGAAGAAGGGGATAAGAATAGAAGAAGAGAGAGTGAGAGATATCAGGAAGGAAAAGGAAAAGAAAGAGAAGGAAAGAAAAGAAAGAAAGGGAAGAGGAGAAAAAGAGGAAAAAGAGGAAGAAGATGGAAAATCATCTTCATCATCTCATCTTCATCATCAACAACTTCATCTTCTTCTACTAGGTGAGTTCTTAGATAGTTTTAGCATTGGGGGAAAATAATCTATATTTGTGGGGTTAGGGTTTGTGTGAATTGTGCCCTATCCGTGCTATGTGTTGATATCATGTTGATATGTGTTGAAAAATCATGTTATGTTGAAATAGTAGGTAAAAATGGTATATGGAAAGGAAAATAAAAGAGGAGTTATTTAAGGAAAGAAGTTAATAAAAGAGACAGACCAATATTAATAATTACAAGAGAGGACATTTTTTTTGGTAACATTAATAATTGGTCAATTGGTACTGGAAGATAAAATATCAAGCGAGATATTTTATTATTACTTGATATTATATATTATATATTATATATATATAATTGTGTGGTGTAGAAAGAAAGAGATAAGAAGAAGTAGGAGTTATCAGAAAGAAAAGAAGAAGGGGATAAGAATAGAAGAAGAGAGAGTGAGAGATATCAGGAAGGAAAAGGAAAAGAAAGAGAAGGAAAGAAAAGAAAGAAAGGGAAGAGGAGAAAAAGAGGAAAAAGAGGAAGAAGATGGAAAATCATCTTCATCATCTCATCTTCATCATCAACAACTTCATCTTCTTCTACTAGGTGAGTTCTTAGATAGTTTTAGCATTGGGGGAAAATAATCTATATTTGTGGGGTTAGGGTTTGTGTGAATTGTGCCCTATCCGTGCTATGTGTTGATATCATGTTGATATGTGTTGAAAAATCATGTTATGTTGAAATAGTAGGTAAAAATGGTATATGGAAAGGAAAATAAAAGAGGAGTTATTTAAGGAAAGAAGTTACTGAGAGAATTAATTTGAAATTGGAATTTTTCCTCTTTTTACAGTGTTAACCGGTTAACGGTATGAGGTAACCGGTTAACGCGCAGCAAAATCACTTTCTGGGCAAATTCGTGAGTGGTTAACCGGTTAACACTGAAACAGAATTTAATTTCCTGTTTGTACAGAATATGTCATGTGGGGTTAGGGTTTGTGTGAATTGTGCCCTATCCGTGCTATGTGTTGATATCATGTTGATATGTGTTGAAAAATCATGTTATGTTGAAATAGTAGGTAAAAATGGTATATGGAAAGGAAAATAAAAGAGGAGTTATTTAAGGAAAGAAGTTAGTGAGAGAATTAATTTGATAACGCGCAGCAAAATCACTTTCTGGGCAAATTCGTGAGTGGTTAACCGGTTAACACTGAAACAAAATTTAATTTCCTGTTTGTACAGAATATATCACCAAGGGGATTCGAACCCAGGACCTCCTTGAAACTGTACATGCCTTACCACTAGGCTAGAGAGGTTGTTGTTGAATGCTTATGCAATGAATAAATATTAATCTAAATCTTGATTAAGATAGATTAATGAATTAATTGAGTATTATACCTCCGTTTTGGACACGGCCGGATGCGTTAGAAAGATAACGTAAAGGGCTATTATTATTGTTCCATGTTATAAAATATTATGTGATTTATAAATTCCATGAATTTTATCATGATGAAAATTGAATATTGTTGTTATGTGGAAGGTGAAATAACACGATTAAAAACCTTACAAAGATGAGTGAGGAAACCTAGAAGAATAATTTGATTAATAACTTAGAAAGATAATCTAGGTTATGGAACATGTGAGATACATGTATGAGAATACGGTATTCATTCGTACGACGCTTATGTGAGGTCGTGGACGAATTGTTGCCATGATTGAGAATGAGACGCATTGTATGGAACCTGCCATGTTATTATTTGTGTATTATTATTATTTGTGTATTATGGTGAATGAAGTCACCTATGATTGATGAATTTGTTATGGTTCGTGGAACCAATGTTTTGTGGAACCGATCATGTATTCAGAATGTGTGTTTTTCTGTGATGGTACACATCTCTATTGGTATGCTTAAACGTGTAAGCATTGGGATGTGGGACCAATGATTCGAGCCTCAATTGGGTTTGAGCCCCAACCATGGCGGACATGGGGGAAAGGTGGACACCTAAGTGGGTTAGAGTCCCATAAGGTGAAAGATACTCAAAGTGGGTTAGAGTCCCATACGAGTGATGGTTCTTAAAAGTGGGTTAGAGTCCCATAGGGGAACCTGATATCCACCGCGAAAGTCGAATCATACGGACATGCGTGAACCAAGCCTTGGCCTAGACGTAGGTCCGGTTGGGGATCGATGTTGTGTGAATCTGAATAATGATCGTGGTTGAGTTATGAGAACTCAGATGCATGTTGCCATACAATTGCGAGATAGTTCCCCATCGTTCAAGTCTTCGTTCCCTTGTTGACTTGAGTTGGATATGAGTTGAATATTGATTAGAAACCCTGTAGAGCCGAGTGGACCCATAGGATAGGAGAACTCACTGAGATTATTATCTCATCCCATCATTGTTGTTATTTTTTTTCAGGTATTCTTTACAGGTTGGATCTAAGAGAAACTATTATGGATGTTTCAAGGGTTGCTGTTCATTATGATCTTCCGCTGTGGAGTTGGGTGCAATGAAGATATTGTACATAGTTCTTAGATTTTTATGGTTTTGGCATTTTGTATAACATGTTCCATTGATGTTTTAGTTTGGACATGTATATATATTGATGCCATTAGGCACTTATGTTGTGACAGTACCAAGATTTAACACTTGTATGATATTATTCTAGATATATATTATACGGGTTGTTACAGTTATGTGGGACGAACCAAACCTCAAGAATAGCAAAAACAATTTTTTGAAAGATTTGTCATTAATGACAATTTTTTTT
This sequence comes from Lathyrus oleraceus, assembly GCF_024323335.1. Lineage (NCBI taxonomy): Eukaryota > Viridiplantae > Streptophyta > Magnoliopsida > Fabales > Fabaceae > Lathyrus > Lathyrus oleraceus. The sequence goes on along the minus strand of NC_066582.1, from coordinate 349,932,064 downwards.
TGTCATTAATGAAGCATATAGTGAGATCTTGGGTCACAAGATTTCAATCTCGACTTTGGGCCTCATCTTCAACTATGGACCCAAATAAAAATGTCAAAAAATAGATAAAATGATCAAAATACTCTTTTAACTAAAATAGTGAAATTGTAAAAGTAAAATAAAATATTTAGATTTTTCTTCACCCTTTCACCACTTTTATTTGGCTAGTTTTGGGGTTTTCTTCACCCTCTCACCACTTTTGTTTGTATGAACTATATTTTTCTTTCGGTCTTTCTTCATATTAGCCTTTAATATTACTTTTTTTTTTCAAATCTTGTGAATTCACTTAGTCCTATAAAAATAAAATACACAAACTAAAAACATCAAAAATTAAATATTTGTGGATTGTTAGTCACACATTGCTTCTTTTAACTCACTAATTTGACCCTTTGAATCCTCTAAACAAAAAAGTTATTTCCTTCAAACTTTCATCATCAATAGTGTACCTAACTTCTTTGGGGGTACCATTTGAAGATACCCAACAATTATTTTTGGATTCTTTACCTTTATTTCATGTTTTGAATAAAAATTGAGATAAAGTTTTTACAAAGTGATTTGTAGTCAAGATTCAGTGGTGCATGTTCAAGTTTCAACTTCGAAATTGCTTCATGTATCAGTACTAAAACTTTTGTTTTTAAAATTAAAGTTTTGGTTTGAGTAGTAAGACTTTCATCTAATACTCTATTATATTCCTTAGCTTCCTCGTTTTTGCTTTCATGACCCATATTTCATATTATATATGCCTCAATTATGTTAAGAGGAAACTGTTCAAATGAGCATTCCTTAATGTTTTCATCAATTATGTCAAATCTATAACAAAAATCTTTAAAGTAGAACTTTGCATAAGTTTGGACAGTAAAAACTCGATATTTTGGTTACCTACTACAAATGTAGGTTTCACATGCTTGACATTTATGATGTCTCCAACACTGACGAGGAAGGGTCTTCCTAATAGGATATGGATTTGTGCATCCTTTTCCATTTCCATTATAACAAAATTTATGGGAATGATAAACTGTCTGATCCATAGTGCAGATATTTAATAGATCAATAAATAATATTTTTTATGACAAAACTTTCACCTCAACACACCAATAACCGAGGTATATGTCCCCTTAGCGTCATTATTTATTTATTTTTAAATATACACAACATATAACTCTCAGTTATTTCTCAAACCGATGGAATATAACTACGAGAAAGCTCGCTTCAAATCCTAGTCATTGCATTTTATATTTTATATTTATTTTAAATTAGTTTAGGGTCACATGACACCTTTCTCTTTTATCTTATTTTTATTTTTATTTGTATTACCGTCGGTTATATTGAGAAACCGAGGGGTAATATCTTTTGCAATAACATTTTTAAATACCTTTTTTATTTTTTATATTATTTTTAATTATTAATTAATCTATTACCTCAGTTGCTTCTTAAAACTGACTTGATAGTTAATTTAAATGAAATCTCAGAATAATATATATATATATATATATATATATATATATATATATATATATATATATATATATATATATGATTTTAATTAATATATTCTCCCGGTTTTGCCTAAAAATCAACGTATTTGATATTTTGCATGAATACTTAAGAGAACTGATAACACTGAAATTTACGTATTTTCGACTCCGATTTCACATGCATTCTAGTTGTTTTATTGTCATTTTGTCGTGTTATTTCTATGTTTTCCTTTGTTTTCAGGTTTTTACTTTAATCGGAGCCCCGATCGAGAAAAGGAGTGAAAAAGGGCTAAAAACCCTAAAATTCAACATTTTGTTCTTGTGGCCTACCCCATGGCTGGCGCCATAGACCCTGCCATGACGTGTCAAATTCAACTTCCATCAACTCCCGCGTTTTCCCACTACTTCCACTAAGGCGCCCCATATTGTGCTTGTGGCGGGCGCTATGGCCTTGTGGCGGGCACCACAAGAGGAAAAACGGTTCCCTCCTATTTTCAAGTTGAAGGGCATCCAAGTCGTTTCCATCTTTTTACTTGCTTATAAATAGAAACGCGAATTCACTTTTACAATCATCCAAACTTAGAACAGAGGCAAAATCAGAAGCAAACTTGTTTCACTTAGGCATATATTCAGTATTTTATAGTGGTAATCGCTTCGCATTGGAGTGTTACCACAATTGTGTAATCAAGTCTGTGATAGAGTCTGTAATCGAGTTTGGAGCACTTTGGGAGGAAGTTAATCCTGCCGCCATTTTCATTTCCGCATTGCAATTTACTCACCCCTCCGATTGGAGCAGGTTTTTATTACTTGTCTTTATCTTATTTATTTCCCGCACTCGCTTTACTTTGTTTATTTCTCGCACTCGCTTTACTTTGTTTATTTCTCGCACTCACTTTACTTTGTTTATTTCTCGCACTTGCTTTAAATTATTTATTTCCTCGCACTCGCTTTACTTTGTTTATTTCCCGCACTCGCTTTAAATTATTTATTTCCTCGCACTCGCTTTAAATTATTTATTTCCTCGCACTCGCTTTACTTTTGTTTATTTCCTCGCACTCGCACTACTTTCATTTATTTCCCGCACTCGCTTTAAATTATTTACTTCCCGCACTCGCACTACTTTTATTTACTTCCTGCACTCACACTACTTTTATTTAAATTAATGTACTTTTACTTTATTATGTCTAACTAAACCTATAAGGTTAGAATGTAAGGATCGTAATTGAACCGCTAATTCGTACAATTGTTCGTAGAAACGCTTAAGGGCTATTTTAACTTTCAACTTAAGTTTTCCCGCACTTCAATTCCGTTGGGTAAGATCGAAAGCCATCCAACGTCTATTTAAACTTAATTGTTTTTAACTATTTCAAAAACGGCGAAAGTGCTTTGTTTAGTTCATTAGGAGTTTTTAACATTAAGAAGAAAAGAGATTTTAAAACTATTTTCGGACGCATTTATAAGTTTAGAGTCTGGTTCGTAAGAACCTCTTTTGGTTAAGAAATCCAGGTTATAATACTTTTCAACTTAGTCAAGATACTATATTTCTTAAAAATAGGTTTACTACTCTAATGCAATGCGCGCCTTTTTATAAGTGACAATAAGAGGGTTCGATTAGGGAGTACAACTCGGTTCTGAATACGCGAAAGCGACAGTTCCCGTTAAATTAGTTCTTTTCAAAGTAGGAAACATTGCCCATAAGCAATTCTATTAGCAAGTACTTGGATTATCAATTAATTATGTGAATTATATTCGACCCTGTCTTTATTAATTAATCTTTATTTAACACTTTAATTTTCAGCGCACACTCTGAAAACACCTATTTCAATTACCTTTGATAAACACCATAACAATAGATAAGGATAGCTTGACACTTGGTCTCTGTGGATACGATAATCTTTTATATTACTCTGACGCGTTCGTATACTTGCGAAATGCACGCATCAAGTTTTTGGCGCCGTTGCCGGGGATCAATTTCGTCAAATTTCATTTTCCTGTTGTTATATCGTTTAGACTTAGGCTATTTCTCGCCGGTCAATACGAAGAACTCGCAGCACCGGAAGTTTAAATTTAGTAAACCCTCTGGCGGAACCTGAACGTTACGCTCGCGCACGTTTATTCTTTCATAGAATTAAGAGAGCTATGGCCGAAGATCAAAACCAAAGACCTCTTAAAGATTTCGCTCAACCATCTAATGAAGAACCTAGTTCTAGTATAGTAAACCCAACCATCCCAGCTAATAATGTTGAACTTAAACCATCTCTGTTACAACTAGTGCAACAGAGACAATTCGCGGGTCTCGCTACCGAGAACCCTAACCAACATTTAAAAATATTTCTTCAATTAGCAGATACTTTTAAAACCAATGGAGCTTCTCCTGAGGCAATACGTTTAAGATTATTTCCTTTTTCCCTCAGAGATAAAGCCCTATCATGGTTAGATTCCCTTCCACCCAATTCCATTACGACTTGGGGTAACCTTAGAAGAGTTTTCCTTGCTAGATATTTTCCCCCGAGTAAGACCGCCGTTCTTCGAAACCATATAACTAGATTTACCCAAAACCAAGGAGAATCGCTGTTCGAAGCTTGGGAGAGATATACAGAGTTGTTACGAGCATGCCCACATCATGGTTTAGAAAATTGGTTAATAATTCAAACCTTATATAATGGACTTCATTACAACACAAAGATGACCATCGATGCTGCCGCAGGCGGTGCTCTGATGAACAAACCTTATCCTGAAGCTAGTGCCCTCATCGAAGATATGGCTTAAAACCATCAATCATGGGGAGTCGAACGAGCGACAGTTGAGAAGAAGGAAGCCCAAGGAGGAGTGCATGAACTAAGCTCTATAGACATGATGCAAGCTAAAATGGACGCATTAGCCCTCAAAGTCGAGCATATGTGCATAAACCCGAATACTGTAGCCGCAGTTTCGTCGGATTATGAGATATGTGGAACCAAAGGACACCAATCCGTAGAATGCAGTCTATTAAACGAAACCCACTCCGAGCAAGTGAACTACATCCAAGGGAACCCATACTCGAATACCTATGACCCTGGATGGAGGAATCACCCGAACTTCTCCTATAAAAACAATAACCCTATTCAAAATAATGCACCTCCGAGACCTAGTTATCAAGCCCCTAGATCAAATCAACCTATGCAACCTATACCACCAAAGCCGAGCCTTGAGAAAATTATGGAAAATTTTATCACCGCTCAAACCCAACAAAACAAAGAGTTCATGAACCAAAACATTCATGTTAACGAATTGATTACTCAGTTAGGAACCAAGGTTGACCAAATAGTTACTCATACCAAGATGCTTGAAATCCAGATCTCTCACGTAGCTTTAAACCAAGCCCCTCAGACTACACCTGGAGGACAATTCCCTGGACAACCTCAACAAAATCCGAGAGGACAAGCCAATGCCATTACCCTACGAAGTGGGAACGCTTATGATGAGCCACCAAACCCAAGATTGAGTGAACCCGAAACTTCTAAGGAATGTACCAAACCCCCGGACAAAGTAAAGGAACCAGAGGAATCTGAAAACCAGGAAGGTCAAGAGAAAGGAGAAGAACCTTAAGATAAAATTTACGTGCCGCCCCCGCCATATAAACCACCTATACCATATCCGCAAAGACTCAAACAAACCCAGATCAATAAACAGTATCAAAAATTTATTAAAGTTATAGAAAAACTTCATATAGAAATCCCTTTCATAGAAGCCATCACCCAAATACCTTCTTATGCAAAGTTTCTAAAAGACATCCTTACCAACAAACGTAGACTTGACGATCCGAAGCCTTTGGAATGTAATGCTATTTCCGAGGACAAATTAGCAAAGAAAGATAAAGACCCTGGAAATTTCTCCATTCCTTGTCTTCTGGGTAATCATATCATCGATAAAGCTTTTCTAGACTTAGGAGCTAGTGTGAGCCTAATTCCCTTAGCAGTTTGTGAGAGGTTAAACTTAGGAGAATTACAACCCCCTAAGATGTCACTTCAGTTAGCCGATAGATCTGTCAAATATCCGATAGGCATTTTAGAAGATGTTCCTGTTAGGATAGGTCAGTTATTTATCCCTACTGATTTTGTTGTCATGGACATCAAAGAGGACAATGATATACCAATCCTTCTAGGTAGACCATTCTTATCGACCGCAGGAGCCATAATAGATGTCAAGAAAGGAAAGTTGACATTTGAGGTAGGTGACGAGAAAATAGAATTTATACTTTCAAAATTTCTTATGGCACCTGTGATGGGAGACTCATGTTATGCCTTAGATATCATTGATGAATGTGTTAGAGAGTTAGAACAAAAAGAAATTATAAAAACAATTAAGTTACCATCAACCCCCATAAAGGAAGATGATTACTTTAAAGAATCTTACATCGATGATAACCTTTACGAATGTTTATCCCTTACCCCAGATCCTATGCCATGCCCTAAGAAACCAACCTTGGAACTTAAGGAACTGCCTAAGAACCTGAGATATGAGTTCCTCGATGAAAAGATGAACCGTCCAGTGATAGTTAGCGCTACCTTGAGCCATGAGGAAATGAACCAACTTTTAGACGTTTTATGAAGACACCCCTCAGCCTTAGGATATAATATCTCTGACCTGAAAGGTATAAGCCCATCCGTATGCATGCATCGGATTTCGCTAGAAGAAGATTCAAAACCCTCTAGGGAGCATCAGAGAAGAATAAACCCTATAATGAGTGATGTTGTTAAGAAGGAAGTTCTTAAGTTACTTGAGGCAGGTATAATCTATCAGATCTCGGATAGTAAGTGGGTGAGCCCTATGCATGTAGTACCTAAAAAGGGAGGCATCACAGTCGTGCAAAACGATAAAGGCGAACATGTAGCAAAACGTTTAGAAGGAGGATGGCGGATGTGTATAGATTATAGAAAATTAAATAAAGCAACTAGGAAGGACCATTTCCCTTTACCATTTATAGACCAAATGTTGAAGCGTCTAGCCAGACACTCTTACTTCTGTTATCTAGATGGATACTCTGGATTCTTCCAAATTCCTATTCACCCCGAAGATCAAGAAAAAACTACCTTTACATGCCCTTATGGAACTTTTGCCTACAGACGAATGTCGTTCGGCCTCTGTAACGCTCCAGCTACTTTCCAACGCTGCATGATGTCAATCTTTGCAGATTACCTAGATGGTATCATGGAAGTGTTTATGGATGATTTCTCGGTTTGCGGATTCGATTTTCATGGTGACCGAAGGAATAGTTTTAGGACATATAGTTTCCGAAAAAGGCATAGAGGTAGATAAAGCCAAAACAGAAGTTATAGAAAACCTAAAACCCCCAAAAACCATCAGAGAAGTTCGAAGCTTTCTTGGACACGCTGGATTCTACCGGCGTTTTATTAAAGACTTCTCCAAAATAACTAAACCTTTAACTGGACTTTTAATGAAAGATGCTGAATTCATTTTCGATGAAAAATGTAATGACGCATTTAATCTTTTGAAGCAAGCATTAGTATCTGCACCCATTATGAAACCACCTGATTGGTCGGAACCTTTTGAGATAATGTGCGATGCTAGTGATTATGCAGTTGGAGCCGTTCTAGGACAAAGGAAAGATAAAAAATTACATGCCATTTATTATGCCAGTAGAACCCTAGATGCTGCCCAACTTAACTACGCAACAACTGAAAAAGAATTACTCGCTGTAGTTTTCGCTATAGACAAATTTAGATCTTATCTAGTAGGAGCAAAAATTATAGTTTACACCGATCATGCTGCCATTCGTTACCTATTAAGTAAAAAAGATGCCAAGCCCAGGTTACTCCGATGGATTCTATTACTACAAGAGTTTGATTTAGACATAAGAGATAAAAAAGGCACTAAAAATGTAGTAGCCGATCACCTTTCTAGGCTAGAACTTCTAAAACCTGAACTAGTACCCATAAATGATGATTTCGCCTATGATAGACTGATAGCCAGAGTAGAAACCATTGAAGACAATAACCTAGATCTTTATGAGCATTCCCAAAATTCCTTAGCAATAAGTAACATACCCTAGTATGCAGACTTCGTTAATTACCTAGCTGCGGATATAATACCCCCTGATCTTGACTACCACCGCAAGAAGAAATTCTTCCATGATGTGAGAAACTTCTATTGGGACGAACCACTCCTTTTCAAAAGGGGTAAAGATGGCATTTTTCACCGTTGCGTTCCAAAAGAAGAGGTAAATAATATTATCGAGCATTGTCATTCTGCACCCTATGGTGGACATGCGAGCACCTCTAAGACATACGCCAAAATTCTTCAAGCTGGCCTATTCTGGCCTACCATGTGGCGTGATGTCTATGCTTACATTGTCAAATGTGATAGATGCCAACGCACTGGAAACATTTCAAGACGTGATGAAATGCCTCTAAGAAACATTCAGGAAGTAGAACTCTTTGACGTATGGGGTATAGATTTCATGGGACCTTTTCCACCATCCTTAGGAAACAGGTATATCTTAGTAGCTGTAGACTATGTGTCTAAGTGGATTGAAGCTATAGCCGCACCCATAAACGACACTAGGGTAGTAATCAAATTATTTAAAAACTATATATTCCCTAGATTTGGAACACCACGTTTAGTCATAAGCGATGGAGGATCACACTTTATATCGAGAATATTTGACAAACTTTTAAGAAAATATGGAGTTAAACACAGAGTAGCAACACCATACCATCCACAAACTAGTGGCCAAGTAGAAGTATCTAATAGAGAGATAAAACAAATCCTAGAGAAAACTACTTCTATTTCTAGGAGAGACTGGTCTCAGAAGCTTCAAGAAGCATTATGGGCCTATAGAACCGCTTTCAAAACCCCTATAGGAACTACTCCTTACCAACTAGTCTATGGAAAATCCTGTCACTTACCATTCAAATTAGAGCATAAGGCCTATTGGGCCATTAAAACTTTGAATTTAGACTACCTAGACGCTGGAGAAAAGCGTACCCTAGACATTCATAAATTAGAAGAACTTAGGCAATCGGCCTACGAGAATGCAAAAATATATAAAGAGAGGACAAAATCCTATCACGACAAAAGAATAGTAAAGAAAAACTTCAACGTAGGCGATTCTGTTCTCCTTTTCAACACTAGGTTACGACTTTTCCCTGGAAAGCTACGTTCAAGATGGACTGGTCCTTTCGAAGTATCCAAGATTCTGAGATCCGGAGCCGTAGAAATCAAGAACAAAACATGTAGTCCATTCATTGTAAATGGACAAAGACTGAAGCTCTACGAAGGAGGAGACATTCCAGCATACTACTTAAGCCACACCCTGATTGATCCACCAATCCCTACTACTACAGGTGTATAAATTCTAATCGTTAAGCTAATGACGTTAAACAAGCGCTGTGTGGGAGGCAACCCATGGTTTTTCTTTCATTTTACCTTTTTGCATTTATTTATTTTTATTTTTATTTTATTTTATCATATTTTGCATCGAGACTAAAAATTTGAATGGTTTGTATTTTCAAGATCACTTTCTTAACGTTTACAGGATGCAGGGTTTCGATGACATGCATGTGGCCTATAGAGATAATACTCAGAAAGAGCGCTACATTGCTTTGTATCAGCGCCCTATGGCACCCACACGTTACCCTGATCAGCACTGTATGGAGGCACTGGGTATCGAGCCGAGTATCCGATTCCTTAGCCACCAGCTCCACTGGGACGAATTTGCTGATGACTTGAGTAACACATATAGGAACCTGACTTTGGAGTTCCTGAGTTCATTCGACTATGACCCATACTCTGGACCAGATGGGTATGCTGCTTTCAGACTTTTCGGAGTTGAGTACTCCTTCAGCCAGAAAGAGTTCGGCGACCTGTTGGGTTTCCAGACCACTCCTGATGCTATCCCGGAGACACCTATGGGATATTTTCTGGGTAAGGAGGTGGAGAAGTTTTGGAGTGATATATCAGGTGGCGCAAGCCAAGATCCATTTATGCAGCTATCTTATGTCATACATAACCTAGCCTTCAGATATTTTCAGATGATATTAGCACATTCCTTCCTGGGAAGACCGGATGCAGAGACACTACTCAGTGAAGAGGAGATCTTCCTATTATTTTGTGCATCCCAGTCTCATCCAATAGCATGTGGGAACTTTTTATTATACAGTCTCAGTGATATCTCCAGATCCACCGAAGGAGTCATCCATGTGGGTGGAATCATCACACAGATTGCTGTCGCTTTAGGTCTGTCTCGCAAACTGTCACATTTTCGGATCTACTGTGGATACACTACCATGGACATCGATTTCTGTTTGACCAGAGGATTGATGAGGAGAGCCTCTTTCCACCCATGTCAGTTCCGATTGCTAGTCGACAGTGAGGCCATCCATTATTTCACACTGCCAGACCCTATGATGACCAGTGTGCATGATCCAGCGAATTGGAGTTATGCTCTAGAGGGCCAGGGAGAGACCGTCGAGGCACCGAGATCACCACCCACTGCTGAATACACGCCTACACCACCATCTCATAGAATCACTGTTTTCTCTAATAATCATTCATTGCAGACACCCGACATACGCACCAGATTGCTGAGTGCCGTAGAGAGATTGCAGAGCTTAGACAGGAAGTGGCAGACCTAACTTTGCAGATGGGAGTGTCTGATCTCACCCATGCTACTGAAGCTGATTGTCTATATCAGGAGATCGTAGAGCTCAGGCAGGAGATAACCGTGCTCCGTGGATCCACTCAGGCAGACGACACCCCTACTACCTGATCTCACCATTTCATTTCATTTTATTTCTCTTTTATATATTTATCGTATTTGCATAATCTATTTTATATTATCACATATAGAATATTATATAAACCACTACTATACATTGTATTTCTATTTTTACCTATATATGTTTTATATTTATTTTATTTGCATTTTAATTTTTCAGCTATTTATTTATTTATATTTAATTTCTGTTTTTGTTTTTGTTTCAGTTTTATTTTTTATTTTCGTTTTTACTTTTATAAAATTATGCAAGTCAAAGAAACTAGGAGAATCACAAGACAAATGCTATCCAGACCCCTCAAAGCCAAAAGACAAGAGAAGCCCAAACCAAAGGACCAAAATCCGGCCTAGCCAGATTTTGCCTTGTGGCGCCCGCCATAGGACCTGTGGCGCCCGCAACAACATCTGTAAATGTTCGGGGCAGGCCCCTTTTCTTCACCATTTTTGCAACTTACAACCTCCCAAACCCATTTTTTCACCTTGGAAAAAAGTCCTTGAACCCACAAAAAGCTCATACTTTCCTAACCACCATACCACACAAATCATTAATCCACTTTCCATTTTCGATTTCATCCGTCGGATTTTGTAAAAATCCAACCTTTTCACCAACCACTTCATCTTCTTCAAGAGCATTCAAATGAAGTTTAACGAATTCATTCTTCGAGGAGGGAAATCGGGGGATAGACAAAGAAAAATTATTGAACGGTTGCAAAATCGGGAAATCCTCCCGACAAGGTATGTTGACGAAAACTGTCTCTACGCTTTAGGTATCTATCATATCATTTTCCATTTATTAGATAACTTAGGTTTGCATAATTTCTTTACCATCAAAGAACCAACCTATGAGCGGTTGACAATTGAATTTCTGAGTTCCTTAATCTATATTGTCAACCCTAACACTGCCAGCACAATTGGTACTGTCAAATTTAGAATGTTTGCTGTTGAATACGAGTTCAGTACCGACGAACTAGCCAGCTTGTTAGGGATCCCTCATGGGGAAGGTGCTATTTGTGAGGCCCCTTTGGATTCCGAATGGTCTGTTGAGGTATTTTCCTTCTGGGAGCGGTTATCAAACACTTCCATAAACTCTTTTGAAGGAGTTCTTGCCTCGACTATCCATAACCCGACCATCAGAGTTTTTAGATATCTGTTGGCATGCACTATTTTTGGCCGGGAGAATCCAAATAAGGTTAACGCTAGAGAGCTTCTATATTTGCAAGGAAGCCTCACAAATAGGCGAATTAATTCGGTTCCGTTCATGCTTGCCCATATGATTTTAACTTTGAATAAAGCGGGACCGATTTCTTTTGGTGGATTGATTACGTCTATTGCTCGGGGACTTAACCTGAACAATGAGTTGGCTACCCTAGACCCCTTACCTCCTCGCACAATTAACCTAAAATTTCTGAGAGACATGAAATTGTGCCATTCAAGGAGAGAAGGAGGTTATACACTTATGGTTCATGGTGTAGCCATCCCATCTATTGTCCTACCTTGCACTAGACGTACAGATATACGAGATGAGAGGAATTGGACCTACGATTTAGACGCTCCACCTGTTTTGGATCCTCTTCCTCCTAACATTCTTGATGAGGCGGGACCAAACACTGATGATGAATATGATCGGAGAGAGATATCTCCCGTACCCCATGTGTCCCCCCATCATCCTTCACCACCACACACCGCACCATCTTCTTCTTCTGCAGGTACCACTCCTGGCTTCTATATTACAGAGGAGATATGGCGTGACCACATGGCTAGAGAGCAAAGGCGAGATGACCTCCTCTCTACCATCCAGCAACAAATGACGAATAACATGCGCTTCATGCAAGAATCGCAGCGGAGGACAGACAGGTCCTACGACACTGTTCTACAGTCCCTGCAAACGATCACAGATACACAGGCCCGTCAACAACACTACCACCAGCAACACATTGCTCTCGTAGAAAACACTCAGGGTACCATTTTAGGTCACCTTCGAGACGTGAGGGCCGCTCAGGATGCCTTGCAGGCGAGGATGGATCAGAGAGACCATCGTCGTACCCGATCCCGTCGTCCACCCCAGGATGGCGAGGGCACTAGTGGTCAGCATTAGGTTGCCAGGTAACTCTTCCTTATCTTATTTCGAAACATTGAGGACAATGTTCAATTTAAGTGTCGGAGGAGACTCTATCGTCTTTTCTTTATTTTGCTTTTCTCGTTTTTCCTTTATCGCTTTTTCTTTACTGTTTTTAGATAGTTTATTTATTGTTATTTCCTTTTAGTTGTCTATTTTGCTTCTTAGTATAATGCATGAGTCTGACGAGTCACCAAATATAGTAGATCTTTAGTACAATCCTACCTCCCCATACCTTTAGCCCCACAAAAAAAAAATTGCAAAAGAAAATAGTGTTTTGAGTAAGGATGCGGTGACTTGGGAGAACTCTGTGAAACATCAGTATCTGTTTTAACACCATAAGCTTCGTAAATATAGGAATCATTCCCGAAACCCCATATACCATGACCTTAATCATCATTTCCGTATAAGTCCTCAGTAGTTTATCCCAGCAGTCAGCTCCGGCCTACGCATCCTCTACGTAGGGGACTGATGCAAATAAGTGAATGATCCAGAAAAACAAAAAAATAAAAGAAAGCAAAAAGGCAACTCTGGTATAGGTGACCCTCACAAAGTCATTTAAACCAAAGAATTGTAAAAAATTGCTACAAAAAGAAAAAGAAAAAGAAAAAGAAAAAGAAAAGCAGTACCCATTGCTAGTTGGTTCAGAGGTATCTGGCACTGAACTCGGTAGGGCGGATTACGTTCTGATCCCCCACAACTACATTTGGGTCCAATAAAAGGGTTTACACATAATTATGTGCCAGGAATCCCATGCTCAGATCATAATCACTAACAGGCCACTCTACTACGAAGCATGTACGAATAACGGGCTTAATGTGATTGCGCCTGAATGAAAAGGACACAAAAAGAGATGAAGAGGCAGGCCTAGGTGTTGTGGGATAATATGGGTTTGTTAATATAGGAATGAAGTTTATGTCCGTATTTGCGGATTAGTGTCATCATGATACCATTGGTTCACTCAGTCAGTACCTATCACTGTATCCCGACTTGAACTTAGAATTTTTACTTGAAGCACTCGTTTACACCAGTTTTTCTTTCATGAGCTTTATAATGTTTTGCTTGAGGACAAACAAAGGTTTAAGTGTGGGAGAGTTTGATAACACTGAAATTTACGTATTTTCGACTCCGATTTCACATGCATTCTAGTTGTTTTATTGTCATTTTGTTGTGCTATTTCTATGTTTTCCTTTGTTTTCAGGTTTTTACTTTAATCGGAGCCCCGATCGAGAAAAGGAGTGAAAAAGGGCTAAAAACCCTAAAATTCAGCATTTTGTTCTTGTGGCCTACCCCATGGTTGGCGCCATAGACCCTGCCATGACGTGTCAAATTCAACTTCCATCAACTCCCACGTTTTCCCACTACTTCCACTAAGGCGCCCCATATTGTGCTTGTGGCGGGCACCATGGCCTTGTGGCGGGCGCCACAAGAGGAAAAACGGTTCCCTCATATTTTCAAGTTGAAGGGCATCCAAGTCATTTCCATCTTTTTACTTGCTTATAAATAGAAACGCGAATTCACTTTTACAATCATCCAAACTTAGAACAGAGGCAAACTCAGAAGCAAATTTGTTTCACTTAGGCATATATTCAGTATTTTATAGTGGTAATCGCTTCGCATTGGAGTGTTACCACAATTGTGTAATCAAGTCTGTGATAGAGTCTGTAATCGAGTTTGGAGCACTTTGGGAGGAAGTTAATTCTGCCGCCATTTTCATTTCCGCATTGCAATTTACTCACCCCTCCGATTGGAGCAGGGTTTTATTACTTGTCTTTATCTTATTTATTTCTCGCACTCGCTTTACTTTGTTTATTTCTCGCACTCGCTTTACTTTGTTTATTTCTCGCACTCACTTTACTTTGTTTATTTCTCGCACTCGCTTTAAATTATTTATTTCCTCGCACTCACTTTACTTTGTTTATTTCCCGCACTCGCTTTAAATTATTTATTTCCTCGCACTCGCTTTAAATTATTTATTTCCTCGCACTCGCTTTACTTTTGTTTATTTCCTCGCACTCGCACTACTTTCATTTATTTCCCGCACTCGCTTTAAATTATTTACTTCCCGCACTCGCACTACTTTTATTTACTTCCCGCACTCACACTACTTTTATTTAAATTAATGTACTTTTACTTTATTATGTCTAACTAAACCTATAAGGTTAGAATGTAAGGATCGTAATTGAACCGCTAATTCGTACAATTGTTCGTAGAAACGCTTAAGGGCTATTTTAACTTTCAACTTAAGTTTTCCCGCACTTCAATTCCGTTGGGTAAGATCGAAAGCCATCCAACGTCTATTTAAACTTAATTGTTTTTAACTATTTCAAAAACGGCGAAAGTGCTTTGTTTAGTTCATTAGGAGTTTTTAACATTAAGAAGAAAAGAGATTTTAAAACTATTTTCGGACGCATTTATAAGTTTAGAGTCTGGTTCGTAAGAACCTCTTTTGGTTAAGAAATCCAGGTTATAATACTTTTCAACTTAGTCAAGATACTATATTTCTTAAAAATAGGTTTACTACTCTAACGCAATGCGCGCCTTTTTATAAGTGACAATAAGAGGGTTCGATTAGGGAGTACAACTCGGTTCTGAATACGCGAAAGCGACAGTTCCTGTTAAATTAGTTCTTTTCAAAGTAGGAAATTGCCCATAAGCAATTCTATTAGAAAGTACTTGGATTATCAATTAATTATGTGAATTACATTCGACCCTGTCTTTATTAATTAATATTTATTTAACACTTTAATTTTCAGCGCACACTCTGAAAACACCTATTTCAATTACCTTTGATAAACACCATAACAATAGATAATGATAGCTTGACACTTGGTCTCTATGGATACGATAATCTTTTATATTACTCTGACGCGTTCGTATACTTGCGAAAAGCACGCATCAAGAACTAGACTATAACTTTTCATTTACCTATCAACAAACACTCTAATTTCATTGTCATTCTCTTAAAAAAATCCTAGACAATTTTCATCAAAACTCTTCCTTCATCAAATCAAACATAATCTCTTTTCAATGTCACCTCTTCCAACATCAACTCAAATATCACCTCTTTTCAAGCGAAGCTTCATCATCACGTTTGAGGTACATAACTCACCACTGAAAGATTCATCTTTCATAGAAATGGTAATACCACTAAAATGCTGTTAGAAATATAGTTACCACAGAAATGTTCATAGAACTCAAATAGTTACCACTGATATGTTTCATCATAACTTATATTTTCCAATTGTGGTTTAACTCATTTGAAATGTAACGCCACTGAAATGTAATACCACTATGTTATTTTAATTTTTGTAGTCTGATTGTGGTTTAGTTGTTGTAGTCTGAACTAAGAAAAGCAAGATATGTGATATCATCACTTTACTAAGAAAACCAAAGTGAACCTCAGTAAAAATACAAGCAAGTGTTTTATAGACAAAGTTTATAAAGTTTTATTTGCCACATTGTCATTAAAATCCATCTTGGTGATTAATGTCCAACTTTCTATGTATCTTTTAGATAACACACTTGTCAAGAACTTAAGTGTATGTTTCTACGTTCTAGTTAAACACAAAAGACAAATGTAAAATATTTAGTTTGGTTGTTATTTCGAAATGTGAATTTAAACAAAAGACAAAATATTTTACAACGTATTCTTTTCAAGATATTTTGAATACCTTAATATGAATTGCACAAAAAACTAAACTTATCTTAATGTGAATCACAAGGAATACATTGGTTCAGGTTTAGTTGGTAACATTTGTGCTTACAGTTGATATATATGTTGCTATTTTTCTTAATTTGCATAGACATGGGTGATTCGACAGGTACCTCTCATATAAGATATAAGACATGCTAATGATTTTAAGAGTTACATGTCATTACAAGATATAAGCAAAATGAGTATTTTGATAGAAGATTAATACGAGGTTGACGATGATTTAAAAGATAGTATATGGACATATATTATGGTATTTACTATGATTTTTTTATTTTTTTTACAAGTATATATCACCATTTATTTGTTTTGGTTTAATACTAATATCAATTCTATTAATTATGTAAATGTATGAAGTGTTTATTGTTCCAGAGGATAATATACTAAAAAAGAAATGCCTTGCATATGCTGGTGAGAGTTGGAGGAGCTTTAAGACACAACTCACAGATGAATATATTAAAAATCCAAAAGATAACGTAGTGCCTCCATACATGAATTATTCATTTATTGCTAAGAAAGTTTGGGAGGATTTTGTGAAGTCTCGCACCACTCTTGATTTCTTGGCTAAGAGAAAAAAACAAAGGATAATAGAGCTAGAAATATTTATCCACATAGATTTTCTTGTGGAGGATATGATAAAGTTGAACAAAGAGTGATCAATAAAAAAAGAAAATAAAGGTAACTAGAGCTAAAAGATACTTCTAGAAGGCTTGAACTCAGTCTGTCTCCATCATCACAACATGAAAAATGGAAGAAGGCACGTCAATAACCATGTGGCTCGTTCACATCAGGAGCTACAGGTGAAATGGCTGAAAAGATTGTTAGGAGATACTTTTTAAAATTACTTATTTTAGTTAATTCAATGTGTTGTAGGATGTACTGGTTGAATAAGCCAACATTGGTAGCTTCGTTCCACAAGCCTATTGTAGCGGCAAATTCATGACCATTAAGCTATGGATAAACTTAACATCAATTAAACCAGAGTCGTCACCGCGCTTTTATTGTTTCCAAAGGAAAAGGGAAAAGTACGAACAAAACCCAAAGATAAGAAGTTTTCAAATCAAAACTAATAAAATGCCAGAGATTACAGGTAAGGGGGTTGGTTACACAGAGGAAAGGTGTTAGCACCCAAAGTGTCCTAGGTACTCCTAGGGAGCCCTTTTTTTGTGTGTACATGTGTTTTGGTATGAAAAGATGTTTGCAATAAATAGAGTGCGGGGATGAGAAAAGAATTCATTAATTATATTTTTTGTGTTTGACAAGACCTTCAGACTTGTGCCTACGTACCAACATAAAATGAGGGATCAAAACCTCGTAGTTCGTGGTATCAATTTCAAAGTGAGTGAATTGCTTTTAATAAAAATTTAAGTTTGAAAGAGGCACAAAAGACCTAAAAGAGTTTGAATGAGTGTTAGTTCTTTTTGTCTTTTGAAATTTTAAGTCAAGTATAGTTAAGTTCATTTACAAGTTTGATTAAGGAAACGAAGTTTAAAAATGCAATGGCATAAGGCCAAAGTTTCTAATTTGCACTAAAGAGTCTAAGTTTAAAAATCACAAGCAAAGAAGATTTTGAAAGAGGGGAGAGATTTTAAATTAAAGAAGTGGGAGGAGATGAAGAGACTAATCCTAAGCAAAAATTTAAAAGTAAAGAGTTGAAAGGATCTGACCAATGGGATGCAATCCAATAGACAAGAATGTCATATAGAAACCCAATTTTTCCTTGGACTTTAGAATCAAGCAATAACAATACACACATAGCAAGATGAAGAGCAAGGCATCAAATAAAGATAGTCACATCCAAGCAATCAACTCCATAGTCTTCTTCATGATCTCCCATGCATCAGATGACATACTCCTTGAATGGCTCAGAATAAGGCATTAGACACATGTTCATAGTAACAACTCCATCAAGACCATGTAGCAGATGAACTCAAATGGATCTCAACACTTGCATCAGATGGAAATTTAATTCACAAGCACTTGGTTTCAGAAAAATTGTCATTGGCCAAGTCCTTTTGCATAAGGAATGTTGCCTAATTCTAAGTCCAAGTCTCAGATCAAATCCAACAGTCCATACAAACATTTGTTATTATGTACATTAAGGTCAAAAGACCACAAATACAAACAAAATACACAAACAAGTATATACAATCACAATATATGGCTCAAATGAGAAAAGTGAAAATGGCATTAAGATAAACAAGTTAAATGGTATGAATAATGACAAATGATAAATGACTTGAATTTAAAGTGCATAAAGTAAATGGCTTGAAATTAAAAGTTAGTTAAATTTTAGTTGATTAGAAGTTAGTATTGTTTTTGCTTTTCAATTGTTTAAGTCATTCTTTGGAGAACACTCAACCCTCTATTCACAAGCATGGATCCTTGAACCAAGATATCTTCCAAAGGAAGGGAAAAAGGCCAAGTTTCCACATAATACCATGAAAGGGGGGAGACTTACAATCTCACTTACTAGAATGCTATGCTTTTGGGTCAAAATTTAGCGCTATGTTAAGCAATTGTAATTGGACTTATGTAGAAGTCACAACTATCTGAGGTCAGGAAATAGAAATTTTAGTGTTAATGCATGTTAGAGATATGGTATAATGAACCATACTCCTAAAACATACCACACTTAAAAGAAAATGGCAAAAGGATGGACCTAATCTCATCCATACTTGTATTGGTTTATGAACCAATTAACCTTAGGATATAGAGATATTATAGGCCAATGAAATGGATGGGATAGAAGGGGATTGAAGATGAAGAGGGAAGGGAAATGAGACAAACACAAATTGGTCATGAGAGGACTTTTATCAAATTAAAATCATTCATTCATTTTGGGAGATGAAATGTACAATTCATCAATCCCCTAAATCCAATGATTTTAATCCAACAAAGTCAAATCAACCTTGACCAAGGCCCAAACAACAATAGTCAAACTCAACAAGTCAATGGAAATAGCTCATAACAATTTATTCACTATCAAACAATTAAAACTTAATTAAAAAATGCATTAAATTAAATTATGGTTGATCAAAAACCTAAAACCTATTCAAAACACCAAATAAATGGCCAAGAGATTTATCATATGTCAAACAAGGTCAAAGGACCTTGGAGAAAAAATTTCAGAACTTTTGGAAACTTAAAAGTATTTTTAAACAATTAAAAATATGCACAAAAACAATTAAATCATGAAAAATATTAATATTGATCCAAAAAATAATTTTAATTCAGAAAATGAAAGAGAAAAATATTTGAATTTTTTGGTGAAAGTCCCATATTTTAGAATCAATATTAAAATTAATATGAATTAATGAAAATAAGACAATAAAATTAAAATTAGAAATTACAAAAAAACGTGGACCACTTGATCTCCCTCATTAATTGAGGTGGCAGATCAAGTGGATCTGAACGCACGTTCCACCATACACCAAGTCAAATGTCCCACACGTGTGGTAATCACTTTGGACGCCCTAGATTAAAACAATTTAAATGAATTATGTGGTTCAGAAGGATGCCACCATATCGCCGGAGTCAGAGCTCCGGTCTTCTTCTCTGGTGGACCTCACCGGACTGGTCCACCCTCAACCATCTCCAAAATGAAAAGGGAGGACATGAATTTAAAGAAAAAATGCTTAAGAGCTCGAATCTGGCCTCAATTTTGTCTAAATCCAAGTATATAGAAAGATACAGGGAGTTAAAATTTGAGGATCATGATCTGAGTTGCTTTGATTTGATCTCTAAGCAACTCAATCTTGTTGCATACATTGGTAGGACTTCAGACAACCAAAAATCAACAAGAATAATGGAGAATTGAGTAAGAATCAAAGAGATAAAAAATTCTGAAAATCACCTTCAATGTAGCTTCAGATTGGCACGATCTTGCTCTCAATTATGCTTGGCCTTGCTTCAGATGCTTGATGGAGTGGAAATGGATCAAAGAGAAGGAAGGACTCTTGGAGTTTCAATCTCAAAAATAGTAAGAGATTCAAACTTGATTTTCAAAGAAAATTTTCAAGCTTATCCCTTGAATATGAGGGTTTAGGGTTGCTAATTCAAAGCTTGCGCGCCAGGGTCCCTAATTCTGAGCAAGAGGACCTCTATTTATAGCCAAGGAGATTGATAATTTCACACTTCCATTTTTGGACAAAAGTTGGAATCTCACTTGAATGCTTGCATGGGCGTGTGATAGGCCCATCAAATGATGCATTTGGGTCCAAAATCATGTGTAAGCAATGCTGAAATCATGTGGAAAGGCCATGCATTCGTGTATGAAAAGTGAAACTTCAAATCTTCCAAATGGTTCTTCAACTTTAAGACATGCGCAAGTCACTCATACTTTGTCCAAATGAGATGAATTTGGACTTTTTGTAAAGGTTAGATCAATAGGAACAACTTTCATGTTTAATACTTTTTTATTTGAATCTTGGATCATGACAAAGTTTGAGGTGGAAGTTTGGAAAATTAAATATATCAAAAATATTTCTAAGTATCAGGCCATATGTTCACTTCTTCCACCTTGAGTAACTTTTTCTATGGACTTCAAATGAAAAATGTTCCTTCATCAAAGTTGTAGGTATCTAAAATGCGTTCAAATTGGTCATAAATGTGACCTCATTTGGAATTAACATGAAGGAGTTACACATTTTAGAAGTTGAGGGAAATCACTTGTTCAATGGTATTGGCCCAAAATGACCTATAATGTTTCCTTTTATCACATGCATTTCCAAGTTGAATTTACACTTGAAGTATGCATATTTAATTTGATCATGCAACTTGAATGGCTTTCATATCATGAAAATTGAGCAAGTTATGGTCTTGGGAAGTTGACCTCCAAATTAGGGTTCAGACAAAATGACATATAATCATTCACCATAAAACATGACATTCCAAGAAAACCTAGATCTTGACCTCAACATTAAAGTTGTTTATAATGTCATTTAGAGTAACTTTTCTCTTGGAATCATTTTCATATGACAAAAAGTGTTGGGAGATAGGGTCTAGGGAACCCCAGTTTTGACTAGTTGAATTCCTCTAGTCAACCCCCATGAACCAACTTGCTAGCTTGATATTCTCTTGACTTTTGGGACTCATGGAGGATAATATATGCATAATATGATGAAATTTGAAGTATCCCTTGAAATATTTGACCAATTGGTGAAGAAACTTGTCGAAGAAGTCACATAAGATACCCAGATGAATTAGGGTTTCCAAGGTAAACCAACTCCAAACTCTTGATGATTTCTTGATCAAAATAACATGTGAAGATCATGGGGATATATATATGATACTTATAGCCAATGTAAAATTCTTGATTGAGCTCCTTGTAATGAGGGTCTTAAACCCTAGATATGAGCTTGATAGAGCATAGGTGAGCATGTGCACTATTTACAAAAGAGTTAAGCTATACAATGACATATTTTTGGTATTTTGGTTAGTAAACAAATAAAAATGAAGTATGATACAATCAAGTGTGCTTGGTGATCTCTTCCAATGCAAACCCAATGAGTGAGGGGTAAGGAGGATGTCAAGTTGTGGTCCCAATGTTAATGCATGTGATGAAATGGCATGAGGGATCTTAGGGTCAAAATTGGGGTCTTACAACTACCCCTATTTAAGGATGTTCTAGCTGAGGAGATGAAGGTTAAAATCTTTGCATCGACTCAGTAGAATGGGCTTAAATAACAACATATAGAAACAATTTTTGGTTCTTAAGAGACATCATGATGCATATGATATGAATGTTAAAATAATCTTTGTGGGGGGAATGTTGCCACAAAGGAAAAGAATCTGGAGATACCGAAAGTCTGCAGGAGTATAACGCATTCGGTAAGGAAAGCTCACCGCTGAGACAGAGACTCTAGGGGGGGGGAGGTTGTGCATAGTGTAGCAGTAAATTCATGACCATCAAGCTATGGATAAGCTAGACATCAATTAAACCAGAGTCGCCACCGCACTTTTATTATTTCCAAGGGAAAAGGGAAAAGTACGAACAAAACGCAAAAGATAAGAAGTTTTCAAATCAAAACTAATAAAATGCCAGAGATTACAGGTAAGGGGGTTGGTTACACAGAGGGAAGGTGTTAGCACCCAAAGTGTCCTAAGTACTCCTAGGGAGCCCTTTTTTGTGTGCATATGTGTTTTTGTACAAAATGATGTTTACAAAAAAATAGAGTGGAGGGATGAGAAAAGAATTTATTAATTATATTTTTGTGTTTGACAAGACCTTCAGACTTGTGCCCACGTACAAACATAAGATGAGGGATCAAAACCTCGTAGTTCGTGGTAACAATTTCAAAATGGGTGTATTACTTTTACCAAAAATTTAAGTTTAACAAAGGTACAAAAGGCCTAAAAAGGTTTGAATGAGTGTTAGTTATTTTTGTCTTTTGAAATTTTAAGTCAATTATAGTTAGGTTCATTTACATGTTTGATTAAGAAAAGAGTTTAAAAATGCAATGACATAAGGCCAACGTTTCTAATTTGCAATATGGTCTAAGTTAAAAAACACAAGCAAAGAAGATTTTATAAGGAGGGAGAGATTTGAAATTGAAAAGGTGGGGAAGAGATGAAGAGACTAATCCTAAGAAAAAAATTAAAAGTTAAGAGTTGAAAAGATCTGACCAATGGTCTGCAATCCAATAGGCAAGAATGTCATATAGAAACCCAAATTTCCCTTGGACTTTAGAATCAAGCAATATCAATACACAAATAGCAAGATGAAGAGAAAGGCATCAAATAAAGATAGCCACATCAAGCTTAACAACTCCATGATCTTCTTCATAATCTCCCATGTATCAGATGAACTCAAAGATAGGCACTAGGCACAGGTTCAATGTTACAGCTTCAATAAGACCACGTAGCAGATGAACTCAAATGGATCTTCAATACTTGCTTCAAATGAAGTTTCAATTCACAAGCACTTGGTTTCATGAAAGTTGGCATTGGCCAAGTCCTTTTGCATAATGAGTGTTTCCTAATTCTAAGTCCAATGTCTCAGATCCAATCCAACAGTCCAAACAAATGTCTTTTAGGGTTTTTGTTGTTATTATGTACCTTAAGGTCAAAAGACCACAAACACAAGCAAGTATATACAATCACAATATAATCACAAGATAAGGCTCAAATGAGCAAAGTGAAAATGACATTAAGGTAAACAAGTTAAATGGTATGAATAATGGCAAATGAATAAAGACTTAAAAATTAAAGTGCATAAAAGTAAATGACTTGAAATTAAATGTTAGTTGTTAGTTGATTAGAAGTTAGTATTGCTTTTGCTTTTGTCTTGTTTAAGTCATTCATTGGAGAACACTCAACCCACTATTCACAAACATGGATCCTTGAACCAAGATATCTTCCAAAGGAAGGAGAAAAGGCCAAGTTTCCACATAATACCATGAAAGAGGGGAGACTTACAATCTCACTTACTAGAATGCTCTGCCTTTTGTGTCAAAAATTTAATGCTATGTTAAGCAATCGTCATTGGACTTATGTAGAAGTCACAACTATTTGAGGTCGGGCACTAGAAATTTTAGTGTTAATGCATGTTAGAGATATGGTATTATGAACCATACTCCTAAAACATACCAAACTTAAAAGAATATGCAAAAGGGGTGAACCTAATATTATCCACACTTATGTTGATTTTGCAATCAACTAGCCTTTGGTATAGATACATCATAGGTCCATGAAATGAATGAGAAGATAATGAGATTGAGATGAAGAGGTGGGGGAATGGAATCAACACAAATTGGTCAAAGGAAGACTTTTATCAAATTAAAATCATTCATTTATTTTGGGAGATGAAATGTACATTTCATCAATCCCCTAAATCCAATGATTTTAACTCAACAAAGTCAAATCAACCTTGACCAAGGCCCAACAACACAAGTCAAAGTCAACAAGTCAATATCAAAAGCTCAACACAATTTATTTTGCAATTAAACAATTAAAACAATTAAAAAATGCATTAAATTAAATTATGGTTGGTCAAAATCTTAAAACCTCATCAATACACCAAATAAATGGCCATAAGATTTATCATAGGTCAAACAAGGTCAAAGGACTTTGGAGAAAAAATTTCATTAATTTTGGAAACTTAAAACTATTTATAAATAATTAAAAATATTCACAAAAACAATTAAATCATGAAAAATATTAATAATGATCCAAAAAATAATTTTAATTCTGAAAATGGAAGAGGAATTTATTTAAATTTTTTTGGTGAAACTATCATATTTTTTGGATCAATATTAAAATTAATATGAATTAATAAAAATCAAATAAAATGAAAATCAGAAAATAACAAAAAACGTGGACCACTTGATCTCCCTCATTAATTGAGGTGGCATATCAAGTGGCTCCTAGCGCGCGTTCCACAATAGACTTTAGTCAATGCGCAGTAGGAAAGGTAATCAGAACCCACGCGTGAGATTAGAACATTTAAAAGGCTCTTATGGCTCAGATGAACGCCAGCACACCACCGGAGCCAAAGCTCTGGTCTCCTTCTCCGGTGAGCCTCACTGGATTGGTTCACACTCAACCACCACCAAAATAAAGAGGAAGTACATGGATTTAAAGTAAAAATGCTCAGGAGCTCGAATCTGGCATCAATTTCTCCTAACTCTGAGTATATTGAAAGATACAAGGAGTTGAAATTTGAGGATCATGATCTGAGTTGCTTCGATTTAACCTCAAAGCAACTCAATCTTGTTTCCTATATTGGTAGGACTTCAGATAACCAAAGATCAATAAGAATTATGGAGAATTGAGTGAGAATCAAAGAGATGAAGAATTCTGAAAATTACCTTCAATGCAGGTCTGTATGAACACGATCTTGCCTCCAATTGCGACACTTAATGGAATGGAATTGAATCAACAAAAGGCACAAGACTCTTAGAGATTTGAATCTCAAAACAATGGAGATTCAACCTCAATTTCCAATGGAAATTCTCAAGTTTATCCTTTGAATGAAAGGGTTTGGAGCTAGGGATTCAAAGCTGGCGCACATGGTCCTTAATTATGAGCATGAAGGGATCTATTTATAGGCCAATTGATTGTTGTTGCACACTTGAAATTAAGTTCCAAAAATAGCAATGTACATTACATGGATGCATGGCCGTTTGATAGGCCCATGTAATCATCTCTTCAGGTCCAAAAATGAGTATAAACGTTGCTGAAGTCACATTGGTAAGCCATGCAATTGTGTATGAGGAATGCAAGTTCAATTATGCCAAATGGTGATCCAAGTTCAAGCTGTCGTGGCTGGAAAAATGACAGAGTCGCCACCATCCTTTATTCGTTCCTAAGGAACAGGGAAATAATGATAAAACCTAATAGTTAAGAATAAGAGACTAGGTTCGGGAGTCAGTTAAGTAAGGGGAAGGTGTTAGGCACCCATTACCTCCATTGTACTCAATGGGATCCTCCTCTAATTCTAGGGTTTGTGTGTGCTTAGAATGTTTGCTTGATTATCGATTAATTATCAATTATTTACCGGTTAATTATTTATTATATTCACCAAAGCATTTCATTAGAATTAATGGGGAGACCCAAAAAAGTTTTTTTTTATAACTATACTCGCTAGAGTTTACAACTCTATGCCTACGTACCTTCGCATTAGTCGAAGGATCAGAGTACCATAGTTCTTCTTAAAAAATGTTGGTAGATTTGTTGTTTTTATCCCTTGAAAACTCTCACGCATCGGGGGCGGAGAAATGATTGATTTTTAAAATGCCTCAATACCTCAGGGTAGAGGACTTATAGTTTGAAGTGTGTTGAGATCAATTTTGTCCAAATTATTAAATTCAAAAATATAACATTTAGTTTATTTAAGAAAATAAATAATAATGTATCCCTTAGATAATACATTCCGTACCCCAGTTTTTATCTATTTAAAACCCTTAGAATTTGTCATAGAATTTTATCCTATATTATCCCATGATTTATCCCTAATTTTATCCCTTACAAATCCTAGATTTTTATCCCATGTTTTATCCCATATTTTTATCCCTTATTTTATTCCTTGAAAATCCTAGACTTTATCCCTTATTTTTATCCCTTAAAATCCTAGACTAATCCCATGTTTTATCCCTTATTTTTATCCCTTATTTTTATCCCTTAATTTTTATCCCTTAATTTTTATCCCGCGAAATTGTTAAAACCCTTAGAATTTGTCATAGAATTTTATCCCATATTATCCCATGATTTATCCCTAATTTTATCCCTTACAAATCCTAGACTTTTATCCCATGTTTTATCCCATATATTTATCTCATGTCCTTGTCCCATTTGATTTGAAAATATAATTTAATTTAATTAAGAAAGTTAAATAAAATGTAATAACATATATCCCTTATCCCAATTTTATCCCTAATTTATATCCCTTAAAATTCTAGAATTTATCCTTAAATTTTATCCCATAATTACCCCTGAATTACTCCATGGTTGTTTCATGAATTAATTTTAATTTCTTAATTAATTATCCTTTAATTAATTATATATTATTTATTATTTAAATGATTAGATAACAAATAAATACTAAATTATTAATTAAAACCCTAATTATTAATTTGATTGAATTAATTTAATTCGAAATAGAATATAATTTTTAAGTTGAAATAGTTAAATGGTTTAATTTTATTGGAAATAGTTTATGCCTTTTTCTTTGTGAAAGATTTTTTTTGTATGTATAATGATAATAAAACTATTACTAAAACAAAATAAACCAATTGAGAACTAAGTAAAAATTTAAAAATAAATAAATTAATAGATCAAGACACCAAGAAAAGACATAATGAATCCGCAACACCCAAAAAATAAATCGAATAAATAAGGAATAATGGAGTAAAAAGAAACCAACCTACGGGGAGGAGATTGTCCCC
The DNA here is from genome assembly GCF_024323335.1 of Lathyrus oleraceus. NCBI lineage: Eukaryota > Viridiplantae > Streptophyta > Magnoliopsida > Fabales > Fabaceae > Lathyrus > Lathyrus oleraceus. Next base: position 349,905,057 of record NC_066582.1, on the reverse strand, counting down.
GGTGAAAATTTAAAATTCTCACTTTTTATTTCTCCTTGCTCTTCACGTTTTCGATCCTGACCTTCTTGTAATCACTCTTCTTTACTGGCCCTTTTTTGAAAAGATGGTGAAGATGATAGAGGCTTTAGGATTCGGTGTTGTTATTCTTCCGTGTGAAGAACAACTACTTTTTAGGCCGAATACGTGTGAGTGAATTTTTTTACTGTGTATCTCCCTGTGTATCTCCCTCTTCTTCCCCGGTGCTATTAGAATTTGGTCTTATTTATAGCAACAACAAAAATCAATACCTTTAATTAGGAATTAAGAAGAATAATTATAAAGATCAAGAGAAATAGAAAAACAATAATGTGAATGATTTATTTTTAAAATAAAAGATTTTAAAGATTCTTTCCTTAAGAGATAATAATAACTTCTTTTAATTTTTTTTTATATTTAGAATTAAAGGTGAAATAACTAAAACAATTAATGTGAGTAATTTTAACTAAAAATGAAACATTTTATTTTATTTATTATTTTTTGGATAAAAAGTGAATAAAAATGATTTTTTTTAAATGACTAACTAATAAATATGAAAGTTAAAAAATGAATGCACTTTTTTTTTGTTTTATAATTTAATATTGATGATAATATAATAAATCTAAAAATTTAATAATAACAAAAATAATAAAATTTTAATAATAGTGAATAATTACAACTTTTAATAGGTGAGAAAATAAAAAATGATCATGTTAGAAATAAAGAAATACACTAAAAATGGAAAAGGTGGAATTTGATTTAAAGTGATGTTATTATTGTTGATTTGCTTCCATTTAAATTTGATTGAGATTGATTATATATTTTAGACTTTTGAAATCCGAATTATGATATTGAGATATTGTTTTTAGAAAGAAGCATGAACTGATTTTGTTTGGAATGAAATCAAGAGATGAATGTATGAGGATCTCTCATTTTTTGATTTTTGCAGATTTTGTTGTTTCATGGAGTTATTGACATATTGTTACACTCGCAGGAAAGAAAAAACCTCATTTGGTCAATTTGATTCTGTTTTAATTTTTCACTTAAATAATAACATGTCATAATTGATATTAAGGTGATAGTAGTACATCAATAATAATAAATAAAATCAATACTAAAAACAAAGAGATTAATGATATTCACTCACAAAATCACTCATTTAATTAAAACTAGGCAAAAGAAATTAGATAAAAAATATTTTATAGACTTTTATTTATTAAGAAATAAAAATTGATAATAATAAAAATAATGTATTAGTAATAACAAGAAAAAGATTTTAATGATATTTTTTATTTTATCTTGTTTTTTTGTGTGTGTATAGAAGACTTCTATTTATATTTAAGAATTAGGTTTTCAAACTAATCAATAAAATATATTTAATTTGATTTAGTGATCATATTTAACTATTCCTCATTGATTGTTTTTCCTAAAAGTTTTAACTTATTCTCTAAGATTCAATAAAATAGAAATGATTTTTTTGTTGTAATTCATTTTATTATTAACACAAATATTTATCTATATATAAAAATGATGGTATTAATAGTTGTATGTAATTTTTTGTGATGACATCTTAGTATTAAAATAAAAATTTATAAAACAAATATTATTTTATAATGTTTTAATGGAAAATCATTTTAAAATTAAGCACAAAACCATTTTAATTATAATTTAGCTGGACATATTTTAATTTTAAAATTTACTTCTAAAAAAAATCACAATCATATCAAAGGTGACTCCAAATAATTTTTCATAATTTAATGTAAGTTTCCATGTAATTTTTTTATAATGTTTTAATTTTGTTGATTGTATTATATTAAAGGAACATTTAAAAGTAACCAATAATTAAAGTGATTTAATATTAAATAGCACATGTCTTTCAAAAAATTGAAAGAAATTATACTTTAAAATAGAATTCAACAACGGCAAAACATCATTTAGCATTACAATATTTCTTTAAATTCGATGTGAGTTTAAATTTATCATTACATGACATTTATTAATATATAAAAAGATAGTCTTCAAGAATTGTACTTGATTCGACAATAATTTTGTCATTGCCAACGACATCAAACTTCATATAATGATTGAAAGTGTGGACAATACACTTTGTTTTGATTCTATGGGAATTATGAAGATCAATGTATTTAGAGAGAAAACCCATCTTAAAGCTGGATGTCCTCGCCCACTAATCTACTCATTTATCCAATAATGTCAACCATAGACGTGATTTTTTACATTAGACCCTTGAGAATCAACTTCAAAACCATTGATCTTAAAAGTATATAGAATATTGTTTTGAAAATGTGTAGAAACAAAACTAAAGATTCTTTAATTAATAATTTCAAAACTGACATTAGTAAGACAAAAGTATGTTTTTCTAATTGATGTATTAACGTTAAATTATGTTCAAATTTTCAAAACAAGAGAAATTAATGAATATATCTCTAAAAAGGGCTTGTAATTTATAGTAAATATTACTTTTAAATAATAAAAATTAGAATAAATTATTAAAGTTGTTGTAAGAATATTTTAATATGAATTAACTAAGTTTTTGTTTTGATATATATTAATGTTGGATTATGTTCAATTTAACTTCCGAATTTGCAGTTGTTAAAATACATAATAATTAACATTTTTTTTTTTGACATTTACTTTTAATTTTGTTGATTGTATTATATTAAAGAAAGATTTAAAAGTAACCAATAATTAAAGTGATTTAATATTAAAAAGCACATGTCTTTCAAAAAATTGAAAGAAATTATACTTTAAAGTACAAATCAACAACGGCAAAACATCATTTAGCATTACAATATTTCTTTAAATTCGATGTAAGTTTAAATTTATCATTACATAACATTTATTAATATATGAAAAGATAGTTTTCAAGAATTGTACTTGATTCGACAATAATTTTGTCATTGCCAACGACATCAAACTTCATATAATGATAGAAAGTGTGGACAATACACTTTGTTTTGATTCTATGGGCATTATGAAGATCAATGTATTTAGAGAGAAAACCCATCTTAAAGCCGGATGTCGTCGCCAACTAATCTACTCATTTATCAAATAATTTCAACCATAGACGTGATTTTTTACATTAGCACCTAGAGAATCAACTTCAAAACCATTGATCTTAAAAGTATATAGATGTTTTTTTTTGAAAATGTGTAGAAACAAAACTTAAGAATAAATAATTAATAATTTCGAAAGTGACATTAGTAAGACAAAAATTTGTTATTCTAATTGATGTATTATCATTAAATTATGTTCAAATTTTCAAAACAAGAGACATTAATGAAAATATCTCGAAAAAGGGCTTTTAATTTATAGTAAATATTACTATTAAACAATAAAAATTAGAACAAATTATTAAAGTGGTTGTAAGAATATTTTAATATGAATTAACTAAGTTATTGTTTTGATGTATATTAATGGTTGATTATGTTCAATTTAACTTCCGAATTTGCAGTTGCTAAAATACATAATAATTAACATATTATTTGTTGTTAACATTTACTTTTGATATTGTTAATTGTATTATATTAAAGGCAGATTTAAAAGTAACAAATAATTAAAGTGATTTAATATTGAATAGAACATGTCTTTTAAAAAATTGAAAGAAATTATACTTTAAATTAGAATTCAACAACGGCAAAACATCATTTAGCATTACAATATTTCTTTAAGTTCGATGTAAGTTTAAATTTATCATTACATGACATTTATTAATATATAAAAAGATAGTCTTCAAGAATTGTACTTGATTCGACAATAATTTTGTCATTGCCAACGACATCAAACTTCATATAATGATTGAAAGTGTGGACAATACACTTTGTTTTGATTCTATGGGAATTATGAAGATCAATGTATTTAGAGAGAAAACCCATCTTAAAGCCGGATGTCCTCGCCCACTAATCTACTCATTTATCCAATAATGTCAACCATAGACGTGATTTTTTACATTAGACCCTTGAGAATCAACTTCAAAACCATTGATCTTAAAAGTATATAGAATATTGTTTTGAAAATGTGTAGAAACAAAACTAAAGATTCTTTAATTAATAATTTCAAAACTGACATTAGTAAGACAAAAGTATGTTTTTCTAATTGATGTATTAACGTTAAATTATGTTCAAATTTTCAAAACAAGAGACATTAATGAATATATCTCTAAAAAGGGCTTGTAATTTATAGTAAATATTACTTTTAAATAATAAAAATTAGAATAAATTATTAAAGTTGTTGTAAGAATATTTTAATATGAATTAACTAAGTTTTTGTTTTGATATATATTAATGTTGGATTATGTTCAATTTAACTTCCGAATTTGCAGTTGTTAAAATACATAATAATTAACATCTTTTTTTTTTTGACATTTACTTTTAATTTTGTTGATTGTATTATATTAAAGAATGATTTAAAAGTAACCAATAATTAAAGTGATTTAATATTAAAAAGCACATGTCTTTCAAAAAATTGAAAGAAATTATACTTTAAAGTACAAATCAACAACGGCAAAACATCATTTAGCAATACAATATTTCTTTAAATTCGATGTAAGTTTAAATTTATCATTACATAACATTTATTAATATATGAAAAGCTAGTTTTCAAGAATTGTACTTGATTCGACAATAATTTTGTCATTGCCAACGACATCAAACTTCATATAATGATAGAAAGTGTGGACAATACACTTTGTTTTGATTCTATGGGCATTATGAAGATCAATGTATTTAGAGAGAAAACCCATCTTAAAGCCGGATGTCGTCGCCAACTAATCTACTCATTTATCAAATAATTTCAACCATAGACGTGATTTTTTACATTAGCACCTAGAGAATCAACTTCAAAACCATTGATCTTAAAAGTATATAGATTTTTTTTTTTGAAAATGTGTAGAAACAAAACTTAAGAATAAATAATTAATAATTTCGAAAGTGACATTAGTAAGACAAAAGTTTGTTTTTCTAATTGATGTATTATCATTAAATTATGTTCAAATTTTCAAAACAAGAGACATTAATGAAAATATCTCGAAAAAGGGCTTTTAATTTATAGTAAATATTATTATTAAACAATAAAAATTAGAACAAATTATTAAAGTGGTTGTAAGAATATTTTAATATGAATTAACTAAGTTATTGTTTTGATGTATATTAATGTTTGATTATGTTCAATTTAACTTCCGAATTTGCAGTTGCTAAAATACATAATAATTAACATATTATTTGTTGTTAACATTTACTTTTGATATTGTTAATTGTATTATATTAAAGGCAGATTTAAAAATAACAAATAATTAAAGTGATTTAATATTGAATAGAACATGTCTTTTAAAAAATTGAAAGAAATTATACTTTAAATTAGAATTCAACAACGGCAAAACATCATTTAGCATTACAATATTTCTTTAAGTTCGATGTAAGTTTAAATTTATCATTACATGACATTTATTAATATATAAAAGATAGTCTTCAAGAATTGTACTTGATTCGACAATAATTTTGTCATTGCCAACGACATCAAACTTCATATAATGATTGAAAGTGTGGACAATACACTTTGTTTTGATTCTATGGGAATTATGAAGATCAATGTATTTAGAGAGAAAACCCATCTTAAAGCCGGATGTCCTCGCCCACTAATCTACTCATTTATCCAATAATGTCAACCATAGACGTGATTTTTTACATTAGACCCTTGAGAATCAACTTCAAAACCATTGATCTTAAAAGTATATAGAATATTGTTTTGAAAATGTGTAGAAACAAAACTAAAGATTCTTTAATTAATAATTTCAAAACTGACATTAGTAAGACAAAAGTATGTTTTTCTAATTGATGTATTAACGTTAAATTATGTTCAAATTTTCAAAACAAGAGACATTAATGAATATATCTCTAAAAAGGGCTTGTAATTTATAGTAAATATTACTTTTAAATAATAAAAATTAGAATAAATTATTAAAGTTGTTGTAAGAATATTTTAATATGAATTAACTAAGTTTTTGTTTTGATATATATTAATGTTGGATTATGTTCAATTTAACTTCCGAATTTGCAATTGTTAAAATACATAATAATTAACATCTTTTTTTTTTGACATTTACTTTTAATTTTGTTGATTGTATTATATTAAAGAAAGATTTAAAAGTAACCAATAATTAAAGTGATTTAATATTAAAAAGCACATGTCTTTCAAAAAATTGAAAGAAATTATACTTTAAAGTACAAATCAACAACGGCAAAACATCATTTAGCATTACAATATTTCTTTAAATTCGATGTAAGTTTAAATTTATCATTACATAACATTTATTAATATATGAAAAGATAGTTTTCAAGAATTGTACTTGATTCGACAATAATTTTGTCATTGCCAACGACATCAAACTTCATATAATGATAGAAAGTGTGGACAATACACTTTGTTTTGATTCTATGGGCATTATGAAGATCAATGTATTTAGAGAGAAAACCCATCTTAAAGCCGGATGTCGTCGCCCACTAATCTACTCATTTATCCAATAATTTCAACCATAGATGTGATTTTTTACATTAGCACCTAGAGAATCAACTTCAAAACCATTTATATTAAAAGTATATAGATTTTTTTTTTTGAAAATGTGTAGAAACAAAACTAAAGAATAAATAATTAATAATTTCGAAATTGACATTAGTAAGACAAAAGTGTGTTTTTCTAATTGATGTATTAACGTTAAATTATGTTCAAATTTTCAAAACAAGAGACATTAATGAATATATCTCGAAAAAGGGCTTTTAATTTATAGTAAATATTACTATTAAACAATAAAATTTAGAACAAATTATTAAAGTGGTTGTAAGAATATTTTAATATGATTTAACTAAGTTATTGTTTAGAGAGAAAACACATCTTAAAGCCGGATGTCGTCACCCACTAATTTACTCATTTATCCACTAATGTCAACCATACACGTGATTTTTTCATTAGCACCTAGAGATTCAACTTCAAAAACATTGATCTTAAAAGTATATAGAATTTTTTTTAAAAATGTGTAGAAACAAAACTAAAGAATAAATAATTATTAATTTCGAAAGTGACATTAGTAAGACAAAAGATTGTTTTTCTAATTGATGTATTAACGTTAAATTATGTTCAAATTTTCAAAACAAGAGACATTAATGAATATATCTCGAAAAAGGGCTTGTAATATATAGTAAATATTACTATTAAATAATAAAAATTAGAACAGATTATTAAAGTTGTTGTAAGAATATTTTAGCCTTAATTAACTAAGTTTTTGTTTTGATATATATTAATGTTTGATTATGTTCAATTTGACTTCCGAATTTGCAATTTCTAAAATACATAATAATTAACATATTATTTTTTGTTAACATTTACTTTTAATATTGTTAATTGTATTATATTAAAGGCAGATTTAATAGTAACAAATAATTAAAGTGATTTAATATTAAATAGAACATGTCTTTTAAAAAATTGAAAGAAATTATACTTTAAAATAGAATTCAACAACGGCAAAACATCATTTAGCATTACAATATTTCTTTAAGTTCGATGTAAGTTTAAATTTATCATTACATGACATTTATTAATATATAAAAAGATAGTCTTCAAGAATTGTACTTGATTCGACAATAATTTTGTCATTGCCAACGACATCAAACTTCATATAATGATTGAAAGTGTGGACAATACACTTTGTTTTGATTCTATGGGAATTATGGAGATCAATGTATTTAGAGAGAAAACCCATCTTAAAGTCGGATGTCCTCGCCCACTAATCTACTCATTTATCCAATAATGTCAACCATAGACGTGATTTTTTACATTAGACCCTTCAGAATCAACTTCAAAACCATTGATCTTAAAAGTATATAGAATATTGTTTTGAAAATGTGTAGAAACAAAACTAAAGATTCTTTAATTAATAATTTCAAAACTGACATTAGTAAGACAAAAGTATGTTTTTCTAATTGATGTATTAACGTTAAATTATGTTCAAATTTTCAAAACAAGAGACATTAATGAATATATCTCTAAAAAGGGCTTGTAATTTATAGTAAATATTACTTTCAAATAATAAAAATTAGAATAAATTATTAAAGTTGTTGTAAGAATATTTTAATATGAATTAACTCAGTTTTTGTTTTGATATATATTAATGTTGGATTATGTTCAATTTAACTTCCGAATTTGCAGTTGTTAAAATACATAATAATTAACATCTTATTTTTTTTTTGACATTTACTTTTAATTTTGTTGATTGTATTATATTAAAGAAAGATTTAAAAGTAACCAATAATTAAAATTATTTAATATTAAATAGCACATGTCTTTCAAAAAATTGAAAGAAATTATACTTTAAAGTACAAATCAACAACGGCAAAACATCATTTAGCATTACAATATTTCTTTAAATTCGATGTAAGTTTAAATTTATCATTACATAACATTTCTTAATATATAAAAATATAGTTTTCAAGAATTGTACTTGATTCGACAATAATTTTGTCATTGCCAACGACATCAAACTTCATATAATGATTGAAAGTGTGGACAATACACTTTGTTTTGATTCTATGGGCTTTATGAAGATCAATGTATTTAGAGAGAAAACCCATCTTAAAGCCGGATGTTGTCGCCCACTAATCTACTCATTTATACAATAATTTAAACCATAGATGTGATTTTTTACATTAACACCTAGAGAATCAACTTCAAAACCATTGATATTAAAAGTATATAGATTTTTTTTTTTGAAAATGTGTAGAAACAAAACTAAAGAATAAATAATTAATAATTTCGAAAGTGACATTAGTAAGACAATAGTTTGTTTTTCTAATTGATGTATTAACGTTAAATTATGTTCAAATTTTCAAAACAAGAGACATTAATGAATATATCTCGAAAAAGGGCTTTTAATTTATAGTAAATATTACTGTTAAACAATAAAAATTTGAACAAATTATTAAAGTAGTTGTAAGAATATTTTAATATGATTTAACTAAGTTATTGTTTTGATGTATATTAATGTTTGATTATGTTCAATTTAACTTCCGAATTTGCAGTTGCTAAAATACATAATAATTAACTTATTATTTTTTGTTAACATTTACTTTTAATTTTGTTGATTGTGTTATATTAAAGAAAGATTTAAAAGTAACAAAAAATTAAAGTGATTTAATATTAAATAACACATGTCTTTCAAAAAATTGAAAGAAATTACACTTTAAAATAGAACTCAACAACGGCAAAACATCATTTAGCATTACAATATTTCTTTAAATTCGTTGTAAGTTTAAATTTATCATTACATAACATTTATTAATATATAAAAAGATAGTTTTCAAGAATTGTACTTGATTCGACAATAATTTTGTCACTGCCAACGACATCAAACTTCATATAATGATTGAAATTATGGACAATACAGTTTGTTTTGATTCTATGGGCATTGTGAAGATCAATGTATTTAGAGAGAAAACCCATCTTAAAGTCGGATTTTGTCGCCCACTAATCTACTCTTTTATCCAATAATGTAAACCATAGATGTGATTTTTTACATTAGCACCTAGAGAATCAACTTCAAAACCATTGATATTAAAAGTATATAGAATTTTTTTTTGTAAATGTATAGAAACAAAACTAAAGAATAAATAATTAAAATTTTCGAAAGTGACATTAGTAAGACAAAAGTATGTTTTTCTAATTGATGTATTAACGTTAAATTATGTTCAAATTTTCAAAACAAGAGACATTAATGAATATATCTCGAAAAAGGGCTTTTAATTTATAGTAAATATTACTATTAAACAATAAAAATTAGAACAAATTATTAAAGTAGTTGTAAGAATATTTTAATATGATTTAACTAAGTTATTGTTTTGATCTTAAAAGTATATAGAATTATTTTTTTTTTAAATGTGTAGAAACATAACTAATGAATAATAGTTATTAATTTCGAAAGTGACATTAGTAAAAAAAAAGTTTGTTTTTCTAATTGATGTATTAATGTTAAATTATGTTCAAATTTTCAAATCAAGAGACATTATTGAATATATCTTGAAAAAATGCTTGTAATTTATAGTATATAAAATAATTCAAATTAGAATAAATTATAAAAGTTGGTGTTAGAATATTTTAATCTTAATTAACTAAGTTTTAGTTTTAAAATATATTAATGTTTGATTATGTTCAATTTAACTTCCGAATTTGCAGTTGGTAAAATACATAATAATTAACATATTCTTTTTTATTAACAAAGACATCAAACTTCACATAATGACTGAAAGTGTGGGCAATACACTTTGTTTTGATTCTATGGGAATTATGAAGATCAATGTATTTATAGAGAAAACCCATCTTAAAGCCGGATGTCCTCGCCCACTTATCAACTCATTTATCCAATAATGTCAACCATAGATGTGATTTTTTACATTAGACCCTTGAGAATCAACTTCAAAACCATTGATCTTAAAAGTATATAGAATATTGTTTTTAAAATGTGTAGAAACAAAACTAAAGAATCTTTAATTAATAATTTCAAAACTGACATTAGTAAGACAAAAGTATGTTTTTCTAATTGATGTATTAACGTTAAATTATGTTCAAATTTTCAAAACAAGAGACATTAATGAATATATCTCTAAAAAGGGCTTGTAATTTATAGTAAATATTACTTTTAAATAATAAAAATTAGAATAAATTATTAAAGTGGTTGTAAGAATATTTTATATGATTAACTAAGTTTTTGTTTTGATATATATTAATGTTGGATTATGTTCAATTTAACTTCCGAATTTGCAATTGCTAAAATACATAATAATTAACATCTTATTTTTTTTTAACATTTACTTTTAATTTTGTTGATTGTATTATATTAAAGAAAGATTTAAAAGTAACCAATAATTAAAGTGATTTAATATTAAATAGCACATGTCTTTCAAAAAATTGAAAGAAATTATACATTAAAGTAGAATTCAACAACGGCAAAAAATCATTTAGCATTACAATATTTCTTTAAATTCTTAGTAAGTTTAAATTTATCATTACATAACTTTTATTAATATAGAAAAATATAGTTTTCAAGAATTGTACTTGATTCGACAATAATTTTGTCATTGCCAACGACATCAAACTTCATATAATGATTGAAAGTGTGGACAATACACTTTGTTTTGATTCTATGGGCATTATGAAGATCAATGTATTTAGAGAGAAAACCCATCTTAAAGCCGGATGTCGTCGCCCACTAATATACTCATTTATCCAATAATTTCAACCATAGATGTGATTTTTTACATTAGCATCTAGAGAATCAACTTCAAAACCATTGATATTAAAAGTATATAGAATTTTTTTTTGTAAATGTATAGAAACAAAACTAAAGAATAAATAATTAAAATTTTCGAAAGTGACATTAGTAAGACAAAAGTATGTTTTTCTAATTGATGTATTAACGTTAAATTATGTTCAAATTTTCAAAACAAGAGACATTAATGAATATATCTCGAAAAAGGGCTTTTAATTTATAGTAAATATTACTATTAAACAATAAAATTAGAACAAATTATTAAAGTGGTTGTAAGAATATTTTAATATGATTTAACTAAGTTATTGTTTTGATGTATATTAATGTTTGATTATGTTCAATTTAACTTCCGAATTTGCAGTTGCTAAAATACATAATAATTAACATATTATTTTTTGTTAACATTTACTTTTAATTTGTTGAATGTGTTATATTAAAGAAAGATTTAAAAGTAACAAAAAATTAAAGTGATTTTATATTAAATAGCACATGTCTTCAAAAAATTGAAAGAAATTACACTTTAAAATAGAATTCAACAACGACAAAACATCATTTAATATTACAATATTTCTTTAAATTCGATGTAAGTTTAATTATCATTACATAACATTTATTATATATGAAAAAATAGTTTTCAAGAATTGTACTTGATTCGACAATAATTTTGTCATTGCCAACGACATCAAACTTCATATAATGATTGAAAGTATGGACAATACACTTTCTTTTGATTCTATGGGCAATATGAAGATCAATGTATTTAGAGAGAAAACCCATCTTAAAGCCGGATGTCGTCGCCCACTAATCTACTCATTTATCCAATAATTTCAACCATAGACGTGATTTTTTACATTAGCACCTAGAGAATCAACTTCAAAACCATTGATCTTAAAAGTATATAGAATTTTTTTTTGAAAATCTGTAGAAACAATACTAAAGAATAAATAATTAATAATTTCGAAAGTGACATTAGTAAGACAAAAGTTTGTTTTTCTAATAGATGTATTAACGTTAAATTATGTTCAAATTTTCAAAACAAGAGACATTAATGAATATATCTCGAAAAAGGGCTTTTAATTTATAGTAATATATTACTATAAAAAAAAAAAATTAGAACAAATTATTAAAGTGGTTGTAAGAATATTTTAATATGATTTAACTAAGTTATTGTTTTGATGTATATTAATGTTTGATTATGTTCAATTTAACTTCCGAATTTGCAGTTGCTAAAATACATAATAATTAACATATTATTTTTGTTAACATTTACTTTTAATTTTGTTGATTGTATTATATTAAAGGAACATTTAAAAGTAACCAATAATTAAAGTGATTTATTATTAAATAGCACATGTCTTTCAAAAAATTGAAGGAAATTATACTTTAAAATAGAATTCAACAATGGCAAAACATCATTTAGCATTACAATATTTCTTTAAATTCGATGTAAGTTTATTTATCATTACATAACATTTATTAATATATGAAAAGATAGTTTTCAAGAATTGTACTTGATTCGACAATAATTTTGTCATTTACGACGACATCAAACTTCCTATAATGATTGAAAGTGTGAACAATACACTTTGTTTTGATTCTATGGGCATTATGAAGATCAATGTATTTAGAGACAAAACCCATCTTAAAGTCGGATGTCGTCGCCCACTAATCTACTCATTTATCCAATAATGTAAACCATAGACGTAATTTTTTTATTAGCACCTAGAGAATCAACTTCAAAACCATTGATCTTAAAAGTATATAGAATTTTTTTTGAAAATGTGTAGAAACAATACTAAAGAATAAATAATTAATAATTTCGAAAGTGACATTAGTAAGACAAAAGTTTGTTTTTCTAATTGATGTATTAACGTTAAATTATGTTCAAATTTTCAAAACAAGAGACATTAATGAATATATCTCGAAAAAGGGCTTTAATTATAGTAAATATTACTATTAAACAATAAAAATTAGAACAAATTATTAAAGTGGTTGTAAGAATTTTTATATGATTTAACTAAGTTTTGTTTTGATGTATATTAATGTTTGATTATGTTCAATTTAACTTCCGAATTTGCAGTTGCTAAAATACATAATAATTACATATATTTTTTGTTAACATTTACTTTTATTTTGTTGATTGTATTATATTAAGGAACATTTAAAAGTAACCAATAATTAAAGTGATTTAATATTAAATAGCACATGTCTTTCAAAAATTGAAAGAAATTATACTTTAAAATAGAATTCAACAACGGCAAAACATCATTTAGCATTACAATATTTCTTTAAATTCGATGTAAGTTTAAATTTATCATTACATAACATTTATTAATATATGAAAAGATAGTTTCAAGAATTGTACTTGATTCGACAATAATTTTGTCATTTACAACGACATCAAACTTCCTATAATGATTGAAAGTGTGGACAATACACTTTGTTTTGATTCTATGGGCATTATGAAGATCAATGTATTTAGAGAGAAAACCCATCTTAAAGTCGGATGTCGTCGCCCACTAATCTACTCATTTATCCAATAATGTAACAACCATAGACGTGATTTTTTACATTAGCACCTAGAGAATCAACTTCAAAACCATTGATCTTAAAAGTATATAGAATTTTTTTTTGAAAATGTGTAGAAACAAACTAAAGAATAAATAATTAAAATTTCGAAAGTGACATTAGTAAGACAAAAGTTGTTTTTTCTAATTGATGTATTAACGTTAAATTATGTTCAAATTTTCAAAACAAGAGACATTAATGAATATATCTCGAAAAAGGGCTTGTAATTTATAGTAAATATTACTATTAAACAATAAAAATTAGAACAAATTATTAAAGTGGTTGTAAGAATATTTTAATATGATTTAACTAAGTTATTGTTTTGATGTATATTAATGTTTGATTATGTTCAATTTAACTTCCGAATTTGCAGTTGCTAAAATACATAATAATTAACATATTATTTTTTGTTAACATTTACTTTTAATTTTGTTGATTGTATTATATTAAAGGAACATTTAAAAGTAACCAATAATTAAAGTGATTAATATTAAATAGCACATGTCTTTCAAAAAATTGAAAGAAATTATACTTTAAATAGAATTCAACAACGGCAAAACATCATTTAGCATTACAATATTTCTTTAAATTCGATGTAAGTTTAAATTTATCATTACATAACATTTATTAATATATGAAAAGATAGTTTTCAAGAATTGTACTTGATTCGACAATAATTTTGTCATTTACGACGACATCAAACTTCCTATAATGATTGAAAGTGTGGACAATACACTTTGTTTTGATTCTATGGGCATTATGAAGATCAATGTATTTAGAGACAAAACCCATCTTAAAGTCGGATGTCGTCGCCCACTAATCTACTCATTTATCCAATAATGTAAACCATAGACGTATTTTTTACATTAGCACCTAGAGAATCAACTTCAAAACCATTGATCTTAAAAGTATATAGAATTTTTTTTGAAAATCTGTAGAAACAATACTAAAGAATAAATAATTAATAATTTCGAAAGTGACATTAGTAAGACAAAAGTTTGTTTTTCTAATTGATGTATTAACGTTAAATTATGTTCAAATTTTCAAAACAAGAGACATTAATGAATATATCTCGAAAAAGGGCTTGTAATTTATAGTAAATATTACTACTAAACAATAAAATTAGAACAAATTATTAAAGTGGTTGTAAGAACATTTTAATATGATTTAACTAAGTTATTGTTTGATGTATATTAATGTTTGATTATGTTCAATTTAACTTCCGAATTTGCAGTTGCTAAAAACATAATAATTAACATATTATTTTTTGTTAACATTTACTTTTATTTTGTTGATTGTGTTATATTAAAGAAAGATTTAAAAGTAACAAAAATTAAAGTGATTTTATATTGAATAGCACATGTCTTTCAAAAAATTGAAAGAAATTACACTTTAAAATAGAATTCAACAACGGCAAAACATTATTTAACATTACAATATTTCTTTAATTTCGTTGTAACTTTAAATTTATCATTACATAACATTTATTAATATATGAAAAGAAAGTTTTCGAGAATTGTACTTATTTCGACAATAATTTTGTCATTGCCAACGACATCAAACTTCATATGATGATTGAAAGTATGGACAATACACTTTGTTTTGATTCTATGGGCATTATGAAGATCAATGTATTTAGAGAGAAAACCCATCTTAAAGCCGGATGTCGTCGCCCACTAATCTACTCATTTATCCAATAATGTCAACCATACACGTGATTTTTTACATTAGGACCTAGAGAATCAACTTCAAAACCATTGATCTTAAAAGTATATAGAATTTTTTTTGAAAATGTGTAGAAACAAAACTAAAGAATAAATAATTATTAATTTCGAAAGTGACATTAGTAAGACAAAAGTTTGTTTTTCTAATTGATGTATTAACGTTAAATTATGTTCAAATTTTCAAAACAAGAGACATTAATGAATATATCTCGAAAAAAGGCTTTTAATTTATAGTAAATATTACTATTAAACAATAAAAATTAGAACAAATTATTAAAGTGGTTGTAAGAATATTTTAATATGATTTAACTAAGTTATTGTTTTGATGTATATTAATGTTTGATTATGTTCAATTTAACTTCCGAATTTGCAGTTGCTAAAATACATAATAATTAACATATTATTTTGTTAACATTTACTTTAATTTTGTTGATTGTATTATATTAAGGAACATTTAAAAGTAACCAATAATTAAAGTGATTTAATATTAAATAGCACATGTCTTTCAAAAATTGAAAGAAATTATACTTTAAAATAGAATTCAACAACGGCAAAACATCATTTAGCATTACAATATTTCTTTAAATTCGATGTAAGTTTAAATTTATCATTACATAACATTTATTAATATATGAAAAGATAGTTTTCAAGAATTGTACTTGATTCGACAATAATTTTGTCATTACGACGACATCAAACTTCCTATAATGATTGAAAGTGTGGACAATACACTTTGTTTTGATTCTATGGGCATTATGAAGATCAATGTATTTAGAGAAAAACCCATCTTAAAGTCGGATGTCGTCGCCCACTAATCTACTCATTTATCCAATAATGTAAACCATAGACGTAATTTTTTACATTAGCACCTAGAGAATCAACTTCAAAACCATTGATCTTAAAAGTATATAGAATTTTTTTTTGAAAATCTGTAGAAACAATACTAAAGAATAAATAATTAATAATTTCGAAAGTGACATTAGTAAGACAAAAGTTTGTTTTTCTAATTGATGTATTAACGTTAAATTATGTTCAAATTTTCAAAACAAGAGACATTAATGAATATATCTCGAAAAAGGGCTTGTAATTTATAGTAAATATTACTATTAAACAATAAAATTAGAACAAATTATTAAAGTGGTTGTAAGAACATTTTAATATGATTTAACTAAGTTATTGTTTTGATGTATATTAATGTTTGATTATGTTCAATTTAACTTCCGAATTTGCAGTTGCTAAAACACATAATAATTAACATATTATTTTTGTTAACATTTACTTTTCATTTGTTGATTGTGTTATATTAAAGAAAGATTTAAAAGTAACAAAAATTAAAGTGATTTTATTAAATAGCACATGTCTTTCAAAAAATTGAAAGAAATTACACTTTAAAATAGAATTCAACAACGGCAAAACATCATTTAACATTACAATATTTCTTTAATTTCGTTGTAAGTTTAAATTTATCATTACATGACATTTATTAATATATAAAAGATAGTCTTCAAGAATTGTACTTTTCGACAATAATTTTGTCATTGCCAACGACATCAAACTTCATATGATGATTGAAAGTATGGACAATACACTTTGTTTTGATTCTATGGGCATTATGAAGATCAATGTATTTAGAGAGAAAACCCATCTTAAAGCCGGATGTCGTCGACCACTAATCTACTCATTTATCCAATAATGTCAACCATACACGTGATTTTTTACATTAGGACCTAGAGAATCAACTTCAAAACCATTGATCTTAAAAGTATATAGAATTTTTTTTTAAATGTGTAGAAACAAAACTAAAGAATAAATAATTATTAATTTCGAAAGTGACATTAGTAAGACAAAAGTTTGTTTTTCTAATTGATGTATTAACGTTAAATTATGTTCAAATTTTCAAACAAGAGACATTAATGAATATATCTCGAAAAAGGGCTTTTAATTTATAGTAAATATTACTATTAAACAATAAAAATTAGAACAAATTATTAAAGTGGTTGTAAGAATATTTAATATGATTTAACTAAGTTATTGTTTTGATGTATATTAATGTTTGATTATGTTCAATTTAACTTCCGAATTTGCAGTTGCTAAAATACATAATAATTAACATATTATTTTTTGTTAACATTTACTTTTATTTTGTTGATTGTATTATATTAAGGAACATTTAAAAGTAACCAATAATTAAAGTGATTTAATATTAAATAGCACATGTCTTTCAAAAAATTGAAAGAAATTATACTTTAAAATAGAATTCAACAACGGCAAAACATCATTTAGCATTACAATATTTCTTTAAATTCGATGTAAGTTTAAATTTATCATTACATAACATTTATTAATATATGAAAAGATAGTTTTCAAGAATTGTACTTGATTCGACAATAATTTTGTCATTTACGACGACATCAAACTTCCTATAATGATTGAAAGTGTGGACAATACACTTTGTTTTGATTCTATGGGCATTATGAAGATCAATGTATTTAGAGACAAAACCCATCTTAAAGTCGGATGTCGTCGCCCACTAATCTACTCATTTATCCAATAATGTAAACCATAGACGTAATTTTTTACATTAGCACCTAGAGAATCAACTTCAAAACCATTGATCTTAAAAGTATATAGAATTTTTTTTTGAAAATCTGTAGAAACAATACTAAAGAATAAATAATTAATAATTTCGAAAGTGACATTAGTAAGACAAAAGTTTGTTTTTCTAATTGATGTATTAACGTTAAATTATGTTCAAATTTTCAAAACAAGAGACATTAATGAATATATCTCGAAAAAGGGCTTGTAATTTATAGTAAATATTACTATTAAACAATAAAAATTAGAACAAATTATTAAAGTGGTTGTAAGAATATTTTAATATGATTTAACTAAGTTATTGTTTTGATGTATATTAATGTTTGATTATGTTCAATTTAACTTCCGAATTTGCAGTTGCTAAAATACATAATAATTAACATATTATTTTTTGTTAACATTTACTTTTAATTTTGTTGATTGTGTTATATTAAAGAAAGATTTAAAAGTAACAAAAAATTAAAGTGATTTTATATTAAATAGCACATGTCTTTCAAAAAATTGAAAGAAATTACACTTTAAAATAGAATTCAACAACGACAAAACATCATTTAACATTACAATATTTCTTTAAATTCGATGTAACTTTAAATTTATCATTACATAACATTTATTAATATATGAAAAGAAAGTTTTCAAGAATTGTACTTGATTCGACAATAATTTTGTCATTGCCAACGACATCAAACTTCATATAATGATTGAAAGTATGGACAATACACTTTCTTTTGATTCTATGGGCAATATGAAGATCAATGTATTTAGAGAGAAAACCCATCTTAAAGCCGGATGTCGTCGCCCACTAATCTACTCATTTATCCAATAATTTCAACCATAGACGTGATTTTTTACATTAGCACCTAGAGAATCAACTTCAAAACCATTGATCTTAAAAGTATATAGAATTTTTTTTGAAAATGTGTAGAAACAAACTAAAGAATAAATAATTAATAATTTCAAAAGTGACATTAGTAAGACAAAAGTTTGTTTTTCTAATTGATGTATTAACGTTAAATTATGTTCAAATTTTCAAAACAAGAGACATTAATGAATATATCTCGAAAAAGGGCTTTTAATTTATAGTAAATATTACTATTAAACAATAAAATTAGAACAAATTATTAAAGTGGTTGTAAGAATATTTTAATATGATTTAACTAAGTTATTGTTTTGATGTATATTAATGTTTGATTATGTTCAATTTAACTTCCGAATTTGCAGTTGCTAAAACACATAATAATTAACATATTATTTTTTGTTAACATTTACTTTTAATTTTGTTGATTGTGTTATATTAAAGAAAGATTTAAAAGTAACAAAAATTAAAGTGATTTTATATTAAATAGCACATGTCTTTCAAAAATTGAAAGAAATTACACTTTAAAATAGAATTCAACAACGGCAAAACATCATTTAACATTACAATATTTCTTTAATTTCGTTGTAAGTTTAATTTATCATTACATGACATTTATTAATATATAAAAAGATAGTCTTCAAGAATTGTACTTATTTCGACAATAATTTTGTCATTGCCAACGACATCAAACTTCATATGATGATTGAAAGTGTGGACAATACACTTTGTTTTGATTCTATGGGCATTATGAAGATCAATGTATTTAGAGAGAAAACCCATCTTAAAGCCGGATGTCGTCGATCACTAATCTACTCATTTATCCAATAATGTCAACCATACACGTGATTTTTTACATTAGCACCTAGAGAATCAACTTCAAAACCATTGATCTTAAAAGTATATAGAATTTTGTTTTGAAAATGTGTAGAAACAAAACTAAAGAATAAATAATTAATAATTTCTAAAGTGACATTAGTAAGACAAAAGTTTTTTTTTCTAATTGATGTATTAACGTTAAATTATGTTCAAATTTTCAAAACAAGAGACATTAATGAATATATCTCGAAAAAGGGCTTTTAATTTATAGTAAATATTACTATTAAACAATAAAAATTAGAACAAATTATTAAAGTGGTTGTAAGAATATTTTAATATGATTTAACTAAGTTATTGTTTTGATGTATATTAATGTTTGATTATGTTCAATTTAACTTCCGAATTTGCAGTTGCTAAAATACATAATATTAACATATTATTTTTTGTTAACATTTACTTTTAATTTGTTGATTGTATTATATTAAGGAACATTTAAAAGTAACCAATAATTAAAGTGATTTAATATTAAATAGCACATGTCTTTCAAAAAATTGAAAGAAATTATACTTTAAAATAGAATTCAACAACGGCAAAACATCATTTAGCATTACAATATTTCTTTAAATTCGATGTAAGTTTAAATTTATCATTACATAACATTTATTAATATATGAAAAGATAGTTTTCAAGAATTGTACTTGATTCGACAATAATTTTGTCATTTACGACGACATCAAACTTCCTATAATGATTGAAAGTGTGGACAATACACTTTGTTTTGATTCTATGGGCATTATGAAGATCAATGTATTTAGAGACAAAACCCATCTTAAAGTCGGATGTCGTCGCCCACTAATCTACTCATTTATCCAATAATGTAAACCATAGACGTAATTTTTACATTAGCACCTAGAGAATCAACTTCAAAACCATTGATCTTAAAAGTATATAGAATTTTTTTGAAAATCTGTAGAAACAAACTAAAGAATAAATAATTAATAATTTCGAAAGTGACATTAGTAAGACAAAAGTTTTTTTTCTAATTGATGTATTAACGTTAAATTATGTTCAAATTTTCAAAACAAGAGACATTAATGAATATATCTCGAAAAAGGGCTTGTAATTTATAGTAAATATTACTACTAAACAATAAAAATTAGAACAAATTATTAAAGTGGTTGTAAGAACATTTTAATATGATTTAACTAAGTTATTGTTTTGATGTATATTAATGTTTGATTATGTTCAATTTAACTTCCGAATTTGCAGTTGCTAAAATACATAATAATTAACATATTATTTTTTGTTAACATTTACTTTTAAATTTGTTGATTGTGTTATATTAAAGAAAGATTTAAAAGTAACAAAAAATTAAAGTGATTTTATATTAAATAGCACATGTCTTTCAAAAAATTGAAAGAAATTACACTTTAAAATAGAATTCAACAACGGCAAAACATCATCTAACATTACAATATTTCTTTAAATTCGTTGTAAGTTTAAATTTATCATTACATGACATTTATTAATATATAAAAAGATAGTCTTCAAGAATTGTACTTATTTCGACAATAATTTTGTCATTGCCAACGACATCAAACTTCATATGATGATTGAAAGTATGGACAATACACTTTGTTTTGATTCTATGGGCATTATGAAGATCAATGTATTTAGAGAGAAAACCCATCTTAAAGCCGGATGTCGTCGCCCACTAATCTACTCATTTATCCAATAATGTCAACCATACACGTGATTTTTTACATTAGGACCTAGAGAATCAACTTCAAAACCATTGATCTTAAAAGTATATAGAATTTTTTTTGAAAATGTGTAGAAACAAAACTAAAGAATAAATAATTATTAATTTCGAAAGTGACATTAGTAAGACAAAAGTTTGTTTTTCTAATTGATGTATTAACGTTAAATTATGTTCAATTTTTCAAAACAAGAGACATTAATGAATATATCTCGAAAAAGGGCTTTTAATTTATAGTAAATATTACTATTAAACAATAAAAATTAGAACAAATTATTAAAGTGGTTGTAAGAATATTTTAATATGATTTAACTAAGTTATTGTTTTGATGTATATTAATGTTTGATTATGTTCAATTTAACTTCCGAATTTGCAGTTGCTAAAATACATAATAATTAACATATTATTTTTGTTAACATTTACTTTTATTTTGTTGATTGTATTATATTAAAGAAGATTTAAAAGTAACCAAAATTAAAGTGATTTAATATTAAATAGCACATGTCTTTCAAAAAATTGAAAGAATTATACTTTAAAATAGAATTCAACAACGGCAAAACATCATTTAGCATTACAATATTTCTTTAAATTCGATGTAAGTTTAAATTTATCATTACATAACATTTATTAATATATGAAAAGATAGTTTTCAAGAATTGTACTTGATTCGACAATAATTTTGTCATTTACGACGACATCAAACTTCCTATAATGATTGAAAGTGTGGACAATACACTTTGTTTTGATTCTATGGGCATTATGAAGATCAATGTATTTAGAGACAAAACCCATCTTAAAGTCGGATGTCGTCGCCCACTAATCTACTCATTTATCCAATAATGTAAACCATAGACGTAATTTTTTACATTAGCACCTAGAGAATCAACTTCAAAACCATTGATCTTAAAAGTATATAGAATTTTTTTTGAAAATCTGTAGAAACAATACTAAAGAATAAATAATTAATAATTTCGAAAGTGACATTAGTAAGACAAAAGTTTGTTTTTCTAATTGATGTATTAACGTTAAATTATGTTCAATTTTCAAAACAAGAGACATTAATGAATATATCTCGAAAAAGGGCTTGTAATTTATAGTAAATATTACTACTAAACAATAAAAATTAGAACAAATTATTAAAGTGGTTGTAAGAACATTTTAATATGATTTAACTAAGTTATTGTTTTGATGTATATTAATGTTTGATTATGTTCAATTTAACTTCCGAATTTGCAGTTGCTAAAACACATAATAATTAACATATTATTTTTTGTTAACATTTACTTTTCATTTTGTTGATTGTGTTATATTAAAGAAAGATTTAAAAGTAACAAAAAATTAAAGTGATTTTATATTAAATAGCACATGTCTTTCAAAAAATTGAAAGAAATTACACTTTAAAATAGAATTCAACAACGGCAAAACATCATTTAACATTACAATATTTCTTTAATTTCGTTGTAAGTTTAAATTTATCATTACATGACATTTATTAATATATAAAAAGATAGTCTTCAAGAATTGTACTTATTTCGACAATAATTTTGTCATTGCCAACGACATCAAACTTCATATGATGATTGAAAGTATGGACAATACACTTTGTTTTGATTCTATGGGCATTATGAAGATCAATGTATTTAGAGAGAAAACCCATCTTAAAGCCGGATGTCGTCGATCACTAATCTACTCATTTATCCAATAATGTCAACCATACACGTGATTTTTTACATTAGGACCTAGAGAATCAACTTCAAAACCATTGATCTTAAAAGTATATAGAATTTTTTTTGAAAATGTGTAGAAACAAAACTAAAGAATAAATAATTATTAATTTCGAAAGTGACATTAGTAAGACAAAAGTTTGTTTTTCTAATTGATGTATTAACGTTAAATTATGTTCAAATTTTCAAAACAAGAGACATTAATGAATATATCTCGAAAAAGGCTTTTAATTTATAGTAAATATTACTATTAAACAATAAAAATTAGAACAAATTATTAAAGTGGTTGTAAGAATATTTTAATATGATTTAACTAAGTTATTGTTTTGATGTATATTAATGTTTGATTATGTTCAATTTAACTTCCGAATTTGCAGTTGCTAAAATACATAATAATTAACATATTATTTTTTGATAACATTTACTTTTATTTTGTTGATTGTATTATATTAAAGGAACATTTAAAAGTAACCAATAATAAAGTGATTTAATATTAAATAGCACATGTCTTTCAAAAAATTGAAAGAAATTATACTTTAAAATAGAATTCAACAACGGCAAAACATCATTTAGCATTACAATATTTCTTAAATTCGATGTAAGTTTAAATTTATCATTACATAACATTTATTAATATATGAAAAGATAGTTTTCAAGAATTGTACTTGATTCGACAATAATTTTGTCATTTACGACGACATCAAACTTCTATAATGATTGAAAGTGTGGACAATACACTTTGTTTTGATTCTATGGGCATTATGAAGATCAATGTATTTAGAGAGAAAACCCATCTTAAAGCCGGATGTCGTCGCCCACTAATCTACTCATTTATCCAATAATGTCAACCATAGACGTGATTTTTTACATTAGCACCTAGAGAATCAACTTCAAAACCATTGATCTTAAAAGTATATAGAATTTTTTTTGAAAATGTGTAGAAACAAAACTAAAGAATAAATAATTATAATTTCGAAAGTGACATTAGTAAGACAAAAGTTTGTTTTTCTAATTGATGTATTAACGTTAAATTATGTTCAAATTTTCAAAACAAGAGACATTAATGAATATATCTCGAAAAAGGGCTTTTAATTATAGTAAATATTACTATTAACAATAAAAATTAGAACAAATTATTAAAGTGGTTGTAAGAAATTTTAATATGATTTAACTAAGTTATTGTTTTGATGTATATTAATGTTTGATTATGTTCAATTTAACTTCCGAATTTGCAGTTGCTAAAACACATAATAATTAACATATTTTTTTTGTTAACATTTACTTTTCATTTTGTTGATTGTGTTATATTAAAGAAAGATTTAAAAGTAACAAAAAATTAAAGTGATTTTATATTAAATAGCACATGTCTTTCAAAAAATTGAAAGAAATTACACTTTAAAATAGAATTCAACAACGGCAAAACATCATTTAACATTACAATATTTCTTTAATTTCGTTGTAAGTTTAAATTTATCATTACATGACATTTATTAATATATAAAAAGATAGTCTTCAAGAATTGTACTTGATTCGACAATAATTTTGTCATTGCCAACGACATCAAACTTCATATGATGATTGAAAGTATGGACAATACACTTTGTTTTGATTCTATGGGCATTATGAAGATCAATGTATTTAGAGAGAAAACCCATCTTAAAGCGGATGTCGTCGATCACTAATCTACTCATTTATCCAATAATGTCAACCATACACGTGATTTTTTACATTAGCACCTAGAGAATCAACTTCAAAACCATTGATCTTAAAAGTATATAGAATTTTTTTGAAAATGTGTAGAAACAAACTAAAGAATAAATAATTATTAATTTCGAAAGTGACATTAGTAAGACAAAAGTTTGTTTTTCTAATTGATGTATTAACGTTAAATTATGTTCAAATTTTCAAAACAAGAGACATTAATGAATATATCTCGAAAAAGGGCTTTTAATTATAGTAAATATTACTATTAAACAATAAAAATTAGAACAAATTATTAAAGTGGTTGTAAGAATATTTTAATATGATTTAACTAAGTTATTGTTTTGATGTATATTAATGTTTGATTATGTTCAATTTAACTTCCGAATTTGCAGTTGCTAAAATACATAATAATTAACATATTATTTTTTGTTAACATTTACTTTTAATTTTGTTGATTGTGTTATATTAAAGAAAGATTTAAAAGTAACAAAAATTAAAGTGATTTTATATTAAATAGCACATGTCTTTCAAAAATTGAAAGAAATTACACTTTAAAATAGAATTCAACAACGGCAAAACATCATTTAGCATTACAATATTTCTTTAATTTCGTTGTAAGTTTAAATTTATCATTACATGACATTTATTAATATATAAAAAGATAGTCTTCAAGAATTGTACTTATTTCGACAATAATTTTGTCATTTACAACGACATCAAACTTCCTATAATGATTGAAAGTGTGGACAATACACTTTGTTTTGATTCTATGGGCATTATGAAGATCAATGTATTTAGAGACAAAACCCATCTTAAAGCCGGATGTCGTCGCCCACTAATCTACTCATTTATCCAATAATGTCAACCATAGACGTGATTTTTTACATTAGCACCTAGAGAATCAACTTCAAAACCATTGATCTTAAAAGTATATAGAATTTTTTTTGAAAATGTGTAGAAACAAAACTAAAGAATAAATAATTATTAATTTCGAAAGTGACATTAGTAAGACAAAAGTTTGTTTTTCTAATTGATGTATTAACGTTAAATTATGTTCAAATTTTCAAAACAAGAGACATTAATGAATATATCTCGAAAAAGGGCTTTAATTTATAGTAAATATTACTATTAAACAATAAAAATTAGAACAAATTATTAAAGTGGTTGTAAGAATATTTTAATATGATTTAACTAAGTTATTGTTTTGATGTATATTAATGTTTGATTATGTTCAATTTAACTTCCGAATTTGCAGTTGCTAAAATACATAATAATTAACATATTATTTTTTGTTAACATTTACTTTTAATTTTGTTGATTGTATTATATTAAAGAACATTTAAAAGTAACCAATAATTAAAGTGATTTAATATTAAATAGCACATGTCTTTCAAAAATTGAAAGAAATTATACTTTAAAATAGAATTCAACAACGGCAAAACATCATTAGCATTACAATATTTCTTTAATTCGATGTAAGTTTAAATTTATCATTACATAACATTTATTAATATATGAAAAGATAGTTTTCAAGAATTGTACTTGATTCGACAATAATTTTGTCATTTACGACGACATCAAACTTCCTATAATGATTGAAAGTGTGGACAATACACTTTGTTTTGATTCTATGGGCATTATGAAGATCAATGTATTTAGAGAGAAAACCCATCTTAAAGCCGGATGTCGTCGCCCACTAATCTACTCATTTATCCAATAATGTCAACCATACACGTGATTTTTTACATTAGCACCTAGAGAATCAACTTCAAAACCATTGATCTTAAAAGTATATAGAATTTTTTTTGAAAATGTGTAGAAACAAAACTAAAGAATAAATAATTATAATTTCGAAAGTGACATTAGTAAGACAAAAGTTTGTTTTTCTAATTGATGTATTAACGTTAAATTATGTTCAAATTTTCAAAACAAGAGACATTAATGAATATATCTCGAAAAAGGGCTTTTAATTTATAGTAAATATTACTATTAAACAATAAAAATTAGAACAAATTATTAAAGTGGTTGTAAGAACATTTTAATATGATTTAACTAAGTTATTGTTTTGATGTATATTAATGTTTGATTATGTTCAATTTAACTTCCGAATTTGCAGTTGCTAAAACACATAATAATTAACATATTATTTTTTGTTAACATTTACTTTTCATTTTGTTGATTGTGTTATATTAAAGAAGATTTAAAAGTAACAAAAAATTAAAGTGATTTTATATTAAATAGCACATGTCTTTCAAAAAATTGAAAGAAATTACACTTTAAAATAGAATTCAACAACGGCAAAACATCATTTAACATTACAATATTTCTTTAATTTCGTTGTAAGTTTAATTTATCATTACATGACATTTATTAATATATAAAAAGATAGTCTTCAAGAATTGTACTTGATTCGACAATAATTTTGTCATTGCAACGACATCAAACTTCCTATAATGATTGAAAGTGTGGACAATACACTTTGTTTGATTCTATGGGCATTATGAAGATCAATGTATTTAGAGAGAAAACCATCTTAAAGCGGATGTCGTCGCCCACTAATCTACTCATTTATCCAATAATGTCAACCATAGACGTGATTTTTACATTAGCACCTAGAGAATCAACTTCAAAACCATTGATCTTAAAAGTATATAGAATTTTTTTTGAAAATGGTAGAAACAAACTAAAGAATAAATAATTATTAATTTCGAAAGTGACATTAGTAAGACAAAAGTTTGTTTTTCTAATTGATGTATTAACGTTAAATTATGTTCAAATTTTCAAAACAAGAGACATTAATGAATATATCTCGAAAAAGGGCTTTAATTTATAGTAAATATTACTATTAAACAATAAAAATTAGAACAAATTATTAAAGTGGTTGTAAGAACATTTTAATATGATTTAACTAAGTTATTGTTTTGATGTATATTAATGTTTGATTATGTTCAATTTAACTTCCGAATTTGCAGTTGCTAAAAACATAATAATTAACATATTATTTTTTGTTAACATTTACTTTTATTTTGTTGATTGTGTTATATTAAAGAAAGATTTAAAAGTAACAAAAATTAAAGTGATTTTATATTAAATAGCACATGTCTTTCAAAAAATTGAAAGAAATTACACTTTAAAATAGAATTCAACAACGGCAAAACATCATTAACATTACAATATTTCTTTAAATTCGTTGTAAGTTTAAATTTATCATTACATAACATTTATTATAATATAAAAAGATAGTCTTCAAGAATTGTACTTGATTCGACAATAATTTTGTCATTGCCAACGACATCAAACTTCATATAATGATTGAAAGTATGGACAATACACTTTGTTTTGATTCTATGGGCATTATGAAGATCAATGTATTTAGAGAGAAAACCCATCTTAAAGCCGGATGTCGTCGCCCACTAATCTACTCATTTATCCAATAATGTCAACCATAGACGTGATTTTTTACATTAGCACCTAGAGAATCAACTTCAAAACCATTGATCTTAAAAGTATATAGAATTTTTTTTTGAAAATGTGTAGAAACAAAACTAAAGAATAAATAATTATTAATTTCGAAAGTGACATTAGTAAGACAAAAGTTTGTTTTTCTAATTGATGTATTAACGTTAAATTATGTTCAAATTTTCAAAACAAGAGACATTAATGAATATATCTCGAAAAAGGGCTTTTAATTTATAGTAAATTACTATTAAACAATAAAAATTAGAACAAATTATTAAAGTGGTTGTAAGAATATTTTAATATGATTTAACTAAGTTATTGTTTTGATGTATATTAATGTTTGATTATGTTCAATTTAACTTCCGAATTTGCAGTTGCTAAAACACATAATAATTAACATTATTTTTTTGTTAACATTTACTTTTAATTTTGTTGATTGTGTTATATTAAAGAAAGATTTAAAAGTAACAAAAATTAAAGTGATTTAATATTAAATAGCACATGTCTTTCAAAAAATTGAAAGAAATTACACTTTAAAATAGAATTCAACAACGGCAAAACATCATTTAACATTACAATATTTCTTTAATTTCGTTGTAAGTTTAAATTTATCATTACATGAACATTTATTAATATATAAAAGATAGTCTTCAAGAATTGTACTTATTTCGACAATAATTTTGTCATTGCCAACGACATCAAACTTCATATGATGATTGAAAGTATGGACAATACACTTGGTTTTGATTCTATGGGCATTATGAAGATCAATGTATTTAGAGAGAAAACCCATCTTAAAGCCGGATGTCGTCGATCACTAATCTACTCATTTATCCAATAATGTCAACCATAGACGTGATTTTTTACATTAGACCTAGAGAATCAACTTCAAAACCATTGATCTTAAAAGTATATAGAATTTTTTTTGAAAATGTGTAGAAACAAACTAAAGAATAAATAATTATTAATTTTCGAAAGTGACATTAGTAAGACAAAAGTTTGTTTTTCTAATTGATGTATTAACGTTAATTATGTTCAAATTTTCAAAACAAGAGACATTAATGAATATATCTCGAAAAAGGGCTTTTAATTTATAGTAAATATTACTATTAAACAATAAAAATTAGAACAAATTATTAAAGTGGTTGTAAGAATATTTTAATATGATTTACTAAGTTATTGTTTTGATGTATATTAATGTTTGATTATGTTCAATTTAACTTCCGAATTTGCAGTTGCTAAAATACATAATAATTAACATATTTTTTTTGTTAATTTACTTTTAATTTTGTTGATTGTGTTATATTAAAGAAAGATTTAAAAGTAACAAAAATTAAAGTGATTTTATATTAAATAGCACATGTCTTTCAAAAATTGAAAGAAATTACACTTTAAAATAGAATTCAACAACGGCAAAACATCATTTAGCATTACAATATTTCTTTAATTTCGTTGTAAGTTTAAATTTATCATTACATACATTTATTAATATATAAAAAGATAGTCTTCAAGAATTGTACTTGATTCGACAATAATTTTGTCATTGCCACGACATCAAACTTCATATAATGATTGAAAGTGTGGACAATACACTTTGTTTTGATTCTATGGGCATTATGAAGATCAATGTATTTAGAGAGAAAACCCATCTTAAAGCCGGATGTCGTCGCCCACTAATCTACTCATTTATCCAATAATGTCAACCATAGACGTGATTTTTTACATTAGCACCTAGAGAATCAACTTCAAAACCATTGATCTTAAAAGTATATAGAATTTTTTTTTGAAAATGTGTAGAAACAAAACTAAAGAATAAATAATTAATATTTCGAAAGTGACATTAGTAAGACAAAGTTTGTTTTTCTAATTGATGTATTAACGTTAAATTATGTTCAAATTTTCAAAACAAGAGACATTAATGAATATATCTCGAAAAAGGGCTTTTAATTTATAGTAAATATTACTATTAAACAATAAAAATTAGAACAAATTATAAAGTGGTTGTAAGAATATTTTAATATGATTAACTAAGTTATTGTTTTGATGTATATTAATGTTGATTATGTTCAATTTAACTTCCGAATTTGCAGTTGCTAAAACACATAATAATTAACATATTATTTTTTGTTAACATTTACTTTTCATTTTGTTGATTGTGTTATATTAAAGAAAGATTTAAAAGTAACAAAAATTAAAGTGATTTATATATTAATAGCACATGTCTTTCAAAAAATTGAAAGAAATTACACTTTAAAATAGAATTCAACAACGGCAAAACATCATTTAGCATTACAATATTTCTTTAAATTCGTTGTAAGTTTAAATTTATCATTACATACATTTATTAATATATGAAAAGATAGTTTTCAAGAATTGTACTTGATTCGACAATATTTTGTCATTGCCAACGACATCAAACTTCTATAATGATTGAAAGTGTGGACAATACACTTTGTTTTGATTCTATGGGCATTATGAAGATCAATGTATTTAGAGACAAAACCCATCTTAAAGTCGGATGTCGTCGCCCACTAATCTACTCATTTATCCAATAATGTAAACCATAGACGTGATTTTTTACATTAGCACCTAGAGAATCAACTTCAAAACCATTGATCTTAAAAGTATATAGAATTTTTTTTTGAAAATGTGTAGAAACAAAACTAAAGAATAAATAATTAATAATTTCGAAAGTGACATTAGTAAGACAAAAGTTTGTTTTTCTAATTGATGTATTAACGTTAAATTATGTTCAAATTTTCAAAACAAGAGACATTAATGAATATATCTCGAAAAAGGGCTTTTAATTTATAGTAAATATTACTATTAAACAATAAAAATTAGAACAAATTATTAAAGTGGTTGTAAGAATATTTTAATATGATTTAACTAAGTTATTGTTTTGATGTATATTAATGTTTGATTATGTTCAATTTAACTTCCGAATTTGCAGTTGCTAAAATACATAATAATTAACATATTATTTTTTTGTTAACATTTACTTTTAATTTTGTTGATTGTGTTATATTAAAGAAAGATTTAAAAGTAACAAAAAATTAAAGTGATTTTATATTAAATAGCACATGTCTTTCAAAAAATGAAAGAAATTACACTTAAAATAGAATTCACAACGGCAAAACATCATTTAACATTACAATATTTCTTTAATTTCGTTGTAAGTTTAAATTTATCATTACATGACATTTATTAATATATAAAAAGATAGTCTTCAAGAATTGTACTTGATTCGACAATAATTTGTCATTGCCAACGACATCAAACTTCATATATGATTGAAAGTATGGAAAGGTCAATACACTTTGTTTTGATTCTATGGGCATTATGAAGATCAATGTATTTAGAGAGAAAACCCATCTTAAAGCCGGATGTCGTCGCCCACTAATCTACTCATTTATCCAATAATGTCAACCATAGACGTGATTTTTACATTAGCACCTAGAGAATCAACTTCAAAACATTGATCTTAAAAGTATATAGAATTTTTTTTGAAAATGTGTAGAAACAAAACTAAAAGAATAAATAATTATTAATTTCGAAAGTGACATTAGTAAGACAAAAGTTTGTTTTTCTAATTGATGTATTAACGTTAATTATGTTCAAATTTTCAAACAAGAGACATTAATGAATATATCTCGAAAAAGGGCTTTTAATTTATAGTAAATTACTATTAAACAATAAAAATTAGAACAAATTATTAAAGTGGTTGTAAGAATATTTAATATGATTTAACTAAGTTTTTTTGATGTATATTAATGTTTGATTATGTTCAATTTAACTTCCGAATTTGCAGTTGCTAAAATACATAATAATTAACATATTATTTTTTGTTAACATTTACTTTTAATTTGTTGATTGTATTATATTAAGGAACATTTAAAAGTAACCAATAATTAAGTGATTTAATATTAAATAGCACATGTCTTTCAAAAAATTGAAAGAAATATACTTTAAAATAGAATTCAACAACGGCAAAACATCATTTAGCATTACAATATTTCTTTAAATTCGATGTAAGTTTAAATTATCATTACATACATTTATTAATATATGAAAATAGTTTTCAAGAATTGTACTTGATTCGACAATAATTTTGTCATTTACAACGACATCAAACTTCATATAATGATTGAAAGTGTGGACAATACACTTTGTTTTGATTCTATGGGCATTATGAAGATCAATATTTAGAGAGAAAACCCATCTTAAAGTCGGATGTCGTCGCCCACTAATCTACTCATTTATCCAATAATGTAAACCATAGACGTATTTTTTACATTAGCACCTAGAGAATCAACTTCAAAACCATTGATCTTAAAAGTATATAGAATTTTTTTTGAAATCTGTAGAAACAATACTAAAGAATAAATAATTAATAATTTCGAAAGTGACATTAGTAAGACAAATTTGTTTTTCTAATTGATGTATTAACGTTAAATTATGTTCAAATTTTCAAACAAGAGACATTAATGAATATATCTCGAAAAAGGCTTTAATTTATAGTAAATATTACTACTAAACAATAAAATTAGAACAAATTATTAAAGTGGTTGTAAGAATTTAATATGATTTAACTAAGTTATTGTTTGATGTATATTAATGTTTGATTATGTTCAATTTAACTTCCGAATTTGCAGTTGCTAAAAACACATAATAATTAACATATTATTTTTTGTTAACATTTACTTTTAATTTTGTTGATTGTGTTATATTAAAGAAAGATTTAAAAGTAACAAAAAATTAAAGTGATTTTATATTAAATAGCACATGTCTTTCAAAATTGAAAGAAATTACACTTTAAAATAGAATTCAACAACGGCAAAACATCATTTACATTACAATTTTCTTTAATTTCGTTGTAAGTTTAAATTTATCATTACATGACATTTATTAATATATAAAAAGATAGTCTTCAAGAATTGTACTTGATTCGACAATAATTTTGTCATTGCAACGACATCAAACTTCATATAATGATTGAAAGTGTGGACAATACACTTTGTTTTGATTCTATGGGCATTATGAAGATCAATGTATTTAGAGAGAAAACCCATCTTAAAGCCGGATGTCGTCGCCCACTAATCTACTCATTTATCCAATAATGTCAACCATAGACGTGATTTTTTACATTAGCACCTAGAGAATCAACTTCAAACCATTGATCTTAAAAGTATATAGAATTTTTTTTGAAAATGTGTAGAAACAAAACTAAAGAATAAATATTATTAATTTCGAAAGTGACATTAGTAAGACAAAAGTTTGTTTTTCTAATTGATGTATTAACGTTAAATTATGTTCAAATTTTCAAAACAAGAGACATTAATGAATATATCTCGAAAAAGGGCTTTTAATTTATAGTAAATATTACTATTAAACAATAAAAATAGAACAAATTATTAAAGTGGTTGTAAGAATATTTTAATATGATTTAACTAAGTTATTGTTTTGATGTATATTAATGTTTGATTATGTTCAATTTAACTTCCGAATTTGCAGTTGCTAAAATACATAATAATTTACATATTATTTTTTTTAACATTTACTTTTATTTTGTTGATTGTATTATATAAAGGAACATTTAAAAGTAACCAATAATTAAAGTGATTTAATATTAAATAGCACATGTCTTTCAAAAAATTGAAAGAAATTATACTTTAAAATAGAATTCAACAACGGCAAAACATCATTTAGCATTACATATTTCTTTAAATTCGATGTAAGTTTAAATTTATCATTACATAACATTTATTAATATATGAAAAGATAGTTTTCAAGAATTGTACTGATTCGACAATAATTTTGTCATTTAACGACGACATCAAACTTCCTATAATGATTGAAAGTGTGGACAATACACTTTGTTTTGATTCTATGGGCATTATGAAGATCAATGTATTTAGAGACAAAACCCATCTTAAAGTCGGATGTCGTCGCCCACTAATCTACTCATTATCCATAATGTAAACCATAGACGTAATTTTTACATTAGCACCTAGAGAATCAACTTCAAACCATTGATCTTAAAAGTATATAGAATTTTTTTTGAAAATCTGTAGAAACAATACTAAAGAATAAATAATTAATAATTTCGAAAGTGACATTAGTAAGACAAAAGTGTGTTTTCTAATTGATGTATTAACGTTAATTATGTTCAAATTTTCAAAACAAGAGACATTAATGATATATCTCGAAAAAGGGCTTGTAATTTATAGTAAATATTACTAATAAACAATAAAAATTAGAACAAATTATTAAAGTGGTTGTAAAGAACATTTTAATATGATTAAATAAGTATTTTGTTTTGATGTATATTAATGTTTTGATTATGTTCAATTTAACTTCCGAATTTGCAGTTGCTAAAACACATAATAATTAACATATTATTTTTTGTTAACATTACTTTTCATTTTGTTGATTGTGTTATATTAAAGAAAGATTAAAAGTAACAAAAAATTAAAGTGATTTATATTAAATAGCACATGTCTTTCAAAAAATTGAAAGAATTACACTTTAAA